>NC_046223.1:56750227-57378138 GCF_009819885.2 Catharus ustulatus | reverse complement strand
GGGCATAAACTTACTGGGGTGGGGCTCATTCATCTTTTATTAGGACTTTGCTTTTTCTGAGTATGAGCTAGAATAAAAATAGGTATTTGTAACAGTGATAACAATGGGCAACACTGTTTCTCTATAAAGGTTAAATAGTTTGTTTGCCTAAATGGCTGGTGCCACAGGTAAATTTCCCAGTGATTTATGTAAGGATGATGACACTAGCGTCCACTGATGAGAAAAAGAATCAACTTCTTTTATAGAAGTCCCCACGTTTCTGATACAGGAATATGACATTTGTAGGAAGCTATTTTTCACCTGTTACCCATAATAGTATTGCCAGTCAACATGTAACTTACTTATATTTACCTAGAAGGGTATTTCAGATTTCATCCATTTTGCAAAAGCATCTGGTTGCAAACCTATGACACACGTTGGTGAAAATCCAGATACAGAAATGAAGAAACCGAATACCAAAAACCATAAATTTCACCCCTGCTGTTCCTAAGCCTGACAGCACCAGTAAGGTTTCCTTCTAAATCAACAAGAGGAGATAGAGACGAATATTAGGCTGGCAGCCGAGCGAGCGAGGCAACCTCGGCGTTCTGGATTGCGGGCGGCTCCATCCCGAGGAGAGCGCAGCCCCGCAGGAGCAGCACACGCGGCTCCGGGGCGCTGGGCAGCGGCACCGCATCCCCGCCGCACCGAGCGCCGCGGGTGTTTCCCGGCGGCAGGGAAGCCCCGCTCCGCCCGGGGCCGCGCCGCTGTCCCGCGCTGCTCGGAGCCGGGCACGGCGCACCGGGAGCATCCCTATCCCTATCCCATCCCTATCCCTATCCCTATCCCATCCCTATCCCTATCCCTATCCCTATCCCATCCCTATCCCTATCCCTATCCCTATCCCTATCCCTATCCCTATCCCTATCCCTATCCCTATCCCTATCCCTATCCCTATCCCTATCCCTATCCCTATCCCTATCCCTATCCCTATCCCTATCCCTATCCCATCCCTATCCCTTATCCCTATCCCTATAACCGTCCCCATCCCTATCCCCATCCCTGCCCCGCCGGCCGCGCCCGGCCACCTGCTCCTGCCGCGGCCCCCCCCGCCTCGCCGACATTTCCAGGGGAGGGGCGGGAAGGAGGCCGGGGCACAGGGATGGCGGTGCCGCAGGCTACGGCGGGCGGGGGAGGCTGGGTGCCGCCCGGGGCTCCGCCGCCGCTGCCCGCGGGGGTTCCCCGGCCCCGGTCCGGCCCGGCCCGGTGGGGCAGCCGAGAAAGGGGGCAGAGGGAGGGAGGGAGGGATGGGAAAGCAACTCCTGATCTCAGAGCAACGACTCGCTTGTTCACCCGCACCTTCCGTCGGCTCCTCGGATTGAAATAACAACAACAACAACAATAATATTATTAATAAAAATCACACCACCTCTCCTCGCGCGAAGCAGACCCACGTTACAGGCAGGGGAAGGTCAAGAGGAAAGACAGGAGGAGCGCTGCCTCGCCTCCGATCTGGCGGCTGTCACACCGCCAGCCCGAGCCCCCGGCTTCCCCGGGGGCGGCCCAATCCCTCCCCGCCCGGGCTGGCAGCATCGCCCGGCGCGGCGGATGTCCCGCGGTATCCCCGGCACCAACCGGGGGGCGGCGGGGATGGGGGCGCGGGTAGAGCCAGGCGACACCTCTCCCCACCCCTTTGTGCATCGCGGGCAGGACACACACACACGCACACACACACACACACATACACACACACACACACACACACACACACACATACACACACACACACACACAGCTCCACCTTGCAACCTCGGCGCCGAAGCCGTCCCTTGTCACACCATACACACAGAGGCACGCTTACACACAGCCTGTCCACCCGGTGAATACATTTTCTATTGCACTCTACCGCCATCCATCCATCCATCCATCCATCCATCCATCCATCCATCCATCCATCCATCCATCCTCTGGACTCCCACCTTCCTTTTCCTCTTCCCCCCACATCCCTCCCTGTGGTCGGTGTGGTTTTCGCCCCACACACGCCCTTCGCATCGCTATAAAGCAGACATTTTGGTGCTATTTATCACGGTTCGGACTGAAATAAGCGCGGAGCGCCTTACCCACCCCCGCCCGGCTGCGTGCAGTAGGCGCTGAGCGATCCCGGGAAGGGCTGGTGCGGCTCGTTCCCTAGCGCAGCTGGTTCGCTGCCATCCGCCCAACTTCAGCACCCAGCCGGCGGGGAGAGGGAGGGAGGCGGGCGGGCAGCAGGCAGGGAGGGAGGAAGGGAGGGAGGGGGACAGAGAGAGAGGGAGCAGAGGGAGGGAGGGCGGCAGAGAGGAAGGGAGGGCGGGAGGGTGCGAGGAGCGGCGCGGAGCAGGGAGCCCCCGCACATGCGCTCTGCCAGCGGCGGCGGGGCCGGCGGCTGCGGGACTTCCCCCGCTCGGCCCCCGGGTGAGTCACGGCCCGCCCGGCCCCGCCGCTCCCGCCCCGGCTGCCGCGGGCACGCCGCAGCTCCAGGGACGTCGCATCCCTGCAGCCGGCACCGGGGGGCTCCGCGGACGGCGGGACCGGAGCGGCCGCATCCCCGCTGGTGCCGGCGGAGCGACACGCCGCCGTGCTGGGCAGGGGAGCGCTGGGCTGCGCTTTTGTTTCTGCTTTGGTCCCCACATCGGTATGTCCAAATAGATTCAAAAAATAAAATGTCCCTGAACCACTGTCCAACACGTCATTCTCCTCTGGAGCCGAGGGAGAGGCAGGGATTTAATAGTGGCCAAGTAACTTTTTGGTGTTGGGCACCCGAAGCACCATTTCTGAATAAAGAACCAGAGTGGATCCACATGGATCTGTCAACCATAAGAATCAGGACCAGGATGCTCTGAAAGTCTGGCTGTGAATCCTGAATCCCGCCAGGTCTTGCCAGTTAGTTTGTCCCATCTTTCCAAACTGCAGTTTCCAAATTTTGGCTGAATAGAGAACGTTGTTTAGCTTTCCTCCTGCGCCTTAAAAATCCGGAGTATGATGCGCCTCCAGGTAAGAGCACTGGAAAAATACATATTTGGCATCTGGATCCTGTCAAATCATGCCATGAATCCAGAAATGTTAATATTTCAGGAGAGGGTGCATCACTACATTTACCACTTCACTAAAACAGTCTGGCAAGATGGCACAAAACACACAAGGCTGCATTAAAGTGGTTCTGTGGCTTGCCATCAATGTGTATCAATTCTCCTTGCAAAAGTGGTCAACACACCTTTGTATCCCATCTAGAGCCCAAAGTGGAGTGCTGCTAAAACTGAAGACATGTTAGTGGGGCTGAAATTAAAAGGGTTGAAAGCAGTCCATAAGGGCTGGCTTGCATAAGAGCTGTAAGAGCATAGGCACATCAAAACCAGCTCGGCTCTTGGGAATCTGTATTTTAAAACATGACAGTAGCAGCCATGCTTGTCTGCTTACTTTTTGTCTTCTGGGATAGAAGCTTTAAATTCTGAATCTCACAAGGACTAAAGTCAGTGTTAATCTCCCTGAAAGTCTCTTCCCATAAAACCATGACTTCTCTTTTCTTCTGATCTTGATCCTTGTGGAGGAAAAGTCCTTGAATTGGAAGCCACAACTCTGCCTGATTGCCAAAGGTTATTGGCGTGGCAATTTGTTAGTCTATGGAAATCTAAGTTATATTCCCTATCTCTAGAAACAGTGCTCAAAAGAGTATTGTAAAGGATAAAATGTATCTCTAAAGCATTAACAGTGTTTTTATTAGTTAATTACAATGCTTAAAATATTTCTTCAGTATTTTTCTCCAGCTTTAAAGAGAACCAGTGTTATTCTGAGGCCTCAATTGGGAAAAATCTCCATATGTAGGAAATACTCTCAAGACTTGTTTAACTTTAAACTCATATATTGAAGCTTAATGACTTCACAGTAGACTGTGAGCCTTCATACCTGCTTAATATTCAAAAGATTGCTCCATTCTGACAAAAACTGAAACCTCACAAAGCAAGCATCTTCTCCTACAGATTTAGTATCTACATAGAGATGTTCAACTTAAAAGAAAACCAGCAATGAAAGATTGAGTAATGGGTAGGATTGAAGGAAAATAATTTTACCCATATATCAGAAAAATATCAAATTCTACAAGTTTGAAAATGCTATGCTTAAAATGTTTAAATTAATAAAAGACTTCTCCTTTTTATTACTCTCTTAATGTTTCCCACAGCTCTGAACAGGCTCAGCCATTCATATTTACCATAGTTTCCTGCACTGAAGCCATTCCTTGTTGTTGCTTGAACTCCTGTAAATGAACCCACTTCCTTTCAATAGCTGTTCAGCTGCTCTGTTCTGGCCACTCTCTAATCCTTGTGCCTATTTTAGAGCCCTGCAATTGCTCTCAATGACTTTTTCTTCCAGGCCTTGCTGTCCTCTCTCCCTGTTTTATAGGTTTTGTTCTGTGCTTCTTTGCATTTCTTAATCCAAATGGTTTCCTTATTACAATTTTTTTTTAATTAATTAAAACCTGTTTGCAGGTTTGTTTTTGCAGGTTTGTTTTCCCAAAGAATTGTCACTGTCTTTTGAAAAAACGGAAATGGATAGAGAAATTTATTATAAAAGAGCTTGTGAAAATCTGTAACGTGTACTTGAGAAGGTCTTCTGGAACAAAGAGTCCAAATAAATCTAATAAAATTATTTTACTTCAACATTGTGAGGTTAAATATCTGTAGAATTCCTACTGAATTTAATGGTTGTGAAGCTAGCTCCCTTATTTTCAAGTATTAAGTCTACACTATTGTTAGTTGACTATGTAATTTCAGTCAACTTCAAATTCTACCTATAGAAATCCATGCATTTAAAACTTGTCACGGTCATAAACTCTTCAAGATTACAGTCAGTTAATAATATTCCCTGCATATCTTCAATGTAAAAGAAATCAAAGGCTAACATTAAAACAACTCAATAGTTGAAGACCTAAAATTCATCATAAAGTCATGGTCTTCTTTTGTGGCCTCAGCATGACTTCAATGTGATTCAAAATTAAAAATATTTAAAATGTGTTTGAAACACAGATTGTATACATATGTTTTCTCTGTAAGCAGCAGTACTGTAACAGCTTAAAGACACTTATGTTTGTAGTATCAGCTGGGAAATGGGTCAGAAAAAATGTCCTGCAGTTACAGAGATGTATTTATGTGTATTTATGGTCTACTTAATGCAAAAGAAGTGAATCTTGAGTCCTTCTTAGCTATATCTGTGTGATACCATGGTCCTTTTTCAACTGTGGGGTTTTTTTATTATTATCAGGCTGTCTAAAAGCTACTTGGCACTATTAGGATGCATTTAGAGGATTAAATAGACCTTTCTGTGCTGCTATACAGAAAACCATGAAAATGAAAAAAACCTAACAATCCCCACACCTAACTTTTCTTTGTCCCAAAGCAAATGGGTTGAAGAAATGATCATCTTCAGTTGGCTCTTTGGATGGAAAGCTCACTTGTAAATGTGATTAGAGCTACAGCATCTCAGTGGTAGAGAGATATTTGTTTTTAGTAGCAGCAAATTGAGCAAACACAGTCTGTCTCTGAGAGTCCACTTTCAGAGTTCCCCAAGCGACATTTATAATTTGGCTTGCTTGTACGCAGCAACAAAGGCTTCAGAAGTCCCCTTATTAAAGAACTGCTCTTTACAGATGGCAGTGCTCTTGTCGCTTACTCAGAGCAAGATGCAGAGATAATGGCGTCTTTTTTTGCAGCTGTTTCTGTTAACTTTGGCCAAGCAATCAGTGTTTCAAAGACTAGTATTATGTGCCAAAAGCCACCAAAAAAACAAAAGTCTGTTGACTCAGAAGAAAAATGTCACTGCTTACCAAACTAAACTGAACTATAGTTCTAACACTTGAGATGGCTTCATATGGGCTAGATCTGCCCTGGTGGTCTCTTGATCACAGCTCAGTAGTAAAGTGGTATCAGTTTACCATTTCACCAAATACATTTTTCATCTCAAGCTCGGCAAAGATTCTTAGCACCATTCCTTGAACTAAATGTATTTCATTCCTCTTCTTTAGCAGCTAGATTTTAAAATATTTCATTGCACAAAAGCAGAAGATGGAGATTTTTTTCAGTAATCAGGTGATCTTTGCAGCTCGCAGCAAGACATTTCTGGTCTTTAAGTGGCACGGAACAGAAAGGATCAATAGTAAAATTTCAAGACTAGGAGTCATAAACCCCATTTGTATCTCTCAAGAATTGACATTTAGCATGAAGCATTTGGAACATATCTCTTTCTAGTTTTTGATAATCCCAAGGTTATGAATCTTGACAAATTGACAATAAATTATCAAGATTAAGGTTAAAAAATGACATGCTAGTTTTTACTAGTTTTGACATGCTAGTTTGCTTGTCCACAAACTCTTTAATATTTCTTTTTAATGTTGACATCCACAGTATCATCCTTACCCTTAAAAGTTATAGGATTATTGTCATGTGATGTCCCTAAAACTTTGGGTTTTATCAGTAACTAATTACTTTTTAAGAATTGATCCTGAATCAAGAAAGCCTTTAAGCACATGCATGTTCTCAGTAAATGAAACTTATATAGTTCATACTTAAGAAGTTTTGTAAAAGTAGCTCATTGATTGCTTTCTCAAGAAGTTTGTGATGTTCGTTGTGTTTTACTTAGTTTATAATGTCATATATTTTTCTGAAGGTAAAATGAAATTGCAAAGACTTGTGCTTTATATATTGTTTTTACTTAATTGGTCTACTTCATATTTCCATTAAAATCTTAATTAAGCTGAAGTTAAAGGTCAGAGTGTAAATAATAGTAGTTAAAAGTCCCAAATCCCCTCCGCCTTATAGAACAAGAGAACTTATAGGAGCTTGTATTGTTGAAATTCAATATGGTATGGTTTGACTCAAAACCTCTGAGCATTTGAAACCACAGAATATGGGTGAATACATGCCCACCTCTTAAAAGAGGCAAATAATTCAGGTGGAGAATTATAACTAAATATAGAACAAGTTAGATGTGTTGCAATAAAACTGGTTATCTCATTTGTGTGTTTGGGTGGTATCTATTCTCTCTTATAAGTATGGGCAATGTGTTCAGTATAACATGAAGAAATTAATTTTATGTCTAGTAATTAAGTGAGTCCATTTCTTTTAATTTTTAATTTTAAAATGTATTTAATTCCTCTTCCAAAGTTGGTTGTAGCAGCAAGAGTTGGGATTGGGAGCACATATAGGTGGCCACCTGGAGTTTCTGAGAGAATCAAGAACTCTTTTTTGAGGAGAAAAGTCATGATATATCATAGAAAAGATTTATGTTATGGAAATAAAGGGTCATGGCATACCTTTAAAAGTTTTTTTAAGTGGAGCTTTTGAAATTCATGTGGTTTTAATCCTATATATTTTTTGCCTATGCTATGCAGATGGTGGCAAGGTGGTGAGACTTTCCTCAGTACCCTGTAAGGCAGATTTTACAACTCTCAACCTCAGAAGTTTTATTACACACTCAAAGGAGCAGGGTGAGCAGTTTCCTGTGTTATGGATGGTGTATCACTCTGTCAGTCATCCCCACTAGGTTTGACAGGAGTTTTTTGACTCAGCCCAGAGCCCACAGGGCAGCATTCCCACTTGGGTCTGGTGCCAGGCACAGGCTGGTGCTAGGGGTTTGTGTGTTCCCACCATCTCCAGACACATGGGGAAGCCTTAGTTCCAGGCAGCTTGGAAGTCTCTTGTGCTTATCATCTGCAGCTGCACCCCTTAGCTCTGCAACCAGGATTCAACTTTGGTACTTCTGCTGCCAACCTTGTTGGCTCCAGCAGTAAATGTCATATCCCGCTGCAAAGGCATTTCTCTGTTGATTCCCTCTTTGTCACTGCATATCGAAGAATCCTGCCAAATTTATATGGGTTTTAATGGCTGGGAATCAGCATCTGACAGTAATTTGAAAAGATTCCTTACCTCAAACCAGATGCCTTCTTCCTCTTTTCTTGGATCAGCACCACAACCTCTGACTGCAGCTATGGTGGGTCCCACAGCCGTGGTGGGAGGACCTTGGGAGACAAGCTGACATGACTGAATCTCTACTCGTGTTTCCCCGTGTGTCACAGCACAGCTGTCCTCTCCCTTCAAACATCTGCTCATCTGGCTGTGGGATCAATGAAGAATCCATCCTCTGGCTGCCCTTCCTCTCGATCACCAAGAGATGGAGGCAGAGCTCTCCCTCTCCAGGGCCTGGCCACTGTGCTCTACCTGTGCTCTGAGAGCCCTCCATGTGGGGCAAATAATTTAATTATATGATGCAACACAGTCGATTACTTCTAACACTCCTCTTTAGAGGATGTCAGATCTTTCTAAAGGTGTTTTTATTTGCACACAAACAACCATTTAGACACCCTTCTCTAGTTAGTATTTGCTTTTTTCCTCTTTGTGCTGTATAAGGTGAAGCTTTTTTGAAGTAACACGGTATGCAGCCACAGTCCACACAGGGTGACTTAGGTAAGTAATGTTATAGCAGACGTAGCCAGGAAAGCAGACAAATATAATTAAATTGTCCTTGTGGAGGATACCTCATATTCTGTAACATATGCTTTTGGGGTATCCCCTCCTCAAGCCAATAATAAATGGAAATAGTAACTTAATCCTCTGTCTTGTAAACACTTATACAAATTCTTTCAGATAATGTAGTGTGTTTTAAGAACTTGTCAATAAAGACTGACAAAAGTGATTAGAATATTTTTATAAAACCAGAACAAATGGCCTCAAAATGTACTGCAAGGGCTTATTTAGTCTGACAGCCACAAGAAAATTTGAAGCTCTTATTGTACCATTTTCTTAACTAATTCCTTTTGGCAGTCTCTGACCACTTGTCTGAATATTTGAAAAACAGCATCATGTCAAAATTTGTATATGATGCAAGAACAATGAACTGGCAACTACCCTAGCCAGATAACTGTGAATTTGCATAACAAAAAACTACAGTAATTTCACAACTACAAGGCGTACCCTTTTGACTAAAATTTTGATCGAAACCTGGAAGTGCGCCTTGAAGTCCAGTGTGCCTTATATATGGGCAAAGTTTGGAAATTTGCCAACACCAGGAAGTGCCAATAATCCGGTGCGCCTTATAGTAATGAAATTACTGTAATTCTTTCTGTTTGAAAATAACCTTCTAATAAAAGTTATGAAAGCAAACTCCATCAGTCCTTAAAAATCAATGACTTCATTTACCTTAGGATACAACCCATGGGTTAGCTAGCCCGCAAGAGATTTTGTAGATGGGCATGGATTTGACCTGGTGAGAGGTCACAGGTAGTACAGAAATATGCTTTCCACCTTCTTGAACAAGAATAGTTTCAGTAAGTTTAATGCCCCTCACAGAAGGGAAATGCCTTCTGCATCACTGTGGCTTTCATGGCAGTTATCAGCCAAAAAATTGGGCTTGTATTATTTTGGTTTTTGTTCCTCCTCACCCACTTTTTTCTTCTTTTTGCTTTGACTGAGAATAACGGGTCGTAAAGCCAATACAAAGCAAGTTTTGCCAATTCTCCACTAAAATAACTTTTTTTTCCCTTTTTCTCCCAATTTAAGTCTTCTACAGGATACTGGAAACTTAGTGGCAATTTCCTGACTTCTGAAATACTCTGCTGAAAATCAAGAGACAGTCTCCCTAATGGATTTTCTTGCATGATAAATTTACAGTTCAGTCTGCAAAGAAATGGTTTTATCCAAAGGCTGAGAGGTCAGGACATTTTTTACCCCAATGTCCTTCTCACAGAACAATAGAATAGTGTTGACCTCCAAGTGACATATGCAGCTGATCAGAGAACGGTGCTTCTCAAACTTTCATATTAAAGACCATTTTAAATTTTTTGAAACATCCCAGTGCCTGCAGAGTTTTGCTGCACTCAGCCCAAAATCAGCATAAATTCTGAATGCTTTTATATAGCTTGCTTTTCCCAATTTAGTTTCTTCTCTCAATTGCAGGTGTTAGGATATGTAGGATGTGTTCCATTTCTTCTTTCCCATTGACACTTTTGTGTGGCAAACCCAAGCTGTTAAGTAATGATTTATACCAAACTTTCCTTGCCCAGTATCACTGTTGTAAACTGCATCAGGTTTGGACCAGCAGCATCCCTAATGTTTTTGGAAGTTTGCAGGGGAAAAATAGGGAATGGGTGTAAATTAAGAGTTTTTTAAAGAATTAATTTGAAAATATGCTGGTTTGTGCAAAATGGCATTTTTATGGCTCCATTTGGACTTGTTTAACTCTGTGTTTTTGCTATTAATCTTGCAATCTTATGGAACTCTGGCTTTACGACTCTGAAAGGTGGAAACTGCACTCTCACTAACAAGAAAAGGAGGAGGTCCTTTATTTCCGCCATGCATCACTTTTAATGATACAAAGTCCTGAAGACTTAATTCTTAATTTTTTAAGTAATATTTTATGTCCTAAACTTGTGGTTCATTTAGAGGGTAAAGGAGAAAGATGTTTGCCTTGCTTGCAGAACTGAAAGCAGTTATATTTGAATGTATCACAATTATACCTTCAATCCTAATTGTAAGAAAGTTTGTAAATTTATTACCCAAATTTGTCATTGTGTTTCAGTGAGCTGAGCACCTGACTGGAAGCCAACAGGCTTCATCAGGTTACTCTCATAGATGCTTATTACTCATATGTGGTTATTATGTATCTGTCAAAACTCACTTCCCTAACTAGACCCTTGGATTAGTCTTTATTTACTTAAAGACTTTTAGATGGGTCTTTATTTATTTAAAAATGATAAAGCAATTCTGAAGTTAAAACCGGTCAGCCACATCACCTCATTATTTCATTTTTAGCCTCCCTCCCTCAAAAATTTCCTGTATTTATTTTCTTCTTCTGTCACCCTTGTTTTGAATTCACATGCCATTTCTCTTAAGACTCCATCTTTATTTTCTAACACATATACCTACAGCACTTTGAAAAAGGGAAAGAGCCTGCTATTTTATCAGTTGAGTGTGGTAAATTAGGCTTCATTATATCTTCTACAATAAAAGATAATTGATAAACTCTGGGAAATTTGTATGTTGTCAAAATTTGCTCACCAAGTTTCTTCTCTTTCCCCACAATGAAAGCCAACATCTTTTCAGCTCAAAACTAAGAAGACAGAACTATAAACATACTGTGGACAACATCACTGTTTGCTAGTATAAAAATCAAGCTTTTTATGATCAATCCTTTGTTTTGTAAATCTCTCTGAGGTCTAATAATTTAAAAAATTACACGTGGTTATGTTATTGCCCAGTAAAATACTTTAGACACAAGAAAAAAAGAGGGTCTTTTTGAGATTTTTTTTTTTGGAGAGCAATTTTTGTCATAGCCCAGAAGGCAACAGACCAGAACCTGAGCAGCAAACCATGCCTGAAAAATGAATGTTTAAAACTGGCACCCTCTAATCAAAAAGGACTGTTCCCAAGATATAATCAGAGCTATAATGGAGGGAAAGCATCTGGAAATGTAGTTGAGCTAAGGAATGCTAGAAAGAATTTCTAACCACCACTTTATGAATCAAATCAAAGGACATAAAATGAAATAACATCAAAGTACCTTACTCTAGGCCATTTTTTATACTGAACAACTGTTATTTAAGAGATCTAGATATTTCTCATGGCTGATGTGTTGTCAAACGCAGGTAGATAAAGTTGTCAATACTAAAAATAAACATTTTTCAGAAATTATTCATTATTTTGTCTCAACAACCTGAAACACCCCAAAGCCTCTCATTTTTAAAGAGAGGACAGGGGAGAAGCATGGTTTGCTCTTGAGTTTTTCTAATGCCGGCCTTCTAGAAAATCTTAAATTTTTCCTCTAATTCACTTACTGTTTTATAAAAATAATGGTCATAGTTTGATCCCAATTAAAAGGCTGCAAATTAAAAAACAACACCACCAAATTTAATAGAATTCATTGAACAGTGGTGCTATTTTAATTTAGATTAGGATTAAATTCACAGGACATTTAGGTCCCATAGCCAGTAATATGAAAACATTTATTTTTCATATAAATCCCTAATGGACAAGAATGTAACTCAAGTAAGGCGCCTTTGGTATACAACATTTAAAAAAAAAAAACAAACCCAAAACAAAACAACAAAACCAACAATGAACCATAAAATCCTTTTCTTTTTTAGTAGAGGATTGATATTGTCATTAAGCAGCAAGAGTAAGAAAGGAGTATAAGTAGTGCCTGTGTATTTTAAAAATGATTTCTGCTCTGTTTGTCACAGTGTTACATGCAGCAGCAACCTCTGAGAGACATGCATAATCACTGGCTGTAGGAGACTATAATACAAATGGTACTGTACATGCATGCACAGACACAATGCCTTTAGTGCTGTGGGCTTTCTGTGAAAACGTTTTGATGAAAAAAATTACTCAAGCAACTATCCAGGTCATTCTTTTAATAACCCTTTGTAAATTCAGATCTTGGGTAAAGTTATTCTTTCAGTTATACAAGCTCAGTCTGGGAGTCAATTGACCAATTCTGCCTCACAAGTAGAAGAGTTCAGTTACATAGGACTGAGCAAACTGCTTTTATGAGTCTGCTTTTGTACCTGGGATTTGCTCACCTGTGCCTTCCAGACCTCATATAATTTACGATAAACCCCACCTCCCCAGCTCGGACTAGGCATGGCAGTAATTTCTTCAACAGCATCTTTTTGAGGTTTTTGGATCATATCCTGTTATGAAACTTAGTACAAGGAAAGGTGTCTGACTTTTCTGGTGGTGCTGACAATGGGACCATAATTTGTTAGAATCACTGCATCACCATATAATCTCTTTGTGCGTACAGAAAATGGCAGGCAAGTAATTTAATTACCAAACTCTTAAGCTCTGGCCCCATCTGTCAATTTTTTGTGAGTCAAATCATAGAATCATGAACTGGAATGGACCTTAAAGATCCTCTAGTTCCAACTCTCTTACTGTGGGCAATGACACTTTTCATTAGATTGGGTTGTTTAGAGCCCCATGGAACCTGGCCTTGAACAGCTCTAGGGATGGAGCAAGTCTAAATGTAGGAGAATATTAAAAAAATCCTGACTGTGAAACCAAAGGCTGTTTATGTGATTTCTTTATAAAATATATATGTCTAAAGTGAATCTGGTATTTCATTCCTTACCCACTCAGAGGTCCCCTGGGTTTTTCTGTAGAACTATTGTGTTGGAATTGGAAATGAAGTTTGCTTTTCAAAGTAAATAAAAAGGCAAGGGTTGAGAACATCCAATTTAGGAGAATAACAACCTTATCAACACACAGAAATACAATTGTAGGTAGGAGTGGGATAATTTTGCTGATGAGATGGGGGGGAAAGGAGAGAAAAAAGGCTGAGGACAAAGCTTTGCTGATGGCAGAGAGCTAAACATTTCTGTATAAAGGATTGTCATGGTTTAACCCCAGCCAAAAGCCGAGCCCAAAGCAGTCCTTCATTCAGTCCCCCACCAGCAATATCAGGGAGAGAATCAGGGGGGTAAAAGCTACTGAATTCATAGGTTGAAATAAAGACAGTTTAATAGGGAAAGCCAAAGCCACTCACACAAGCAGAGCAAAACAATGCAATGATTCCCTGCTTCCCACAGGCAGGCAGGTGTTCAGCCATCTCCAGGAGAGCAGGGCCCCATCACATGCAATGGTTACTTGGGAAGAAAAACTCCATTACTCCAAATATCTCCTACTTCCTTTTTCTTCCCCACACTTTACATTCTGAGCATGATGTCATATGTTCTGGAACATCCTTTTGATCAGTTGGGGTCAGCTGTCCCCACTGTGTCTCCTTCCAATCTCCCAGGCACCCCCAACTTCCTTACCAGTGTGGCAATATGAAAAGCAGAAAAGGCTTTGGCTCAGTGTGAGTCCTGCTCTGCCATAAGTAAAGCATCTCCGTATGATTCATGGTCTATGTTCAGCAAAAGTCCAAATCATGCTATGAAGAAAATTAAATCTACCCCATCTGAAATCAGCACAAGGAGCAGCCAGCACAGACCATAAGGACTGACAGCTGTGCACTTCAGTGCTTGTCTTATGGAGACAAGTTATTGGAGTTTGCTGAAATCAGGGTATCCAGCATTTATCAGTTCAGTGGTAAGCGTGGTCACAGAAGTCAGACAAAGTGCAGAGTTTATTCCGAGGAAAAGGGCTGGTTTAATTCTCTCTAGGAACTTTGTAGCATCCCTGCTTTCTGCCTAGCTAAGACAATGCTATTTCAGTATGATTAGATGTTATGCTAGATTCTATTTGAATGTTCCAGAATTTTCCATGTTCAGTGCAGCAGTAAGATGATCTGATTGGTAATGTGTATTGGCCTGGAGCATATCCTGGTCTCTGCATTGTCTTTGCCTTATTGTGGTATGTTGTCCCTTGAACCCACAAAATTTCTGCAAGCCTGCAAATCAGATGCCTGCATATCTCTATGCAACCATGATATCAGTGAATGGATTCAAAGGCACATTGAAATAATGGGATTAATTAAAACACGGTTAATTACATCAGCAGAAAATCTGGGCCTAAGGTTGTGTAAGTCTAAATATTGTGAGGGATGGCTTGAAATATAACTGAAAAGATTTTCATCTGCATTGATATTGGTGACTCCCAAAATTAATTGATGCTGCAGAGTTTCCCTGTCCTATGGATCACTGGTCATCTTTTGTAATTTACTAAATTAATATAAATATTATCACCATACATTTTAGAGAATAACTCAAATTGTTGAAAGATGCCCTATACATTTATGTTTTTTTCTTTTCAGTATATAATAACTTTTACTGTTAGGTCCACATTGGTAGACTTCCCATCTTGACCCCAGTGTTCATTACTGAAAGTTTACAGTGAGTGAAAACCAAGTCTGGGATTTGAAAATCTGTTTCAGAGAACAGTATGTCAACAAATTAGAAGCCTTTCTGGTTCAATTATAATGCTCATTTATGTAAGCTTTTCTTTTCCAACAGGCAATAAATAATTATGTCTTCTGTTTTTTCCCTTTATTTTTATAATATACATTTACCTTTTTTGCATATATGATCATCACAACATCCCTCCTACACAGCATTCACATAACTTTTCTCTGTGGGGGAGGAACAGGGAGGAAATTTCCCATCACAGACATTAATCTTCTTTGTTTAGTCGTAATTTGGGAAAGTGTTCAGATGCTGTGATGATTGGCACAGTATGAATAGGAAAGGACAATAGAGTGATTCTGCTTCTTGTGCCACCCTCTTACTCCCACAGAAGTCCATAGGGTCGAACTGAGAGCAAAATTTATCTGACAGTTCCTAAAATTAACTTGGATCCTTCTTCTTCTCCTGGACTTCATTTGAGTAGGACTGTGACCTTGATCCTATGAAGGTAGGATATGTTGTAAGGAAATCAGAATTGTTTCCATTTAAAAATCATTAAGTAAAGTTTCTTATCCAAGAATGAGGAGATAACATTGCTCACATAAAGAATAATAAGAGTGCTGGGTCCATTAAACAACATTTACACTTAGTTTTAATCCCAGTATTAATTCACAGTAGATTTGTTTGTGAAATCTTGAGCTCTCACATGTTGTGTTTGTAAAAAAAGGAAATAAGTTGGTTTAAAAGAGTTATGTAAAGGAAAATAAATCACTCCAGGTACACCAGGTATACTTGGAGTATATGTTTTGCTAGAATTTAGCCACACTAACCTTAGGGAAAAAATACTAAATTCAATGCCTTCTGCTCTCAATTTGGGTTTTATATCTTCATTCTCCTTCTGTATACAGAGAAAACAATACCAGTTTTTTCTAACATCCATGTGTTGAGCTATAACACCTTTGCCAATTTTATGGTAAAAATTTTTTAAAAAAAGCTTTGTAACTATATAAAACAGCTTGGACAGTCTAAATCCAAATGTTTTGCAACCGATTCAGTTTGTGTTAATGTCAGATTTGCACCTTAGTCTTCTTGGACCATGAAAGTGAATACAAAAGTCCATTCAGTTTTTCTGATAGTGATGTTCTTAACACTTTTTGCTGCAAGGCAATTGACTTCTAATAATTTCATCCTGCAAGCACTAAGTGCCTCCTCCAGAGCTTTAAACTCTTTAAACCCCTGAAGTAATCTGAGGGAGTAAGGAGAGAAACTGAGAAATAAACAAGGTTCAGTCTCTTGGTTATTAGAACTGACTTCTCCTAAGCATTATGTAGCGGATCCTGTATTTGATGTAGTCCTTGCAGTTCTCTGCAGTCCTTGTAGAGATTGTTTGAGCTATTAAACAGCTGAAGCTTTAGCACTATGAATTAACAAAACAGTGAGGTGGGATGAACATGTGCTCCCTATTAAAGTTTTGTCCCTGAAAAAGCCCCAGTACCTTCAGAAATCAAGCCAAAAAGCAGACTGAGAAAAATGAGTGAAAGCAGCAGGGATTTGAAAAGCAAATGCCACATCAAAGGGACAGGAAGGAACTGCTATAGCACTGCTGTGATTGCAACTGGGCACAGTCCCAGGAGGCTGGGGAACAAGCACCTCCAATAAATAGAGCTGTTTCTGTACCAAGTACTTACAAAGCCTTGGTGGAATATAAAAATTTGCTTAGTAAAAGGTGATCAGCATGCTGGTATCTCATCTTCATAGGCATTTACTCAATCATCAGCAGATACAAATCTCAAGAAGGACACATCTTGTTACCAGCATGTGAAGTCTATGTCAGCCCCAGTAGAAAGGATGCCCCCATGAAATAATTCTCTGAGAGCTGACCAGACAAAGGCATTCAGATATGCCAAAAGGCTCTGTGTAAGAGCTCAAGGCTTTGAAATGGATTAGGGAAGAAAAGAAAACAAAATCCCCACAAGGCTTTTTTGCCCATTATTTGCCAACTGAGTAAAGTGACAAACCCAAGGGTAGTTACATTGACCGTACGACACCAAGGCAAATTACTAATTAGCTATTCATTCTTTACTGAGTACTCCAAGAAAAGAAGAGTGTTTAATTCTGAGAATCACCATCCAGTCCTGCCTTGCACCCTGATGATCACAATGCAAATAACCACTGTGACTTGGCATAAGTTACTTGTCCCACTGTAAACGTTCCCAAACCTCAATCTGAGAAAGGGGAAGCACAGGAAGAAGTGCCTGCATTTCTCATTTACTGAATAGGTATGTGCCTTGGGATGTAGAGCACTCCTAAAAAGCAAGGAAAGGTAAGTGTCTGACAGCTCTTTATTTGCCAGCTGTTTGTATAGCTACCCAGCCAGAGCGACAGGCAGCCTTCTCTAGATTCATGATGTGCACACTGAAGCCACGATTCTGCAACAGTTAAGCATGTGTTTACTTTTAGTCAAATAGCTTGTTTCATTGGTTATTTTTGCATATATCAGTGGGAGATCTGTGTCAGTAAATTTTAAAATATACAAAAGAGGAAGAAAGCACAGGATTTCTGAGAAATAAAACACAGCAAATCTCAGAGTCACAATCAGAGGCAGAGGGTCTAGCTGGTGGCTTGTCACTAGAGGTGCTCACCAAGATTCAGTACTGTGCACTCCTTGGAGATTTCACTAACACACAAAGCTGAGAGGAATGGCCAATAGCCCAGAGGTCTGTGCAGCCCTTCAGAAGGACCTTGATGGGCTGGAGAAGGGCAGAGAGGAACTGTCTGAAGTTCAGCAAAGCCAAATTCAGGGTCCTGCCCCTGAGCAAGAATAACCCCAGGCAGCAGCACAGGCTGGGGATGAGCTGCTGAGAAGCAGCTCTGCAGAAAAGGAGCTGAGGGTGCTGGTGGACAATGAGCTGTCCATGAGCCAGCAGAGTGTCCTGGTGGCCAAGAAGGTCAATGGCATCCTGGGGTACTCTAGGAATAACATTGCCAGCAGGTTAAGGGAGGTGATCCTGTTCCTCTGCTCAGCCCTGGTGAGGCCTCCTCTGGAGAGTTTTGTCCATTTCTGGGCTCCTTAGGATGGGAGAGACATGGAGCCCTTGGAGCAGGTCCAACAGAGGACAATGAAGATGATGAAGGGACTGAATTACCTCTCTCACAAGGAAAGTCTGAGGGAACTTGACCAGTTCAGCCTGGAAAAAACTGAGAGAAGAATTCATCAATATCTATAAATATCTGAAAGAATGGTGTCAAGAGGATATTTCCAGGCTCTTCTTTGTGGTAGCAAGCAAAGGGATAAGAGGAAACAGTCAGAAGCTGGTGCACAGGAAGTTACACCTGAATAGGAGGAAGAAATTAGTGGGAGACTGAGCATGGGAACAGATTGCCCAGAGAGTGTGTGGATCTTTCCCACTGGAGATACACAGGAACCATCTGGACGTAATTCTGTGCCTTGTGTTCTAGGATGACCCTGCTTGAATAGGGAGGTTGAACCAGATGACCCAATGTGCTCCCTTTCACTTTCATCCATTCTGTGATTCTGTGTTTATTAGGGGAAAAAAAAGTGTTTATGTCACCCCTGCCACAACAATAGTAATAATTAAAAATATTAAAAAAAAATCTTGAAAAAACTCAATACTCCCAATCATAAATTAAGACTTGAAGTGCTTTGGAAGGAACAGAACTGAACAGCAGAGCCACGCTATTAATTTGCAGAGAGATAAAAAGGACTAATTGCTAAGTGACAACTATGTGATAGGAACAGACTTGCTGATGTGTATGTTTAGAGTGCAGAATGGGAGCTGATGTGGAGCTTTCAGGGCATAGCATATCTTGTAGAGAGAATTGGGCAAAAGAAACTCACTGTTGATCTTAAACTTTAGATACTCAGGTCTCCCATCTGTGAAGGGGATAGCAGAACTTCCATGTCTCGCCAGAGAGAGCATGATAATGGAAGCCATATAGAAGCACCATGATAATGGAAGCAATTTATAAGGACTTAATGGGCTGAAAAATGATGTTGTGTGACCAAAAGCACAGTAAAGGTTTTAGATATTCCTTTGTGGATATATATTTTCATGCCTCTTCAGCTGTTTTGTAATCAAATTAGAAAACAGAGTCAATAAAAGTTTGGCACGATAGCTCTCTGAATAGCCAACAGAAAGTGAGTTTTCCCCAGAAGCTCATTGAGTCAGCCTGTTTTCAGAACCCTTGCTCTGAACCAAACACATAAGTAATACAGTAAAACACAACTGACAAGCCCAAACACAACATTCTCCTCTTTGATCTGTGCTCCAGATCTTTTATGTGCCATTTGAATATCAATCTACAGCACACCTTTCTCCTATTTGCTCTAAAATATGCAATGTATTGCGATTTGTGATGTTGATCAAAGGAATGACTTGATTGGGATGATTAAAGTAGGAAAGGAGACCATGTGTTTCTCTTTTTCACAAGTGCATATGAGGGGCAGAAATTGATGCAAACTATGTTAGGAGCTGAGGAGGCATCATACCACATCCGCCCCTTGGTCTGCAGGAGTGAGCATGAAAAGGGCTCAGGAAAGAGCATGCACATCTTAAACGCTTCAATTCCATTTTCAAGTGCAGAAAAAGATTTGCCACATGAATCATAATGAAGGCAGGAGAACTGGGCTGGTACCTCCAAGTAGAAGTCTTGGTTTGAATTCCTGTGATGGGGAGGTATGTGACAAATCATGGCATATTCCAGAAAGCTAGAATTACTGCAGAAAGCTTTAGCTTTACGCGTCTCCTAGTGAGTTTTTTTTTTCTATAGTTCTTGGAAGGAGATTCTTTTTTGTTGAGGTTTTTGCTTGTTCATGTGGTTGATTGGTTGGTTTGCTGGGTTTGGGGTTTTTAAATGTTTCTCTCCATTACTGCCTACCATTTGTTGCATGGTATCTTCTTGCAAGATTTAGTTTTTGGGACATGGAAAATGCTCAGCAAATTTTCCTTGATCTCCTATGTCTCAGGGAGCTCCTTGACAGCTTAATCTATATGGTTTTTCACAGCAGCTATTGAGGTTTTTAGAAGCAAAAAGTGACCTTCCTCATCTCTGAAAGACAAAATCTATTGAAAGAACCCTATATAGGTATCTCGCATACTAGCTCCTTGCAGTCATTTTCTCCCAATCAATTTTAGCACTTTCTTTTTCTTTTTTTTTCTGCGTACATTTTTTGTTTGTTTTGTGTTTTGTTTGTTTGGTTGTTTGTGTTTATTTTGCTTTTTAAAGAAAATGTGCAACTAGTTTAATTCAGTGACACGATAGTCATAGTAAGAACTATCAGTACTCAGCTTTGTATTTGCATTCAGGGAATAGAGCTTAGGCATTCTGGGCTCCTATATGTTGTGATTCCCACAAGATGAAACCTATCTAACAGGCTCTCGCATAACTTCAAAGACAGTCCATGAAATTCAGATTTGTATTAGGGGCAGAGAGACTGAAAGAAATGCTGCTGGTCAGAGCAACCAATGCTGAAAATGCAGCAAGCATACTGGAGCTTTTAGCCACAGTATTATTAAAAACTTCTCACTTGTCAACATAGAAAAAAAATTTCCTCTTAGTGGATGGGTATACAGGCTTGTGTTCAGATGCAATTTTCAAGGTGTTCTGAAGTTGCTCCTCTCTGGCATGTACTTACATTTTCTTTGCATGAAAATGAAGGCATGTGAGTATGGGTGGGACTTAATAAAGCAGTTCACAGTTGCATACAGCTTATTAAGATGCAACATAGAAAACATATAAATAGTTATTTCAAATGTATCATCAAATAAATGATTTTTTCTATCCTTTAGATTATAATTGCTCTTTTTTTTTCTAATAATATACTATAGATCTCATTTTCCCCTGTTAAATTATAGACTAACAATTTACAGGTATTTCAGGGAAAAAAATTCTAAAATTGTGTTTCAATTGAGATTTTTTTGTAGCAAAGTGCTATGTTATTAGTAGATTACAAACTTAATGACCCCAAATGTATAGATCAGAAACTTTGCTAGTACATTAGACAAAAAACTACCTGAGCATAAACAGGTCATAATTTGCAGGTTTTGATTAGCAGCATGACTTTGCATAACAGAGATATTTTTAGAGTGCTGTGTGCAAATGTAGCTGACACAGAAAACACAGCTATTTTTTTTATTTAATGGCACGTATTAACCAAAAGAAATTTTCACCTGCATTTAGATCTTGTGGACATGTTGGACTTTTTCCTGAAACTTACAGAATGAAATGTGAAACATTTTAATAAATTTTAAGGAGAACATGGTATTTGGAGACTGCTGAACATCTTAAATCATAAGCACAGCAACATAGAGAGTGTAACCCTCTTGATTCCACAAAACATTCTGAAAGGTTAATTCTCATAGTAACATAACCATAGTTTTCCTACCATTTATATGCTTGCTATCAAAATGCAAATCTACCTTTTGGAATAGAATGAAAAAATCACAAGTATAACTAGACCCTTTTCTGCCAGACACATTTTTTCTTGTTGGATTTTTTTCTTTTTTTTCTTTTTTTTCTTGTTTTTTTTCTTCATTTCAGGTTAATATATTCTGATTCCAGTTTTCTTTTCCAGCCCCTTTATTTAATGGAATAGTCTTTTGGAAATTCAGCAGAGACAATATTCCACAGCATGAGGCACCCACTTTCAAAATCAGATGGCTTGGAAAGCTCACTCATCCAAGCACATTAATTGGTTGAACGCTCTTGAGTGCTCTATCACATTATTTTCAAGGACTGCCCTAAATACTAGGAAGCAAGCCATGGTTCCGGTGCTTAGTGCCAGAAAGCTGAATGTTAATTATTACTGGTCTACATTAGTATAGTGGCTGATTATCTGTAGCAAATTTCTGAAATAGACTATTGAAAGAACTAATTAAAATCCAATTATTTATATTATGAATTTCTGATCAATTCGGTGCAAAGGTTGATCACACATTGTTTTGTAGTTGTTCAGAATAGCATGGAAAGTTATCAGTTTACTAGAAAGATTTTACCATTGCAGTAGAAACTATTGTGGTAATGGCATTACATGGGATGGGCAAAAGAAATAAATTTCAGAGCAAATTTTCTTCTTGGTGAAAGATCCAACTTTCCTGAAGGTTGACTTCTGACAAAAGCAACCTAAATATATTTTCAGATATCTTCCTTTTAAATTGAATTTTACCTTTTTACCAAATTGTTGCTGCAAATTACTACACATATATTGCTACATATTTTCAACAATCTGAGACTGTATGTTAATTTTGAATGTGTGTATCATCTAAGCTTGATTTACCCACTCATATTATAATTACTATTGTTCTTGTGTTTCATTTTATTTTATTTCAGTTCTTAAGCTGCTCTTGTCTCAGCCCATGGGTTTTACCTTTTTTTTTCCAGTTGTCCTCCCTATCCCACCTGGTGAAAGTGAGTAACCAACTACATGGTTTTTAGTTGGCATCTAGGGTTGACAACCACAAACCCAGTTCATTTGTATTTGTCAGTCACTTCCAACCAAAGCAGGCTATTCTAAGGAAGTAGATTAGGAAAAAGAAACACATGGCAAATCTAATGGCTCTAATGAAGTATTTTGAGGTGAATATCTCCAAACACAGTTGAGGGATCTCATTTGAGGTTTTTTATCACTGAGAATTTTGGAAATTAATTGCAAGACAGACAGTCTTGAATGCTGTTGATAATCCAAAAAGAGAGATGTATTTGCTATTGTTTTACCTCTGAAGTCATTAAAAAAGTAATCTTGCAGCCAAGTTCTACATACATTTTTGTGTTTTAGCTAATTAGACTCATGACTTATCTAGGGCTCTGTGCTATCCAAGTACCTTAGACTATTGCCTAATTCATCAAGTGAACAGGCAAAACACTTTCAGAAAATGTTATTTTTTATCATTAAACATTGTTCTATGGAAAACAAAATGTCTTTAGAGACACCGGTAACATATTCAAGGGAAAACTCCTTTGCAGTTCAGCATATAGTCCAGTCTGTTCCCAGGGGAAAGAAGAAAACTAAACTTGTATGAAGATGAGGAACCTTTCGATCATAAATAGAGTCATCACTATGATTCTTTTTTTTTTTATTTTTTTGGAAATCTTCTGAAGGCTTTATTTTCATGCTGATGCTGATCTTATATGCACAAAACCTCTGAAGCGTGGAAAACTTTGCAGTCTCAGGTCCCCATTATCATTAATCTCATCATGCCAAAACAGCATTACTGGACTGAGTGCCTCCCCACAATCTCTTATTCCAAAGGCCTGAGTGGAAGTTCATGGAACCAAGGGCAGGGGCACTGACAGGTTGCCCGAGCAGGCTGAGCTCCTCCTTTCAGTGGAGCTCTGCAGAATTTCACATGAACAGCAATTTACTGTCTCTGTTCTCTGGAAGGTTGCTTCAGCAGAGAAGCACACCCATGAAGGTGACTCAGATATCCTCTGTACAGTGACGGCAACTGTGTGTACCCATAGATGCAAAATCAGCAGTGAAACTGCTTCTCTTGAAGCAGTGTTATTCTGCCTCTGAAAGTATTTCTCATTATGATAGCAATCCCATCGACAGTACCAGGACTTCTTTTATTTGTTCCTTTATATTTTTAGAAGTTAATCAATGCATCTTTTGATGCTAAATCTAATGAGTTTATCAATGACAAGGACTGTCCTATGGTCCTCAGGCACTTTCTCTGCAGTGCTATGAAGTGTCCTTAAAATGCAAATCTAATGGTGGGGACATCAGAGTATGGCCTTTGCTGTTTGAGAAGCAGGACTAAGATCAGCGAGTTACTTAGAAGTGGGCTTAATTCCTACATGGAAGATATGAGAATATCACACTGCACATCTGTCCCACAGGAGACTTGATAATTATGAACACTGGTTTCTTACATATATTTAAACCCATGATTTTTCACGAGATCACACAGAAATTTCTTTTTCATATTGCCCTGAACCAAATCCTTAAGTTTTAGTAAATAAAATTAATGAACTTCATAGAATTCTAAAATTTTCTACAGTTTGAAGAATAGTTTAAAGGCAAGTTACAGTTACTGGAGAATCAGACACTTCATACATAAGCATTCACTATTGCATTGAAAAACAGAATTTAGTGTCATGGTTTCTGATTCAAGTGGTCTGGTAGTATTTTCAACAGTCATGTATGATATTTCATTTACTAACTAGTGATATTTACTGCAGGATATCTCTTTCATGTTAGTGACTCTTAGAGATTTAAATTTCTTTGAGGTTTAAAATGTAAAGGACTTTTGAAAATAGAATTTAACCTTCTAAATTGGTGTCACCTGCAGTGATAAGAATACAAATAAATTTATAATAAAGATATATTTATTTATAAAAGCTATAAACTGGTTAAGTATCCTATATAGCTTCAGCATACTGACAATTGTTGTATATGTGGGTGGTTTATCAAATAAATCAATCTGTTGGGCCAAATGAGTCATTTAATAGATTAAACAGCCACCTACTACATTCAGGGAAGCGTTTAGTGGCCTAAATGGGGCAAACATCAGTGTTTTCATGTCAAGTACTGTGCAAGCACAATGTGTTATCATACTGCTGGAGAGTGTAAGACAGAAGTTAGGATACAAATGTATGTTATATAAACGAGAAAGTGAAATATCATTTAATTTAGTTCCCTCCTTCCTTATGCAACACAGTTTATTTTCTGAGTAGACCCTATCCAACACTAGCTGGGATACCTTGGAACTCTCGTTGACTTAGTTGACAGTATGATGCTGCCTTCCATAAGATGAAAGCAATTTATTTATTGTAACTAATGTGTATGCAACCAGAACAGACATATTTTATGGATAAATTACTGTGATGAATAATAGAATACAACTGCTCAGAGATTTTTTTGATACCTTCTTTATTGCATGTTTATGAATTTTTCTAGCTTCCTCTTCGCCAAGCTTTCCTATATCTCATTCTGCTATTACAATTATTTATTGCCAGTTATTTTAAGACATTATTATCAAATGCCTGTAGTTAACTTTACTCTGTGATAATATTACCTCTCCTAATTCCACCTTTTCTTAATACTTGGTGAAAATGTTTGTTTCACAGTCCTTTAACTATCTTTGTGAATCTTTTATAAGTTTCTCCTGATGAAGCAATATTCTTTCCTTGCAGTGCAACTGTCAAAAAATGAGGACAACAGCTGCATTTCAACCACATCACTACTAAATACAGGGATAAGCTTCTAGTTCTAACTCCTTTTCTAGGAAATTAACTGGTATAATAAAAACTTGTAAATTTTTTAAATGAACCACATTTATTGATCTGCTGACCTTTTTTATTAACTCAGTCCAGACTGAACAGTTCCATTTTGTTTTCATGAACAATATTAGACTGAACGATAATTTCTATTTATACTTCACAGTTATTGGAACAACATTGTTTTTCTTCTAAATCTTTGGAATTTGCTTTTCTTCCAAGACCTACTGAAAAATCAGCGTTTATAATTATCAAAGTTCTGGACCAGATCTTTAAGAAATTATAAGCCTATTGTTATACTATATTATAATTCCATGCTAAGTGGGAAAATGTCTCTCTCCAGAGTCTCAGGCCATTATTTGTAAGAATTGTAAACCATTTTTTTCTCATGTGACTCATATTGACTTAATTGCTACCATCAGACAAGCAGATAAATTTTCACAACAGTTTTATTGCAAAATTCTAGAAAAATAATTGTTTAGTGGAAAATCATCTCTTTCAAGCTGCTTTCTGAAATGTATTGCCTCAAGTAGTGATGTTAATACCACCAGAATTATGAAAATGACTGCCTATTTCAATACATGAAGTACTTAGTCACAGAAATAAGTGGAAATTTATCTGTTAAAAAAACCAAAAAGAAAAGGAGAAAAAAAATCCTGAAATATTGACTCACATATTTAACAAATTCATGACCAGTTTAACACTAAAATGTTTAACACAACATATTCAGAGTCATTAACACATGCCACAGAAACATCAGATTTCCTAGTTTATTACCATCCAAAAAGAAAGTATTTCAGGCTAAAGCTACAGTTTCTTAGCCAAAGTTGAAGCAGATAGGATTAGCCATGCATCACATTTTTAACAAACTGAAAAGAGTTGTCGGGTTAGAAAATGTCTCTCAGAAATTACAACATGATCACTTCTAACTGAATATGTTTAAGTAAAGGAATGTGGCAATTGAAACTATTTCATAGAGTGCTTATCATGTTATAAAACTATTCTATAGAGTACTTACAATGCTCTGATGATTTCAGCAAGTCCTCAACTGTAAACACAATGAAGATGTTCTTGAAATCCAGCCCTGTTTACCCTACAGCAGTACATCAAGATTTCTAAGTGATCTTGATATGGTCTCCCTCTGATACTTTTAAATATTGGAGAAGTTTTTTAATAGGTCACACAGAATAATTCCTTAGATAGCAAGACCATGAAAATTAGCTTACTTCACCAAGTACAACATGCTTATTTGGCTTCTGAATCAGTAGTTGTAATGTCCAGAATTTAAAAGGTTTCCTTTTGGGTCACATGAGACACTATGATAGGAGCTTAAAAATTACCTGTGTATAACTCTCATTTATAGAAATAAGTGCATGTAGCTTTCCTGGTATTCTAGAATGAAATCTTCTAGGTATCACAGCTATAACACAAGACTGTTTTCCTCTAAATCAAAAATAATTGCTTAACAATTATTAAATCAGATGGCAGAAAAGAATGGGAGGATCTGGACAAGATAGAAAATAAAAATAATCAGTGATTCACACTGAGCACTTGATACTCATAATCTGTCCCTTTAAGAAAAGTTCCTTCAGCTTTGGAAAATTCAATTATGATGCAAGTTCGCACAAGTATCTGAGTATGAAAATATGCAGATTTGCACCCATTGGGATTTTCAAGAGGAGTGAAATGTGTAGAGGTTCTTGCAAGTATCAACAGCAGCATTTTTCCAAGGAAGGCAAGCATATTTTTATAAAATTTATCTCTAATTGTTCAAGTGTCTTACAAAGTTGAGCAAAGCTAGAACTAAAGCTGAGTGAAAATTAACTCAAAAAGCATTAAAAGCTAATTTTTTTTGAGTGGATCAATAAGTAGGCTCAGCTGAAAACACTTTAGCTCTCTTTCTGCTCATATATTAACCCCTTTCCTTATAGTGTAATGCACTCTTACATGATGCCATTCTCAAGGTGCTTTGTTGCCTTTCATACAAAATGAGCAAAATCAAATTCCTAAAAGATTTCAAAAGACCTTTTATTTTTGGTCTCCGGTCCTCAGTTGATTTTGGTTAATTAACTAAAAAGGAATAAAATATTCCTGTGGGTGTTATGCTTGAAACAGAGCGAAAGATTTCAGTAAATGTGATATTTCTTATCCTCCTGAGAGAAGTAGAGGTATGGTTATAATGGTGATTCTGCTTGGTAAAGTTTTTTACTTTAATTTTTTTTTAAATAAATGACCAGTTTTAATCTAATGACAGACCTAAATTCAAATTGTGACAATGTCTAATTTCAATTTTCCCCCTCTCTCCTTTTTCTACACGCCTCTTCCTTTTGTGATTAAGTAATACTATTGGACACTGTGTTCAAAAGTGAATGGAGTAAAGGTCATTTAATGTCTGTAGAAGATCAGGAACTTTTCAGAAGCGTTATTTGACTATATTTTCAGTGAACTTTTTAAGTTCTTTGACAAGTGGGACTTGGGTCTTTCAAAAGGGAAGTAGGACTGATCATTATCATTATCATTATCATTATCATTATCATTACCATTATCATTATCATTATCATTATCATTGGATAGGTGTGCTCACAGGTACAACAAAATGTTGCATGGTCATGCTTAGGAACTCAGAATCAGGCAGAAGCATGATCACCTTCTGAAAGTGCTATGTCTATCCAATGCTTCAGCACACATTAGGACTTAGCACCACAGACAAGTCATCCCTTTGTTATTGTCGTAACATGAATTGTGGGAGTCCCAGTATTCCTTTCCCTGTATTAATCCAAATTAATACAATCCCACACTGTTAGAGTCATGGTGAAAAGAAACAACCATCTTCAACTAAGCATCCTTGCAAGGAAAGCAGTACAGTCAAGGGTACCTTGTTTTCTGCATAGAACTCAAGTGGGTGCTGGTGCACGCATGCGCAGCCACATGAAGTAACTTCTTCATCCTCAACACCTGAACCTTCCTGACTTTTGTACAGTAGATGAAATGGCATTGGGCTAGAGTTAGAGCTCTGTCATAATGGAGCTGCTATATAATGTATATATAAATAATATAGTGTATGTATGTTATATATAGAAAGTATAGGTATATAGCATTATATATTATAATAAATATATCAAATTGAATTCAGCAACTAAGGAGGATGTGACCTTAAAGGAGTGATTAATCTTCATTTAATTGGAGATCTAATTGAATTTAATTGAATTATTTAATTTTTCTTGGAAGAATCCTATGGGAACAGGCACTGCAAGGAAGAATGGCCCAAGAGAGTATGTTGATATCCAGGAGTCACTTCCTTTAGGCTCAAGAATGTTGCATCCCGATGAGCAAGAACTCGGGTAAAGGGGACAAGATGAATAAAGAGCTCCTGTCATTGCCCAGGAATAGGCAAAGAACACACAGGAGATGGAAGCAGGGTCAGGCCACTTGGAAGGAATACAGAGAGGCTGTCAGAGTAAGTAGAAATGAGACAACAAAGGCCAAGGCCCCTCTGAATTTAAATTGGGCCAAGGATGTCAAGGAAAAGAAGAAGGGCTTTTTCAAATACATCAATAACAAGAGGAAAACAAAGGATTGTATGGACTCATTACTAAATGGAGGGGGACCTTGGTGACAGAGGATGCAGGGAAGGCAGAATCACTGAATGCCTTTCTTTTCATTGTTCTTCATTGACAATATCAGCTCTCAGGAACCTCTGACCCAGACAAGCAGGGTAAAGGAATGTTGAAAGAAAGATTCTCTTGGTCCAGGAGGATTGGGTTAGAGAATACTTGGCCAAAACCTGATATCCACAAGTCTGTGGGCCCTGATGAGATGCATCCACAAATTCTAAGAGGGTTAGTGGACACTATACTGAGGCCACTCACAATCACCTCTAAAAGATCGTGGCAGTGAGGAGAGGTGCCTGAGGAATGGAAGAAAGCAAATGTCACCCTGGTCTTCAAAGAGGGCAAGAATGAGGACTCAGAGAATTACTGTCAATCAGCCTCACCTCAATCCCTGAAAAGGTGAGAGTGCCTGACTTTGGAGGCCATCTCTAACCACTTGAAGAACGAGGAAGTGATCAGGATCAGTCAGTATGGATTCACTAAATGTAAATCATACTTAACACTATTCCCTCCTAAAATGAAAAAACTATGGTGGATGAAAGAAGGGCAGTGGATGCTGTTTACCTTGACTTCAGCAACGCTGTTGACACTCTCTCACAATATCCTGACTGGCCAACTCAGGAAGTGTGGACTGGATGAGCGGTCAGTGGGGTGGATTAAGAATTAACTGACAGCACAGCAGATCCCAGAGGGTCACAATCAGTTGCAAAGGGTCTAGTTGGAAATGTGCATTGTGGTGTCCAGCAATGTTTTATACTGGACACAGTATTGCTTAACTTGAATTCAATGAATAGCAGTGACTTGGACAAAGGGACAGATGCTTCCTTGGAGATTTCACTGACACACAAAGCTGGGAGGAGTGGCCAATAGCCCAGAGGTCTGTGCAGCCCTTCAGAAGGACCTTGGTGGGCTGGAGAGGGGCAGAGAGGAACTGTCTGAAGTTCAGCAAAGCCAAATACAGGGTCCTGCCCCTGAGCAAGAATAACCCCAGGCAGCAACACAGGCTGGGGATGAGCTGCTGAGAAGCAGCTCTGCAGAAAAGGACCTGGGGGTGCTGGTGGACAACCAGCTGTCCATGAGCCAGCAGAGCGTCCTGGTGGCCAAGAAGGTCAATGGCATCCTGGGGTACTCTAGGAATAACATTGCCAGCAGGTTAAGGGAGGTGATCCTGTTCCTCTGCTCAGCCCTGGTGAGGCCTCATCTGGAGAGTTGTGTCCAGTTCTGGGCTCCTTAGGATGGGAGACATGGAGCCCTTGGAGCAGGTCCAACAGAGGACAATGAAGATGATGAAGGGACTGAATTACCTGTCTCACAAGGAAAGTCTGAGGGAACTTGACCAGTTCAGCCTGGAGAAGAGAAAACTGAGAGAAGAATTCATCAATATCTATAAATATCTGAAAGAATGGTGTCAAGAGGATATTTCCAGGCTCTTCTTTGTGGTGGCAAGCAATAAATCAATAGGCAACATGAGGAAGAATTTTAATGTGTGGGTGACTGAGCACTGGAAGATATTGTGCAGAGATGTTGTGGAGTCTTCCCCACTGGATATAGTCAAGAAACATCTGGATCTAAAACACTTATAGCTCTCCCTATAGTCTTTGGAGAAATTAGGGCCTCTCCTGAAAGGCATTGCTTGTATTTCAGCCACCAGTTTTAGGACTGAATGAGCATCTCTGCCTATCTCCTTCTCTGGACTGGTGTGAGAACCAGAAGTAATTCAGATTAGGTTCCTACATATACATGTCCAAAAATAAGGGACATAACTGCCTTGAATAGCCTGAACAGCGAAGGGATGTGCCCAAATAATTAAGTTTTTAATCTATGATGAACACCACTACCATTTTCTGCATTGCAGATCCCCAGACACTGGAGCAGGCTACCCAGAGAAACTGTGAATGTCCCATCCCTGGAACAGTTCCTGGTGAGGCTACATTGGGCTTTGGGCATAGTCTAGTGGAGGGTGTTGCTGCCCGTGGGAGGCAGGTCAGAATTTCAAGGTCCCTGCCAATGCTAAGTTTTCTATTATTCAACAATAAACAAAGAAAAAATTTGCAAAGACCTTACCACTACTACTTCTGTTCCAGGTACCTCTAAGTTTGGTATTCTCTTCCCTTGGTGGAGAAATGTTCCAGAAACACAAATATTTTGTGTATAATTGTGTCACATGATCTATATTTTTTTCAGAAACATAGCTGATAACTGTTATATACCTCACAGTATGAAGGAAAACACAGGTAACTCTCACAGTGTTGTCTATACCAGACTAAGCTTCAAAGCTGATCTTTTTCACAGAACTTTTTTTCTCTATGCACAATTTTCCGGTAGAATAGCCTGCAGCATTAATTTCCACGTGCGAATTGTATTCCATGGAGATATGTTTCTGTAAACCACTTTTTCCTTCCTCTTTAAGAAAAATCAATTCTTCTTCCAAGGCTAGATTAATAAGCTATACCTGTTATAATGAATCCCTTTTACTGTTTCCCTCAGGGGTTTGAACACCTTCTAGAATGGTGTAAATTAAAGTGAATCCAGATACTTTCCTACGCTTTCCATCTCCTGCTGTTTTCTTCATTTTACCTTTACTTTCTCCTATACACTTGTTCAGTTTCTCTTACTCTGAACCTTAGGTCTCCTCCTGTTTTGCCACTGTGCCTGCATTTGTGGCTCTCTGAATATCAACAAACAAAAAAGAACACAAAATCGAAGAATGGACTTTACCTAGGTGTAAATGCAAAATATATTTTCCTCTATTCTTTCCAGTTCTGCCTCAGGAGTGTTGATTCACTCAATGATTAAAGTTTAGCATATATAGTTTTATATCTCATTTGATTGCCATTTTACTTTGCTAAGTTTTGGCTTTGGATTTTGGTTGTGACACTTCCAGAAGATTCTTTAAGATTATTCTGCACAGAATAACTCTTTTTTTTCAGATTTGCGAGGTCCTTCACCTCGCTCAGGGCAATCCCACGGACAAGTACAGGATGAAAAAAAGAAGAATAATAGGACAATTTTTTTTCTTGTCTCCTTTTGAAAATTTTTATCAAACAGCCAGGTATAATTTGAACTTCACAGGAAAAGGATTGAACAAGAAAACCTTTGATGAAAGCAATTTTAATACATTTCCTAGCTGTGTACTTTTCTCTTTTCCTTAGCAATCATTTCTTGATTGCCACTCATAGCCATAAACTTAATGTGACCCTATTGACTTTAGTGTGCACAGAGATCAAATGCCATTTCTGAAAGGGGTACTATTCTTCACGTATATAGGGATGTCTCTCTAATGTAATGTAATAGTCATTCTGTTATTGAGTGACAGCATTCCTATTCTAAAACCAGAAGTAGAGGTTATTTTCTGCTTTTGTACCCTAATTTTGAGAGCCTATTTAAGAAATGTTTATGGTGTGGCTGAGAAACCACTTACTACTGGAACCAGTCATAGGAAACATGGCTGTAAGGAATCTCAAGAGCTTGCTTATTTCACGCTGTTCCTAAGGGGGATCCCTAACCCATTACTGACAGACATCTGCTTAATCAGTTCTTAGAGACCTCCAGTGATAAACATCCCACATTCAAGAAGTCTACTCTGATGCTGAACTGTCCTTGCACTTAGAAGACTTTTTTTGTGCTGAAGAATTATTTACTTTGCTCTAGTTTGCACTCAGTGCTAACTACAACACACAGGGAGAATGGTGCATTCCCTTCTCCATAGCCTGCCTCTTTCTTTCACAGAAGGGAGAATATTACTTGTTCTTTCTAACTAATTAGCAGCTCAAATGATGATATAGGAAATCTCTGGCTTTGCATAATAGAACAGTTTTTGAGCATATACTTACAATGCCCTCTACTGGGTTGGAATGCAAGATTTAACAGAGTGCTCATACCTGGTTAATAGCTAGTCCTTTCTATAAATCTATACATTTACATAAATAAGATGAACAAACTACTGCAGACTTTTCTAAGAATGATCTTGGTCAATAGTAGACAACACTTCTGAATTTTTCTGTAATCTTGTGTAAAGATGCATCTGAAATTATAAGGTCTTAATTTTTCTTTGTTACCCTCAAAGTAGTGCAAACGTGTTTGGAATCAAAAATACAATGGAACTTCTTCCATTGAAATTTGTTAAAATGTGATTGATTGAGGCCTGTTTTTGAAACCACTTCTTATCATGATGGAAAAAGGAGCTGAAGAAAATGCTAAGAATATTAGTAGTGAAATGCATTGCCAGTATCTGGGTCTTTATTTGGAGCAAGAAGGGAATCATTCTGTTAAGATGACTGACATCTCCTCTTTCCATTTTACTGCAAAATAAAATGACTTGCTTCAAACTGACATCAGCTGATGTCTTGACCTGTGGAAAAATGGCTCCAGGCTGAAGGGTATTTCTGCATTTGAACAAAGGCATGTCCACAGAAACGACATTTTTATTTCACACAGTGACCCAAATGGATTGGTACTTTTTGTTGTTGTTGTTGCTGCTCCAAAGAGGCTTTAATTAATTAGCTTACTGGAGTCCGGATGGAAAGCTAGTGACAGAATACTCTCAATGAAATAAGTGCAGTCATTAAAAATAAGGTTTTTGTAAACATCTTCTGGAATACATCCTGAACTGGTAGAGAACTTCATAGTAATTAGATTTGGAAATGTGCATTAAGTCTTTTATGTCTATCTTCTGTGAACAAATTACTATTTCCTGTGCAGGAAGATTTTAGGATATTTCATTTAGAGTAATTTTTGGTGGCTCTGTAAAAACAGTTTCATTTTACCACACAGAAATGCAGTTCATTTCTTTTGATGTTTTTAAATGAAAAGATAAATGTTTTCTCGGCTAACTGAAATAATTAATAAAACCTTGTCAAACCAAAACCCCTGGCCCTTTGTTCCTGGGGTTTTTTTGTTTGTTTGTTTCTTGTGGTCCTGGGAGGCCATATGGAGGGAAGTTGATCTGTAGGAACCATTAAATCTCATGGCTCAGCAGAGGAAAGATTTCCAATGGCTCCATCAACTGCACCTGTGCAAAGCCACAGAACTGACATAGGTATCTCTGGGGACATAATTCACATGGGGCAATCTTTATTGCTGGTGACAGTGTGCAAAGTGGAAATAATCAAACCTGTACCTTAGCTCTCAGGCTGAGTGTTCAGGGCTGACAGCTGATGGGGACGTCCTGAGAATATAGACCTGTGAAGTAATTGAACCTCATCAATCTTCAACATGTTACCAAGCTGCTTTTTGAAATGCCAATGCATTCAAAATGATTCAGGAGCTGGGATTTCCTCTGGGATTTTCTTTGAGCAAGTTCCAGAGATTAACAGACCATGGATTTGATCTATGTTTCTAGATTCTGTATGAATTTTATTTTCTATAATTCAGTTTATTATATTTTATGCAGTATGCAGCAGACTTATACCTTAGAAAGATATGTTATCTTAACACAACTGTTTCTCCCTGCAACATATTTCAGGAGAAAATGGAAAATTCCATAATAAGAAAGGCAGAAACGTACTTTTGCAAACTATAAACAATGTGTCAAACAATGACACTCTTGACATTGCTGATGGGTAGCCTGGAAATTTCAGAGTAAGTTACAAAGAGAATGGATTTGGTAATCTTACTTACCATCTGTTTCTTAAGTCTTTTGACTATGTCCTTGAGTGAAACCTGATGGGATACTGAGCCCAGAAGGCAGGGATTTGAGGGAAGGAGTGATTTGCTCTCATATTGCAAAGAAAGCATGAGTCTGCAAAATTCTAACTTCTCTGCATTTCCCAGTTATCTGGACAGACAAAAAGAGGGTGAAGCTAGAGGGATATGGATGTTGTTTGTGTTCTTTCTTTGGAAGCAGGGAGCTAAGCTGGGAGTTGTCATAATTATGCCCAAAGGAGAGGATAAAGTGCTGCGTCCTGAGCCCACTGGGGAAAATGGTGCTGCTCTTTGCTTTCTCAGGAGCAATGTGGTGACATCAGTTCAGCTTCACTTTCCTTAGTCCTTCTAACTTGCATCCACTCTTTTCCCCTCACATGATTATGTGGGTATCAAGTTTGCCTGAATTCTATTCATGGACATCACTGATCTGAATATCCAGCTCACAAAGGGAGGCTTTTCCATGTGACTGCGTACAACTCTGAGCAAGACACTTGTGGGGTGTGAAAGACTATGAGCAATTCCTGTAGCATCACACCTCTCCAAGCAACACATTTTTTCAGCACAGGCATTTTTAGTATAAAATTGGTTTTTTGGATTCTTTGAGCCAACTATTACAGTGGCTGCTGTGCTGACTGAGTTAAAATGCTTTTCTGCCACTGAAGAAAAAAAATCTATCTGAGAAATTTTAGGTATTGGGTATTATCAGCAAAGACCTGAGAAAAGTAGCAGTAGTTTGTTTCTTTATTATGTCTGAGCAGAGCTGAATTCATCTTGTTTCACTTACCTGCACTTCTAGGCATCAGCACAAGAAGGCACTAAAACACAACATATTTTATCTATCAGTCTAACAGGCATTTGCTACTGATTCCTCCAGACAGACAAACTGCACCAGCTAACAGCAAAGAATAAAGTGTTGCTTAAACTGTCATTCAGTGCATCATGCATTTAGTTCTCATTTGCATTTGTACAAGCATCCCTCAGCGTGCTGCTGTGTTTGGGAGTGCAGGTTTTCCATGCAGATCCATGAGAAAAGCCCAGCTGCTTGCAGCTGGCCCTGGCCCTCCTTCCCTGGTGAAGTAGACAAGTAGTAGGATAATCTATCAAAAGGAAAAAACTGCCGTGAAAATCGAAGCAATGATATGGAGCTTGGAAAAGAGCACACCAGAGTGATTCTTTTATTGTGTATTATAAAGATGTTTTAGAATTAAATACACTGATGAAAGTGAGGCAAAAAGAAGCAGTGTATTTCAATCTCACATTCATAGGATAATTTTGGATTTCTATTTACATAAACAGTATGAGCGTATGGCCTTGAGGTACCAATTTATCCAGCAAGAACATCTTTGGTCAAAGTCTTACGCTATTATGCTCCTCATAAATCAAGAAGGGGCACAGCAAGATGAAGCAAAGCGATCTATCTGGATGAGCTTAAGGGGATGAAACCAGTGAGAGCATTTGATTTCATATTGCATTTACTTTACTCTTGTGCATATGGGATGCAGAACAGTGGGGAAAGAGTGGTTCTGAATTGTTTTGATGGCCACAATTTCTAAGTGCTGGCACTTCAAAGAACAGCGGGTGCTAATGAGATTCCCATCAAAGCAACTTAATTTACATTGACAAGCTTGCAGAAAGTATCTCAGATATTTAAGCAAGGGACAAGCATGGGCTAATTTTTTTCAGAAGAGGAAGGAGATATGTCAATAGAAATCTGACTTGGCCTTGCTACCATGCTGATGCCAAGGCATGTGGGGATGAAATCAATCTCATCCTCTTTCCAGTGCACTCAGTACAAGGCGCAAAATACTGAAGGAAATTTGTTCACAGAACTCTGAAACACAAGAAATTCTCTGAAAATGTTTAAAGAATTTCAGACTAATGTTCTTTTTGCATCACCTCTTCAAGAAAATGTGATGCATCACATGAACTTGACAGGGAAAATTTTTCAAAGAGACAGGAGCTCTCAGTAGTTCTAAGTCAAATATTTCTCCAGACAATGTGTAGCAGCATGAATTCTGACAGAATAATTTATATGGGTAGGGAATTGGACAAGATGAAATCCATAGGTACTTTCAAACATAAACTATTCAATAAATTTAAAAAGTTACATTGGATTTAGAAATTAATTTTTTGCAGTCCTCTAAAAAATCAGATAGAAATTAGGTGTTTTCTGAATGGCCTGCAACATCAATTGTTCAATACAAGGTATTGAAAGGGAATAGGGATGAAACATCAAACTTTGGGAGAAGGAGGGGAAGGACAGGACCCTCTTAAGTTGCCGAAGTCAATTTATTCTGTAAAGTACATAATCAGAGATCAAGCTGAAATTCTGATATTGGTTCAGAAACTGTGATATTGGATCAGCCTGATCCACCCAGGCTTTTATCTGGTTTTTGAAGGTTTCCAGTATCTGGTGCTCCAGGAGGCAGAAGACAATATATTCCTCTGCTTCACTATGGAGAAATTTGTTCCCTGGGATTTTTATCCAAATTGCAGTGACAGATTGATGCCAATTATCAATTACAAGATACCAATACAAAATATTTTTTGTGTGAGTTTTTGTTCTTTTTGTTGTTTTTGTTTTGATATACATAATTTCAAATATCCCAGAAACTTCTTTCTCTTTCATGGATTGTTTTTAAAGTTTCTAGTGTTTGGGGTTTTTAATGAATTGCCTTTAGGTTTTAGCAAAATCAGGATTGCAGCCCCTTAGCTACTGAACACTGAATTCCTGAAGCAAATTACTCAATCTACTGTGTGTTTTAGATACCTCTAGGTATGTACATGTTTTCTGAATGATGTGAGGCTTTCATACCTGCTGCTTTTCTGCCTTCCATTGAGTGAGAGAATAATGTTAAAAAAAAACATAGTAATGATATCTACAAAAATAGACATGAATAGACATGAATAGACATGAATAGGCATGTGACAACTTAACTTCTTAGACTAGAAGGAAGACTAAAAATGCCCACAGATGTACAAGATTATCATAAACAGCCATCAAAAATATAAACAATATTTACATATACAAATCTATATACTTAATATATATAATTTTGGGGATTTTTTGAAAATAAATTGTGGCATCAGCATGGTGACATAATGCAAGTGATAGACTTGATTAGGCAATGCTGTGTACCAATCCCAAATACTAAGGTATATAGTAGAAAAGGTACATACAATAATGTATAGAGAATGCTTGGAGGAATATATATTTCACACTAAACACACTTAAAACAAATTCCCTGGTATCCAGCCAATTATTGGATGCTTAAGTATATTTTACATATGCTACAATTCACATATTGGAGATTTTGAAATAAACCTCTCTTTGTAAATGTGATTATTATGTTTGTTTGTTTATTTTTTTGTTTCTAAAGTAACCCAGGATATGAAAAGATAGCACAAAGTAGCCACAGGAAAACTGTGTGAATCAGACATGCAGAACAATTTTGAACAGAAGAACACAAAAAATGCAGCTTCATTAGAAAGAGAATCTGTGACCCTAGTGTTGTGCCTGCTATGCTTGACCCACATAAATTTATAAAAGCTGTTGCATCAAGAGACTTAATTCTGATGAGATTCTGTAGTCTTGCACCATTAAATCTGATGGGGAAATTGCTGCTCAAATCAATAGGAATAGGAATGAGAGTTCTGTAATTAGAATGGGTAAAAGGATTAATGGATCTATTGAAAAAGACAAAAAAAACCACCGAGACCATGAAATATATTTTCATTGACAAGGACACATTTTGAACTTGAAAACTTAAATGCCTGATGAACCTTCTGTTGGTGTTCAACAAATTCCAGGGGTTTTTTTAGTCAGACAGCAACTGAGGAGTACCCACAACTTTCCCCCTGCAAAGACTATAAAGATCAAAAGGCTCTTTAATAATACATAAGTTATAAATATATAAGGTTTCAAACTCTATAAAGAAAAAAGACCATGTTTCATTGTGTTCTACAAATCTTTACTGGGAAATAAAATAACTTTTTATTTGTTTGTTTGTTTGTTTGTATTTTAATTCCAGTTTAGTTACCAACATAGGCTATGGAGAAAAATACCTACAAAATAGAACCTCTTCAAGCTGTCCAGCTCTACACCTTCTCTGACAAACTGGAAGTGTCACTTGGTTACGACTGTAGAGTTAATATAGTCCATCTTTTAGATGGATACTCCTTCACTAGGTGACTGAAAAACAAAGCCTTTGTTGTAATTTGCAGAGACTTCTGTCTTTAAGGGATAGATCAAGTTTAAATCCATAGCATATCTTTATTGTTTTACTGGGTGTCTATTTTTGGTTTTCTATTTCCTTTATCTTTTATAAAGATCATTGGTGTTTGTATTGTCTTTGAGTTCTGTTTTCAAGTTCTTATTCTTCCCTTTCATCTGTGCACCAAAAGGCAGTGCTTAAATTGTGTCTCAGCAGCAGATTTCTGACAGAGAAAGGCTTATGATTTTATTGAATGACTACTGGGGAGCTTGCAAGCTCTTATTTTTAAAACCACAGCTGAGAAACAGAAAAGAAGAAGCAGAAGATTAAATGAAAATATGAAATTACATTTATAGAAAAACTTGTTCTCAGCCTGAACTCAGTGTGAATTCCCTCCCTATAATAAATCAAGCAAATAAAATAACTATGTAGAGCCTGGAGAGGCAATAATCTAGAAACTTGAACAAAAGAGTCCAACAAAATCAGGACCTGTCCAGACCAAAATTACTGAGAAGTATTTCAATTTCAGACATTAATCTTCAGAGACATTATTACTCTACAGGATTGGCAAGCAACCAAGGAGAAGACAGTACCTCTAAGTGACTAGTCTGCTATAGTTTCTATAGCTTTCAAAAATACACTGGATCACTCAAAAAGAGAAGGAAGGTGGAATGATTCTTGTTGAAAGAAGCTTTATCTTGTAGAATACAGCAGTGAGGATAATGGAGATTTGGGACTTTCAAACCTCTTCACAAACTGATAAAACATTCAGATAATCAGTATGATTTCCCAAAGGCCAGCCCTTGGACACAGCTATCTGACACAGAGTCAGAAGTCCCAGGTGTGTCTGTATGGAGCTGATGGAAATTTTACAGGCAGTTGCAATATGTCAAAGCAAGGCACACCACTTAGAAGTGTTGCTGTGTAGTATTTCTTTCTGTTTTGGTTGATAAAAAAAAAAAAAACCCAAGAAAGTATTTTTTTTTTCTAATAGTCAGGAGATCTTTTTGTCCTGTGGTAGATGGAAATGAGAGAAAATATATACATAGCAAAACATGGAGATAAATAAGAATTTAGAGATGGGTAAAATGGCCCCTATTTATCTCTAGAATAGCAGACAATTTTCTGAATTACAGACTTAGAATATCATTTATATGAACATAGCCTAAATGTCACTGATACATCAAAGCTGTGAACAACTGATACCTTAGATTTGAAAACCAATGTCTCATTTAGTAGATACTAATTTGGAGGTATACAGTGACTTTAAAATAATCCTTCAGAGTATATAGAAAAAAGAATAAAAATCATATATATTAAGTAAATGTTCATTTTTGACAAATCATTCTTTCACAAGGTTGGTGCTTATTTTTTTCCAGAGAAAGGCTCAGAATTTAAGTGAAAAGAAAGTGGCAGCATTGATACAAAATTATGTTTGTTTCATGTTTTAGAGCATGGAATAGGGTCTCGCCTAATTTTTTTAACTCTATAAAGGTGTGACTAAGCCTACAAGTAAAAGAAAAGCTGAAGGAAGCTAAAGAACATAATTTTCTGAGTAGTAGCTTTGAGAATTTGCAACTTGTGATTGCTCACAAAGCCAAATAAAGGTTTAGAAACAGTTTAATGAGCTGTGGAAAAATAATGCAGAAACATCTCAGGGAAAATTATCAGACAGGGAATAACAAGCACAGAAATAAAGATTTTTTTTTGTGATATCCTCTTTTAAAGCTGAATGTATGAACATCTTGCTGGGAGTAGAGAAGGAAAATGCCTCCAAGTTTCAGGGTAATCCTAACCAATCTTGATAAATATCTCACTGGAGGTGTTTCAGTGCCAGTAGCTGGGTAACCTATAATTATTTCAAGACTGATGATAGAGAACATAAGACAAAAACATTTCCTTATTTCTGAATGAAGAACAAATGCTGAGTTAAGCAGTAAATTAAAATAAGAGGTGAATAGCGAGAAGAATGACCTAGTGAAGCTCAGATCCCTCATTCTGCTTCTGCAGCTCTGGGAATTTGGGTACAAGAGCCAAATTTTCCAAGTTTGGAAGGGTTGCCTGCAGAAAACAGCTTTAACTGATGAGCTGACCAGTGCCTGTGTCCCTCAGGTGATGGGTGAGCATGGGAATGCTCAGCAGCTGGCACAGCGGGTCACTTAGGCTCTCATGGTACAGATAATGAGATATACGGATAATGCACCACCAGAGATGGAATGTGGGGCCTGTGGGCCCCTGCCAGAGGCTGAGCTGAGAAAGCAGGACATTAAACTATCAGACATGATGGTAGAAGCTGCCAGACATGACAGGCAGAAATGTGAGGAGCCAGCAGATACTAAGCTAAGTCTTGCCCGGGAAACCATATCTTGTATCCATTGCTGATGGCAGCAGTGTCTTTCCGAGGATTTTACAAAGTAGATATCCTGCAGTAGGAAGTCCAGTACCAATAACACTGAAACCAAATACAAATAATAAATAAACATATTTTTTATAAAATGTATGAAATATAATTTTTGATGATCATTTGTAGGAATAGGGGGAGAGGCTCACAAAGAGAATCTTTGTGTCTCTGCAGACACAGATAAAATCTCTTCCAAAAAGAGCGTTGGTCTTCACAGTTCAAGTTTATCTATGTCACAGCTACTACCACCACAGACCATTTGGCAGTGTGGGTAGATGGGGTTAAATAAGGATATTGTATTGCAGTGACAACAATAACTACAGCGTAACTACAGCTATCCACAAGAAAATTTGCTCAGCTTCTAATGAGCAAGTAGTTAATTTTGGGCTACATCATATGCAACATTCCCCCTTCACTTTCATCACTACTATGATCACTCTGTTTGGGAATACATTTTGGATTTTTTTTTTATTTTTTAAGAATTGCCATTTTATTTTGTAAAAATGAAAAGCTATAAAACTTTGAGTTTTGAATAGAAAATGACCAATTTTCCCTGAGAAGTTGGAAATACAAAAAGGCTATTTTTTCCTGCTTTCATTACTTCAAAGCTTACTTGCTTTTGAGTGTATTACAAAAATAATTTTTTCATGGCGTGAAATTGAAATGTAAAGTTAAAATTCAAAGCAAAGGCTTAAGCAAATGTGAAACACATAACATTTAGTCTAACACTATAATTAACTTGTATTAGGTCTCCATTTCATCCTTTCTTCACATCAGTTTCTGTGGTGCAGATCTCTGTTTGTTGATGGAATTGTGCAATGGTAAAATGTAGTAAAAATCCTCTTTACCACCAGGCTGCAGGACCTATGTTTGCTATAAAATTGTAGAAGTGAAAACCATACTAAAGCAATCTGCAAAACTCAGTCAAGGGTTAAGCCCTGCCTGTGCTAATGGGAGAAGGACAAAAAGACCTTAAGGAGAAGGGACAACCTGCATCAGTTATCCAAGAGGCAGAAAGAGCACAAGTGGGAGTCAGCAGAGAGGCTACACAAGTAAATGAGGACTGGTGAGTATCCAGCACATCACTCTGCAGTAGCAAACATCCTGCTGACAGCCATAATTTGCCAGTCTGCCCTGAACTGCAAGTCTTGTTCTGGGACAAGCCACACCGCTGCCGTAGCTGCTGACCACTCTGCTGCTCCAGGGCTTTGCTCAGCTATGGGTGCTGTAGCAGCTGTGACTCCTCCTCAGAGAGAACCAGCTCTGACATCCATCCAAGCTGCCTGAAGATCTCTGCTACAAGGAACTGCTGAAATGGACCTTGAAATCCCCAGGATTGTTTTACAGCTTCTGTTTCTGCCTGAATGCTTATGTGGCCATCATACAGGATTTGTTCCAGTGTTTCCTGCTCAGCCATGCCACTGTCATAATCTCTTCCTGCAGCCTTTTTTCAGTTCTGTTAGCACAATGCAGTAGGCTTCTGCCAGTGTGAAACAGCAACTGCTGTGTTACCCAGAGCTGGTAAGGCTATGGCTCAGCAAAGTGGTCATCCCAGTGATACAAATACCTTCCACCTCAGTGGATGTACACACACATGCTTTGGAAACAGAGATGGTATTATTTCCACTATTTTAGAATGGGACCAAAGCAGAACAACAAAAAAAAAAAAAAAAGAAATTTGTTCAAAGTCATCCAGAAGGCCATGGGTATTTTTGCTACATGTAAAAAGGCCCAAAAATCTTTGCAAAAGCCTTAGGAAAAGACTATCTCCGTATATTTATATATGTATTTGTAAATATATCTTAGGAAGAAAAAAAACCAAAATTCCTCTTAATGATGTAACCATTCTTTCTGTCTTACATGGAATGTATACACATGCACACACATCTATCATCTATCTATCTATCTATCTATCTATCTATCTATCTATCTATCTACAGAGATATAGATAGATATTTCAAAATTTAAGTTTGAGCCCTGTGGACCCTGTCAGTACTAGAAGATGGTTACTCTTATGCTCCAAAAGAAGTCTGAGAGTTTGTCATTTTTAGTCACATTGCATCATAAATTATCTGGTTTTAAATCAAAATTGAGCCATGTCTAAAATTTAATCTGTTTTAGCCTCCTTTATTGGTAAGCTGAGTTTTATCATCCTGTCCACCACCTGAATTACACCTCAATATAACAGTTGAAGCAAAAAGATATCTAAACTATAAATCTTTGCTGCCATCACAGTCAGCGTAGAATGAGAAAAGAGCCATCAGCCCTGTAACTGATGTGAGTGGTTCTTGTAAAGAAGCTCCAGCTGCTATTTTCTGTTCAAGTTTTCACTGATTTTCCATGTGTCTGAAGGACAAGAAAAATAAATTATATCGTACTGCTATGTGAAAAATTATAAGGTCCTGCTGAAATCTTGATATTTGGAAAAGAGTTTCAATTGAGTGTTCAGGGAATGCTGTTGAACAGGCTGATTTGGGCCTTTGCTATTCAGTAGATGAAGCAACTCCTGACCTCAAGTTCCAGGATTCGCTTCCTGGCTATGCCTTAAGTGTAGGTGGTATTGTGATTCAAGTAGAGGGTTAGCAGGTGGCAACTGTGTCTGCATCCAGACAAGAGAAGAAATGACCCTGATGCTTCTGCCTTGCTTCTGAATGAAGGTATTTAGCTAAGCTGGCAGCCAAGCAGCACATTTATGAGATACTGGTTTCTACGCTCATGTTGCTGTGGGCTGTGATAAAGCAATAGTTTTTTTGCTCCAGTAATGAGTGAGGGACAAATCCATCCCTTTATTTTGAAAATGGTAGTGCCTCAATTTACTCAGATGACAGAGCAGTGAACTCAGGAGTGCTGATTTCAGGTCTTGGTTCTGTTACTTATCTAAGGGCACATAATTTTGCTCCTCTTGTCACTTTTACCACTGATAAACAGGGAGGATACTGATCTCTGAAATAAAACACCTCAAGAGCTACTGATAGAAAGTCATGGAGGAAATTACTAGTTTTACCCTGTATATAACTAGTTCAAATTACTCCCTTAATGTAGGTAAACCATTTCAGTTTGCCATCTGTGATCTCTGACCTTTATCAGTTACCATCTGAAAGACAAAAATAAATACTTAACTGTTGAAAAACAGTGTGTGGCATCCATCAAACAAGCAAAATAACCACTTTTCAAAATCAAATACTGTCTGGTTTTACGTTTAGTTCCTTGAAGCTGGAGTGCACCCCAGATGCTTGATTGATTGCCAGAGAGGGCAAACACAATCTCTTCATTATGCTAATAATGAAGTAATAGAATTTCAATGACTTTTTTGACAAATGTCAGTGATTAATTAATTCTCTAGTCGGTATAATCACGTTGCTAATCCTTTTGAAACTAATGTCACCATGAGTTTCATGCAGTTTTTCATAGAAACAGTCATAGATGAAATAAAATGTTAGACTGTGTGTTCAATCATCCTACATGTTTGTCCTGAGGCCCCTCTCTCTCAGGGCCCTGCTTTGTTTTTTGTGAGTGGACAGATGCCACGTGTCTGTGCTTGTGCCTCTAAAAACCAAAACTTGATACTTTGCATTTCAGAAGCCACAAGTAGGATGTGATGCTGGAAAGCTTTCTGACCTGCATCAGCGACATGGTGAAAGTGCTGCTTCCCAATCCCCTGCCAAATGTGACTGGAGGAGGCCTGGGCTCCCTCAGTGAAATGGAATATTCTGCTTCACCATCCTCTCCCTGCCAAAGCAACCCAGGCACAAAATCCTGCAGGAAATCCAGAAAGCATCAAGTTGGCTCAGCTGTTCTTACAGCTTGACTGAGGCTTATCTGCCATGAAAATTCCACAAGGATTGGTCTATAATTTACTCCAAATTAGAGAAAATGCCAGTCACTTACCTCAAATATGTGTCATTTGAAACTCTGGGACTCCAGTGGTCCAGTATTTTATTTTGTGATTGTCTGATGCTACATATTTGAAGAAATACTTAGATGGAAGTATTTCCCACCCCACAAATAATCAAATAAATGCACCGTTAAGTTATGACTCTCCTTGGCAGCGAGAGTCACCTTGAAGCTGTAAACCAGGTTGAGTGCCAGTCTTCCTTATGGCCCTTCTGTCAGTCCACGAAATGCTGCAGCAAAAGAAAGATGATGCTGTGTATTGTACTGGTGTCATGTAATGTTCCCCAAGAGTGCTGTCTTCAGCCTGAATCCTGGGGAAATATTGTGACGGGCATCATGGTTCTTGGTGGGACTGGGGGACTGAAAAGGTGCCAAGAGATGTCTGCGCTATAGACACAAAACATTACAGACCTTAAGGTGCCTGGGAACATTAGCATTGGTGTTACAGAGTAGAGATACCAGATGTGTGAGAGATTTGAGTACTGAAAATTCAAATTACAGTAATTTCACGATTATAAGCCGCACCATTTTGACTAAAATTTTGGTCCGAACCCAAAGTGCGGCTTATAATCAGGTGCGGCTTATATATGGACAAAGAACGAAAAGTTGCTGTTTTAGTTTGGAGGACAGGTGTCTGCTGAGAAAGGCAGGAGTTTCTCTTTGAAATGGAGAATGCAAACCCCCTCTCTCCAAATTATTATAATTTTGAAATCAAGGGGCTTTCAGGCAAAAATATGGGAATTAGGAATAACAGTTCTTTTCTAGGGAAATTAAAATAGAAATACAGTACTACAAAGAAACAAACTCCAAACCCTGACACAGTCAGAGTACAACCTGACACCGTCAGGCAGGGTGTTGGTAGCAGTCCCATTAAATGGTGATTGCAGTCCCCTTGCAGTGACAGATGTGGCTCAGTTGGAGCAGTGCTCCTGCAGAAGGTGCAGTTTCCCTCTGGAGGTCCAGTGGTGATGTGGAGAAATCCAGTTTTCCTCTGGAGTCCAGTGGAGAAAGGGGCTACCTTATTGTCCCAAAACCTCTGTTTTTATCTTGGTAAGAAATGTTGGGCTCTTCCGCCTGGCTGGAACAACTTTCAATGGGATGCAGTAATTTTATCAGTCACGCAGTGGGACTCAATGGGCCATTAGCAGACAATGACTCGCTGGAGGAAGGATGGGGTGTGAAAAGATAAAGAACAATGCCTTGCCTGGTTTCAATGGATGGCCCATTAGCAAATTATCTGCCATTGAGATAAGGATCACTGTCCCCACCCTCAACAGATGGTGATAGAACAGATACCTTTTATCACACTCTGTATTGTAACATGCGGCTTATAATCAGGTGCGGCTTATGTATGGACAAAAACCAAAAAGTTGCTGAAACCCAGAAGTGCGGCTTATAATTAGTGCGGCTTATAATCGTGAAATTACTGTAAGTGTTAAGATTCTGTCTAAACTCAATGTACACTACAAATATTCTTTTGGACCTGGGGCTTTGTCACCTCCTGCAGAGGCAGCAGCTGAACTTCTGACCTACAAATACAGTCCTCTTTCGGTTCTTTTTTTTGATAAATGCTTGAGAGATAGAAAACGGTATTTTTGTCATTCAAAAGTCAGTAGTGATGCATTTCAGAAAGATATATACTTTTACAGAGTGATACCAAGAAACTTTGTGCTCACTGACTCACGGTAATGGAGGGTTGTTGAAACTTCTTTCATGTTCTCAGTGCGCAACAAGGTGGGTGGAAAAACCTCTTCACAAAGGCAGCACACCCCATTTTAAGACATAGCTCTCTATACTTCATGTGAAGTACTATATGGAAGACAAGGAAATGTCAAGTGATACTAGGGTCAAGTGGAAATCATGAGTCATTGTAATCTTGATATGCAAACAAAATGGAGAAATAGCAATGGTGGTTTGAGCAGAGCTCTTAACATATCTAGTCTTTCTTTATTACCTCCCTTTACCTTAGAAAACTATTATGAACTCCTTTTACCTCAGAAAACCTATTGTAAGACCATTTAGAGAGGGAGTACTGCATCAGTGGCAATTATTTTTCCTGCCCATGCAGAGAGAATAGGAAGAACAAGGCAAATCAGTGCTCTCCCTCCCTTGTCATAGAGTACAGGATGCACCTTTTGGATGGCTCACCTTTAGCCTATATTGTGCTGCTATTATGATTTTTTGTGTAGTCTTGATATATTTCGGTTGTAAAATCATTTGATGCAAAGTTACTCTGAAACATGGACTTATCAAGCATTTCATTAAGACATCCATAAATGTTTACAAGCCTTCAAGGTCAAGAATAAACTGGCTACAGTTCTAGTTCTGTTCTTTACAGAAGGGGATTATTTTATTTCTCTGTCAATGGGTATGGCTTCCATGTTGTATCAGAGGCTTTAGATAAATGCAAAGGTTTTAGAGACCGTCTTTCTCTTATTCTTGAAGAACAAATTTTTCTGGTGTTTTGGCTTAAATTTATCACTTACAGAGGGCCTCATTTGTTTAGGATCTGAGAGTAGGACACATCCCTACACCCTGCAACAAACAATGTCCAAAGCAAGTTTATACAGCCAAGGATGAGAAAAGTGCAACTTCAGGAAGCTCATTACAAACTCTTATTTGAATAGTTTCTGGCTTGAAACTGCTGCTCTGTCTAAAAGAGTGTGCATCCTCCTTTTATTCTCTGTACCCTGACAGCACCCCATTTGTCTCTGAAATGGAAATTGTGCCCATGGATAGAAAAACAATTTTATTACAAAGATGTCAATTATCAGTTACAGCACCCAAAATACAAAATGAAAAGAAATGCATTATTTATCAGCATGTGAAGATTTGAAGCCTGAGGAAATAAAAAATAATCAGGCACAAACTGCTATGAACTATAAGGGCACAAATGCTGCAACGGCTGATGTTAAGGGTAATCTGAAAGGATATGAAGCAATGCTAATCTAGCTCCTGATAAAATGTGAGTAACTGTAGAAAATTGAAAGTTGGTACCTTTAATGAAGCTTTAAAAATATGAATGAAGATAGAAATATTTCTGTGTTTTATTTCTAAAACTACTTTATGCTTTGTTTTGTTATTATTGTTTGTTAGTTTAACAAAACAAATAAAACCATGTTTTATATATTCCATGGATGGCTGTGCTTAACTAAAATTGGAATTCTAAGTGGTGAATAATAACAAAACAGTTATTAACTAATGGAAAGAAATCAGACTCTTGCAAAAAATGGGCTCAAGCATTGCTCAGCAATGACTAAAAAAAATCCCTGCATTATCCACACTATTTTCAGCACAAATCAAAAACATAGTCCCATGCTAGCTACTATGAAAAAAAAAAACAAAACTATATCCCAGCTAAAAATCAATGCAGCATCTTTGCATACTCAAGATATCAGCACAGAGCACTAGATACAGCCACAAGAAAATTTGGCTTTTATGGAGCCACACTGTAGGATTTCTGAAAGGCCCTAGAAGTCAGTAGATAGAAAATCGGTATGCATCCTTTGTTTTCATATTTAGACATTGATATCGCAAATATTCATACACATGGATGTGTATAAATATTAATAGAATTATTTACTATCCGAAGAAGTCTCATTGATGTTAAGATGGAAAAAGACTGAAAACTTGGGGTCTGGTTTTCAAAATTGCTGAACTTCCCATAACAAGAAAAATCATAAAAAAACAAAAAACAACAACAACAACAACAAAAAAATCAACTGATGTTAATAAATTAAGACAATTTTAAAAAGATCAAAGGTGTTCAAGTGAAAACACCAGCTAGACACTGGTTTTTGGTGAGTTTGTGAATCCATTGACCATTGTGATTTCCAGCTTAGTGCATTGTTACATGTATCAAAACTGGGATAGGAGTAAAAGGTGAATCTGGGCTCTTATCCACTTTAGTCACGGTTTTTTATCCAATTCCTTGCTTCTGACTTCATGAACGCTCTTATGTGATGTCACATGTTCCTCAAAGTGACACCATTGCTCTTGGGCATTACTTTGTGTCCTTAATTTTTTAAATGGAAATAAAACAGCAAAAATATTCTGTTCTCTCCTGTCTATCATTAATATCCAGTTCTCATTTTTTGAATATTGATATACAATTGTATGCGTAGGAAAACACAACAGCGTTCTTGTATTGCCCCAGTGCAGAAGTTCCTTTTTATCCTTATATCCTACAAATGCCCTTGCAAAGGTCCTGAACTTCAAATGTCTACATTAGTTTTGTTTTTTTTCCTTGCATTCTCATGCTAGTACAGTTCTTTGACAATAATGGGAAGGTGTCATACTTTGCCCTTTTCCACTGAGACTTCATACCCTACTGAAGAGACTGAAGAAATGCTAAGAAAATAGAATAAAACTTAAAATATTTTTTTCCCCTTCTGATTCATTACTCCTGAAAATGGGATATTTCCACCTTCCTTTTCACTAACTTGGTTTTGGATTGCTCAAAGACTCTGAAGACTCCAACAGAGCACATTGTCAGTTCCAGAGAAAGGCAGTGTAGTGTCCAATGGAAACGGAGTTTGCTCAGCCTCTGAGAGTTTTTGGAGATGCTTTGGTAAATTAAAAATAGGGACAATAATTGCCAAGATAATTTATGAAAGTTTGCTTTTTTTAAAGTTAGGATTTAGCAACAGCTGAGTGAATCATAATAGACTCTAAAATATTTTTCTTCATGGTTTTCTCTAGACAGTGTAAATGCTACCAAGATGGTGTGGTACCAGCTGTCCTCAAGATGTTTCATAAGATTTAACACCCTTGGACATAAAGCCCCATGGATTTCAACAGCAGCCAACCTTGGACAGCTGTTTAAGATAGATCATGTGATGAGTAAAAAAATACCCAAAGACGTTTAAATGCAATGGTGTATAAAGAGCAACAATCACAATTTGTGAAACCTGTCACAAATGTATCTAGATATTCTGGACTGAAAAGATTTTCCTGTGGAGAGATGTATGTGACAAAAGGCATTTGAATCAGAACATGGTATAGTCTCAAAGACCTGTGTTAATTTGACAACATTGTAAAAATGCAGAAAAATATGAAAGGTCTACTCTTTTAGTTTAAAAAAAAAATTAAAAAAGCAACAACAAAATAAGTGAGAGAAAGGTAGAAACCATAAAGATTTGAGATTAAAAATTGACACAGAAATCCAGTGAGCAGTACAGTATTTTTTGGAAGGGGCCCCTGTGCAGTTGTTAGTCCTCGGAAACAGCCATTTGTGATAGATATTACAAAAAATGCTAAAGAAAAGGCAATAAAGGAAAAGATAATTTTTTTTAAAAAAGGAGTTTGATACTAATTTAATGATAAATAAATTTTAGATTTGAAATTAAGAAATTATTATACCTTTGAAACATTCTCATCTGTGAAGCACAGGGAAAAAAGTGCTGCTATTATGAACCAAGGGTAGATCATAATGAGTGTATTCAGAAGAAATACATTCTATATAATAAAACACAAAAATATATACAATGGTAACTGATCCAATAATGTGGTGGTTACTGACTTAGAGCTGGTCTCATATCCATGAGATAGCATTCAGAAGTTATTGATAAGCTACTGCTGACTTACTCCAGGCAACATACAGACTGGTGTTTGGAAATGTCTGGAATGAAATCCTTGCAAAAGCTGATATTTATTTACAGTGCAGTGACAATACATTGAACACCCAAACCTTTTATCTCCCAGACAATCCTTTAATACCAGGAGATCCTTAATACTCAGGAGAAGAAGCTATGGTAAGAACCTACCTCTCTCTGATTCTCCTTTACTACTAATCTTGAGTTTGGAATGAGAGTACAAAGATGATCTTAAATTATTAATTTTTTTTTAATCACAGTAATTTCCCGACTATAAGGTGTACCCTTTAGACTAAAATTTCCCCTGAACCCAGAAGTGCACCTTATAGTCCGGTGTGCCTTATATGATGTACAAAGTTGCAACATTTGCCACCCTGGAAGTGAGAGCCGTGAGCTGTGGGGGGAGCCAGTAGTGCCACAATAGCCAGGTGGAGGCGGGTCCAGGGGCCTGTGGCACTGCCCCTCCTGGGTACAGGCGGGCCTGGGGGCCAATGGCTGCCGGGTTGAGGCGGGGCCTCAGCCAGCAACTGCACAGGGGGAGCTGGGGGCGGAGCCTCACTGCAAAAACAAAGTGTGCCTTATAGTCCGGTGCGCCTTATGTGATCTACAAAGTTGCGAATTTTGCCGACTCCCGGGGGGTGCACCTTATAGTCCAGTGCACCTTATGGTCATGAAATTACTGTATTCTGTAGAGGGGAGGGTCCTAAGCCTTGGGACCGTGCACGAATAAGGGCATTGCAATGAATAATCCAGTGTTTTCTTTTTGTGTTTTCCATGAAGGAGGAAATCACCAGAGTGTAACAGTATATCTGTCAGGCTACTGAACTATTTCTTGTGCTCTAGGTTTGGCTGATGATTCTTACAGGTTTTTTTCTGTGGCCAAGGCACAAGAAAAAAAATGCATAGAACTGTTTCTGATCATTTTGCTAGCAGTGCTGCACACCTTGCTGTGAGAGAAGGCAAGCCTGTTGCACTTCTGTGAGGTTCCACACAATTACTTCTTTTTATTTGGAATGCAGAATTGATAATGGAAGGAAGGTGCAACTAATTTTCTTAAATTATTTGAAATTTCCTTCTTAACTCAGTCTCCTTCTCTTACTGGGTTCTCCTAATTTGCAAAGACAGATTGTCTGGACACCTTCTGTTGAATTGACAATATTCTAGAACTGAGAGATCTGACTTGAATTTCTTGAGTCAGGACAGACAGCACATTTGGGTAAGAGTACGTACAGCAATTTCACGATTATAAGCTGCACCTGATTATAAACCTCATTTCCGGATGCCAGCAACTTTTTGTTCTTTGTCCATATATAAGCCGCACCTGATTATAAGCCGCATGTTACGATACAGAGTGTGATAAAAGGTATCTATTCTATCACCATCTGTTGAGGGTGGGGGCAGTGATCCTTATCCCTGTGGGAGATATTCTGCTAATGGGCCATCCATTGAAACCAGGTGGGGCATTTTTCTTTATCTTTTCACACCCCATCTTCCCTCCAGCGAGGCATTTTCTGCTAATGGCCCACTGAGTCCCACTGTGTGACTGATAAAATTACTTCACGCCATTAAAGGTTGCTCCAGTCAGGGGGAAGAGCCAAACATTTCTTACCAAGATAAAAACAGAGGGTTTGGGACACTAAGGTAGTCCCTTTCTCCACTGGACTCCAGAGGAAAACCGGATTTCTCCACATCACCACTGAACCTCCGGAAGGAAACTGCACCTTCTACAGGAGCACTGCTTCAACTGAACCACATCTGTCACTGTAGGAGGATGCAGCCACCATTTAATGGGACTGCTACCAACACCCTGCCTGATGGGGTGTCAGGTTGTACTCTGACTTTGTCAGGGTTTGGAGTTTGTTTCTTTGTAGTAGTGTATTTCTATTTTAATTTCCCTAGAAAAGAACTGTTATTCCTAATTCCCATATTTTTGCCTGAAAGCCCCTTGATTTCAAAATTATAATAATTTGGAGGGAGGGGGTTTACATTCTCTGTTTCAAAGAGAAGCTCCTGCCTTTCTCAGCAGACACCTGTCCTCCAAACTAAAACAGCAACTTTTTGTTCTTTGTCTGTATATAAGACGCACCTGATTATAAGCCGGACTTCTGGGTTCGGACCAAAATTTTAGTCAAAATGGTGCGGCTTATAATCATGAAATTACTGTAAATAACTAGGAAAAACATGAGTGCTGTCACTGTTAGCTCAGTGACCCAGCCAGGAATTATTCATAAGTGTTTCAGATTATGCAGCAATAAGTTTCAAGTTCAAATAATTTCCTTCCTTCCTTTCTCCCTTCATGACAAAGTAGCTAAATTTCATTAATGCAAATACATATTGAACATAAATACTTCTCCCACAATGCTGAACTCTGTACAACCTCTGCAATAAGTGTTGGAAAATAAGTAGATAATTTAAAGCATGCCACAGCCATGAACTAGAGAGAGGCAAAACTGTAACTAACAAACGAAGAAAGCCAATTAAAGCATAACAGTTTATGTTAAAATGTTACCCTAGGGATTCAAACAGCTGAGGAGAAGATTAAATGTTAGCTCTCATTTGGTGGCATGTGAAGAACCCTCAGTGGTTAGGTTGAAAAGGATTGAGTATGTTCCATGCTCCCAATTTCAAACTAGCAGTAAGTCAGCTGAGTTGTGAGGGACAAAAACATCTTAATTCAATTGATTTAAAACATTGGAAAAAAACCCAAACCCAAAACATTTCCCCAGATCTAATGAAAAGCGTTTTTTTTTAATCTTGTTTTTTTCCCTTTTGTTCAAACTTTCCTGCTGTCAAGATTTTAGTCAAGCTATGTGTTTTTGGAACAAGATTTTCAGTGGCTGTCTTCTGTGCATGTTTACCTCCCAATACATTTGGGAAAAAAAACCCCCGACAAAACAAAACAAAAAAAACCCCAAAGCAATCCAAACTCCACACACCTATAGTTCTCAGGCATTTGTTTTGCTCTTCACAAATGTATCAGTTTATGCTAAAATGCATTTTTAAAGCCAATGTCATCCTAGATTTTCTACAGAGTGGAGCCAATTAGTCTGATGAACTTGCTATCAGGCCCTTGCGTGGCACAGCTATGTATTCTGATGCAGCTTCATTGCTTTAGACACACTGGTGAAAGAGTGGAGGCCTAATAAAAGATAACCTGCCTCCCTCCATCATACTGGCCTTTATCTGGATATTCCTGTTCCTGTAGCAAAAGGTTGTACTGCTATTTGCTCCAACTATTGAGTTTAAAGAAGAGAATGTAATAAAAAATACACTGAGGTAATTTTTTAATATAAGCTCTTTGACCTGTTGTGCGGAAGGAATGGACGGTAACATTGAAGGAATGGACAGTAACTTTGAAGGAATGGACTGTAACATCGATCCAGCATGCCTGATGATATTGTCTGATGAGTGAAAATGCATGTGTTGTAGTTAGAATGCAAATTTCTGGCCCTGTCAATAATTGAATTGCTCAGCTTGCAAGTCATTGTTTAGGATTAACCCTTCTGGGGTCTGATTTTCCAAGATTTTGCTTTGTATTCTCAGTGGATGATTTCTGTATACTTGTTTCAGCAGACACCTGTGCCACATTTATCATAAAGCACAGGTCTTTGCTTTTTCTACAAACACTCTAATGGAGAAAAATTTGATATGATTTCATGGGAGTACAAACTTTGTGAAGAATTTCCAAATTTACTGAGAAAGTAGAGGAGCTTCAGTATGAAAAAACCCTTACATTTTGTTTTCCTTGTAAAAGTAAATTTACAAATTTACTTCTCCTGAAGCAAATAGAATTAGAAGAGGAGAAGGACTCCCTTTCAAAAACACCCAGTCCAATCCCAATTCTTTGCTCATTTCTGAACAGGACTGTAAATCCCAGTCTCTTATAAAACTTAGGAGAGAAATATGGCCATTGATGAAGCTGGATCAATCCTTTCCCTGCATTTTCTTCTAGCAGTAGGATCACTCCATATAGAGTATCATTTGAGGTGAAGAGTGAGAATAGCTTAACCCAGGAAGAGAGGAAAAGTGAACTGACTGAAATGAACTAACTAATAGTAAATGTTGCCTTTAATCTATTGAAAACAGAAAGGTGTTAATGAACTATGATGATGCAAATGTGGAAGATATTGTCAGTACATGGCAATCAAAATTCCACGTGAAGGGAGCATTGGACAGCTACTAGAATTGGAGTAAAATAAAAGTAATGCATTCAGTAATGCAGTCTACAGGACTTTTGCTGCAGGATGAACAAGAATGCCAACTGGAATATGGAAATTAAACAGCTGCTTAGAGTAAGAATAGTGATGTGTTAGTCAAATGCCATCCACCAACAGAGCCTTAAAAGACACAACGTAAAATAGAGGCCAAAATACATTTGGCACTGTTTTAAACAAGCTTAATATGAGTTATGCAAGAAAAGGGTGAAAATGGATACTATCCTGCTAAGACATGGAAAAAAATAAATCAGTTAATTAGGTGTCAGAAGCACCTAAGATCTACAACAATGAAGAAGAGAACAGAATAGCTGTTAATAGCAGCAGTTTCGAGTTTATATTGTTTTTCCCAGGGAAACAAAAGCTGAGGTTCCATTGTCATTATTGTTTCAGGATCTATTTCAAGGAGGGTAACTGGGGATGAAGAGGGAAGGAAGAAACAAAAGCAGGAAGATATTTAATCCGAAGAAGAATGCTGAAATAACAGATCCATAAACTATGTATGAATTAGTTCATATTGAGGCTTAGAACAGTAGAGAGAGGTTCTAGAAAAGTAAACAAAAAAGTAATACAACCTAAAATGAAAAAAAAATGGTTAGTCCTTAAAATACATTAATGGGAGTAAATTGTCCTCTTTTCAGAAAGAACTACTCATCAAACTTCATGCAAGGTAAGCTCCTCAAATCTTCAGCATTTTCTGAAAACTTTTCTTGAACAGGTTTGGGAGTGGTTGCTGACTTTAGCTTTTCTGTGATTATTTTCAACTTTACTGGCAGTTTAAGATCTCCTGGTTCATCTTTCTGCATTACAGTCAGGCTCCTTTTGCAGCAAGGGAAATGAGCTAAGGTGTTTGCTGAGACAAGAAGCTACAGCAGTTCCCTGCAACAGGACATATGACCTGAAAAATTATGATTATTCACCTTTTTTTAGTACTCATTTACTTTAGCTTGCAAGGATTCATATGTAGAAGTTTGACAGATACATAGATAATAACAGTCTAGATAAAGTACTTATCTTGGCAATATGTAGATCAGGAACATGTAATTGCAATTGTGATAATGAAAGTGCTAGGTCCTTTCCAAAACACCACTTCTCCAAGGCAACGTGCTTAGTCACAGGGGACCATCTGAGCTCTAGCATCAGGGAAGAGGTTTTATGGAACTGTTATAAACTTTTTTAGGCTGCAGAGTGATACAAGTCTCAATTAGCTGCTGATAATTGATGAATACAGAGGGCTGTGTGGAAGCCCAGGGGAGGGATCTATCTATTGATGCAATTTTTTGTCTTAATGTCTTCACATGTGGGAGTTAATGGTCCCTTTCTTCCATGGTTCATTGTTGTTAGTAAAGGAGTTACAATTGCCTTCTGAAGAACATCCTGATTTCTTTACTGATAAATGGATTTATTTTTTTCAGAGACCAGCATTTTTTTTCAAAGAAACTGGATGCAGTCCATTATTTCATTGAATTACTTTTCTCCTGCTGCTGATTCTGAGACCCAGTTGTCGAGAAAACAGAGTAACTCAATTTTCTCTGGGTCATAGCTGTGGTAGTTTTTAATGAAATCTTTTATTTTAAGTTTCATGGCATGAAGATCACTAAAAGGTCAAGAACAGTAAGGAATTCCTGCTTTTCATGGACATTAAAGGCCTTCCTAATTTTACACAGCTGTTAACTTCAAATGACTGTATTAATTCTTCCTGAGGAGAAGAAATCACATAGGTCTTTTTCCTATGAATTGTCACACAGATGGTTCTTGGCACAGTGTTGTAGCATTTTGGAATAAAACTCTAATATTCACATGCAAAATGAGACTAATTTAAATTCCTGTATTATGAGAAAAAAAACAGGGAAGAAAGGATAATCTCTGCTCGACTGTTCAGGATCCAGCACCACTTCCAAGGTCCTGTAGCCATGGTGCCCTGGGCACCACAGCAGCAGGACACCCAGGCATGGCTGAGCTGCCCTCCTCCATTCTACTTCTCCAAAAGGATCAATGGGTGCCCAGCCTTGCAGGGAGCCTTCGGTCTCCCAGCAGCTCAGCTCTGGATGTGGTCTCTGGCACCCACTACATGCCAGTAGCCTGGTAAACGAGTGTCACTGTGAGAGGTCCGTGGGAAGTTAAAACTGAGTTAAGAGGCTTTTTGCCACTCCTGAGAGTGGTCAGCAGGGAACTCACTGAACAAGATGCAGCAGATATAAGGAGTGAAGACAGACTACTTTCCACACCTGTCTCTTGAGTCCAGTGTGACCACAGCAACAGAGAAACTGAAAAGCAGACCACTTTTCGATAGTGTGTTGACTTCACGAATTTCTTCAAACGTCCTTCAGCAACAGCTCTGGCAAAGTCGAGGGAACATTTTCTTCCTGGGTGAAGAAGACAGAAAAAGAGTGATCAAGCATTTTAAAAACCATGTTATTATTTCAGCAATTTAGTTTAAGGAAAGGAAGGAGAGAAGAAAAGTACAGAGTTAGTGGTAGATGGGCTTTGTGTCCCAGGGGGAGCCACTCTCACTGGGAGAAACTGTGTTGCTAACAGAGAAGGTAGTGTTTCACAGATGAGCCATGCCTTAAAAAATACCAAGCAGCGCTTTGTTCGGTGCAACAGTGAAGCCCATGTTATAATTATCAAATGATATTTTTCTGAGGAGGACTTGGCTGAATGAATGTCTGGTAAACACTACAGTTAATTAGATGCCTGCATCTGCACATTTAGTCAAATACACAGGCAGATATTGATTCCAACCACAAAACTCTCATAAACAAAGTCATTGAAGATATGTGAAGTGTTTGAGTGAAGATCTTTATAAAACAAGATTATCCATCCAAAGCCTCCAAAATCCTAAATTATCAAGAAAATAAAAAACAAGAAGTAAGTTCCATCTAGACACCCCTGACAAGTCAAAATGGTTATCAAAAAAAAGCTTTGCCCATTTGCCAGCACTGCCTATACGAACACAGTGCAACTCAATTAGTTGTTAAATACGAACTGTGTTTTCCTGACTATTGTGTGAGTTGGTGACAATATCATATCACTAAAACTAGTTTCTGAAACACTTCACAAAGTAGATTTTTATTGTTTATTTTGTAATTGTGAGCAAAAGACAAAATAGCCTTTTCGTTTTCCCTAGAGTTTGTATCCTGCTATTAAAGAATAAGAACAGAAATAATACCTAAACTTGGCAATACATTTTGGCATGCACAAAGTTTTGAACATGTCTTCTGCCTGCAAAACTGGAGGGGTGTGAACTTGTGTGTGTGTAGCTATAGGGAAGCTGTTGTGCCCACAGGTTTTGGTGTAGTCACAGCTGTGGTCATCTTTTCAAATACTGATTCTTTATGGACATGCAAAGAGGACGGAGACAAGAAATCATATTCAAAGTCAAATACTATTTAAGGAGGGGCAGAGAATATTTTCTATCTAATATTTCAAAGTCTTCAATATTAAAATAGATTTTATTTATCTTCAATTACAAATATTGTTTAATACCTTCTTTAGTGCTTAAGAAGAGTTTAAAGATCTCAATCAAAAATATACATTGACATTCCTAAATATACATTGTCTTGAGTTTTTGGGAAACTGAAACTGTGCTGCGGAAAAGATTTTTGATTGCGTTGAAGTGTTTATTTCATTTGAATTTTGTTTCAAATCTTTCTATCATCTTATCCTTTATAATTATGCTGAACTGCATTTTACTACATGACTTTCTTTTTCTCTTAGGTGTATGCTTATGTATTGTGTCCTAGACTGGAAAATTGGGTAACGAAGGTCTTATGTTCTGTAGCAGTGCTTATCAAAGAACAACATCAGAACAAAAAAAGACAGTAGGGAAGCAAACAACTAAGTTAACTGTCTTTAACATTTCTTGTCAATGTGTTAGTAACATAAAAGAACAGAAAGTGATCTCTGCACTGCTGGGAGAAACACATTCTCTTCTTATCAATTGTAAAGTATTTTTATTTGTAACTAGGACATAAAGTGAGTCCAAAGCTGGGTAAGAGCAGGCTTGGACCTTCTAATTGTGTTTCTGTAGTTTTCAGACAAATCTGAAGTTTTTGGTATTACCCTCAAACTCACTCTGTCCAGGATCAGAGCTTGAGATGTCAGCCTCAGCTGATAACAAAGATGCCAAAGTGGACTGAGAAGTGTAAATTGTGCCATGGGAGTTGGAGAAGAGAGAAACAGAGGCTGAAGGGGAGAAAGATGGAAGTGCTGCACAAGTGTACTTCAGTCCTTGTGTTCAGTTGGCGTTTTTTCACATCAGCCTCATGGTGGAAAATCACAGAATGACAGAATAAGCTGAGTGGGAAGGGACCCATAAGGACATATCTTTGACCTGTCCAGTCCTGGCTATGTATGTGTATGTGTGTCCCTTTTTTTTTCCTCTCTCCTACCTGAGGTATTTATCCTTGCAGACTGAAATATCAAAAATATGCAACGAAAATGAGACAACTTGTACTTCTGAAACTATGAACAAAATTAGTCCTTCCTTCTGTCATTCTTTACCTTACAATTTCAGTGTTATCCCACTAGATGTAAACATTTTGATATAACTGTTTGAAATATTTGTGGACGACTGACCTGCCCTTTAGCCTTTCTAAACAGCCTGCATGACCATGACAAAGAAGGAGACTGTTCCTGCTTTTATTGCTACTGACCCTCTGCTCACTGTGGAATTTTCCATCATTGCTTCAATAAGTGAAGACCAAGAGGAATTAATCCGTAATTTCTCACATAGCAACCAATATGCTTTTTCCCCTCTTCAAGGAAACAAAAAGGACTGCAAAACTCATTTTAGTGGTTATTAGCATCTTCTTTCGCTGTTTTATTTGTGATAGGTGTTTATTCAGGGACACTAGTGACACAGAATTGTAACAACTTGGCTCACTGTAAGCCTGGAAATTGTAGACCTATCCCTGCAATATACTAGAATAGCATGTGTTTTTGAGACTGGAAACATCAGTTGGAAAATAAAAGACTTTGCTTTCAAATTTTCCCATAGCCCAGGTTGAATTTAGTGCTTTTTCTTCTGTGGGTCAGTCCTGTCTTTTTCAAAAAATGATAATTGTGAGAGGTAATGGCTTCTTTTTGATTCCAAACGAAAGCATGTGTTTTCTTGATTCTGAAAGATGTCTTTGGAGAGGGGAGATATTTGTTCAGGTATCTATGACCATCAGAGAAGACAGAGCAGACAAAAATCCATCTCTTCAAGCTGAAAATCTGATAGACTGTCAGAGGCAGGAACTAATAGCATTTTTGAAAGAAGAAAGGGTGAGTGCCATTGTACATGAGAATGTCTGACACTCATATGAGTGATTCTGAAAGTCATAGTGTTTCTACTTGTGTTTATATGCTGTAATATTTATTCTAGGTAAAAACAATAAACTAACAAAGAGATAAAACAGAAAAGGTATTAGCTGAGACATTTTTTCATAATGAAAGCCTACACCATAAACTGACCAGGCTGAGATAAATGATTAGTAATAATCAAATTGCACCTTCCTGTGCTGTAAATATAGGCTTATTTTTAACCTCTTCTAATAAGCAGTAAGAAACAATGCTCACCCTCTACTTGATTAAAGCTCATCTTTCCCACTACACTTGAAGATAAATGCATTTCTGTCTCTGTTCATGTCCTTCTGGATTAGCAATTAAATAAAGGAAGATGCAGGTGTGCTGAATGATAACCCCTGTCTTTCATTGTTCACCCCTATTTCTGAACACTTACCATCAAACCTATTGTTCAGGCCAGCACAGCCCACTTGCAAACTGTCTAAAGAAGCAGCAACACCTACATAATGGAAAGAAAAACTGGTGGGATACAGGGATATTTGTAGTCCTGTGGTAGGAAATGTAAGTGATAAAATGGAGAGAGGGTATCCTGAGGCTGCTTGAGCATGTTTTCAAGGCTGCTGTACCACAGATTGTGTGCCAGGTAATGGAAAAGACTCTTTCTAGCAGTGCAAAGTGAGTGTGAAATGTAGCCATAAAATTTTCAGGGGCTTATTTTTTCAGGTTTTTCTGTGCTTCTCTAGCATTGTGTAACAACCTGAAATATGGCGCAACTTCAATAATTTATATTTTTTTATTTTTTATTTTTTTCCTTCAGTGAATCTAACACTAATACCACATGGACATTATCAAGAGACATTTAATCCTAATGCCTGCTTTTGTTTTATTCAGTAGGAAATTATTGTCCTGATATTGTCAGTTACAGTAATTCAGAGAAAAACAACAGCAGCAAATGCTATTCTGTGGTCTTCAAAGCACATCAAGACAGACATACAAATATGAGAACTTTAGCTGGATGGTCCTGTGATTTCAGTGTTCTCAGTATTCTCTCCCTTTCCTGCAGAAATAAGATGTTTCTGCTGTAGTCAGATTTAATATTTGTTTTCTACCTCTACCAGACTTTGTTAGCTCTGGCACTCAGTTCAGGAAGGTGGGTTATTTTTCCTTATTCACATGAAGAGAGAAAAAGATTTTCACCTGACATTTCCCTGCAGGGTTTATTTTTCCAGATGTATTTTTTTTGTTTGCTATGCCTCTGTACTCCCATTTTCCAGCTGCAGATACTTCTGGCTCCTGTTCCTATTGAGCATACACCCACTGCTCTGACTGCATGTAGGGTTTTTTTGTCTTTCCCCATTTGTAGACACAAGTGGGGAAGGATGAAGGTTGTGAGAAATAATGGAGTGGAAGGAAATTCAGCCAGCCTTTGTCTGTGTGCGTTGTCATATCGGTCAGACCTAGAAACTCCTGCTTACTAAGAACCACTGTCCAATCTCCCCAGCACAGCCACTTTGCTTTGCCCATCCCACACCAGGCCCTTCCTCTGCTGAAAGGCAAATATTTTGTTCTTCCAGTTTTGAAATCCAATTAAAATTTGTACTAAGCTGCATAAGAATTGTGTAAGGTTACCAAGTAGAAGAACAAAATACAAGGTCATACTCAGACTATAACAGATTCTGATATCTGTTTGAAACTGTTGGACATGTTATATTGATGATAATAAATAGCAAGAAAAAAAGGCCCATGAGAGAAAAAAATTATAAGTTTTTTATTTTGCCTTGACAAAAATATACCAAAAATGCCCTTTTTTTCAGTCTAGAGGGAATAAAGTCACCAAAAATATCAGATCATGATGTAAAACACAAAACCAAGTTCTGTATCAAAGATGGAAGGGTTCACATAAACATGAAATTTCATCTTCAAATACAAAATTAGATGTGGCAGAGCTGTAGTACTGTTGTGTACTGGAGTACAGACTACTCCTCTTTGACTGAAAATACTTTACATACGTGCAGAAAACCATCTCTTGCTTGAAAGTATTTTTCAAACACCTGATGTGATTATATACCACCTTATAACCAAAGACCCTTCAGTGCTTCCACAAGCTACTATTGCTTACTTTTGCACAGGAAAAGAACATGGGTTTTAGTGTCAAGCCTCAAGAGAGAGCAAGAAATTAGGAGCAGAAAAAAGCTCCAGTCCCTCTCTCCTAAATAGCATGTAATATTACCTGAATCTCTCTGCAGTGGCAGCGACACTGCCAGAGGCAGAAGCCTGTAGTAGCTAAAAAGAAGACAGCATAATAACAAGTAGTTCACTTTTATAACAGTTGCACTTTTATTTCTTTTCTAAGAATTCCTTATTCTTTCCCTGTAACTGGACTATTAGTCCACTCACTCTGGAGAAACTCTGAATTTCAGGAGTAGACCAAAAAATTAAAAAAAAGTCCTCAGTGAGGACTGCTAACCTTTCCAATGATGAGTTATCCCCAAAAGAAAGTTGAAACAGCTGGTTCAGTGCTGCCTTCAAATGAACAGACTGTGTAGTGTTCACTCTGTTTTCATAAGGCTGACCTGTGGAGCTCTAATTGCTAAGAAAAAAGGGAATTAAAAGGAGAAAATACTGAAGTCATAAGAAACAAAGTAGTTAATATGATTTGAAGGTGAACTATTCAATCAGTACAAGAGTGCTCCACTGGATTAATATTCATTCTCAACTGACACACATAATAAACTAATTCTAACTGCATCAAAGATAATTTTATCAAAGCCCCGTTCTTCTGCTACAGAAAATATGTCATCTATTTTTCTAATAAGAAGTCATTTACACCTTGCATATTCTTTGGGAAATGGGAACAGCGTGATGTGGATGAAATAGCAGTTCTCAGCTCCACCTCAGGGAAAGATGTACTGCTTTCCGTGGAGAAAGGCACACTTGTGCATGTGGGCTGCAGAGGGGTCACAGGAGAATTCCGGAATATGTTGCGAAGCAAAACTAGTCTTTAGGGTAGTTAGAGGCTTAGACTCCATCTTTCCTCTTCTTTTAGGAGAGTAAAGCACAGTCTAGTAGACATTGTGGAGAGAAATACAGTTTTTATTAGAATGATTTTATTAAAGACATTATGTCTCATCTAGAAACCTCTGCCATTATTGATATTAGTTGTTGTTGTTTCCATATGTAGGAAAAAAACTTTCAGACAGAGTGGCATTGTGGGGCTTGCAAAAAATGAGGAGCAAGTGTGGCATCCCTGAAGCAGATGGCATCACTCTGTGAGCCATCAGCACTGCCCATCCCCAGAGGGCAGGCAGCGCCACACATTCCTCCCGTAGGTACAAAACATTGCAATCTCTCCCAGAGACCTCATAAGGTTTAAGAAACTGCAGATAAGCTTTCCTAGCCTTTATGAGTGGACACTGTGAGGGCCCTGAGGACATTGCCTCTCCTCCACAGGCTTTCACTGCCTGGGCTCAAGGCCAGCTTTGATAATGAAGCTGTCAGGCCAGGTCAGCAGATGCATGTCCTGCCTTTGCTCAGGAGCTGCTTTTAAACGGAGGCTCCTGCTCTTGGTGTTTGCCTGAGCTATGTGGAAGGTTTTCCTGTGCCTTCTTCCACAACTTCCTGACCCCTACTCACCGACCTGGCTTTCAAGCTTGAGCTGGGACCTGCCTTGTCCCAGCAGACCTATCCTGGCAGTCTGGGTCTCAGGAGATCCAGATCACCTGCACCCACCCAGCTCTGCTCACCTTGTGGGCTCTGCTTTCTTGGGCTGGGGCTGCCTCACTGTTCCTGCTGCTCCCTGCCGGTCTATTGGAAACAGAAGCAGGGTTTGACTCTTACAGAATAATTTTCTTGAAATGGATGTTGGTCACCTGTTGCAAGTTCACTCAGTCCACATGTTCATGCTCTTACCAAGAGGTCTGAGCTTTCAGTCCTGACATACAATATAGTTTAAATGCACTCCGTGGCTTTTGCAAAATAATGACCTTCTTCTCTCTTCCTGGATGCCTCAAAGTTACTATGGAGACACTTTCATTTTAAAGCGTAAGTACTTTGTTTAGGAAAGCTACAGTTGCATTAGCTCTATTTCTCTATTTCATACATGGAGCTATGAGAGCATTACTGCAGTTAGATGGACTACTATTATGATTCTTGCCATCCTTGAATGACTTCTCTTATCTGTAATCTGGGCTTGCTGAGCTTCTATGTGAATAACATTTGCAAGGAGAGGATAGATAGAAAATATGTGCTTGGGGTAAGAATGGATATACTATCATTTCAGCAAATAGTAAATTCTACAGGAAAATACATTTCTTCCCAAGTGAATGGAAGAGAATATTTTCTTCAAGTGTATCTGAATTTTTGCTGGTAAGGAATTGTGCTTAAGGATTAGAGAAATTGTAAGACTGACCTCGAGCTATCCTGAGTTTAAGAGCGTACTTTGAATACTGCAGCAGATTCCTTGCTGTGTGTTCTAGGATGGAATTGTAGTAAGTTCTACTTTGCTAGACTAGAAATAAGACTTCAAAATGTAGGATGCATTGTTTCCTTACAGGAAAACTCTTCCCAAAACTTTGTCAAGAAACATTTAATTATGGCAAATGGAAGGATAAGAAAGAATAACCTGAGTTCAGATTTGACTTTCATGTATTGGCAAATGTAACAGTCCTGCACTTGTATATAGAAGGGACCGAAAACCACTTCTGGGTTCCTAGTGTATCCAGATTTCTTCCAGAAATTTTCCATTGAAATAAGAAAAACAGACCCCAGGATTAGCAAGAGCATTGTAGCTCTGTGAAAGAACCCTAGAGTTTTGTTTTAGTTCTGTGTTTTATTACAAATGAGCTTATCTTATATATATAATTATAGAACATTATAGATACATTATAGAAAGAACTGATATAAAAAATGAAACAGAAGAGGAAAACTATTCTTTTGCCAAACATTTTCCTCCCAGAACACTACATCATTCTGCTAAATAAAATGGCTGCAGATAATTCTAGAAGGCAGGGTTTAGCCATTTTACTGCATAGTCAAGTCCAGCTCTCTATCACTCAGAGCAAACCTGGTGTATGAGCTGCAGGGTGCAATTAGATGTATTGCCTTTTCCATTCAAATGATTGAAACAGTTGTTTTTATCAGGATGGAAAATAATTGGACAAAGCAGCTCCCAAGGCTGAGTAACAGGCACTATGAGACCATGAAACATCTACTAAAAACCCAGAAGTTCCTGCAATGATTCTCAGTTTTCCAACTGTTAGTGAGGAGGTAAGGGAAAAAAAACTGAAATTAGCTAAAAGGGAATTGATATCTTAAACTTCATGATTCTAAATGAAAGACTAATTTGGCAAACTGATCAGCAGTCCTTGTTCTTATGATTATCAAGTACAGTAATTTCACGATTACAAACCACACCTGATTATAAGCTGCACTTCCGGGTGTTGGCAACTTTTCGTTCTTTGTCCATAAATAAACTGCACTGGATTATTAGCCACACATTCGTTTGCAGAGAGGATCCGTGTGCAACTTTCACACAGTTGCCAATTAGTAACAGAATCGCGGGATCACGGGGTTTACTGGCTTGGCCCTGCTTGGGGCGGCCGCCAGGGAGCGGTCCCAGCCCCACTCGCTGCTGCTGCCAGGAGGCAGGAGAGCAGCGTGCCCGCCAGTGCTGCTGGGAGGAGGGAGAGGGGTGTCCCTGGCTGTTGCCACTGGGAGGAGGGAGAGGGGTGTGCCCGACTGGTGCCCCTGCTGTGCCCCCTGGGGCCGGGCAGCTCTGCCGTGGCGCTACCGCTGCCCCACCGTCTCCCGGGGCTGGGCAGACTCCGGCTCGGCTCGGGGCTGCTGCTGGCTCAGACTTCCTGGTTGGGAAATTTCCAAAATTTGTTCATATATATATATATATATATATATATATATATATATATATATTATATATATATTAATATTAATTATATATATTAATATTATTAATATTATTATATATATTTGTTTATATATAAGTCACTCCTGAATATAAGCCGCACTTCCGGTTTGGGAGCACAATTTTAGTCAAAATGGTGCAGCTTATAATTGTGAAATTACTGTAATCATGGAGACGAAGGGCTGTAGGCAAATGTCACTTGCATAGAAGTCGTGTTTCGGATAACTACATCTGAAAGAAGATTAAGGACTTTCTAATTGAAAGCAATTTATCTAGAGGTGCTGTAACAGTGCCCTCTTCAACTACCAGCATCTTTTCTCAGGAGAAGCGATAATACACTTCTTTGAGAGCTGGGCAAACAGATGAGAGGGATTTGCAGGAGAAAATAGAGAAAAATGAGGTAGAAACTCACCATTTGCTCCATTGCTAGACCTGTGGGACAGTGTGACATCTCTCTTGAAACAAGTTGGATTTTTAAATGCCGTGGGATTTATCTCACTCCTTTTGAGGTCTTCTGTTCTATGCAGAGAGGGAGTGTCTCAAGGCCTTTCTGAGAGGGGCTGTACAGTGATGGCTCCCATGGCACCCAGAGCTGATATATGCAATCACACTGGGGAGCTCATTAGCTCTGGCTTGGCACCTTGACAGTGGCAGGCATGAGGCATCAGCTGGTGTGCAGCCAACACACATCTACTGCTGGACACAGACAAGCTCTTGCAGGGGATGAGAAGGAAAATCTCACACTGGGGAAAATGCAGGCTCAGAGTAAATGGTGTGGGGGAGGTAGAAGTGAGGTCTTCCTCTCCCCTGTATTTTAACAGGAAGCACAGCAGAAGGGGGTATTCTGTGGTTGCATTAGGCAAGATACACCCTCAAACAGCACTGCTCCTGTGGCATGTCTGCTTACTCTTGATGGCTCTGTCAGCTTGACCCAACACATGAACTGGAGGAGCTGGAAAAAAGCTGCATCCACTGTTGATGGTATGGTGGAGAAACTGCAGCTAAAGGGAAGATGGAGACCAAGCTACCCCCTTTGTCACCACTCTCCAACCCATCCAAATCTGTGGGTGCCTTGGGCTGTATCCTGCAGCTTGCATTTCTTGTGAACTTGAGTGCTTATTAATAACACATTCGACGTAAGCAGTTTAAGAACTGCTCTAGTAAAATGTGCTCTTTGCAGGAAAAACACTGCCAGGCCTGCTATGCACTTTGATTTCCCATTTATAATTGTCATACATACTTTATCATGCTGCAGGTCTTTATCTCAAGAGGTGTGGGCAGCTCTGGAGAAGTGAACTAAATTTTATATAGTTGAGACAACACTATTTTCTGCTAACCATGAAGAGTCATTATGTAATTATAAAGGTTCTTATTAAAATACAGTGGATCAGCTCCAAAACAAAATAATTGCTTGGGACTTTTCTGCTTTGTTTTCCCCTGCCTTGTATATAACTGGATAGCATTAGTTTAGAACACTGTTTACACTAAGTCTATTTGGTTTTCTACTTCAAGGGGTGCAAAATGATTCTATCAAATAAAATTACCTTATTTTGCCATAGCTGAAAGTATCTTGCCAGTGATTTGCTTTGATTTGTACTCCTGAGGTTTGTGATTTGATGTAAATGACCAGAAAGAACCATTCTAGGCCAATGTGAAATAGAAGAACTGTTCTTTTTGGGGCTGGACTGAAGTTATAATTTTTTTTTCAGAATTAAGACAGTCTTTTTGTCCTGCTCTTTTTCACATTAAGACAGTCTTTTTGTCCTGCTCTTTTTCACAGGGGTTTGTCCATTAATTTTCTTGTTCCAATCTAATGGGGAACCAAGAAGAAATATGAAATTTCAGTTATTTTAGAGGCTATTTTTACTGACTGACTACTGCCACATGTATCCCAAAACTTAGAAATTTCCCTAATTCTGTTCCAGAATACCTTGAAGAAGTTGTTACTGTTACAGAGGACGACTTTCTGAACTTTCTGCCCAAAATCAGAATTAATGGAGAAACCAAATCAGCCAAATGTGGATCTGTGTCATTATCATTTTAATGACATTAACAATCAGACAAAATATTATCCATGATGGCGTCTTGAAGGTTTCAATACTTTGTTTTTCTCAGAGTTACAAAGTGCAACAGCACAGGGCAAAGAGCAGACTTCTTAAGTGAATCCTTGTCTTCTTTAGAATAATTTAATTTGTGTGGGGTTGCTAGCAGATGTAAACGAAATAATGAAATAGAAAGGGCTTGCATGAAAACCCTAGCAGCAGGCAACTTCCCTTGCTTAAGTGTTCATTCATGTTACAGTATGAGTATGGCTGCTATATCAGCTCTCACACAGCAGCCCCTTATGCCAACCATCCTTCATTTTCTATATCCTGTAACAATCATTTTTCACTTTTATTGTAACATAACACAAAAGCCATGGCATCTTAGAATGACCCTTTAACGCCAGTCTGTGAAACTCCTAAACTTTTATTTGAGTGGTTTGAAAGCAGGTATCCTGCTCAGTTTCAAATAAAACAAATGGCAATGTTTTCTTGATTTATAGTGACATTTTGACAAGTTTGATTTATTTAGAAGAAATCTGTGCCAAAGATGAATGCAGAATGAGGAGAAGACACTGTCACTGAATATCGCTAAAGGACATTTTCATTCTCCTCTCTGATCTCTATAGTTGCAGGTGAGAAGAGTTCAGCCTTGACCCTGTGTACTGGTTTCAGGTGGGATAGTTTGTTTTCTTCTTACTGGGTGGCACAGTGATCTGATTCGGATTCAATATGAGAATAATGTTGATGACACAGTGATGTTCCGATTGTTGCTTAGTAGTCAAAGACTTTTCTGTCTCCCTTGCTCTTCCAGTGAGCAAGTGCACAAAAAGCTGGGAGTGAGCATGGCCAGAACAGCTGGCCTGAACTGCCTAAAGGGATATTCCATACCACAGAACATCATGTCACACATATAAACTGGCAACAGTTACTCAGAACAGTGTCTTATCATGACTCAGGGACTGGGTTGGTATCTGTCAGTATGTGATGAACAATGCTGTTGTACATCATTTGCTATTACTGTGTTTTTCTCTGTTTCTCCTACTCTTCTTTTTTATATCATTATGTGTTTGTTTTTTTCCTTAAATTATTACATGGTACTAATCTGAACCCATGAGTTTATTGGGTTTTTTCCCCTGATGCTGCCCTCTGTCCCATCTGCATAGGTAGGGGAATGAGTGGCTGCATGGTGCTTAGTTGCCAGCTGGGGCTAAAGAACAACACACTGGCTATTGAAATGCCGTGGACTCTCCTTAGAAAACTTTCTTCTAAGGGCAGGGTGAGGATCTTTAGAAACAAAATCAAGTCTATCCCCCAAATGTCTGCCTGTCTGTAGTAGATTCAGGGCTTCTGGCATCCTCTGACAGTTTTATCAGACAGATTTTCTTTTGGTTATTTCCCTTGACACTGTATCTCTTGGCAAAGAGCACTGTACATTTCATTCTAATGTCTTTTACTCTTTAAGCTCCCACCTTCTATCCAGCTACTTGAAATGCATCATTCAGACCTCAACAAGTCTGCTACATAAAGCAGATGGATACTTCCAAGAAAAGCTCAGTACACATACCATCTTTCACCTGTCCTTTAATGCAGGCTATATGAACTAGCAAAGGTGAGCCCTAGCTGTGTAACTACCCAACAGTGGCCAGAGGGAAGGAAATGTTTTGTTTCTTGGATTTGTCAAATATAATGCAGTTCTGTAGAGAAGCTTTATCCAGTTATTTCCACCTGAACACTTTCCTTCTTGAACTTACACTGAACAATAAACAGATGAAGAAAGAAACAGCTTTGCTTGGACATCTTAAATGATTAACGCATATTCTATACCATTGATTAATGCTTATTCTATACCATGCAGATGATTGCTGGGAGATGCTGTTTTGGGATGAAAATGAGTGCAATCCCTGGAAACCAGTGTCATTTCCCCTTTATCTCTCCAGTGATAAGCATCAGCCCCTGTGGACCCAGTCTCACCCTACCACCACCACCAGTTCCCCCCCTACATGTGATCCAGAACACAGAGAGTATTTCTCTTAATTTGTAGAGAGCCTTTAGGTGCCTAGGTAGCAGGTAAGAAACTGAGGAAGAAGAGATAAATAATTCTACTTCTTGGCTGTGATGCTTTTGCAAAATTGTCTAGCACTGAAGTTGGTTCCTTCCCTAAGGGTTTCGTCTTAGTTTGGAGAAAGGAAGAATTCTGCTGAGCTTCCTAGCATGCTTTTCAATTTATTACCAGAATCTTAATAAAGGGTCTTGCAGCATTTGAGTTAATTAATTTTTCTCTTGGTTCTCAGTTGCTGAAGGTCAGACTGTCCTAAGAGAAGGAATCCTTGCAGTGAATATAACTCACTACTGTGTACAAAATATTCTGACTTTAATGAAGCAGAGATCAAAATCATATAAGGGAAGGCAGATAACGAAGGAAAAAATCAAGATGTGACATTTTAATAATCAGCCATTTGAGGCTACAACTGAAGGAATAAATGAATGTATTTTGATTTATTTAGGCAATTTTTTGGTGTGCCTTAGCATATATATGTAAAAGAGTTCCATAAAAAACATGCCTTAACAAGTCTCTTAATACACTAACTTCATATAATAACAATAATATTTTGAAGCAAATTATGGTGGTAAAAAATATTAAGTCAGAATGTCTATGTGTTACACACACGCACATATATAAACACATAAACAATATACTTTACTTTTGAAGATATTAGGCTATCAATGTAACTGGTTATTCACAACAGAAAATGAATTGCCCGTTTTTTTTTCCTCTTAGCAACCAGCTTGAAAGAATTTCATCTCCTGGATGCACAAGAGAATCCTTAAAGCTTTGAAATTTACGGTTTGAGATATTGCATTAAGAAAAAGGTGAGGTATTTTAAGAGATACTTCATTAATTTTATGAAAGGCCCTAGTGTATGTTGTGGTCTGTGTCAAGATGTGTAGGCTTTCACAATATGTAAAAGAGACTTAACAAAGGAAAAAGACGTTGTCTTTTCCTTGTCATGATCTGGATATGCCAAAATATTATCACTATTTCTTAACAATTGTGCCTGTTCAGGAAGATTTTGGAAGCTTGGAGAGTTTGTAGAGTCATAACATAATAATGAATTTTAGTTTTCTGAAGAAGACAGTTTTACAAAACTGGGAACTACAAACTAGCCAGTGTTACCTCTCTGCCTGTAAGATCATGCAACAGATCCTCTTGGAAGATATGTCAAGACACGGATGACAGGGAGGTGATTAAAGACAGCCAGAATGGCTTTATAAAGAGGATATTCATACCTGGCTAATCTGGGGACTTTTGGTAGAGTGGCTGGGTTGTTGGATAAGGGAAGAGAACCTGATGTCCTCTACTGTGTCTTCTTTAAGGCCTTTGTAACTGTTCCACAGAAAATCTCTGCTGCTAAATTGGAGAGGTATGCATTTAATGGATGGAGTATTCAATGGATTAGGAATTGGATAAATGGCAGCATTCAAAAAGTTGTAGTCAATGGCTCAGTGTCCAAAGGCTATCACTGACAAGTGATGTCCCTCAGGGAGAGGATTTTCCATATGGCATTTTTCATATGAAAGTGGTTTGATGTCTTTAATAATGAGATAGGCAGTGGGATTGAGTACACCATCATCAAGTTGAGAGAGCACACCAAGCCATCCCATGAGAGAAGGGTTGCCATCCAGGGGGACCCTGGCAGGCTTGAGAAGTGGGTCGGTGGGAATCTCTTGAAGTACAACACCAAGTGCAAGGTGCTGCGCCGGTATTGGTGAAATCACCATTATCACCAGACTGATTCATGAATGCATTGAGTGCCTCCCTGCAGAGATGGACTTAAGGAAATTGATGAACGAAAAATTGAGTGTGACCTGCCGATGTGTGCTGGGAGCCCAAAAAGACAATTGTATCCTAAGCTATATAAAAAGAACTGTGGCCAGCACTTCAAGATATATGATTCTTCTCCTCTACTGTGCTCATGCAAAACCCCAGCTGGAGTACTGCAACCAGTTCTGAGGTCCTAAGCATAAGAAAACCATGGATCCTTTAGAATGAATCCATAGGAGAGCCAGGAAAATCATGAGAGGGCATCGGAGAGATCTTATTGAGACCTTTTACTACTTAAAGGGGATTATAAGAGAGATGGAGAGTGACTTTTTACCAGGCCCTGTAAGAGGACAAAAGGTAATGGTTTTAAATCAAAGGAGGGTAGATTTAGACTGAGAATAAAAATAAAAAAAAAAAATTTAAAAAAAATTGTTTACTATGAGGGTGGTGAGGCAGTGGAACAGGTGGCCCAGATAAATTGTGGATCCTCCATTTCTGGAGGTGTTCAAGGCCAGGCTGGATGGGGCTTTAAGCAAACAGGTCTGGTGAAGGATGTCCCTACCTATGGCAGGGGAACTGGAACTAGAAGGTCTTCAAATGTACTTTGCAGCACAAATCATTATATGATTCTATGGAAATGGTTTCACTGGGTTTAATATTTACAAAAATATCGAGATGGTTACTCATTGACATAATTTGCTATAAACAATCTTGTTCCATACATCAAGGGATGATGACAGAGTTTGACCACACTTCAAAGTTCTGATTAAAAAAGCAGAGTGACAACATGCCTACTATTTTTTCACACATTTAAAAACAATAGATCATCAAGTAGAAGCAAAATATCAAATCAGCTCCTTCAAAAATTTCAGTGAGTCATTAAGATAGGTAATGTACTTTTTCTACATGATTCTTTGCAAACTTTCTTTTTGGTGAATACTTTCTGTTTATTCTCCTAGCTTCAATAAAACACCAGCTCCATCAGTTCTAGTTTATTTACAAATACAGTTCTTAAATTTCTGATCAGTACTTCATGGCTCTTTTAAGATGTGCAAGTTAACTACAAGATAAGCTATGTAGTTCTTTTCAGGATTACAAAGGAATTAAATGTTTTAAACTTGAAAAGGACATAGATTCTTACCATTTATTCATCTCTTCTTGTGCTTTATAGAAATAAACTTTTGTGCAAGTATAGTATTTTCCAGATTAGAGTTCCTATGTCTTTTCTATACTTTCAGGTAACTGAAGCACTTGAAGTAATTCAGCATTCATCTGGTGTTCGAGATTCAAAAGGAGCAGTTACACTTCTGCAAACTGCAGCAGATTTTGACTATAAATCAATGGTTCTTGCCTGCCCATTCTTGCTTTCATTAATATTTAATAAAATTATGAAATTACTGCTGTGAAGTTTCACACTGAACTTTTACAAGGGGTAAAGGTGATAAATCAGTCAGTGGCTTGTAGCTAAAAAAAAAGGAAATGGAGAGAATTCCAGAAACAGTAGCAGACTGTTAGCCATAAACTGCACAGCTCTCACCAAACTCAGAATGTGTCAGAGAAAATCCCTTGAGCAGCTTTTTCTGCCAGCGTACTTGTGAATAGTGGGATTTATACATATGTAAACTAAAAATACTGCTGAGACAGCAGTAATGCTGAAGTTTAATGTCAGATTTTTTTCTCCCCCCAATTCTTAGCAGCCTTTCAAAGTTGAGACTCTGTACACTGAAGACTTGTGCCAGAAGGAAATTGTGTGCAGACCTTTGAGACTGTAGTTAAAAGAACTAATGATCACCCAGGGCAACAGCTAGCAGAACATACATACAAATTAAAAGTTGTTCATAAGAGCAAAAACTTTATCCTTTAGAGAGTATGTGTTGCAGGGAATGAGAAAAAGAATTTTTTTAAAGACTCTTCATTACATTTAAATTATTTTTCTTTGGAAAGTTGTTTCCCTTACAGGCTTGTTTTCAAGAGTAATATTACACTGATCTAAATTGCCATAGTAAGCTTTTCAGTTCGTATTTGAAAAAGTTATAGATCTGAAAACCTGTACAGATGCTAACATTTTATAAAGTGGAATGATAGAGAGGTGCATATAAGAAACTCCAATTTTTAACCATTAAAAAATTATTTACTAAGACTTCTCATTTTAATATTTGTAAATTCTAACAGTGGTCATGAATAGCATATACAGATATCCTGGACTGCAATTTAAAAGACGCATAGGAAAATGTGCAGTTTTATGCACCTCTGACTGTATTTCACATTGGTCATTCTGCATGATTTTGCATAAAACACTCCAGCTCCTCCTGACTTTAAGTTGTACAGATTTTACCTAACCAAACAAACAATCTGCTCTGACCATTCCTGAGGCCTATTCAGACAGCCTTCTTTTTGATCATTTGTTATTTTTTAATAGGAATCTTCCCATTTCTCTCCTTCTACCAATTAAAGAGGCTATTTAGCTTTAACATTTGGCACAAGGGTTATTGAAGTTAAATGTGTAGTCGGTGTTGTAACAGAAATTAAGATGGAATAATTATAAAAATCTCATCTTAATTCCTGTAACTATGGTCAAACATCACTATTCTTCAAGATTTCTGAGGTGTATTTCTGATAAATGCTTCTGATTGTGTAATTTTACAATAAAAACAAATTTTTGAAATTACAAATGAGACAATCTCTTCTATTTTGAAAATAGTAGTAAATTATGTAAGCAAATATTTTGTACTTATTGATGCTATTAATATTTCTACTTATTGAAAAAGCAGCCAAATAAATGAGCACAGCTGGATAGTTCTGTGTTTTCAGGCCTTCCCTAGTAGGAATCCACCAATATTGCCCTAATAAATCCACCAATACTGTCCAAGTAAATCTATTTGTACTAAACCATAGGAAACAGGACAGGCCTTGCCAGACATTTGCAGACAGAAGAAGGAACAAGAAGTTTTCTTGCTCAGAATCTCATAGAAAGTCTGTGACAAGTCAGCCATGCACACCTCTGATATTGCAGAACAGTTCTTTAGCCACAACTGGTATTTTTCTCTGTCACCGTCCTAGAGAGAAGCGCCTCTTTTACAACCCCTCAAAACAATTTGAAATTTAAAGCATTTAATGAGAATCATTAATTAGTTTTTTAGATCCACTGTTGCCCATCTGTGAAGAAAGAGAATTAAAAGGAATTTCACAGTGACAGATTACAGGAAGTTTATATTCTAGCACATTGTCCATTTTTGTTGTCACTCCCTAGGGTTTTCATTGGATTTGAAACTTTGAAGAACAGTCTAAAAAACAGATGAATGAGGGGGATAAACTCCTCAGCTGGAGATGCAAACCTGGTAAGAACTTAATTGAAATCAATAGAGGATTAAATGAAGGAAAGGTTTATAGTAAAAAGAAAATATTTCAATCTAAAAAAACAAAAAAGAAAGATAGTCTTTTGTAATGGAATTCATTCTTGTGCTTAGGATAGCTGTAAACCCTGAACCTAAGATTTTTTTTTCTCCCCTGAGGATTGTATCTTTGTTTTCTATAGCTCCTTTTGAAGTGACATCTTTGGACTTATCAAAATGGGTGGCAGCGACCTCCATATGGACTTGCTGTCCAGCTTTGAAGTTTGCTTTATGTTTCCTTAAGCACTTGAATCTTGTTTCTGAGCCACAAAAAGTGAGACTCATTTCCACAGAAGATGTTCACCTGGCTAGTAGTAACTGTATGCCTACTTGACATATGCAGAGCTGTACTGAAACCAGGATAAAGAATAAAACCCCTCCATGACTACAGTGTTCTGGTGAGTCCTTCAACATCCCTCACAATTACTTTTAAGTGATTTTAGATTAATTTTCACAAAGTGTGTTCTTTCTTCATATCTCTTATTACAACTTCGATATTGTATTTAATATTGACTTCTCAAAGATTTCTACTGGTAGAGAACAAGAGAATTTAAACTGTTTCCCTACTGCTTTGGATGTAGGACTACAATGTAGGATTCTATGTTTCCCTGGTTGCTCTGTGTGGCCTATGCTATAGTAATAATAATGAATAAGAAGCCGCGTTACATGAACGTGCTTGTGGAGAGGTTTGGAAATGAAGAAACTTTGCATGTTTAAATTTTCTTTCAGATAGGTAGACAGGAAGGAAAGTGTCTTGAAAGAGATTTAAAGCTAGGGATATATAGACTGAACTGAAAACCTTGGAAAACCTGCTGGCAAGTAAAACTAGTCAGATTATTTCTAGTGTTAAAACTGGTCACTCAGATTATTTCTAGTGTTGGGCACCAGCGCCTGTGATCTGTTTTTTGCATTTTAATGACTCTAGAATCCCCATCCTTCCCTTCCACAGCCACCTATACAGCAGCACACCTGGTTTCACGAGCACCCTGAATTACCAACACTGTGCTAGCTTGTTGTCCTAAAATGTGTGAGGAGAAGGAGGGTGTGATCACTTACAGACATTCACACTGCTTGGCACCACACACAGCAAGCAGCAGGATGGGCAGACACAAAGGCTTTGGGTGGAACATGTGAGCACAGATTGCCATGAAAGATGAGCCCCTTAGGAGTGCCTGCTCTGTCTGGCCATACCACGGCCACATGGACAGTCAGGACTGGCTTCAGCAATGGCCTGGAGCTCCTGGCCCCAAGCTGTGTGTGAGCAACCAGTGGTTACAGGTGAGTGCTCTAAAACACTCCATGGTGCTTTTTAGCTGATTGGACCAAAAGTTTCAATAGTTTATAGTGGCCAGTTGTTGTTTTAGCATTTGTGAGAGGAAAGATACGGAGATTTCTCTCCAGAACCAGAACTCCTGCAACTTGCTTGAGGCACAAGCTAAAGAGAGGGCTGCTCTTACAGGCAGGCACTGTTGGTTACAGTGCACACCCCAGGTTTCTGCTGGTTGGCACTGACTGTCAATGCCAAATGTGGGGAGGGAATCCATCAGGACAATCAGAGAAAAAGAAAATCCATATTATCTGTAAAACTTCTCTTTGAACTAGAGAGGATCAGTTCACTGTGAGGGAGCTAAGATTATGTGACTTCACCTTGAATGCCGCTGTTTATTTTTAGAAGATTATTGTGGAAAAACAAGTGACTGTTATGATAATGGATAGGTCTAAAGAACTTTACCAAAAAAATTTTATTCAATCATCATGAATCTCTAGACTGGGAAACTCTGTTGCTTACCCAAAAGTTGTTAGGTAGGACAGAGAAAATAGACAGGGATAATCACAACTGAACAGTGATGTGCATGCAGGCACAGGAGAATCATAAAGAGCTCATAAAACCTTATTTTCTTTCTAACTGGTTGTCCCCAGCTGTTGAGCTTTGTTGAAACCTCAAACCTGCAGATCAGTAAAGACTTTCATTAACTTCAAGACTCAGGGAAATCTCCTGTATGTATGGAAGTCCAGATATCTATGGGCCAAAAAAATATTTAAAAGCAGTGCTTAAAAAACTTTCTTACGAAGGAAAACTGATTTCCTTACTTAGAAATCCCACCTCCTATTGTGAGACTTGAAGTTACAGGTTCTTACTTTACAGCATGCCTTAGGTTTATAGGTGAATATACAGAGTTCTAGATGAGGTTATAGAAATATCTTAAATGGAGTATTTTGTGGTTTAAAAATTTTGTCTGTCACAGCTTTAACATCAATTAGTGTTTTAGAGCAAAGTTCTGTAAATCTACCTTGGAGGAGATTCCTAGAGATGCTAATGAATGCAGAGACGCTTTCTGAGAAGAAATGAGTATATTAACATTTAATAGCTTTTTAAATATAAAGATAGGTATAACTTCAGTGAAAAAGACATAAGAAACATCATGTTCTGTAAAGAAAGCTGATTAATAGTCCTCAGAAGTCGAAGTCAATAGAATTAAGAGCTAGAAAATCCTCACTACTCAAATTAGGCCTCTTGGGTATGCATATTGCTTTTGTGAATGGTTATGATTAAATATTTATTAAGTGACATAAGGAAAGCTGGTTCTCTTTTCTGAAAATGAGTCATTTCAACAGACTAACACTATCTGGTCTAACATTTCAAAGCCTAAGAAGGAAACTTGTGATCAAACAGAACACATTCAAACAGATAAAGATGTGATGCTGAGAAAATTTGAAACATTGGCAATACCAAGTGAAAGACTCGAGCTACAAGACAAATTAAGGCATAGATACTTTGGAGACATGCCTTACCTATAGGTGATATACTAAGGTCAGAACATCAGGATTCATTGAAAACACTTGGGTGTGTTTGGATGCACAGTGACACAAATTACCTTTTATTTAAGTAGAGACAGAATTTTCCTGGAGTATTTTTCCCTTGTGGATGCAAAAGGAAAGTTTGAAAATAGACTCAATAGCTGATTTATGCAGAGACTGATAGCTGATAACAGGCAGAGCCTACTAACAGCTGAAATCGATAGAGGTAAGAAAAGAACACTTTCCATTTCTTTTGCCACTTATGTTGCCTTTAAACACAGCAGAATTCTGGAGATCATCATGTCATATTATTTTATTATGCTTGTACACTTTGAGTGCTCATATAGGCAAATGAAGCTGATTTAAATTGATGCTGTTTTTTAGATGTTACTGAAATAAATCAGGAGAAGAACTTCTATCTCCTGAATTCTTTTTTATACTTCCAAAAGGGACAATTGTTTTCTTCTAAGCACTGTAGAAAGTGACTCCTGTTCCTACAAATTTTACTTTCTGTGTTGGTTTCTGTGAAGATGTGAAATTTTCTTCTAACTTTATTTTTTGTTTTGGGTGCTTAGCTGAGATATCCTCTAAATATTACCATATAAATTTATTTCAAGTCATTCACCTGCGTCCCTACTGGGAAATAAGAAAAGATTAATTTTTAGTCATTTTCTGAAAAAATATACCGGGTAAGTATGTGTCATATTTCATTTACTTTTAAACTTTGAAGCCTTATAACTTAAATTTGGAAAAAAAGTTACATTGAACAAATATTTTAAAATGCATGCTTGTTGACTTGGTTGAGCTCATAAATAAATGAGCATCTTGACATTTCCACAGAACTCATGAGCGGTGCAAACAGATGTGGTGTTGAGAGTTCATTGGCCTCATTCAGTCTGTGCAATGGCTAAGTCAGGCATACTTACCTGTCCTACAAAAATGTTTTTCCAGCCTGTTCTGTTGAAAAACAAGTGTTGGAGTGAGAACTTCAACATTTGTCCTTATCATATTGTTATAGAGCTTGGATACCCTTAGTCTTTGAAAATATCCTGATGTCTCTTAAGTCTACATATTTTCTATTTTTCTCCCGGTAAATTGGAATGCATGTTTCAGCTAGTGGCCATTACAGTGAAAAAAAGTTCTGCAATGATGCTGTCATTCTGCTTAAATGTAGATGAAGTATTTTCTTTGAAGCAACATTTCACTACCTCCAAAGAAAGAACCATACCAGTTACACTTCTGCAGCATTACAGTAGTGCAAGAGCATTTTGTCTTGCAGTCTTTAAATCATCCGTATACCACAATGCCTTTGTCTTGTTTAGAGGTTATGAAAGGTAAACCTTTCAAAACCAAAGTAAAAGAATCCTCTAGTACAGTGGTAGTACTGGTACTGGTTTAACAGATTAGAGACATTTGAGAAAATTTTCAAAAGATATGTAATGGACATTCCTGCAATGTTTTATGTTAAAACACTGAAACTGAAAGGAAAACTGACCATGGAAAAGGACAATGTCTTTTAAATGGGAAAAAAAATTCAATTTGGCTATTTATTAAAAGATATGGAAATAAGGTCTCTTTTTGTCTAAATCCCACTGCAGATGTAAAACAAACATATTTTTTGGATTCATAAATGAAAATCAGATCTTTTGTAAAATACTGCAATAAAACAGTCTAGTGTTAAAACATAATTGGAACTGTCAGTGATGTGTTTCCTTTCTATTGAAGGGTTTACTCCTGCAGAATATTTCATGAAGCCCTTAGTAACCATTAAATCTCAAATGGAATCAGTCAGCCTCTCTGCTGTCCCTGAAACAAGCCTTATCATATTTATCAAAAGCTGGAGCTGGATAAATGATTGAATAAATGAATGAAATTTGCATTCATACAGCAATTTTCATCTGCACAGAACAGAAAGAATGTTGGAAAGTGAAAAAAAACCCCTTTCAAATTAAAAATAGTGCCTTTGCTAAGCAGTGAGAGGTGACTGATATTTATTATTCCAGGAGGGGAAAGATTAGAACTCAGTAGAAAGAATCTGACTCATAGAACATCCGATGAAAGACTGGGGTTTATTATTTCTCATTCTGGAATGGAAAACTGCCTCTTAGCTGTGAAGTAGTTGTCTGTAATGCCAGCTTAAATACCCAATACAAATGGGACATTTTCTCAGGTCACCTTTTGACCTGCTGTGGTTATTACTAATCTCATTTTGAAATTCATTTATTTTTCATAAGTTATGAAAAGAAGAGCAAGTATCAGAAGGTTTAGGAAGAAAAATTGGTTCAGTGCCTTATAGAAAGTTTTGCAGATTTGGGTTCAAGGGATGTGCTTAATTGATAAGCTAAACATGGCTGTCTTGACTATGGCTGCAGAAAGAGTCCACGTTTGGGAGCAGACATGGAGCTGTTCTCTGCTCAGGGCTCGGTCTAACCTGAGCACATCATAGAACTGCTCAAATGCAGAAGAAAGGAAGCCCCAGAGAGTCTGCCAAATCTTCCAAACATAGCTTATTTCTTTGTTAAAGAGTGTTCAAAAATACTGTTGCCCAAATTTTCCCCAGGTGCATGGGGATTTCTCCCAGGAAATAGTGGATATAGATCATTCTCAAGGAGAATTCTTTCTAAGCAGGGCTTAGATGGCCAAAGCCTAATCCACTCGCATGTGCATTGAGAAAGAGAAATTGTTTAATAGAACAACTACAGGTTATTCAGATTAATTTTATGGACTAACATAGATAAAACCTGCTGCTCACTAGTGCATAGCTGTTAGTAACAACTCTTATGCTCTTTCTTTGAATTAAGGACTCCTGATTCATTTACAGGGCTAAGAAATCAAAAATATAGAAAAAAATAACACAGTACAATAATGCAATTCTTAAGGGGTATCACCAGAAAAATATACATTTTGAAGAAAATGTTTTTGTCTTATATATACCACAAACACCTGAAATCTTAATGCTTTCACTGATATTCTAGAAAGCACAGACTTCTAAAGAGTGCATGTTTACATTCTCTATTTAAAATGCTGTCTTCTGGAAAGCAGAAGAATTATATACTAGTCTGTAAAGATGATAAATTAATATTTTATAACATTAATTTTATGACAGCATGTCACTAGCTAGATGTTCTATAAGACAGAAATTATTAAATGTTTCTAAATTTACAGTGCCAATTGCATCTAACAATACTGTAAGAACTGGAAAAGTTTTTCTCTATCATATATATAAATTTTGAAAGATAACTCTACATTATAAAAACAGAAGAGCTCTGGGAAAAAAAAACTAAAAACCTAAACACTATCATACAAATCTTGACAGAGAAAATAGAGAAAATAGGCAAATATGGTAATGTATTTCTCATATAGTGATCCCGTGAAAGATCTGTAAAGTATATAGATTCAGTCAGAAGAGAATTAATGAATAAAGGCAATTAATGTCATATAATTAAGAGCAACCTTCATAACTTTGTAAAGTCTCTAAAAGCTTTATTTAACAATTCCTGAATCATCTGTTATGAGATCATGAATTGAGCTGATAAAAACAGCTGTAGCAATATGTAGGCACAGGGTTATGAAGCTCACTAATCTTAATACTCTCCAGGTCTAGCAAGATAGTTTAAGATTTTTAAAATGCTTCATTCCAGTCTAAATAAACCTAATATTCAAAATCCCATTTGTAGAATGGAATTGTCATTTTTGGCATATTCTTAGAATTTCAAACCCTGTTTTTACATAATGAACAAAAAATAGGGAGGTTGTCAATGCAAAATAATGAATAAAATACTTTATTCCAATATCGCCAATTGGTACAATTTTCCTGTCACACTAAAAATTTTCATGGGTGCCTTGAACTAAGTTTTGTTTCAGAGGAGTCTTGAGTTTTAATTTTACTTTCTGGGTGAATAAGGATCTCTACAAAGACCTACACAAGGGAGTGAAGAATAGAGCCTCTAATGTTGCAGATGAATGGAAATTACCCATATCTGAAAATTCAAAAAGTTTGACATTCTTCGCCTATTTAGATCATGTAGATACACTGGATTTTGGTATAGTACTATATCAGATACATTCCCACTAAAGAGATCTGTATTTGCAAGACTGACAGAAAGAAATCTAGAAAGGGGAAAAATAAATTATTTGAATGATACTATTAAATAAATTTTCATTTTAGTCTCCTCTTCTATCCTGTGTGGAAGAGACTAGGGCATGAAATGAGAAAGTATCACAGCCTGCATTTCCTGTAGAGAAAAAGATGATTTCTCCATGAGACAACCAGACACATCCACTTACTTCTGAGTACATGATTTCTTTGGTTCTCACTGTCCTCCAGTGCCAGTATGACATTGAAGACGTGATCAGCTTTATCAATGTAATAATCAAAATCTGAGCACTTAAAACACATTATCCACTAGAAAATGAATGTTTATTTCCATGTTGATCACAGCATGGAACCAAACTGAAATTACTAGTGTTTTCTATGAAGCCCTCATTTCAAGGGTAAGACATCATTTAAAAAAAAGTCAGAACCTTACCATTTTAGGATGAGGTGGCTGTGCAGAGATGCACAGTTTGGTACTGCAAAGTTACTGAAGTGTAAGGTTATGGTCCAGCTGACTATCATTTTCTGTAGTTAATTCCCAGTTAGTGACCACTGGGCTTCTTCCTTCCTCTCTTTCCTGGCACTTATATCTTAATTCTGCCTTATTACTCTGGTTTTCTAAATAAAATATTTACTTTTCCCTCATGGTCAAATAATTTTTTATTTGCTCATATGGTTGGTTATAGCTCAGTGTGTTATTACAGTTATTTCAGAGCTTGATGAGGTTACTTGGCTGTTTCTTGTTACCTTGTGGGAGCTTTCACTGGTTTATTCATTTTCAATTACTTCACGTGGCTTCTTAGCAGCAGTGAAAGTTGTGTAAGTTAGGAATACAATGAAGACAGAAAGCAGAAGACAGATGACATAGAAGCATATAATTAAGGCATATATTATTATTAAGGCATAATAATATGCCTTAAAAGGCATAGCACTTAATTGCAAGTCAAAGGACCTGTAAAAAAGCCTTTTGGTTGATAATAAGGTCAAGATATAGAAAGAGGTCATGTCTGAACATGCAAATTAAGAGCACAGTTTTTCATGCCACAATTTTTAAAACAAAAATAAATTAAACTACTTCTAGCCTTTAAGGGAATGTTTATTGAAGTTATTCTTGGTAATACCACTGCTTGTTTATTATTGTACATTTGGTGGTCTCTCTTACCTACATGTGCTAGAAAAATCATGAAAATACAGTAATTTCATGAATACAAGCCGCACCAATTTGACCAAAAGTTTGGTGGAAACCCGGAAGTGCGGCTAATATTCGAGGGCGGCTAATACATGAACAATATTCTAAAAGCTGCCAACACGGAAGTGAGAGCCCGCGGCAGCCCCAAGCCAAGCTGGAGCCCGGCCGGCCCCGGCTGAGGTGGGAAAGCCTGGCAGAGGCGGGGCCAGCAGTGTGGGGGGCGGGCGGCTGAGCCTGAGCCAGCAGGGCGGGGCAGGGGGGCGGCAGAGCCTGAGCCAGCAGGGCGGGAGAGCCCAGGAGAGCTGGGGCTAGCAGTGCAGGGGAGCATGGCAGAAGCAGGAAGGCCAGCGGGTGGGGCTGCCTGGCAGCGGGGGAAGCCCAGCAGAATCGGGGCCAGCAGCGTGGGGGAGCCCAGCGGTGCGGGGGCCTGCAGTGCCGGCCAGGGCGAGCAAACGCAGCGGCGGTGCAGACGGGAGGGGGCGGCCGGCGAGCCTGGCGGCGGCGGCAGCCCTGCCGGCCGGGTGAGCAAACATGGCGCGGGGCGGCCGGCGTGCCTGGCAGCGGCGGCGGCGGCTGGCCCGCCGGCAGGACGAGCAAACGCGGCAGCGGGGCAGTGCTGACGGGAGAGGGGGGCCAGCAAGCCCGGCGGCGGCTGCAGCACCACCCGACCGGCCCCGTCGGCAACCGTGAGTGGGCCGAGCCTTCCTGGCCCCGCCCTGAGCCAGTAAACCCCGCTATGCTGCGATCCTGTTACTAATTGGCCAATTTGTGAAAGCTGCGCATGGATTCTCGCCACGAACAAAAGTACGGCTAATATTCGGGGTGCAGCTTATCTATTGACAAAGACAGCAACATTGTCGAGGCACCGGAAGTGCGGCTTATACTCCGTGCGGCTTGTATTCGTGAAACTACTGTATCCTCATTTGGAATATTATAATCAGAAATTATTTGGAATCACCTGAAAACATGTATTTCTGTTTTTAAAATAGGACTTAAATAAAGTTACTCCTATCAATACACTACGTCTTCAGCTTCCATAGGTGTAAACTCTCAGAGTGCTTACTAGATTTCCTATGGCAGAGAGGAAGTTTCTAATAGTTAGATAAACTTCAGAGGAGTTGTTCAGCCAAAAGAGAGTTCAGTAAAATTTTTGTTGAAACAATATTGACAAAAGTATAAATGAACTCTCAGAAAAAAGCAGAAGAATAAAAAAGGCTGGATGATTTGCACTAATTCTTCCCATAGCCATTGCAATAATTGAGGCATTGACACTGATAATTTTAAAGAGTATTCCCTCTAATATGTATTTAGAAAAAAAGAACATGTAAATAAAGAACATCAAACTTGGTGTTGCTGATATAACTGGATGGTGCAATGACAAGTTTGAAGATTTTGGGCTTATGTTTGCTTGAACTGCCCAGCCTTCTCTTGAAGTTCAGAAGATGTTGTAAAGCACCTTGCATTCACAAGTGAAACTGTCCCTGGAACTCAGGATTAGCTTCCCAGAAGTCGGATTTTTTTTCCTTTTTGCAAAGTCAGGCCAGGGCTTGAAGCCTGAGACTTAATGCTCAGTATGTGCATCTCCTTCAGGCATGGAAGACATCCTCAACTTTGCTGATACTGTTCAGTTGACTCATATCTAAGTTAGCAACTATGGAAAACTATTTTCTCTTATTGTACGTATTTAAAGTACCCCCAAAAAATGTCAGGTTCCAAAATCTCTGTTTGTGGACCCTTGAGACCCTACCACAATGTAAAGCTGAAGGCCTCCAGAAAAATGTTAGTTTTGCTGCTGCCACAAATACTGGAAATTAGTAAACACTTCTTCCTTGGCTTGGGCTTTCCTGAGCTTTCAAACCCATTAAACCCATTTACACTTTCCAAATCCTCACCAACCCGGGAAAATCAATTCTACTGTGTGATTACACAAACCATAAAAAACTACCCTTTTCTCAATGTCTTAAATCTGTCACCTTGGATTACTATCTCACTCCCTCAGTTCTTTGAGGTCAATAGCAATTTCTTATATCCCTTCTTCATGTGAATTATAATTTTCCATGCAGTTATCTTATGCCCCCTCATCTATTTAATTTCTTATGTGAAGAACCTGTTCAATCTTGTCATGTAGAGAAGCCATTCTGCACCTCTGATTGTCCTTATTGAGCTTTGATGTACTTTTCTTTTCCACTGGCACTTTTTGAAATTGAGATGACCAGGACTTCTAGCAATATTCAGCTATAGATTTAATCCTACTTCATGCATTTCACAACAGCTATTGTCTCATTTAACTTGTGTGAACACTTTAAATTGAAAAGTTGGCATCTGATGACTAACTGTTCCATTAGCAACTCATTTATATCAGCTGTCTGCATGCAGAGGCATTAATATTAATGAGACAGTGCTGTGGATAGATGTATTACAAGTGGAAATCAAGTGAACTGTGTGAATTTGTGAAGAATCTGTATTGGTGTACAGGATTTACTTCTAGAGAGAACAAATAAAACAAATTCACAGTGCTTAGGAGAGCAGATGTGCACAGCCAGCAGGCTGTAGCATTTGGGTGGAACTGGTCAAACTCCAAAACCAATAATTTTTGTGCTAACAGATTTTCAGTTGTTTCACTCAGCTAAATTTCACACATAACTGTGGTTTTGTGTCCAAAGGTTAACAATAACTTTGAAGACATGAAGAATAAAGTAAAAAACCTAAGTCAACAACAAAGCAAAAGAGTATACAGGAAAATCAATGCCTAATCTCTTTTCAAATGTGTTTCCAGCGCTTTGGTGAATCAAATATTTAATTTTAACTGCAAGTAGAATCTATCACTGGACCTCTCTGAGAGACAAAATGAGAGATTTTCCTAATGGCTAAGGGGAAGCACTAGACTCATAACAAGTAATATTATGTAGGCCTAATGTGTAATAGCACTGAGATATTTCTGCCTTAAATGCATAGAAGGATTTAAGTAGTTTAGAGAAACAAATGGACTGTAAGAATATGAGGGTTTACATCTCAGGCATTGTCCTGTTTTTTCTCAGGATCAAGTTGTGGAGCTCCCATCTTCCAGGATTTACAGAATTTGCCACAGGGAGAGCCAAAGCAGAGCTCAGTGAGGGGTTAAGCTGCCCCTGGACCTGTTTACAGTAGAGCTTTCCTTGAGCATCTCTGATAATGTGCCAAGTGTTTCCAGATGAGGTGTGATTACTGTGTCCTCTTCAGGGTGAACAACCACGTGCTTGCAGACATGGCTGAGCCAATAAACCTGGAATAGAACCTGAAAATAAAATATCTAAATTTTAAAAAGATGGAAGCATAAATTAAGCAGATGACAAGATCATGGATGAAAAAGCAAAAAAGTGAGAGGATGTGGAAATGGAAAGAGATGGCATCTAGTACCCCTTCCATCCCTCCTTCCCTCCATATATACTTTTACATCATAATATACATTTCCAAGGTACCCATGCTCAATAGAAACAGCTTTTCTCTTTTCCTGCTCTTGCCAAATATGAGTCTACAAATCACTGTTGAAATAGAAATCTTCATTGCATTTATCTACATACATTTTTGCTTCATTTTATGCTGTGATTTGTATGTTAGCATTCTTTAAATGTAAATTCATTATCTTGACTGAGATGTAAATATAATGCTGCAACATGCGCAGACAACTACTCTACAAGGGAAAGCATTTCACAGTATGTTATAAATGTAACTACTCTGTGATAAAGATATCCCTATATTTAATTGAAGTAAAATAATTTCTACCTCATGTTAAAAATAAAAAAGACCTAGTGGCAAAAAAACCCTACCCTACCTCTCAAGTATAATATTTAAGTACAGGACTGAATAGACAAAAAAAATGAGTGTACAAAGCAATGTATAGTTCACTTGCTATGAATAATGCAGTATATTTCTGAGAAAAAAAAAAAAAAAGATAACTTAAACTTCATAGCATTTAATTCATTATGTGAACCAAGGAGTATCAGGCTGTCAGAAACACAGTTGCTCATAAGTTCCTCAATAGTTTTCAAAGTCTGCTGGAATTCAGCGTGTGAGTTACATCTCTCTTGGTGTGAGTAGTTATTTTCTCTGTCTCCTGTGTCTGGAGAATGTGCTTTTATATCAAACATTAAAAGTTATCAACATGAATTAAAGCCCACAAAGAGCTTTGGTTTGTTCAACCTACTTTTTGTTTCTGACAAGACCAACAAAGAAGAAAATCCTTACTCTACAAATCATTTTGTCTCCTTGCATTTTTTTTTTAAATTTTCATGCCGCTTTAAGGTGATATTTTGGGGAAACTAGAAACAAAGCACTGTTTTTCAGAACAAAGGTTTTAGACATAGAAAAGATGGAATAAACTGCTTCTATTAATTTTAATTTTTTCAGAAATATTACTGCAACACCCTGAGGGTTAAAACTTTGCTGTCAGTTTGGTAAATATTGTTGGTTTCTAATAAGTTTTACTTAGCTTGCCTTCTGCTGAGGGATACATACAGTCTCTGCAATGATTTCTCCTAATGGATTTCTCTCTACAGGTCTGCTATTTTTCACTCTTTCTAATTTCAACAAAAGTTGACTGTATCTTCTAGAAGTGATGTTTCACAGAAATGGTCCTCTCCTGTTTGCTAGCAGTTATTCTGTTAACTGAGGTGTGATCGATCAAAACATTTTTAATAAATTCTGTGAAAGGCAGTAACTTTTTGTGTCAGAACTTCTGTCTACTCAAGTTTGATTAATTTTAATCTGTTATTTCCTACATTTTTAGAAGTAACATGTGAAAAGTCAAACTTTCAAGAGTTAGAAGAAGCTAGCATGCCAATTCCCAAGCATGATGATGTGAGTTCTTGGATATTAAGCCAGTGCTTTATGCCCAGTGATATTGCTGTCAGGTGAAACCCTGCATGGACTGCTGCAGAAAATGGAAGGGCTGTTTACAGTGAGATAGAGGGTTGCCAGATATGTCTTAATTGTTACATCTAGGTGAAACTGATTTCAATACTGGTTTCTGCCACACAAATCTGATGGTGGTATTGAATAAATACTGTCAATGACACTATTGAATGATGATCTTGAGAGGTTACTAGTATGCTGGCAATTTACAGAGTATCTGAAAAGCTGCAAATACAGTCAGTGAGAGTTGCAATTTGAGCATGTAAAATAAAATGTTGCCTAAAAAGCTTGTTCTGCAGCATCTTAAATTGGCTCTAATTTAATGTGCACTTGTGATATTAGTGTTATTTTGCTCTAGTCCCCCCTCAGGAATATGTGAACACGTTGTGCAAAATCATATCCTAGAAAGGTTAAAATAAATTCTGAAGAGCAAACATTGCATGCAGGGTCTGGTAAGAAAAGCTAATTATTAAATTCATAATTATGTATTCATAGAACTATTTAAGTAGCATGCAGAAAACAAGCAGTAGGGCTGCATGATGAACAAAGGAAAACAATGAAAAGGTGTTCAAACTACCTTGAATGAGTCATGGTATCTGTAAAAACCAAATACAGCCTCAAAACTATTGCTTATTTTTAATGCAGTGATCAAATTGAGACTGCACAAGTAGATGTAGGAAATAAAAGCAAGAAGTTGGAGTGCATATGCTTTTAGTGTCTTAATATTCTTTTAATTAAATTTTGTTGCATGTAATTAACTACCATTTAACAGCAAGATCAAGAAATTGTGGCAGATGAGGATGGCACAAGCTGAAATTCCATTGGCAGCAGACAAAAATAAAACAACTTATAAAGCTTGAAATTTGCCACAAAGGTCATATTTGACCTAGTTTGGGGATCACTTAATAATCAGCCCGTTGTTTCAGACATTCCTGTACTTGACTCATGCACAAATCTGAGGTATAGTGTAGTGTGATATATGAATTAAAAACAGTCTAGTTACACAGTGATAAGGGATTTCAAGATTTGTACAGCTTTTGAATGAATAAGCTCCAACAAGGACCTTATCGGGTCATGAAGGAAAGCATTAGGCCAAAAGAGCAAATGAGCAAAAATTTCAATTTTCTCTTCAGTCTTATAGCTCAAAATTTTCCTGTGTGACTGTCTAAAATTTTGCACCAGATTTTCATTCAAAGACACTGGTCTTCTTCAACATCTCTAGGTGAAACTTTTTTTTTTTCAAAGAAAAAGGCTCATTGCTGCAACTAAATTTCAGTACATCTATTTAAAACTTATATTCAAGTTCCACCACCTTTCCACAATTTGAAGAACATTAGATCAAATTGACAACCTTACAATTATACAAAAGTGACATTTATTCAAAATGTTGCTCACCGCATTTGTAATCGCTACTTAGTTTAATCCTTCAACAGCTCCTTTGTCTTACATTCCTTTTCCCTTTAGAGTGCTTACTGAGGTTCGAATTTAATAATTTAAGAAAATCTTTCTAATAATGTCTGTTGAATCAATATTGCAAACTTCATAGCTCTTAATGACACAATGATATCCTTTTGTTAAACACATTCCCTCTCAGGCTGCTAGAGCACAGTCTGCATGTTTCTCTTGTGGCCAGTAAGAAAGACTTAGTGATGAACAATTCTTATTTTAATTCGCTGATGTAACCAAGTGGTAAGTTAATGTGTCTTTTTTGATAGGCACAAACAGATCTTTTTACATTTTTTAAAATTTGTAAATCAGAAAATACAGAATTTTAAAAAGAATAGTATGAGTATCAAGTGGAATAAAATCAATAAATCAATTTTTAGAATATTTTAGTTTAAAATAGAATAGACTACTATCCTTTGAGCACTGTGTGGAAGTAATAATGAGTAGGAGATTTGTTGAATGTTAGTGACATTTCTAGCCAAAAAGTAAAATTTTAACACACATCTATAAAATTTTTCATTGCATAACCTAAGAAAATGAACAATTACTGCTTAGAAAACAATTACAAGGAAATTCCTCATGTCTATCACAGTGAATGATTAGGGATGTTCCCACCTGCACACATAATTGCATACATAATCCTGTATGCAGGGATGTCATTGATGCATTTCACTGACTTGCATGGACTTCCCTTACTTCTCCCAAGGTTGTAGAACAGAAATACAAATAGAATATCATCTATTGATACCTTAAAAGTATTTAGATTGTCAAAGTTAGGTCTTTATGGCCATATTTTTATGCCTTTGCTTATGTTCCCTGACCTCCAGCTGCTGCTCCTGCTTACTGTAAAACTCCTGGAGTTCCTGTGGTCAGACCTGCCACTGTGGAGTTCTTATCAGAAGAAAAATATCTTTTCAGAAGGGAGTTGAAAATTTTCTGCAGGAAATATTTGGAAGCTGGCACTGGTGATGCTCATGCTAAGGCAGACATGGAGTAAATGATTTCTTATGTCCTTGTTTTACTTAAAATACGTACTCTTTCTTTATGGATTGAGAAAATGAGAAAAATGTGCTCATATCTCCCAGCCATGAAATATTAGAGCTATAAAATTTCCCTAGACCAAAGTATTGGTTGCTTGCTCTTGATAGAATTACTAGTCTGTTAGATTTTATTTGGATGTCATTGGTTGGACTTAAAATAATGTTAAAGTATTACAGCTGAAATGGTGCTCCAGAAATTTAAGCTAAAGAATACATAAACCATTCTTTGCAGGAGCTGTTCTGAGGCAATTCAGCAAAGATTACAGATAGAAGTGTTTCACACATGATTCTCTTTGGAAGATCTGTTTAGACAAATTATGCATTAATGTAAATTGTCAAATTATGCTTCTTGCTCACAGAATATAGATCAATATTTATCTGTATTAATTAGACACATTAAAGATTTTAGCACTTGTCTAGTGCTGAAGAACTACAATTAATAACCAATCTTAATTCAAAAGGCATGTAAAACTTTGTGTTTCTTCTTTTGGGAGTGCTTATGTTCAATATCCAGTAGCATAATGCCATTTTGGTGCTATATTCAGAGAGACTAGATTACCTTACTGCATGTGCTCTTGATTTGTAACTTTTAATAGTCCATGTGAGATTAGATTCTGTGCTTGATCATTGCAATTCTAATAGAAGTACAACACTGAGGCGTTAAGAAAATTTTCATGAAAAACATATATTGAAGAAAGATACATGCTTACACAAAGCTCCTTGCTACTGTGACTGCTACAGAAGTGGTAAACTAACCAAGAGACCATGTGGAAAAGAGACTGGTTTTTAAAAAATTTTTTTCCTTATTAGCAATAAGAAGCAAATCCAACCATTGAAATGGGAGTCTGCACAAAAAATGTATTCTCTAATAAATGCTGGAGAGAGAGTTCTTTTTCTTCACTTACATATTGCAGCCATTTAAGGGATGACTGTAAAAATGTCTATTTTAAAGCCAGCAAGGTTTTAGATATTTTAGATAATGATAATGATAATGATAATAACCTCATTCTGTTAAAAAAAAAAAAAAAAAATTGTCCTAAGAGGTATATTTTTCACAAGTGTGGTTGGCTTGCTTTAGGGAGCTTTATGGACAGTGATTCAGATTTGGAACCCCGTGGCAAAGGTTTCTGAGATAAAAGCTCCAAGGGCAGCTCTCTGTTACTTATAGGCTCTACAATGGTTTTGTTGGAGTCACTTGGGGTGTAGAAACTACTGCTGCTGAATTCTGGTTCTCTGTGGCTAGATTAATTGAGAGCAAGAGTTAGTTTGAGATAAAGGCAGGTATTTATGATATTGGCCCTTATCCCACCGTGATCTGTGCGCACAGAAAAGTCACCACAGAGCATACCCAGGCTTGCTGCTGATAAATATTGCCCACAAGTGGGCCCTGAGATCATAGGAGGTTTGGATATATATCCAAGAACACTGAATTCTCAGGATCATAGGAGCAGTGATTATGGTGCATATTTCAAGATAAAGGATATCCAGAAGCCCTGACTGCGATAGGGAATATTTTTTGCTGCTTCTCCTCGTGATTGAATTGATGGAGCTCTTCAATGGTTTCACAATGGCTACAAGTAATATCAAAATCACTAATTTCAAAAGAGAACCCAAAAAGTCAAGAAATAATAGTACATTAATATATTTTGGTATAGTTGCTGATGACCCATATTGCTGTGGTAAATTACAGAGACATATTTTAATGAAAATCAGGGAAAATCCAGTGGGGATGATTGCCTGTCTTGGAGCTAGTTATTTGCTCTTATGTTTTTAAAAAAAGTTTGAAAGACTGTTTTTTTTCAGTCTCAGGTTTTAGGAAGGACGAATTATTCCTTCTTCAAAAGATTGCTATTGTATCCATTTATATATTTAGCCTGGTTAATTGTAAAGCACAGTCAGAATTTTCTCCAGGGAAAATTACTAGAGAACCCCCTGGCTGAGGCATTCCTATTCCCTTCCTTCTTATTTGCCTCCAGCAATCTTCAGCACAATTAAGAATAAAAGGAAAATGTAAGCCTGCAGCTAAGGAATTTAATTCTAGAAGCTTGGGTTTTTATAAGTTGTTTTGTTTGGTTGTTTGTTTGTTTGTTTTCCTTAAGTGGTAGAGTTCACAGAACACTTGTCATCACCTGAGGAGAGAGGGAAACTTTGTGAAGGTGAGGCATCAAGATGAGGGAGCTAGAAGCTTTAGCTGGAAAGTTTTGTCTGATAATTAATTAAAACAATAGGCAGAGATTATGATTTCACAGAAGAGAAACTTCTGTTCTAAATCTAGTGTCAGGACAAATAATGCAGGGGAGGCTGGTCATGTAGTGCTTGTCAATGCAGTAGTTTGTGCTTCTCTTCTCCTGTTGCCATGGTTACCTCCTCGGTTTCAGCCAAAATCAATCTATGTGGCTTTATTCACTTTGGGACTTAAACATCCTGTTACCCACTGTGCTGGCAAAGTGAACATGATGAAAATGTTGGATATCCTGTTTTGGTTTCTGAGTGACCACAGTGGCCATGAACAGAGTTTCAGAGGAGGTGTGCTCATGATGGTGTGCTCTTGCTTAACCTAGCACTGGCCCAGGCAATTCTGCAGGAACTAATTTAAGCAATTTAAGACGACATGGTGAGTCCCCAGGCAGGAGGGAAATATAAAGCTTGTCTTAAGTGAGGACATTAGATTAGACAGGTCGTGAAAAAAAATGGATAAAAGAATTGGTGTAAACCATAGAGATTGTGAAGTGATAAGAAGCAGTCAGTGTGGAGTTGTCAGGGCAAATCACATCAGCATGACTAAGATCTTCCTTTGGCGTCATAGCTGTCCTATGGAAGGGGAAACTTCAGACCCTATTTAAAATTTTCTTAGTGTTTTCAGAGACTTAGGGAAAAACAACCTACATGAAATCATCATAAAGATAGTGCTTGTTGAAAAAGTTATTAATCAAACAGTGGTCTGAGATTTTTTGGGGCATTTCAAATAGGATCCTGTGCAAGAGTATAATTGGTATTTTGACCAGTTAATTGCATTCCTGGATGACCCTAAATTCATAATTCATAATTCAACTTGAGTTTAAGAAACTGATGAGTCACCCTGCAATCTGTAGTACTCAGTGGATAAAAGATAAGGTGAAAATGTCATGCCTGGGGAAAATGAGTGCTGTTATCCAAAATATATAATTAAGGAATAAGCAGAAATAGTGGATCTGGAGATATAATAGTCATATAGGACCTGAGTATGCATAAGTAATGAAATAATAATACCCAAAATTTTCATTCTGAAATGCAGAAAACACCAGGGGTATATCTAAGCCATAAACTGTAGTTATTCTCCTCTGCCAGAAATTATGTAGCCTCAAGCACTGAACTCAGGATAGTTTTAGGAATGTTTTTCACACCTTATTTTAAAATAATCGTTCTTAAATTTCCTTCTATTTATATAAATAATGTATAACAAAATCATTATTGATTTCTAAATTTATAAACATACATGAAATTTCTGCGAGGGAGCATGATCCTTTAGATTGTAATCATTATTCTAACGAAAATTTTAGAGCTTAATTTTCAAGGGAAGATACACCTTCCAAGCCTGTGTAGACCAGAAATGTATATTTATATTTCAGTCATTTGTGTGGACTCAGGTTACTCTCAGGAGAAAGTTCCTCTAACAGTATATGTGTGACAGAAAGGGGAGTCAAACAGCAATTCTCTTCTCTGGCACAACTTGCCAGAAAGATGCATTTTAAGTGCATAAAATTTTCTGGTTTGTGTTAAATTGACATATAGTCAACTCACATTTCTCTGTGCAGGGCAGGATCTGGCTGGTTCTCAGACCAGACAAAATGGCTCCTGTAAATCGCATTCTCCTAAAGTCATGCTTTTAGAAGTTAGACATTACAAAATGAATATGATTTAGTGCACCAAAGCCCAGTCTAAATACAGATCAACAACATTACCACATAGAAAACAAACAGTAGCCTTGTCCATTGATAAAAATTGTCTCTAGGTGTGGAGATTTCCATGGGAGCTGCTTTCCAGACAGCAGCACTACAGGAAGAGCCTGGGACACATTGTTCCCCAGTTTGGTCCCCCTCCCCCTGGGGTACTCTGAACTCAGGATATGTGTCTCGGCTGTTGTCCCAGGACTCTGAGTCCTTCGTGTTTCATACTGTACTGGAGGCAATGGATTGCAGATTCTTACTCTGACTAACCAATTCTTGTGAGCAAATATGACAATTCTGTAGGTTTCCTACATTGCTTCTTTCCCCTGCTGTTGAGAGATTTGTGTCCCCTTCCCTTTGTTCCTACAAGGGTTATATTTCACTCCAGTTCATTGCCTTATTAAGCTCTTTATTTTCAGTATCTGGCATGTACAGTGATACAAGACTAAAGGCATGCACTTAGCTAAAAATCGTTGTTTGATTTATTCTCTAGAATGTAGAATCTGAGTGGGATACATGCAGTAAAGCAGAAAAAAAGATTTCTCAGGAAGGTGTAAGAACCTCAGTGCCAGCTCTTGGTGTCACTCATCTCAGTTTAGTGTTTTCAGGGCTGAGCATCTATTGTCTGGTCACTAAATGAACAGTACAGCAGAAAAATTTCACTGTGGCTGTCTACCTTGCTTTAGATTGTTAATAAACACACCAGATATTTGTTTCCGTCTTCTTTACTGCTTTTGTTAGGTAACCAGTTGTTCACCAGAACCACAAAAAGGTTCAGATTGGTTTTGGTGTTAAAAAAAACTCAACAACAAAACTCTTCACAAAACTAACATACAACTCTCATAAGAAACCATCTATCTATTTTATCTGCTCAAAAAGTATTTTTAAAATTCAATTTATATGTGTAGAGGAGCATATTTATAATGTGACATTATGTGTAAAGCAAGACTTTAGTCTTTTTAGAAATCCTGTTCTATCCCATCACCATTTCTGTCATTTGTAGACTGTAATGTACAGTTTTTCAAAATATGACACATTCTGAAAAGGAGAACCCAACTGTAAAAAGCCAAAATTATGCTAATGGGTACAAATACAAAAAGACAAATATCCCCTTTTCTGAGTTTTTATGTCACACTGCATCATGGCCCATTAATGCTATTTCCAACATGGTACCTCTTACCCGTATCTCAAAGATTGAGTGCCATAATGCAAATCTAGTTATCAAAGACAAAACAGAAATGGGTATTCTTAAATCCAAGCACAGACCATCCCCTTGCATTCTGTCACATCAACTGGTTCCTGCACCTGACTTTCCACCATTACCTCTAATACATACAGAATTCCAAGTTTTAATCCAAACTCATGGATGCACAGCCAACCCTATACAGAAACTGGACTGGTAGTCTCTCACCTCCTTAACCCAGTTTCTTCCAAGTTTTGATACCTCGACATTTCTAGTTTAATCACATGTCACTTTACTGAAGCCTCTGACCTAAGGCCAGTACTGAATGTCCCTCTAAAGACTCACATTGGTTTTAATGAGATTGAAACTCATTTCTTACACAAAACACATACAGACAACTCCATGTCCATAACAAAATACTCACTATAGTCTCTTAGTAGCTGCCATTTGTTACAGACCAAAGCATGTCTCACAGGATGCTGTTTTATGTGAACAGCTAAGATCAGAACTAGAATTGAAAAATCTTTTATATATATTGAAAAATAACTGCTCACCAAAATATCCAACTCACATAGTTAATTTTATGGCATTTGTATTGAGTCTTAGGGTAAATGTAAAATTTAAGATGGCAGGTAGGTAGCAAAAAACCCAAACATTTGAATATTTTATTTTCTGTCAGAGGTATAATCTGTTCGTAGACTCAGGAAAAACTACTTCAGCAGGCAACTTTATCAACAGATGGATTCAAGGCTGTTCATGTTCTTCAAAACCTTGACTGGTCATGGTCCTGAGTACCCTGCTTTAGCTGACAGAGCTGACCCCAGCCACCCTGTGAAATATTTCTCCCATTGCTGTAGGCACATCTCACTGCTATGTGGCTTCAGGGAGAAGGAGCAGAAGCAGCTTTCCAAAGAGCTCTCTGTCCCAAGGCGGGTCCAACTTCTATTTTGAGCAGGGAATCCAGGCAGGCTTTGCAGTCTGAGTCAGCTTGCCAAAACACAGTCTATATTCTTAGACCTGTTTATCTTAGGAAGATTCTCTAAATTTTAGGGACCTTTTTAACAGCATATGGACAAGGAACTCTACTAGAAGGATATAGAAGCCAGGAGTTTCCAGTTGTCACTTTTTCTCTGGTAGATGACTAAAACTGGAATCAGCAAGGAGATTACCACTGTCTTCCAGAAATGCAGAGACTTGATGAAGAGAGGTCCTTCTTCAGAACCTAAACTCTGTGTTTCTAAAACTGCAAGTTCGCTGCTATATTAAGAAGTTTAAAAGTCATAATTAAGAATGGGGCCTCTTCAGTGACTTGATACACAAGCATAACACTGCTACAAAGAGTTCTCATTCTGACTGAGATTATTTTTTCCACTAAGGAGCTAAGCACAAAGCAGTATGTAGTATTTCCCCCTTCTTTCTCTAACTCTCCAATTCTTAGTCTGATTTTTCATTTTGTTTTTACTCTATGTTTTTGCCCTCCAGTGCTGCAGTTGGCACTGGACTAGCAGCTGTGTTGTGGTAGTGCACGATGCACATCAGATGTACATTCAGTTTATGTGTATATAGGTGGGTTGCAAATACCTTATAAAGCACATTTTCTCCTGAGGAATGCAGATAATAATACTCAGACATGAGAGATAATGATTATGGAAATCTACTTTTCTCTCTTTGGATTTTATTTTTGCTTCTTTCCAAAGAAACAAGACTGCTTTTTTTATTATTAAAAACAAAACCAGTGCACAATATTTGCAAGAATATGGTGCAAAGGGGAAAACGATTAAAAACAATCACCAAAGGAAAAAACAAAAAAAAACACCTCCCCTGCAAGAAAAAAACAACTAAAAAAAAAAACCAACCCCTCCCAACAAAATATAAAATCTCTCTCAAAAAACAAACTCCAAAAAGTCAATCCCACACCCTCCTCTGGGACTTTGTCATTCAGTCTCCGTTTAGTTTCCTGATATTTTTCAGTGAATACTCTCTAGATACAAGGTGCACTGTAAACAGCAATGTCCATGTCCTTTTGTTTTACCCAGATGGGATAGCAAGTATTACTCCACGAATGGCAACCAAGATTTCAGAAACATTCCCTGTCTGTGGCACTCAGAGTCACAGTGCAATTGCTCCACAACACTAACACTGGCTACAGGATTTCAACAGTGCTGCCTGTAAGTCATAGATTTCACCTGTGCAGTGGTCACATGAAGAGAAGAGCTATCCTAAAAATTCTTGTTGTGTCCCAGATTGTGAGATTTAGAAAGTTATAAATTTTATATCCTTTCATCTTTAGAGCATAATCTAATAATCATAACAAAAGCATTCTTGAGAGTGTCAATAGGAAGGAGAATCCAGAGATACGTGTTTACACAGGCAATGTCATATGCCACAGGGGGAAATATTTAGTTTCCATGTTAGGAATTCTTTGGGGTCATCTTTTCTACCATTCTTCAGATTCACATGATACATCATCTTTTTTATTCTTTTGGTCTAGAATATAAGCAAAGAATGAGAATTTCACCCAAATCTGTTTTACAAAATTATGCGAATACAGACCTGGAACCCTAAGCAGAAAAGCCAGTTATACCAGAATGCAGGAGAAAAATGGCGAGCAGACTTGGAAATTTGTTCTAAAGGAACTCCAAGCGCACACCGCCCTCAAATCTGAAGACTTCCATTTAGTCTAGACTCAAAGCAGCCGAATAACTGAAATTTGTTCTGACACAGACAAGTTCTACATTTCCTAGCTCATTTACATCTAGTAAGAAAGCCTCAGGAACAGAGGATGGAGAGGATGCTGAGGGACCAATCCATGAAGCTGTGCTGTGGCTGAGATCTGTGCAACTCTGCCTCCACAGTAAGCAAGAGCTAAAGTAAATACTTTGTTTTTGACAGCTGTCCAATGTAGCATCCGGAGACCTTACTTGCTTTTGAAAAGGTCCTCAGGAGGCTATAAAGTTAAGAAACCAAGAGAAGGTCTGAAGAAATGGGTGACTTAGTGTTTCTGTGAGCAACTGGAACTAAATTTGCTGTATGTAAATGACGCTGAGTTTATAAAACTCTCTCTTTGCTGTGCAATATGTATATATGCCATGTGACATAAATGCTGTACAAACCCTGAACAAGTGCTGTTCTTCTTGACCAAATAAATGTTCAAGGCAGGAAACATTCCTTTTGAAAAGTTCCATAGTGACATTAAAAAAAGTTGATTTCTTGGAGTAGTATTACTATTGATTTAATCTGAAGGCTTTGCTCCTTTTATTCATCCTCCCTATATTTTATTGGTTTGTGTGAAATCCACTCAGAATTTCTGCTCTACTCTTCATTTGATATTTATCTCTAACAAATAGATTTTCAATTCGGTTTTTTTGCAGTGTGTTGATTATCTGAGGCAGGGTTAATTTAATCCTCATTTCTGTTCAACTTGCAGAAATGAGGCACTACATCTACTTTTTTCATAACTCTCCCACTGCACTTCTGTGTGCAGTTGGAAAGGTGCCCATGCTATCCCATCAGGTGCCTGAATGTTGTTTGGCAACTAGCAAATGGTTTAATATTTAGACAGGTTGAGGGAAAAATTCAAGTGCTTTGAGTCTGCCACAGACTAAATATCAGCATCATAAACATTTAAAGAAGCAAATACACCAAAATTTTAAATCTGTCTCCCAGCTTGGTAATAGCTGTGCTTGCTAAAGGTGGGTACTCCCATCTCAGACCAGCTACCAGGTCTACTCATTGAAGGCACTCTTTAACATGCATCAAAATGAACCACAAGATCATCAGCGAACAGCCAGGCATGAAAACAATTTATTGGGAGCAGATTAATCCAGTTCAATTTAATACCGTGTAAATGGCCAGCTGGTGAGAAGGGCTGTCTCTAGCAGGGTGTTGAGAACAGTTGTGGGCTATTGCTTCATTAGGCACAGTACATTTGCAAAGTGGTAATTTTCCTGAGCTCTGTGTCAAAATGTCTGTATCACAGCAGAAATCAGAAATAACTTCCTTAAATCCAAGTTTTTAATGCAGTGTGCCTGGTACCAGAATTGCACTAGATGCATTCAGCAAGGAATTAAGGATTTTCTGGGAGGAAATATTCTATTACTATTACTAGAAATATAGTAATAGAAATATTTTGTTACTGTTACTTGTGTTCTATTAGTGTGAAGCACATCAATGCTGTGCAGTTTTCGAACTGACCTTGAAAATTAATGATAATTTCACTTATCCCTCTAGAAGCAACTTTGCCATGTTGCTGGAAGTGTTTTGTGTTTTGTCCTTTATTCCATGAAAACCAGGTCAGTTCTGAGCAGCTCAGCACTGTGGAATTCTTGTGTAACATGTGCATATCATGCTGCACCTCCACTTGTTCGATTGAAAGTGCCAAGCTTAAGTGCAGTACAGACGTAAACCTTGCCACGTTGGATCAGAGTAACCACTCATCTAAGGCAGCTTCACATTGCCAGCCATAGCCTGCTACAATTGCTTCATAAATTGTAAAAGTCCTGGAAGAGGTAATTACAAAAAAGCATTTCCACATCAGTAGTGCAAGTAAGGAGTAGTGCAAGTAAGGAGTGGGTATATTGCAAAGGGTGTTTTTAGCTGAAATCAGAGAAAAAAGGAGTTGTTGGTGCAGCTCACTGTTTGGTCAGAATGTAGCTCTGGACAGCTCTGCTGAGGAACCTGAGGATGGTGTTCAGTCCTGGCAGCAGGGGACAAAAAAGACTTAGAGACATGTTTTTGGCATTTGAGGTTGCTGATCCTATCTGTGATAAATCAATACAAGGTAGAGCATAAAACATCTGTGGTTCAGTATTCAGTGATATGGTTTAGTGAAAAAAAGGTAAAATTCTATCTTCCCTTTTCAGCTATACAATTTTGCCCAGATTTTGCTGTGTAGAAAATTTTTTTCAGCAATCTGATCTGAGGCAGGGCATACTGTTCCTATTTTTTCTGCCAGAACATTCCAGTTTACCTCCACAATGAGATTGCAGATCTGAATGTGGAAATCAGAAAGCAAATTTTTCTACACTGATTATAAATTGGAAAAACACTCATCATCAAAACAGACTTACTTTTGCTCTAAATAAGGTATAAATTGATCTATTATACAAGACCTGAACTAGAGCTGGCTAAACCTGGAATCCTGATCAGCAGAAAATGTTAATATTATGATATGTATTTGTGTGTTACATTTAAAATACTCCACCAAGCAGGTTTTATGTGAAGTCACAAATGATGGAATATCAGCCTGGAGACCTAGCAATTTTTCATGCCTGAAACCATAGTAAGACCTGAAATGAGAAAGAAATACAGCAAAACTACAGCCGTAAAAAATCCCAGGGTCTCCAGCATTTAGCAAGGATTGGTGCTTTGTCAGTGACAGTGTCACTGACACTTTGTTCAAGGGCACCCCCAGCGAGTTTGCTGATGCCACAAAGCTGTGTGGTGCAGGTGACACATGGAGGGAAGGGATGGCATCCAAAGGGACATGGACAGGCTTCAGAGCTGGGCCTGTGTGAACCTCATGAAGCTCAGCAAGGCCAAGTGCAAGGTCCAACACCTGGGTCAGGGTAATCCCAGCAGATACAGACTGGGCAGAGAATGGATTGAGAGCAGCTCTAGGAGAAGGACTGGGAAGTGTTGGTAGAGGAGAAGCTCAGTAAGACCCAACAATGTGCATTTGCAGCCCAGAGTGCCAATCTTGGGCTGCATCAAAAGCAGCGTGGCCAGCAGGGTGAGGAAGGGGATCCTGCCCCTCTGCTCTGCTCTGCTCTGCTCTGCTCTGCTCTGGTGAGACCCCCATGGAGCTGGATGGGGCTTTGAACAGTATGGTCTAGTGGAAAGTGTCGCTGCCTGTGGCAGGATATTGGAACTAGGTGATCTTTAAGGTCCTTTTCAATGCAAATGGTTCTATGATTCTATGAAATCAGGGCTCTATCAGACACGTGCCTTTGTTTCAGTGGTGCTTAGCTGAGCCATATAGAACTCCTATATGGTATTTTTCTGATGAAACTGAAATAAAAGCAAGTTAAAAACTTGTGTTTCGTGTAGAATCTTGAGGCACCCAGTGTAGCAGTTCAAGGTGTTTCTTGGACAGCAGGATCCGGCTTCCCAAAAAATGGTGAAAATCAGGAAGTATTAACCTATCTTACCATTTGAAAATATCTCAGTGTTTAGCTGAAAAGGATTCTATTGAGTACTAGCTCTCTTCCAGATCTATTGAGTATATTAGTTCTATTCCAGATCAAACAACTACTGTATAAAAGGAGACATAGAGCCATACAAGGAGGGAGGAAACTGAAGAATAGCTACAGAAAAGAAGGAACTGGATTTCACTCTCCAGAAGAAAAGGAAGAGAAACTGATGGTCTGCCAGGTTTGTGAAGAAGACAAAACTGCTTAATCTATGAAGGGATTACATATGACCCTAACTGGTTTCTGAAGATAAGAAATGGTAAGGCCAAGTGAACAAAACAACTAGACTGGACAGACTTGGAAAAAAGGAACTGAGAAGGCGGGTGTCTGAAAATGCTAGCTTCGTTGGCTGCCAAAAATGTACTTGGGAAGGAATTCAAAAACACAGAATGAGCAGCTATTGATTTATAGATGAGAATTATAAATCATTAAAGCACCACAAAGCAATTGCCAAGGGAATGTCTGCTGAAAACAGAATTAAGGATAAATAAAGTCATGACTAAACAATCTATATACCTACTCCTTGATGCATCAGAAACCATCTCAGGTTATTAAAAAATATCAAGAAAGCTCTTTATGAAACGAACATGTTAAGAATAGTTCAACCACAATAACTGACACAAATCCAAAATTCTCAGGAAAACTCTTGATGACAAAATGGTCCCAGTTTTTCACCTGGCTTCTTGTGAAATGCTTCTTATTGTTCAATAATGCTGTCAAAGCCAAAGCAGGGCTCAGGATCTTTGTTTTGTTTTTCAAGGTTTTCAGCAGACTTCTGGTATGATATGACATATACTCAGTCTTGGTGTTGTTTGGTGGGGCAAATCCTTTCTCTCAGGATCCCTTAACTTAAAGGAAAGAGGCATTGCAGAGTAAAGCTGTCTATTCCCATTTTTATCCTGACTGAACTGCTGTTTTGAAGTGTTTAATTTCATGTTGGAAGATGATATTGGGAATCCAACTGCCAGAGTTACATCTAGCCACTTCACTTAATGGAGAACTACAATTATATTGTGTTTGTGCATGTTATGAACTGATGCCTGGTGAGGTACATAAATCTCTCTACCAAAACTAGAGTGGTGTTTTCAAGCAAAATACTGATGTCTCAGTTTTTGTAAAAGTCATTTGTTCAGGAGAGTGCATAGACTATCTAATGTAATTAATTTAATTAAGATTAGTCAAATAATGCTGTGAGATTTTACTTGTGTGCAAAATTCAGTTCATATGGAACTAATAATGATGCAACCAAAAACAGAGAAAAATAATTATCTCAGTTTTTGTTATCTTATAGCATCCATATTTACTGAACTTTGCTGAGTAAGGATAACTCTTTGCTGAAAAATAATAAATTCAAAACACAGCATAAAACATTCCAGATTCCAGTGGTTCTGGTAGTAGAAAACAAAACAAAACAAAAACAAACCGCTCTTCTGATACTCCTAATACAGCAAACAAAAAAGTGAGACATGAAAGGAATATTTTAAAACATCTCTCATTGAAGAGTCATTTTATTGATAAAGAAATGGAAATAACTGACAGGACACATTATCTCTTCAACTAAACTTTTAAAATGTTGACATTGACAGTACTAGAAGAATGTAAGGTAATAGGGCTGAAGCTATAGTATGGTCCCGTTTATTTCTTTCAGAATAACCTTTTGAACAATAGCAGAATAATGCAGGGATAGGGTGCATTTTTCAGAGTATTTTACAGTGCTCCACTTTTAAACTTGTCAGTACTGAGTACTGGAATGAATTATTTTCACAGTACCGAGTTCTCATTCCTTTTCAAGCATATGTGTTTGCATGTGTTTGTGTATCCATAACATTTAGATTCTAATATTTTAAATGAGAGTTTCATTATTTCATTCAGTTATGGTGACATCCTAAAAGACCATAAAAAATACAATGCTCTTTTCAGAAAAGTGTAACACAATAAGCCATAATTAATGGTTTTAAGTTATGATGCAGATTCTCACTGAAAGAAAATTGAGAATTCCTATCAGTGGGGAAAGAATTAGATGAGAAAATTATAGTTTGGATAATTGAGTGATTAATAAAAGGTTTATTTACTTATTATAAAGGATCATTTATGAGAAACTGAAATCATATAGGCAATTAAGTGAGGACTATACACTGTGATAAAGCAGAGCTTACTAATGAATTTTTTTCAAGAATAGCAAAACCACTTCTTCAAAGCAATGTTCAAGGTTTTTAAGGCCCAAAGTGAGGTGTACACTTGTAGACACTTCCATACACATGCACAAAAAGGGAAAAGTCCTTCAGTGAGGGACTTCTTTCACAGAAGCATTGGGTTTCAACTTAAAATCTTTTTTTCTTCACATTTTGTTGAAAACTGTGATTCAGAAATAGTAAAATAATTCACAAGCAAATCTGAAACTGAAACACATTATGGGTTTTGCAACTGGCTAAGACCTTGGGGGTGGGGAGAGGTGTTTGCTAGTTACTCACTCTGATAATTAAGCTGTCAGAGCTCCCTGTCTCAGAATCACTGCTTTTAACCATTTTTCATTTCAGTGGTTCGTATGGCAATATTCAGAAAGAGATTTTTAGCTTGATGATACCGAGTTAATAAGAAACAATCTAGTCAATTTAGCTAAAATGTATGCTTAATGATGGCTTATATAAAGAAATGAGTCCTATTTTTTATGACAACAAGTTACAGAAAAGCACTGCAAGCACTGGATAGAGAAAATGTGGAGGCACATGTCTGAAACATGATTGACTGGGATAGTGATTTGGACACTGCTACAAAGAAATATTCCATTTAGTGTAAAATTTTTGCTTTAGTAGTATGATTTAAAAATGCAATAGAGCTCCAGGTGGACCTTTTATTAGACAAATAGCTGTGACAGCTGGATGAAAGCCACATGTAATAGAAGTGCAGTCAACACAGGCTTTTCTAGTTTCTTGAAGAGCTGTTCAAATTACAAAATGTTTAGAACTCAGGAGCTTTTGGTAATTGCCCTTAACACACGACACTTCTCTAAGTCCTACCTCTCGAGCCCAGGCAATCAAGCACCAATTCCTCTTTCATTTGTGTTTACACAAATCTGAGAGGCTTGCAATGTAGATGAGTAGACTGCTGTCTTCCCTACGCTCCATCGTGTTTTATTTCATAGCACTACAAAACACCTAGCAACAATTTTTTCATTGTTTTGTCTATAAACTTAGATAATTCTGCCATATACAGTGATATGCCATTTAGTACAGTTTAATAGGTTTTATCTAAGAACTTTTGTAGGCAGACTATTTTCATGCTTCAGATGGTACAAAATAAAATGATTTCATACTTTAAATTACCTAGCTAGTTGAATTAAGAGCAGGATTAGGTAAACAAGCCTTCACATAAATGCTACACAAAGCTGAAGAGTTCATGAGTAGATTATGGGTCCCTTTGTCTTTTATTTTATTTTTTCAGAGCTGTCCTCCATTAGATACTTCAGCTTGTGTTTTTTATGCCAATGTGTCTGACAGGCATAAAACTTAGCACGATGATCTCAAACAGATCTGGGATCTTTCACCACTCATTTATTTCTCAAACACATGTAACACAGGTATGTTTTCTCCCGGTATTTCAGCATGGATTTTTAATACTGTGAACCTAGTTATGTGCACTGCTTGGGAATTGACAGAATGTATTTCTCAATCCATTGAATCAAGTGACAAGTCAGCAGCTTCCTTTACCCCTTCTTAATCTTTCACATATTTTTTTCCACTTTTGTTCACTAATAACTCCTTGGTATCCAATTCCTCAACATATAGTGTATCTCTGTAACTCCATATTTTCCTAAACAAGTGCCCTTTCTCTAACAGAACTTCTTCTTTCCATGATGCTTATGCAGGGTGTTTATTCAATCAGTGCTGGTCTCTACCTTAATTTGGAGACAGCCAGAAAAAACCCACTAGCACTTCTTGACCAACAATCCGAACACTTTATTGTCCTTTACTAAGCTCCAAACTAGGGAGTTACTTTCTTTCATTTTACTTAAGAGTTTTAGATTATCCAAACTCAAAAAACATGACCAACCTACATAGAATTTTGCTTCTATCCTTTATGTACAAATCTTAGAGGGATGTTTTAGACTAAAGTAATTGTTTATTCAGCTCCCAGAAGACCACTGCCTGAGGGTGATATGTTTTGTCCTTGGAAAAAGACAAATTAAGCTCATATGTTTTGCAAGCACAGAAGTTGATCAGCAGCAGATTCAGCTTCCTGGCACACGGATCACGACATCATGGGATAGAAAAGTGTCCCTCCTGGGTAAAGTAGAGAGTAGGGAAGTTTTGTAAAGGGTAAATGTGACAGATGGCTGGTTTAATACACGTGAAAGAGAAAACAGTATTTTTGAACCATGTTTCAGGGTTGTGATGGCAGAGTCTCAAACACACCAGATGGTTGAGCCATGTTTCATGATGGTTGTGATGGTGGAGTCTCTAACACACCAGTGAGCACTTGCCCTGTTGTAGATCAGGATCCAATGAAGAATTAATATGATACTGAAGAAGGACAAGGATGTGTTTGTTTAGCTGTGATTTTTAAGAAATTTTACTCATTTCAAGGAGTCAGTTTAGATTATAGTCTCATTTGGAATCTTTCCAGAGGAGGAATATTGGGGTATTGGGTGGGATATTTTTTGCTATTTTTCTTTTTTTTCTTTAAATTGCAGTTACCTACTGTTACGTGCCTTTATTTAAAATAAGGCAACACCTGCATTCCTTCTGTTGGAAGACTGTTTCTGGGAAGAATCTAGATTTGTAATATCATGGTGCAAATAGGAATCTTGTTAGTTACATTGACATGAATAAAGGAAACCTCATTACACTAACACAGACTGGGAGAAATTACAATATAAGAGTTATGGCAGCCTGGTGAGGATTTGCCTCTTGTCTGGACCCTGTAGGACAGATGCTTGTTAACTTTCATCTGCTTTTGAAAGGCCATGCTGTTTTAACTCAGAAAATAAAATATACCATCCGGTATATGTGCTATATCCTAGCCTTACCTCATCTATTACACAATGGAACCTAATTATCCTCCTTCCATGTGCATATTGAGGTGCTGGTTTCAAGTATAATAGAGGTGTCTGCTTTGTGGTGAGGCAGCTTCCACAGCAATGAAAGCAGGCACTGTGGTAACATAAAAGAAGCAATTGCAAGTTAAAATCTGCTGCACCATGGAGCTCCAAGCCTTTCAGCATTTCTACTCTGCATTTTGATAGTGCTGGTCAGGGTTATGTCAATATTCAGAAAAACCTTAACTAGCAATTGATTTTCAAAAGAGCTCATTTCAAAGGGCAGCACTAGAGAGGCAGCACACAATGCTACACACCAGCTTCTTTCTTCTACTGTCCCTGGCAGTTAAGAGAAGGAAAGTCAAATGTTGTTTTCTCATACAACAGATACAGATGGATGTCCAGTGACATCAAGCACAAAACAAAATTCAGAGTAATAAATATATTTCAGTTTCAAAATATATTATATTGCTTATAAAGTTATTTTTCCTCTGGCAATCAGTAACACATATAGGAATATTATTAATAAAACCAGCTAAAAAACAGAGACTTTGTAATAAAGGACTTTAATGATATTGTGCTGTTACTACAGCAGCAGCAGATCATCAGATTTTACTAGATATAATTACTGGTTTATTTCAGGGGGTTTTATGTCGTGGTTCATGTATGAATTCTTGCACATATTGAAAAAAATTACATAGCATCTGAACCAGTGAGTACTCAGGATCTGATGTTTATTTTATTTATCACAGTGTATACAAGAACATTCTACATCAAAAACATCAATAAAATCTGAGAGACACACATGCACTAAGTCAGCAAAAACCACAGAGCATTCAAATTATTCTTATACAGTAGGATGTGGTGAGTAATCTAACACTAATAAAGAATGTTTACTAGTCATAATAATTTCAGAACCTTAAGAAAATATTATGAGCACAAAAAAGGAATTGCTATGCCTATGACAGCATCTTTTGACAGTAGAAGACAGGAGGGAACTTTGAGAATTCACACATTTTTTCTCAGGCATTTGCATTTTTTCAGAATTTGTAAAAAGAGCAATGTAATTGTAATATGGGAAACTCATATTTGGTTAGATAGTATGGAAGAGCACTATTTTCCTGAAAGAGGAGTTTTTTCAGGAGAGGCAAAAGAATGGATTTAAGAATTCTGATTTACATAGCTAACAGGTATAGGAAACCATTAACTATTGTGTTTTGCTGTAAATATAATCCATACATGAGCCACACAGGCTAAAACTGCGCAACATTTTGCTGTGGCTTAGACTTCATTCCTGAACAAAGAAAATAAAGTCTATTTTTACTCAGTAAAGATGAATTAGAAGAAATAATAAAATTAACTCCTGAAAAATTTAAAAAACCTTTTCTTTAAGATAACTTAATGGCATTTTACTTAAAATTTGTCTTAGCTATTTAAATGCCATGACCTGATCTAGTAACTAGTTTGAGATCATTGTTTCACTTAAAACTGCTTAAAAATTTCTATCCTTTTAAAAAATAGCTGGAAAAAAATCTCTGCATTGCTTTGATTATCTTCAAAAAGAAGGATTACTGAGTTTATTCTCTCAAGACAAACAGAACCTACTTTTTCTGTAAATGTGAAATACATATGTTTAATAGTTTTTCATATAAAAGAAACTGCTAGTGTTATTTTAATCTTTATTTGCGGCTGCTTAATGCCAGGATATAGAGTTGAATATACTGCTAAAAATACAGTAGTTTCACCAATACAAGCCGCACGGAGTATAAGCCGCACTTCCGGTTCCTCGACAATGTTGCTGTCTTTGTCAATAGATAAGCCGCACCCCGAATATTAGCCGCACTTTCGTTCGTAGCGAGAATCCGTGCGCAGCTTTCACAAATTGGCCAATTAGTAACAGGATCGCGGCATAGCGGGCTTTACTGGCTCGGGGCGGGGCCAAGAAGGCACGGCCCGCTCATGGTTGCCGACGGGGCCGGCCGGGTGGTGCTGCAGCCGCCGCCGGGCTCGCTGGCCCCCCTCTCCCGTCAGCACCGCCTCGCTGCCACGTTTGCTCGTCCTGCCGGCGGGCCAGCAGCTGCCGCCGCTGCGAGGCACGCCAGTCGCCCCGCGCCATGTTTGCTCGCCCAGCCGGCAGGGCTGCCGCCGTTGCCAGGCTCTGCCGGCGGGGCGGCCGCCGCCAAGCTCGCCGGCCGCCCCCTCCCGTCTGCACCGCCGCCGCATTTCCTTGCCCTGGCCGGCACTGCAGGCCCCCGCACCGCCGGGCTCCCCCACGCTGCTGGCCCCGATTCTGCTGGGCTTCCCACGCTGCCAGGCAGCCCCACCCGCCGGGCTTCCTGCTTCTGCCATGCTCCCCTGCACGGCTAGCCCCAGTTCTCCCGGGCTCCCCCGCCCTGCTGGCTCAGGCTCTGCCGCCCGCCCCCCACACTGCTGGCCCCGCCTCTGCCAGGCTTTCCTACCTCAGCCAGGGCCGGCCGGGCTCCAGCTTGGCTTGGGGCTGCCGCAGGCTCTCACTTCCGTGTTGGCAGCTTTTAGAATATTGTTCATGTATTAGCCGCCCTCGAATATTAGCCGCACTTGCGGGTTTCCACCAAAATTTTGGTCAAATTGGTGCGGCTTGTATTCGTGAAATTACTGTAATTCAATAATGTGTTTTTTCACCTTTAAAAAACATTTTACAAAGTAGCTCTAAATAAAAAAAATACCCCTTCATTAGAAAAAAAAAGAGACCCCACCTAGCATGTTGCATGAGCTCTGAGGTCCTCAGCACAGGAAAGATCTCAGCCTGTTGGAGTGAATGCAGAGAAGGGTCAACAAGATGGTTGGATGGATGAGGAAAGTTGAGAGGACTGGAATTGATTAGCCTGGATAAGTAAAGGCATTGGAGTGACCAAATTGCACCCTTCCAGTACCTGGAAGGAAGCAACAGGAGACCTGGAGAACGATATTTTAAAAGGAAATGTAGTAACAGGACAAGATAGGCTTCAAACTGAAAAAGAGTAGCTTTGGATTACACATTAAGAGGAAATTCTTCACTGTGAGGGTAGGGAAACATCTCATCCCTGGAAGTGCTCCAGCTCAGGCTGGGTGGAGCTCTCAGCATCATGGTCTAGATATTCTATTGTTTAGTGGAAAGTGCTCCTGTCTGTGACAGACAGGATGGAGTCAGATGATCTTTAAGGCTCTTTTCCAACACAGGCTATTTTATGATTCTATGTTTTCATGAAAATACTGGTTTTCATGTGAATAATAGAGAAGAGATTAACATATTTTGTCTGTGGAAACATTAACTGTCTGAGGGAAAACTGTTAGGTGAAAACAGATGGAAATTTCATGCAGTCTTAACACTCTCTACATGCAGTGAAAAAAATATATGAAAATGAACTGTATGAACTTTTGGTGCATCAGGTAATTAAACTCAGATTAAGATCCAGGTTTAGTTTTTAAATCAAGGTCTTTGTATTCCTGAAAACCTAAGAGCTGTTCTTGTGGTCATCAGGAATGTCATTTGAAACACTTTCCAGGACTGGACTCTAAATTAGTATCTCAGCAATCTAACAGATAATGATTATTGCTGAGTCCAGTGAGCTCTCAGGATATCTGCAGCTGGCACACCCTGGTGGCACCCATGCACAGAAGGCCACATCCACTCAGGAGACAGCAGGAGTCAGGTATTTTCTGTTCACATTGACTTTGTTCCTGAGTACAGTACTGACAAAAATGAGTTTTCGGGGCCTTGCAGGAGAGTACAAAGTAACCCCTTTCTTTTGTTGTATTCGTCTCCGACAAAACTGCTGTACGGAATTTTTTGATTGTTTTTTCCCCATATTGTAGATTTAATTTTTTTTAAGTGTTTGTATTTTGGTTTGGGGTTTTTTTCTTTGTTTGTTTTTTGGTTTTTGGGGTTTTGGGTTTTTTGTTTGTGTTTGTTTTAGTTTGGGTTTTTTGTTTGTTTTTTTTTTTTTTCTTTTTATTTCTAGGGTTTTGGGGGTTTATTGTTTTCTGTTTTTTTGTTTGGTTGGTTTTTTTGGTTGGTGGTTGGTTGGTTGATGGGTTGGTTGGCTTTTTTCTAGGCTGTGCTTTATCTTGAAATGCAGACCACATATCTTTTTTGGAACATTGTAGAAAAAATTATCTTTATGTATAAAATGAGGGCTACCTTCTCTTTCCTTAAACAAGCAAGTATCTTTTCAAAGCTATACATGATACAAGTTATGAAAGTTGGCAATTCTTTTTGTCTAAAAGTCATATAATGTCTTTGAAAGACCACTGATTATTCCAGTTTCAGATAGGTGTTCTTTTCAGTCTCTAAGTAAATAACAATGGTTAGGCTTGGAGAACTGTGGGAAAGTTAGAATGTGAGCAGGAAGGCTTTCCAGAACAGTGGAGATGCAGGCACCCTGAGAAGGTCTGCTACTTGCTCTTGTCATTCTACTTTTCCATTCTAAAATGTGGATGTTTAAAGGAATGTTTAAAGGAAGATCCAGAACAATGAACTTAACATCAGGTGCTGATTATAACACAAGCAGATATTGGAGATTTACGTTTTGGTACTCAGAAACAAAAGTTCCAGTAATGTACCATGGATTTAAAAACATATCCTTTGCAAAGGTGGACCCAGGTGTTCAAGTCTAACAGAGAAATCAGTTGGTCTGCTACTCTAGTGGGTGCTGCAGTAGTCTTAGAATCTGCAGTGTCAGGGTTTCCAGAAAATAGTCTTATCACAAGTGGTCAGTGCTGCTGTCCTCAATACTATCCTTCAGCTGAATTAAAAAGTTTCATAGAGATTATGAAACACGTGAATTGTGTAACAAGCATTTATTGAACATTTCAAACCATCACTTCAATAAATAGTTAACCAGTACTTTGAAAAGTGCTGTGATTGTTGTTTCTTGCAGCTAGAACCAGTGGTAGTTAAGTAGCTTGGGAGAGTTTTATTCTGTGAGCCATTTCAAAACAAAATGAGGAGCCAATACTTCCTGTGGAATAGCTTTTCTGAAAAATCTTTGTATGGATCTTTCAGAATGTGTCACTTCATATGTAAATATTTAAGTGAGCATGTAACACAACAAATTAATTTAAAATATTTAAATGTTTTGGGTTTTTTTTAAAGAAGAAAAAAAGACAAAAAAAAAAAGACAACATATGGTTAAATAGTAATGATTTCCCAGAGGTTTATTTTCCTGTGATTTGTGAGCCTTCTCATCCTTTGTTTTGTATACCAAGCCTTTTGGTGTTCTCAGCTGAAGCTGGAATACACTTTATATGTGAATAGTTTTGGCTGTTGTATGAGGTAGGGATTTGGCACCGAGATGAGTGCAATCAACTTAGCATAAATGCTTTATTAATCTGTCACAAAGAATCACTTTTAACTCTAGAGTACACAATACTCCAGAGAAGGATCTTTAAGGGGCTTGGATTAAAGGGTCACTGAACTCAAAATAAACTTAATACAGGCTAAATCATGTGTTCTTTGGAAGGCAGGCAGGACCATGGCTGGGAACAGCTCTGTGTCTCCAGGTAGAGACAGGATGGGGTTCTGTGCTGAATTGCTTCCAAGCAGTGGCTGGGAGTGAATAAACAAAGCTGCCAGGTTCATCCTCAGGGACAATAAAGTTGTCCCCATAATTTCTTCTAGCATTGGAAACTCCAGTAGGCCCTATTCACTTCTCAGTGCATCTCCCAAGATGTTTGAGCAATTGGAGCAGCTGCTTACCCTGCTCAAAGGAGGGAGCCAAGGGAGCTTCATGTTGTTTCTTAGGAACTTCAGCTCTGATTGCCAGAGGTGTTTGCAGATGACTAACCCACTGATAATTACTATGGACATTACTGCTTGCCTTGTTTTAATCTTCACTTGAAAGAGAGCAATTATTTTTGCAGAATGTTTACCCTGCAAGGCCCAAACATATCTAGTTGTTGCATTATTTGTTTATCTGACTCAGAAACTGAGTTTTTGACCAAGTTTTTTTCCATATTTCTTAATTACCTTTTCATTACTGCATAAAACCACCCTATATTTTATGTAAAAAGATTGCATTTGCAGATAACTTACCTAACACTTTGTTCATTACAAATCAAGTAACAAAGGAAACAAAGGATGCTATTTACCTTTAGAGTAAGGTGGGCAACGGGCATATTAAAATTTACTTACAGATTAGCTTCTATAGATCTCCTGAGAAATAAATACAGTCTGTAATTTGGTTGTTCAGTATAAGGAGACAATCCTACACCTGACGTACCATCCCAACACTTTCAGTCACAGCATATTCTCCTACATATTGAATGTTGAATGAAGATGGTATTTCCAATACACAAATCTAGCTGTTCCTGCCTGACTGGTCCCCTACTGTTGAGGGAGAGAGCCCTTCTGGCAGCTGGAGAAACAAATTAAAATATCTGCCCCTTAGCGGTAAAAAGCCAGTATTTAAAAAGGGGGATGTGCTCAGAAAGTTAGGATGCTGTTTAACATTGGTGCATAAGACATCAAGAGGAACTAAATCTTATTTCAACAGGAACAATTAGCTGTACACTTGACTGATATAGCTGAGGAGCTGGCCACCCACAGGGACTGTGCTGCTGTGCTGTATCAACCCGAACAGCTGCAGGGTTATAGCTGCTTCTAGACATATTTCAATGAGACATGCCAGGATCACATTTCTTTTTGATGCCTGTTCTAGTCACACAGGACTTTATATTCATCTAATTCCAGCAATCGAGACAAGAGTTTACATTGTTATTAATTCTTATAACCATGATCCTATACTTTGTACTGTTACATTTTGCATGATTTTTAACTCTAGCTGCAAGTCAGCTAACGCTTACATGATCAGATAGAAGTTGTCTGTGTTGACTTCGTCTCAAATTCCTTTTTCCAGACGAAACCACACCTCTAGGTAGTAGCCTCACTCTGTTGTTTTGGTTTTTGGGTTTGTTTTTTTGGTTTGTGGTTTTTTTTTTTTTTTCTGTCATTTTTCAAGATGCTTCAGAGCTAGGTCATCAATCTGTGTGTTGATAGACTTAAAAATGACTTTTTGTTTTGAACAAGGTCCAGGGACTTCCACTCAACCCTTCAAATATCTGTTTCTGTGCTTAGAGTTTCCTGCTTCTTCAGTACTTTTGTTTCATCATTGTCACTAATTGCCCACTAGATATCACAGTGGTAAATTCCATAGTCTGCCCAAAGAAGACATTTGGAGATAAAACTAAAGTAAAAATTTTAAAATGTGTGACATAAGAAGAAAAGTCAAAATAGTTAGTCCTGGAAAGGACACATATTTTTCTAATACCCAAAATTTTGTGATAGAGAAAACAGAGGCTATCTAATTATGTGTAACAATGAGAGGACTGTAAAAGGATTTGCAAAAATAAGAGGTTTAGATTTGCAGTTAGAGGTCTTTTTAAGTAACTGGCTATAAGCAATGATTAAAGGTTATCTTCAGATGATTGTGGTCATATACTCCTCTGCCCTGTTGGATAGATGCTATTGAAAATATTTGATTAATGCTTTGAGCTAGAGGTTATTTAGTTAATTTCTAGGGCTCTGTACTGCTTGTATCTCACAAAGCAGCCTTCATTTCTCCACTGAAATTTCTTTATGGAAAACCCAGGAAAAATAAATATTCATTTAATTAGGATTTATAACTTAATCTTCTGTACAGAGGTTTTTGTCCTTCAGAAATCAGTTATGTGGGAAGAAGATAACTCCACTAATGGCTTAGACATACCTATGGTGTTATAGTTGAAGAGAGCTGTAGCTGTTTCCAAATGCCCTAAAAAGGTAAATTTCCACTGCCCACTATTTATGCAATACCAATGGGGTTGCCAGATGAAGCTTTTATTTTTACCAATTTTTGTTAACAATGGCATTAAAACCTTTTGTTTGTTTTTTGTTTAATGCACCATCTGGCATCCTCATCTATCAATGATGATCCTTGGTGGCAAAATGCGTTACTCTTTTGATGAAGTTTGGAAAGTTAATGCGTACAAATATCCCAAAGGCAGGCACCAGGAGAGCGGTGCCAGACTTTACAATGATGCCCACTGACAGGACAGGAAGCAATGACCATAAACTAAACTGCAATAAATTCTACCTAAACATAAGGAAAATTTTCTTTGCATTGAGGGTGGCAGAGCACTGGAAGAGGCTGTCCAGGACGCTTGTGGAGTCTGCCTCTCTGGAATCATTCTAAACCCACCTGGATACATTCCTGGGTCACCTGGTGTAGATGACCCTGCCTTGGCAGAGGTTGGACTGGATGGTGTCAAGAGGTCACATCCAGCCCTGAAAATTCTGTGATTACCAATTCAGTGATTCTGTGGAAGGTTTATAACCCAACAAGGCTCCTGCTTTTCTTTTGGAGTTAGAATCAGGTTCGGTTCTCATCTTGCTCTTGTTTTTCTCACTTAGGCCAGAGTATAACAAATATTTCAGCTGCACTTTCAATCTCTCTAGGCCTGCCACATTCTTCCTCTTCTCTGTCACTGACTTTTACCCACCTCTGGGGAAAGAAACATTAAAAAAAGAGATCATAGTTTTTTTAATATAATTTTGATTTCTTGACACGTCCTTTAATGACAACATTGCCTGTCAATGAATATGTCATCAAGTCCTGCACATGGTCTACAGCCTTTAGTCCCTAATTGCTAGTTTGCAGCCTGAAAATATGGTGGAATTTTAAGTAGATTGGATTTTTTCGAATGTTCTGCCTTTTACAAGTATCAAATAGTACAAAACTGAAATAAAATCTTTTGAAGTGAAAACATACACTTTATAATCCTGTTTCCAGGTGGTCTTTACTTTCTTTTCTGTTTAAAAATACCTGTGTTTGTTCTGTGTGCAATGAGGTCCTAATTTAGTGCTCTGTACATGTTTCCTTTGTTATTTCTTCTGGAAGAAGACTAAGATAGCTCTGATATTGGTGTTACATTTCTTGAGCTTTTTTTGTCTGGAACGAGGCTTTTTCTCTCCAAAGGATGCCATGACCAACAAGCTGAAGATTTGTACTTCAAGAACAGATTCAAACAATTCTGCTAAAAGAAAAGGTGCAGAACAATGCCAGAACACCCTGTGCTTGAAGCTCTCCTGAGAAAGCTGGAACTACAGCTTTTTGTCCTTCCCAGGAGAGGGGATGAGGTAGATCTCCAGTGTCACAGAACTGGGCAGGAAGGAGAGCCTTGCTCCATGAGATTTTACCTGGCCCAGTGTGCTGCAAGAGTCCCAGTGGGATTACCCGTGGGTGGCTCTTCCCTATTGAGCAGAGCCAACCTAGTGCTTAAAATGTCAGACCCTTGGGTATTTGCAAAAAAAACCCTGTTATTGTTCAAAAAGTTTAACAGATTAAGTACTTAGAATGTTAAGCAGAAGCTTTTGGAAGTATAAACCTGAGTATCCAGAAAGCAGCCGGCCAGGATTTAATTCAACAGATGAACACAAATGTTAAAACATGACCTTTTAGGATGGTGTCTGAAAGTCTTGTACCACTTATGTCCCACTACCACTTATCAAACAGTTTCTTTACTCAGTCTCATTAAAAAGTGTGTTGAGTATTATGTCAGATGACCTGAGAAGATCAAACTGAAACTGATCTGGAGTGTTACCATTCAAATTTGTTGGTGTTAGTGTGACAGTACTACCCTGTTATGTGAGATTGGAATTCTGACAGAAGTCTTATCAGCTAAATTTTTTTGAAGACAGTAAAAACTTAAGCATTTTCCATAGTAAAATTAATATATTTTTTGCAACTGGACTGAAAAAGTATTTTTTCTTTCTTTTTTTTTTTTTTTTAATGGATAGCTCATTTTGAAGTTCGTTCTCAGGAAAAGAAAAAAAAGTCTGTTCTATTGACTCAATAACTTTAAATGTCACCCAAATGTCATTTTTAAAGTAGATGAGAACACTTTCTCTGCTGAAATGAGTGACTCTAATGATGTAAATCCCTTTGAAAATATGAGTGTCTTCACTTAGAATTCAATAAAACGATGGTGTAACAAAGTAAATGTATTTTAACTTATTAAAGATGAAAAGAGCACATATCGGCATATGGAAAAATAAAATGTCAACATTCTTTCTTCAGGGACCTTTCTTTTTTTAATTTTAATTGTCACTCAGGGTGATGCAGCATGAGTCTGTCACTACAAATTGAGCTCTGTGATAAAGTATTGTTTGTGATGGAATCATCTGGTTGCTGTTCTCTAGAAGATTTGATGAAAATGGAGGCAGTGACAAACTGTTGTTTATTCAGGAAAACAAAACAATACAAAACAACCTTTTATGAGGAATAAGTAGGAAAGGTGAATTACCTCTGTTAACTAAGAAAATACTGGTAAGAAATCCTAGAAAACAAAGGTTGTAAGGTGTAAGGTTGCAAGTCAAATGATTTGATGGGTTTTTTTTCATAGACGAGATATTACAAAGTTGTAGTTCAGACAGGAGCTTCAAATATATGTTTCATTTACATGAAGAGAAAGACTCGTTGGCTTTATGGTAAAGTACACACAATTAAATTCTACTGTGTTAATGAAGTTAGAGCAAGCAAGGGGCTGGAGTAGGTTGAGTTTACTGTGGGTCATGTATTTGGCATACTGCATAAATGCAGTTAGTAATGAACATGCCTATTTGTGAGATGACTTTTCAAAGCTGTTCCTAAAAGTGACATTATATAATTTCCATTATTCATCTTTTCCTAACTTAATAAAATATGATTTGTTTTGAGTACTGACTTTGAGTATTTAATAAATTTAGTGAATTTATAACTTGTTTGGTTTATTAAAATACATTTTCCTCTATTAACTATAACTAATTTTTTCCCTGTTCAGGGAATACTATTAACAAAAGAAATCACTTAAGCTTCAATAAGTTGTTGAATATTGAGTACTCATAATATACAGAATTAATCTCAGCCAATAGTTTTCCAAATCTAACAGTAATCACACTATCCAGTACTAGGACATCCTAAAATGCAGTTTTCTAAGAAGGATAATTCTGAGAATAAGAATAAGAATAATTTCACACATGCCTGTGAATCCTTGTTTTATCGTGCTTAAAATAAAACCCCCTTAGCATGAGAATTACAGTAGAGAGACCAGTTCTGAGAAGCAGTATCCACACCAGAACTTTAGATAAAGCCTGTAAGTGTAAATAACCAAGGGAAATACCTACTGGAGTCAAACCCTCAGTAACCACAAAAACATACCAAAATTTGTTCCAAATTATTTCTTTTGGCAGGCTCTTATTATCAAGAAAAATGTGAGAAAACCTCGTATTTATCTCAATGTCTATGGAAAATTTATTGCAGGTAGTTAAAGAGAAACAAGAGTGCATCTAAGAAGGAAATTAAACTTTATGCACCAAACTGTAATAAATAAGTAGCAACACCTATTCAAACCTGTTGAAACCAAATTTTATTTATGTAGCTAAACTACTCACCAGAATACAAGATTTTGAAAGGATTCCACCAGATTTTCTGATGTTCAAGTTTTTATTCCAGCACAAAACTAAGAATATGACAGTTATGTAACTTCAGAAAACAAAAATTTAAGAAAATAAACAAAGATAAAAATATTAGTACAACACAGATAAAACTTACATGTTTTGAATGCTAAATTATCTTTCTAACATAATAGAGTTATTTTATACATGTTTATAGGTGTTAGGTGACATGCAGGATACTTCCAAAGCCTCTTGAAAAACTCTCTCCTGGGGCTATTTTATTGAGACAGTGACATCATTTATGCAGTGTCAAAAAATGTGGAAGCCTATACTCCTTACAAGTAATATAAGCTTTAACTCACTATGGTAAGTAGATGTTTTAGTCTTTAAGACTGAAACAATAAGACATTACTGGGCAAGTAACAGGACAAAATTGTTGGAGGTGAGGAAGGATTTTTAGAGAATCAGATGCACGACTCTTAGGGCTTGACAATGGACAAAGCTCTGAAGCATCAAGAAAATGAAAATAAACATAGGTAAGTACAAATTGAAATAATAGTACACATTGGTTGGCACGTGTGAAGTTCTGTAATTAGGTTACATTAGGATCTCAGCATTTTGATGGACCAAGTAATGCCCCTTTTCCATGCTTTGAGAAAATATTTGGGTAGATCAGAGATCTTAGATGCTGTCACCAAATGCAATGTGATTTTTAAGTCTAATATTATATTTTAGTTGAAATCATATTACAAAGAAATAAAACACATGTAATTAACAATGAAAAGAGGAAGAAGTATACAATATAATGATCCTGTGCAGGACACCATACATTGTGAAATATTTGTTATATTTTTCTTCTCTCCTGTAAGTATGTATTTAAAATAATTTTATCCTAATGAAACAGGTCAAAGTGGAATGACAGAAGCTTGACTAGAGGTTGGATAGCTCATTTCCTGGCTGTGCAATATGCTATTATCATTCTGCACTATAATTAAACAATAACCTCTACAATGAGTTCTCAAAAGTAGACTGCGTCAAAATGAGTCTCTACAAATCAAAATAAGCCTTTAGGAGAAAAGTAACAAGCTCATTACATAATCTGACTGATTTAAAAAAAATAGAATTGATAAGATTTCTAATATATTGTTTCATGGAAGTACTGTATGCAGTTTGGAAAATACCAAGATAAGGCATAAGTAAATAATCTGTCTGTGAGCATTAACACACTGGAATCTTCTGAAAAGATTCTCCAGGTGTTGATAACCAGTATTCAGAAAATTTTCTGCTTGAAAAGAAAAAAACCCTTTACAATCAAATTTATATACTTACATATTTCTGGCATTCATCAAAGTGTGTGTTTCTAGGGATAGTAGTTAAAAGAAAATTTTTTTCTAGGTTGACCTAATGTAACTTCACTCACATGGACTCTTCTTAATGTATTATAAGTAAAAGAGCATGATTTTAAAATTTGTACAAAATTTTTAGCCTAAGAGGTGTATATAGTCACCCTTTAAGCATAGAGTAGATATTTTTATGTGCCTGAGACCTTCAAAGGTAATTGTATGGATGTACCTTTGAAGGATCAGGCTACAGCTTTTTAAACGCCCTATACATGTTCCCTAAATGAATGCAAGAGACATGCAAGGCACCAAACACAGCAGCTGCAGCTCAGGATATTTTATGGGTTAGTTTTCAAATTCCTAAGCAGTAGATACAGTTCAAATATTAACTGGTGGTATTATTCACAGTGTATAGCAGTAAAACCATAGTGCTGCTGTCAGGAATAATTAAAACTACACTTGTTTTTTTCTAGTAGAAAATAAAATGTAGCCTCTAATTGTGAAGCTTTCTTCATTGCAGCACAGAATGAAGTGAAACAGCAGGCAGTGCTGTTGCAGAATATAAGGCTGCTATGTCACTCAATTATGGTCTCATAAATCAGCAGTCCAGGGCAAAGTAACGTCTGTTGGATTCTACCAGCTGGAAAACAGCAGATATTTTTCTTGCCAAAGAAATTTTGCAGTTACAAGCAACATGAGATTGACTTTTTACCCTGCTCTTTGCCATATTAGCAGCTGGTATTATTGAATTCTGGCCCTTATGACAGCAATCTTCTTACAGTAAGCTAAACACCAAAAACATCTAGACAACTTTTAACACTCATGTTATTCTCTAAAACCCTTTGGTTTTTAATGTTTACACTGTTGCTGTAATCAAATCAATAAAACATTTTAAGGAATACTTGACTTCTTAGTACAATTTAATAAAGATAGCCATTAGTTAATCTCTTTATATTATTGACACATCATGAAATACATAGATTATTTTTTATTTATGCTTATATGAAATATTGGTTATTAGACATGATTAATTACCCCAGTTCCATTGAAACTACAAGCAGCCTATAAAAGCTCTTGGTGAAAAGTAAAAGTTTTGCAGTTGAAATTATGTTCTGCTAATGAAGACAATTAACAGAAACTTCTTGTACTCACAGAGAACCTTCCAGTAAAAATTACACTGAAAATAATTTAGATGGTGGAATTTATTTGATCAAAAATTCATCAGTTCATCCAGCATGCATTTGAAAGCAAGTACACACTTGAAATAAATTATTAGGATTTCAATTTGTTCTTATAATTGATCTTATTTTTGATGAGGAGAGTTATGAAGAACCTAAGTACTTACTTACTAAAAGCGGTTCTATTAAAAAGTTCTCAGCAATATCTCATAAAATATGTAAAAATTATTCCTACACAGCTCGTTTTCTGGTGGGCCCCTCTGCCTTCTGAACCCTGTGCAGTGCCCAGTTCCCCTGCAGAGCCCCAGGAATTTAGTGATGAATGCAGAGCTGCTGGGTTAATGGTTGGACTCGATGATCTTAGAGGTCTGTTCCAACACAAATGACACAAACCCAAACCAAAAATGACATTAAAACCACTTTAAACATTTGAGGTTTTGCTTTTCTCCCCTAAGAGTCCAGAATCTGTGAGGGATGCACTGTGCTGGAGGATGAAACTTCATGGCAAAGGGGCTGAATGCGGTGAATGTTCTGAAGCCTGATAACACCCCTAGTGAGCAGATTACCCTTAAAATGCATCAAAATGGTGATTGTCTTTTATCTACTCATTCAGTTTGCAGAAGAGACAGTGTCTTTGTGAGGGGGATGACTAGTTGTAAAGCACAAAACCTGCAGTGCACAGACTAGAGGATTTCCACACTATTTTGTCAGTGACCAACAAAAGATGAAGAAATATTGGTACAAATGGCTAATTGCTAAAAGCCTTGACCATCCCCCTGTATAAATCAGAGAACCTCCTCAAAGGAAGTATGACTATTAGGAGAGAGAATTTAAAGCAGCTTAAACAAAACTACTAAGCTGCTTCATTTTGTTCAATTTCAAAGAAACAGAGAGGTAGGGAAGTGAAGTTGTGGGTCAAAGACTGATAGGCTTCTTCCAGGCTGGAAAAACCAACCATGACAAGAAGAGTCTTCCAGTGCAGGAAGTCAGTGTCTTGTACAGTAAAATTGCTATAATGGTCCATGCTATTGCTTCAATTTATTTCAACTAGGATTTTTCTATTGCAATTAGAACTACACAAGGCCCATCTAAAAGTAAAACTCCCTCAAGTCTAGGTGGGTGAGTCCAGGTACCCGTTGCTGGGCATGCTTAATTTAGAGACACCTCTAACAGAAAATTCCTTGATGAGTACTCCAGAAGCTTGCCTGAGAAATCAGAGAGAGATATTTGTGAAGCCTTTCTTTCTTTAAAATGGACAGTAAATTTTTCAGTGCATGAAACATGAACTAAGAGAACAACATTTTGGAATAACAGTTGGAAAATTTTTGCTAGGTAATTCTCTAGTAAAAAAAAAATTATATAAATGATAAATAAATAGTAGAGTGTTTTGAAGTGTCATCAGTTATGATGCAATAATGCTTTTGAGAACTGCCGAAATCATGACTGCAAATTTTTTAAATCTTATTCATTTTTTTGGTTTTCACATTTATTTAAATGTTGTGGTTTTTCTAGCATAATCTCCTTGCCATGGGGTTGTTTTTCTCTCAGCAATAACAGTTATCCTGCAGTCGTTTGCACAGGAACCTGGGCAAAGGAACATTCTTTAGAAACTGCAGAATTTAACAGTAAGACTTTCTTATTAAATTCATGGTTAGCCTGCTCTTGTGTATAGTCTGTGTCTTGTGTGGATGTCTTTCAGTTTCAAAGAATATACCATTCCCAAATAAAGTCATAATTCATCCATGACTGAGTGGTAACAGATGTTTTTACTGATTATCATATTGCTTTATTTTCAGATCAGCTCTTCATAAATGCTTAGTTGTGCTATTGCTCATAACACTGTGTTCTCTTCAAAGAGTTTATTAATTTAGTAATCACTTTATGATTAAGAAAAATTTATATAATTACTGAAATAAAAAAAAAAACAAACCTTCAAAACAAAACAAAGCCAAAAAAACTTGCAAGAAGTTACATCTTGGTAATTGCTGTTCTTAAAAAGATACCTAAGGGAATTTTTTCAAGCCGAGTCTCCAACTGAGTGCAAAATTTTCATCATTTAGGTATTGTTATAAACTATTTTATATGGAAGTTCTTTCTCCTTTTCTTCCCTGGCCACTGCTTTAACCATCCCCTGTAAGACCATTGCTGCTGTGGCCTTTAGTACTGTTCTTACACAGCAGCAGAGCAGGGTAAGGTGTTTGTGCTTTGTGTAAGGATGAAGGAGTACTGATAAAGAAATCAGTGAAAGCACTCAGGCACAAGCTAACACTGCCTAGGGACTGGAACCCTTCTGCCAGGGGTCCTGCTGCCCAGCAAGACAAACAGGCATCGAGTCTTGAGACTGCTGGCTTCACATTGGAGGAAAATCTCTTTGAAAACCAGAGTGGGGTGAAAGCCAAGCCACCCTTGGTGAGGTGCTGAAGGCTCCTGGAATAGGTGCTACTTATTAATTACTGTTTGCAAGAAAGAAATTATCTTGATTAAAGGCAGAAGTATAACAGTATGTGATTTTGTGTTCCACAGTGATTTTAAGGAAGCCAGGGGCTGTGCTTCCTTTTAGACAGAAAGGTGATGAGACACCCTTACTCCAGCTTCACTCTCTCCTCCCAAAAAATGTGTATGATGGATGTGAGATTTTAAGGGGGAGTTTTGATATATCCAGCAAGCTCACATACACAGGCTATGAGAAATGTTCCAGTAATTTAAATTATTAGCTTAAGAAAACATGGCCTACACAAACTTTGGACTAAAGGATTGCTGTGCTTTTGGCAATTTCACTGGAATTGGTTTTACTTCTCCTAAATTAACCACTTCTGTTTCTCAGGCTTACTAAAACAAGAAGGAACTTATATGCTTTTCCAAGGACGAGAAGCAATTTATGTGAGATAGCTTTTTTTCCCACTGAGTATGGACCATTTATTTATTTATTGACAATGCTAAAGAGTACACTTAGGGTGAAATAGTTTCTGGTTATTTTTTTTTTCTGGATTATGAATTTCACTGTCTTTCTTCAAGGAGAAATATCTTTACTGGGTTTAACAGGGAAAATACTAAAGCGTTTTGACTGCATGTGGGTAGAAAGTATGCCAAACAGAGTATACACAGGACTTCCAAAAACTTGAAAGATTTATTTCTAATTTATTACATTTGACTTCATAGAGCAATTTATTCTACTGTGTTGTTATAGTAACATTGACTGGATTGATACAGAATTGCATTTCCTGCTAAAAGCACTGGCATGAATTTATCACATTGGACATACAGAGCAATTTCTATTTACATGCTTACCATCATTATTTTGGCTCTTAATTTGAATAGCATTTAATTTGCAATGCAAGAAACTGGTATCAAAGGAAATATCCACACTGTTGATATTACTGGTTTCTGTATTTTTATGCAGATGTATTTTCCAGTAAAACAAATTCTCCCTAGGATAGAAATGTACATAGTATATGTCTATGCAGGACTTGTCTCAGAGAGAATTTTACATGAAGAAAATTTAAACTTAACAGACCCTGCCCTACCTTTAATTACATGCTTTTCAAGTCAGTTTTGGTGGATGAAAGAATATAAGATAAGCATATTTGAAGTTTTGTAAGAAGTTTGGTCAGAAGATTTTGTCTTTTGAAAACACAAACAACTTTGTCCTTATGGCAGCTGTCTGTATAAATCAGACAGGATTTGCCAATTATTAATACGGATGTCCTTGACACCATACGCCACAATTTTAACTGTACAGGAAAGCTAATTAGGTGGAAATGTGTAGTGTTGCTAGCAAAATATTTTCATCTGAGTATTTTTCTATTTACATGAATTTAAAAATACATTTTTGCTAAGATTTTCTATTAAGAAAACACTGTGTTCTAAATATTTTTATAACCATTAAAAAAGTTTCTGTTCTAGTACAAGCAAATATTTAAAATCTCACTCTTCACTGTTAGGTGGAAAGAAACTAAAACAGAAAATACTGGCAAGTACTGTTAATTATATCTGTTTCCCAGCCAGGGCATCTGGCTTTTTGGCAGACATCCTTGGCAGATCTGTTATACCAGAGGCTCTGAGTTCCTTTTCCTGAGAATTTTGTTTGGCCTATTTTGTGAAGTGGGAAATGGACACTGATGTTCCTACTCTGTATGACATTTGGGAATCTAATTTTGCTTGAGACCTTCAAGGGAAAGTTCTATAAGTCCGGCCGGTTAAAGGATTGCGTCATACTATTTCTTGGGAAATTGTTTTTGACCACAGCATTACTTGTGGAAAGTGTCTGCTGTCTTAATATTATCTGAATTACACTTAAACAAAACACTCAAGAACGAGCTAGAAACAGAATTTCTGATTTGGGGGACTCTTTTTTAATAACAAAAAGCTAGGAAATATCTAGAAGTAAGGCCAGCAGCACTTAGTGATTTACCCTTTTTATAACAGCTGTTCTGTAACTGAATTCTGCTGTTTGGGTGCTTTGCAAACTGGCTGGGAGCAAATAATGTATTTGACCTGCAAATTGTTCATGTTGTTCTAATCACATTCTATTCATCTTCTCATAAAACATGACTACACTGATATTGTGACTGGTACTACTCATGTCTTACCCCTCAAACTACCCTCAAGAGCACTTATCATGAAATAAAGTTACATTCAAAATTTAGAACTGTGGAGTACACTCCTGCTGAAAATTCTTTGTTTATGAACTCGCTAGTGAAATGCATTTATGAATTAATTTCATACAATTGATTAGGAAGAGTTACTCATATTTGGTGCTCAGGATTTATTATTTAGTCTTTTTAATGTGCAGTCTATTCAGTGGGTGTGTGCTCTGGTGAAATTATAAGCAGTTCCAGCAAGATAGCATTTGCTTAAGTTGGAGAAATGTGAAAATTTTTACAATTATAGCAAAAAATGTGGTAACAAGCTGAGGAAATCTTATTTATTTTCCCATCTTTTACAATAAAAATGAGAAGCATAACTTTTCAAAAGCTGCCGAATTAAGAGCCGGGACTCAAAGCCAAAGCCCAGAATTGGGATCAGCTTTTTCTTGAAATTGGGTCCCTTTACAGACACTGAAAGGGAGCACTCAAAAAGCACAGGCAAACAAAAGACAGCAGACCACTTGAAGATCCTGAATATTATTTTCCTGTATTTAATATAGATCTAGAGCATCCTAACTATCATAACTAAGTATAGCTCCATTTCCCTCAGCTAACAGTAACAAGCATTAGTGGTTGTTAAGTATTTTAGCAATTTTTATTACACAACTGTAATATGTCAGGTTCATTGCCAAATATTTAGTGTGGCTTTCTGAGTGCTTTAAGTAATTTTTTAGTATTTTGAATACAACTGCCTATATTTGTTCTGAAAACAAAAGGTTACATCTAAACTTTTTTCTGAAAAGTGCTTATCTGAAATTCCACAGATCTGTAAATGGAGATGCAAAGGAATTGGAAGTCTTGTCCACTGAGTAACTTCAGACTTGTTTTTTGGGATTCTCCCAGTTCTGGTAATATTTGCCTAGAGTTATGTTGCTTTTCTTGTGTCAAAACAGGAAATTATGAAGAATAGAGAAGTTGTTACCATGATAGTGTGTCTTTGAATATCAAGACTATTTTGTCTACAGAAAGAACTCTCAAAATAACCTGCCCCACAGAAGACTATGAATTTTCTTGCCCTGTTTTGTGAGTTCATTGTAGAACTAGATATCAAAATGTCTCCACTCTCTCTGACCACCGATACGTCTTGCATAATATCCTGTCCTTGGTACTAGCATGCTTCTAGGAGATGCTGAAGGGATGAAGCCATTATTTTATCTGTTTTCCTAGCATCTGACAATCCATTGACTAGAAGCCATAATTTACAGTATTAAAAATCTCTTTTCTATCATTAATTTACTGTCTCCTTTTAATCCCATCTATTATTTTGACATCTGCTATTCCTAATAACCTCTGTTAATGCATTATGCAAAGAAATACTCATCTTGTTTAAACTTGTCAAATGCTTTCACTTAATACACATTCTTCACTTTCCATCCATTCAGGACTTTATACAGTACTACCATATCTCACAGTGGTTGCTTTTCCAGAAAGCTCTAGAGACCTCTTCTTTTGTAGATACCAAGTTATGCTCATTTTTTGCTGTCTTTTCTAATCTTAAAAATTCTTCTTTAAAATGAAAGATAGAAAAGCCCCATCAGAAATCTATTGCTTTTAATTAATTTAGATTATCCATTGCTAACCTTGTTTCCTTAAAAGGTTTTGGAAAAGGATTTTGGAAGTCTATGGTGTTGAATGGATAATAGTTTCCTACATGTCTGCAAATTCCAAATAATTTTATAATAGAGACACAAATGAGAAATAAGAAAACCATCTCCCTCTGCTATATTTTCATGGTTTCATTCATTAATTATCTTCTTTCCCATAATTTAAGGAAGTCTAAGTGGTCTGTAAATCAAACTTACTCAAGTGCAGTTCCTTATGGAGTCCTTTATTAGAATATGGTGTATTTTCTGGCTCATGCTGACATGTTGATACATATATATACATGACAAGGACGTTACATAGCACAGATCATAAAATGGTAGTTTTGGATTAGATTTTATTGGAACTTTAAAGCAAATATGATTTAGTCTTGGCAGTTTGTTACTCTTCTCTTTGCCAGTGTGCTCTAAAGCCTTTTCTAATGACACTTATGTTTGAGATGGTACTTTTGACTCATTCTGAATAAGCACTGGCTTTGTTCTGGAGAGACCCTTTGGTAGTGTGACAGTGTCCAGAACTGAGGAAAATTAGAGTCTAGGAAACAAATCTTGTTTTTAGAACATTCACAACATGGAAATACCTGAAGTGGCCCTTAGCATGATCAAACTTTACTCAAATAATAGAAAAAACTTAATTTATGATAGACATAGATTATGTGTTTTCTAGAATGAGAGAGACCTGGAATTGGATAAAGATGTCCACTGAAGGATAGTTTACATTTATTTAATAGACAATTCAGATAACCAACAATAAAAAGGTGTTATAGGGCTTGGAGAATTCTGCAGGCTTCTCTAGGGCTGCAAGATTCTCTGAGTAGCAGAATGACTGGTGGACAGTTTTTCCACTCTGGTCCATGCTACAGGACCAATCAGTGACTGGCTCCAATACAGGAAAACAATTTCAGATCCAGAGGAGTGGCACTGCAGTTACAGCAGTACTAGGATTTTTCTATGTTTAGTTCAACAGCCTTTTTGATGATTCTTGGTGACTGGGAAATACAATTTCCTTAATAGGTTGGCAGCATGAATTCTGTTGAGAAAAGCATGAAACTGGCATGATAAACGCTCTATGCAAACTTCCAGGTTAGAAGTGGCCTCTGAAAGTAAGTCAAACTGCACAATCAATGCATTGATCCGGGTAATTGCCCAGATAATTATTCACTGATTTACAGACAACCTGTTTGCAAAAGACATGACCTTACTTGTCTTGAATTTTGTCAGAGATTAATCTCTGGATCACTTTAAAAAGTGATCCTATGCAGTTTGCAACTCCCATTTCAAGAGCTGGGTGATACATTAGAGCTTGTGTGGCCCATTTTTCTCTCTGTCAGGAGGAAATCTCAGAGTCCTTTACTTATTCTCACAAAATACATTTAAAATGATAATATCTTACCAGAGAATATAGCAATTCACCAGCTATTCTCCTGTAAGCATGGAAATTGTTGATCTTATCAAAGGGCATATTGGAACTTATAAGATGGTAGTCCAGGGAATCTTTTCAGTTCACTTTTACAGGGGCTGGAAGATAACAGTGTCTTTACCTCTTCTAAAGGAAGCAAAAGTCTTGCAGATCGAGAAAGAACCTGCTGCGTTCATCACCATGTGATCTGTGCCACGGGGATTACCTTCCCTTCTCAATAAACATGAATTAGTTATTTCCTATTTATACAGTTGAGAAAGAGCAGTATTGAAAATAATCATGGTCTACAATGCAAAGAACATTATTCATCTAAGGCAATTTTGAGAAAAAAATCCTGGCCCATCCCCAACCCAAAAAGCTACCCTACAGATATTATAATGGAATATGTGAAGTTATAAATTGTAGTCACCAATTTGTCAGATAAAACTGAATTGCATAAAATGAATTTAAATAGACTGGAGATATGCAGTGCAGAATTGTCTTGCTATTGGGAAATCAGTTTACGGCTTGCAGAGCTGAGATACCAACCCTTAATTTGTCAGCGCTGGACCCTGCCAGAGGTAAGATCATGGGAGAAACTTGCACTCCAGTAAATCTCTGCTCTACCTGAGCAATGACAGTGTTCAGGATACAGCCTTGCAGACCTAATCTTGATAATATCAGAGAATTAGATAAAATTAGTCTGATTTCCTAATTTATGACAGGTATTTAGTATCTAAATGTCATCTATCTATCAGATCTAACTACCTGAAGGTATTTAATCCACACACATCTTAAAAACTTTTAATATTTTGAGCAAGTTAAGACTAAATATTCCCTTTTCAAAGCATTTGATAGAGTACTAGGCAGACATTTTTGTTTCATCCATTGCTTGTCAGTCACTGATTATTTTCATTGTTGTTCTGCTATACTTCTGTTCAAGAAGAACAATGAATTAAAAATATGACAGAAAAATTAAAAATAAGAAAGAAAATAAAAGAACAGGAAAATCTCTTTATTCAGCTATGACTCCTTACATATAGCTGTTGAAAATAGATCGTTATCTCATCCTAAGTATAACTTTCTATATGAGAGCCCTAAAAAAATTAAATTTTTTTCTTGATCATAAATCATGTTCCTTTGATTCCAAGTGTTTTCAAAGAAAGAAACCAAAATTAAATCTATAAGCAAAGTAGTTTCAAAATGAAAAGTCAATATGCTTTTATTAAAAATATACTCAAAAGCAAATAAATTTTTCTTTTGTTGTTGTTGTTGTTCCCCTTTTGTCTGGAACTCAATCTTTCATATTTTCATGAATACAAAGTGAATTATAGAAACTCTTTAATTTTTTGCTCATTCAATGCCACTTCTGTTATCCTGGTCAAGACATACCCTAAACAGTAATATACTGAAATTTGACACAAACTGTTATAAGGTTTTCATTTAGCCTCTGTGATGCAGATAATATTCTGTGCCTTCTCAGCACTTCCATCTAATCATATATTAGACATAAATTTTATTTTAATGTAGAACACTTATTCTCTTATAAATTATTCTTTGAAATTTCAGCCCAGCTATATTAAAAGCTATGTCTATTTTCTTTTACTCTGTTTATCTCTAGGAAACATCAAGCTTCAGCAATGTTGGGTCCCTTGAAAAGCGTTTCTGAGCTATAAGAAATGTTGATATGTCCCTTTTTGCTACTTTTCTATCTGGTTACTAAGTACAGATCTAGGTAGGTTGTTTTAAAAACCAAGCTTTAAGGTTGGCATTATTTGAAATGGGCCAATTATTTCAAAATAATTGGCCATTATTGGGCCAATTTCTTTGGGCACCACAGTCACAGGACTATGATTTTAGTATTCTCAAGATTTGGGAGTTTTAGGACATTCCTGAGTCTTTATAGCATTTAATGGCCCCACAGTTACTGTTTAATGAGACAAAAATAATTGTATGAGCTTATGCTTATATAAGTCTACATACCCTCAAAACATATCCCATCCAATTGATTTCAGACACTTGTTGAGTTTTTGATAAACCAGGAGCCCTATTTCAGAATAATGAAAGACAGTACTCTGCACAGACTGCTGATAGTGAAATGTCTAAAACCATTACATTCACCCAGAAACACATGCATGAAACAGGATCCTAGTTAAAACAGCAGCCACTGCTTTTTCAAATAGAATTTTCTTCTTAGTGTGTTTGTCCTGGTCACTGAAGTACTGTATGGAGATAACCAAGCCATGCTGGAATTTACCTAGGTACACAGAAATTTAATAATAGAATTAAAACTCTGGAAGGAAGAGTACACAGCTCCAAAATTAGACTAAATTATTATTGATTTGCTTTTGTAGACAGATTACTTCTTCTGCTGAGGTTTATTTACTTCTCACTTGTTAAGACATGCCCATTTTGTTTTTGACGGCAGGAAAGACAAACAAAACTGTGCCTGAGTACTAAAATAAATGCCATAATTATACAGGAAGGCTGAGCAGATACTTGTGTTTGTGCAGAAGCCTGAAAGTACAATTACATGTACTTCCTTTCATCTGTACCTCAGGAACAAAAGAATTTGGCTCTAAAAGTACAAATTCACTGTATTCTGTGTTGCAGTGAAGCTTAATCAGCACTTATCCTCAACAATTTAGTCTGGAAAAAATCAGGGTTGTCAAACTTACTTTTATTGTAGTTAATTCTCACCATCTCAGATGAACAGGAATTATACTCAGTTCTTCCATTCAAACATAGTTTCCTATATAATACATACAAGCTATAGTTTTTCATTCTTTACATGCATGATTTGTATTTGGTTGCTTCACATTGGATTTGTATTATTATTAATAATTATCATAAATTTATGGACATTTTAGCTGTTTTAGATGTTCCATCAAGCCGCATAATCTGCAATCTTATATCTTCTTTCAATTAATTTTGAATTTATTTTAGAGATCTTAAGTCATAAATCTGTGTGAAATCCTGTTACATATATCTGCAACATATGACAGTTTTTCCATGTTTGAAAAACAAATCTAATATTTACATCAATTTTGTTTGATATTATTACAATTAGTATATCATTCAGTTCTAAGTCAGAGTCTAGAAAATCTCTACTAGAATTACATATTGCTATATATTACTATTTTTTCCAGCCCTGTTTATATTACTAGGCTTTACAAGGACTTATTGATCAAAATTGATCTTGATTGGCATGATCATGTCCTGCATGCCTCCCACATAATTTTTTCCACCCTGCCTGACGGGGTGTACTTTGACTTTGACTTTGTCAGGGTTTGGAGTTTGTTTCTTTGTAGTACTGTATTTCTATTTTAATTTCCCTAGTAAAGAACTGTTATTCCTAATTCCCATATCTTTACCTGAGAACCCCTTGATTTCAAAATTATAATAATTTGGAGGGAGGGGGTTTACATTCTCCATTTCAAAGAGAGGTTCCTTCTTTTCTTAGCAGACACCTGTCCTCCAAACTAAGACACAAAGTCAGAGCACAACGTGACACCCCATCAGGGTGACACCCGTCAGGCAGGGTGTTGGTAGCAGTTTGATTAAATAGTGGCTGCAGTCTTCTTGCAGTGACAGATGCAGTTTAGTTGGAGCAGTGGTCTTGTAGAAGGTGCAGTTTCCTTCCAGAGGTCTAGTAGTGATGTGGAGAAATCTCTTTTTTTTCTAGAGTCCAATAGAGAAAGGACTACTCGGTGTCCTAGAGTTTCAGTTTTTATCTAGGTAGGAAAGGCTGGGGTCTCCACCCTGGCTGGAGCAACCCTCAATGGGATAAAGTAATTTTATCAGTCACACAGTGGGACTCAATGGGCCATGAGCAGAAGATAACTCCCTGGAGGAAGGAGGAGGGGGTGCAAAGATAAGAACAATGCTCTACTGGTTTCAGTGGATGGCCCATTAGCAGAGTATGTCCCACGGAGATAAGGATCACTGCCCCCACCTGGTCACAACAGATGGTGATAGACTAGATACTTTGATCACATCCTATATTGTAACCAATGACAGCATGGCTGGCGTGCTTATCGCTAATTCATTACTTTGTTGCGCGCGGATCCTCGCTGAAAAAAAAAGTGCGCCTTATAGTCCAGTGTGCCTTATATATGGACAAAGTTCAGAAATTTGCCGACTCCCGGAGTCGCGCTTTTTAATCCGGTGCACCTTATAGTAGTGAAATTACTGCACAAATCAGCAGCTGAAACTAGTGAATCAGGTTTGCAATAGAGTGTAAATTTGCATTACCAAGGCACTGAATCTCTATTTATAAAATAAAGAATGAAATAGACTAACTCACATGCCTTGTTAAATGCCCCTGTGATTAATTTTGCTATTATTTATAAATTTGTTTCCTGGTTTCCATGGTAGTGGACATACAAACCCAGCGTCCATGTGTGTTTGCTGGTGCACTGTCTTCTGACTCTTTCCTCCTGTTTTTCCTGCCAGGGATACTAGAATGGGTTGGGAAATTCAGTGTTGAGAGGAGTCAGCCTCATTTCACACAGGTTGATGCTGAAGATGTAGTTATGGGTCTGCTCCTTATTAAGGGTAAGGATAGCTGTACTGAGGAGCCAGGTTGTATTAGATCCCAGGAAAGGTTCTTCCTAACCAATTCCCCAGTAGAAACTTCTATAGTGATTAATGAAAAGAAAGCATGTGATTTTTTTTCTTTGTGATTCCTTCAGTTCAAAGGAATATTTTTCTTCTCACCAACTTTTAGAATGTTTGCATAGGGAGAAAGGGCATATATTTTATTAATTACAGCATAATTACCTAGAATAATTTCTAGCCAGAAGAGTAGACATGGAAATAAAGGCAGCAAGGTTTATCTTGCAATGTATCAATGCACAAAAGCATAAGAATCCAGAATGATGGCAACTTCTCTCTGTATTTTTAAATTTTAGCAATCCTATAATTTGCTAATCATTCTGCAAGTCTTTTTGTATTGAATAAATACTTTGATATATGGTCTCCTGATTGTCTAACAGATAATAAGGAAAATGGAAAAGATTTGTGCAGTTGCTTTTAACTGAGAAAGATAAAAATCTATAAATAGGAATGATTTCAGCAAAAAATAAAATTTCCAACTGGAAATGACATTTTCCAAGCAGATAGACTAGTGGAATGTGCCACTGGCAAATCTGGGGATACTAGGTGTGTTTTAAAAAGTGTGAAACCCCTGAAAGTTTGTGACTAGACTGTGCTTTTTTCCTTAGCTCTCAAGACCTTGCAGAAGTATTCATCCTTTCCCATAAGATCAACAATTTTATGAATTAAGAGGCACACAACTCATTATTTGCTCCTGTCCCCTCCCAGGGGAGAGTGAGATAAAGAAAAACAGGGAGGAAAAGTCAGGAAAGTGTTCAAGTGTTCAAGTTCCAGCTGAAAGGGGATTTTAACAGCCTGGTATAGTGAAAGGTGTCCCTGACCATGGCAAGGGACATGGAACAAGAAGAAAAATTAAATTTCTTTTTCCTCAAATATGATTGTGTGATAACCCATATGCTACAGAGCCCCCATCAGGGCAACTATTAAACACTGATTTATTCCCTATGTTACATGCATGTGAATCAGAGAGACCAAGGCTTGAGTTAGCAAAGAAAACAATCCCAACTCAGCCGTTTGTATGAGTCCCATGATCTCAGTGATGGGCCAGGTTTTTAGTTCTGAATGCTGATGTTTGACATGATGGCACTGATGACACTGCCACCTATTACTGGGGTACAGTTTATTGCTCCTTGACTTTTAACAAACAGAGACAAAACTAATAGTCTGAACAATTTTGATCTTCAGTTTTGTTAGCAAGAGCTCATTGAGAAAGACAATCTCTGCAAAGCATAGGCACTTCATGGGGAGAAACAACACAACTACGTCTGCCCGAATTAGGAAAGGGACATCTGGAGTCTTTCATCTCATTCCTGTTCAGTTAATAGCTAGACATATTCCAGACATTAATGAGGGATGCAACTGGAATTGCAAAGAAGAAGTGTAATTAGTCCCTGAATTTAATCATTAACAAAATTACTAGAAATGCTGTGCTCACTTATTTTAAATAAGTCTATTTTGTTTGGGCCTCTTCTAACTGGACTTTTCTGTACACTCTAAGTTTTGCCATGTGGAAATATATCTTAGGAAATCCCCTTCCTGCTTCTCCCATGTTTATAGAATAATAAAATTGTAGAATATCCTCAGTTGAAAGGGACCCATCAGGATCATCAAAGTCCAGCTCCTGGCCCTGCACAACACCATCCCCAAGGGTCACTCCATGTGTCTGAGTGCATTGTTCAAACGCTCCTTGAGCTCCATTAGGCTGCAGCTTTAACCACTTCCCTGGGGAGATTATTCCAGTGCTCAGCTATCTTCTGGGTGAAGAACCTTTTTTCAACACCAATCTAAACCTCCCTGACACAACTTCAGGGCATGCCCTTGGGTTCTGTCACTGTCACCACAGAGAAGAGATCAGTGCCTGCCCTCCCCTTCCCCTCACAAGGAAGCTCTAAAGAGCCATGAGGTCTCCCCTCAGTCTTCTCTTAATTTACTCCTTTACTTCAATGAACCAAGTAACTTCAGCTGTTTCTGGGAACTTGCAGATGTTCATTAGGTCAAACAGTAATTTGGTGCTATAATACAATTGCTTAAAATCTGTTGCTTCCCTTTATGATAGATTTCTCTAGGCTTTTTAAAGTTTGATATGATGAAATTGCTGAAGATGAAGGGTACCTTTAAAAGATATGGCTCATCAGACTATGCACCAAAATTTAATCTGTTAATATTCTGCTAATGGCAATCTGAAATTAAATTGCTGATTCCTTTGGAAATTGTGACTTGGTTTATCAATGTCAACTGATAAATATCCACTTATATTTGTGTGATCGAAATGTTTGTCTGAAAGTTTTTCAGTGATTCCTATCCTCACAAAATGGTGCTATTTTACCTCTGTAATGCATAGTTTACCACACTATCAGAATAAAATAATGAGGCAGTTTCTACTCAGAATAGGCATGCAAAAATTAATGGCTACAAAATCTTAATTTTCTGAAATGGGCAAACAAAAGTCAACAATCACTTCTCGTATTACATTCCCCATTTTATTGTGTGGCAGTAATTAATTTTATGTTTGCAAATATATTTGCTGTGAGGCACCCCTTTGGGGATCTCAAAATGCCACTTTACGAAATTGTTGTCACAATAATTGAATGTCTTTGACACTAGAGGCATCAGCTTATGACAGATCCCTATCGAAGAAGCCAGGACAGCCATGGTGTGTGAGATGGGCAGTATCTGTGACCCAGGCTTATCCAGAGGGGCAGACTGAAAGGCTTGCAACAACCTCACTGCAGAAAACCTTCAGATCTGAGAACATGAATGGATGGCAACCACTCTTACCTTCTAACCAGTCTTACCTTCTAACCAGAAACCAGAAGAGCAGAAGGAAAGATTGCTCAGAAAACTTATAAATAAAAATGACTGAACATTTGAAAATGTCTACAAAACAAAAGTAATTTAACAAGAAGATGTGCCTTCAAACACTTTCTGCTCAAATGTTGTCTTACTTTGTAAATGCGGTTAATTTTTCAGTCACTTTTCCTAAAAAATAAGAGTGCCTCTAATTTTGCTACAAAAATGTGAAGATTTAACAGACTGCTTGTTATAAAAACCAAGGTGAGGAAACAAAGCTGGAAATACTTGTTTATTTTAAAGTTATATTTTTCCCTCTAGTGCTTTTCATGTATTACCTGTTGAAATAGTTGATTAAAAATAAATTTGAAAATTAATCATTTTGTAAATATATGATAATTGCATTAATAGCAGAATGTCTTATGTCATTAAAATATTTATTATGTCAGGATATTGAGGGCAAAATTATATCAGATTGTCACTTTTTAGTTTGTGACAGAGCACTTACCTGTACTTGGAAGAAAACGGCTTATTTTTATTATAGCAAAGAAGTAGCAAAATAAAAGTGAGATATTGAAAGCAAAGGCTGAGTAGTAACTTTTCAAACTGATTTTTTCCTTGGAGTAGTGTTATTTTCTAATTCTCTTTTTGAAAAAAAATTCTTTATAGTTTTTATTTTAGTAAGAACTTTAGCATTACAGTAAACAAGTAATTAAAATGAAGATTTAAACAAAAGTGCTTAGAAACCAGCAGAAAAATAAAAAACCTGTCTGAATGAAATAATTTGATTGACCTGCATGTTTATGACTATGATGAGGAGGAGGTGTTAATGAATTTAAACACAAAATAAGTACTTTTTCCCAATTTCATAAGAAATCCCGGCCTTCATTCTAAAAAGGTTATTTGGGATTATATGAAATCTTATTGTTATTGCTGCAAAGCTATTAAAATTTGAACTAGTCAATTACACTTTTACAACTTCATGGTAAATCCTGGTTCCCTTCCTGGGAAGTAAGGCAACTAAAACCTTTATTGATTTGCTTCATTTCAAAGGCAGCAGGAATGAGAATGAGGAATACAGGCCTTTTACCACAATGCTTCCAAATCAATAAAGCCCAGAGAACACAAAGGGAGACAGGCTTAAATAGATGGAAGATCTCTCATATTTTACGCACATGCTCCATCAGTTGATGTAAGCTTAGTATGCACAGGTTCAGATACAGACTGGGATGCACAAAGAAAGGGGAAGCCACTGATCTGACAGGTCAATTCCAGTTAATTCTTGTCAGCAATGTGCTTGCTCTGAGACAAAAAAATTCAAATTGTTTTGAATTTTCTTACTACACTGGCAACTTTGCCACCAACTCCTGGTATACTGAGCAGCCATAAAGTATGAATTGAGCTTAATAATGAATGGAGTTCATGGTAAAATGGGTTCCTGGTGATTTGTGATTTGGGAGTGATGATCTGCACAGTGTGGGTTGATAGGCACTCGGCTTGAGGATAGGACAGATAGGGAAAAAATATGCCATTAGTAGGGCCAGACAGGCACTACTTCAGTTGCCAGGCTGCTGAAAATGAAGCCCAGCAGCAGCAGCAGAAGGCTCATAGGCAGAGCTCCCACTAACACCAACTCAGACGCAGCTGGCTGGATCATGAGCTTGGGAGAAAGAGTATGGAGTGGCAGCCACCAGTGTTGAGATGTTTCCTGTTGATCTGACTTCCTGCCTTCCTTTTAGGACTGTTCCAGCACCCTGGCTGAGCCCAGAATGTTGGCTGGACAGAGCTAAGTATTGGTTCAGGTGCTTTCACAGGAAAATTGTTGATGAAATAAGAAGCTTGTAGAGGACACTTCTGCCACATCTGTTTGTGTGTCATATTTTGGAAGGTCCTCAAGAGCTGGGATGAGAGTTTGCATATGTGGAGACCAAATGGCTTGATCTCAGCAATGTAGAGGTCAACAAGCAGATAACAGAATGCATGTCCTGTGTTTCTGAGTACTGTGGAAATACCGACTTTTATTTACGAATTTGCTATACATTAATGTCATTTTTGTGCTTCTGTCCAAAAGTTTGATTTTACAGAAGCAAAGTACTAATACTCATGCATTGGGGAATAAAATGTGCAGAGTAGTTAATTTAAAAATTCTCAGAATAGTGGATATGCTTCCTTCTATAAAAAATTCCTGTTTAAAGACTAAATATGATAGAAAGGAAGATTCTTTTGCCACGAAGGGATTTTCTCAACTGCATAACATTTGCAAAAGTTACTGAAATTTACTTTGACCAGAGTATATCTTTTTAGTATCTATTTTTAAAATGACTGGAACATATGAAGAAAAAACTCTGAGTGTTTTATGCACAGCATGATAGACATAAAACTTCTGTGAACAATGCTGAAGAAAAATACTCCTTTTATTAATTGTATCTCTATTGGAAGGAGGGAATTAAATTCCTGCCTCCTCCTCCATTTTGCCAATATATTTAGGAAAAATCACTTAGGATACTTTCAGCAAAATGTATTTCTTTTACAGTCTTAGCACTAGAATTCAATTACTGTATCCTGCAGCAGGGATTGGCTAATCTTTCACAGTATTTCAGAGTTTCTTGAGTTTCTTGATGCCAATAAGTTGCTTTCTTCAGGCAGTATGTGTAAAAATTCTGATGATTTTTACAGTCATTGAATGACCAAGGTCTGGACATTTAAAAAACCAACCATGGTGTATTTCTATTCAGGAGTCATGTTTCTTAACTCTCAAGCCAGTTCAGGCAGCCCAAAATGTCCTTCTGTGAATAATCCATTTTTCACCCCTTTCTCTCTTAAACACAAATCTATCAGGTGGCAAGAATTCAGGGGGAGAATTTTCTGAGTGCATCTGGTTGGTGAATGCAACTTCATTCGTGGTTTATTCTTTGCCTTTAATGATTCTAGGGCTTAGATAGGGCAAGAAGGGTAGAAATGGAAGATATTTTCCTGCTGTTAACTTACTGCCTGTGAGAAAAGACTGAAAGTAGTTATTGGCTAGTCTGACTTTACATGAGTAAAGATAATCAAGAGATATAGATAATCAAGAGATATTATTACTCTTCTTTTGAGCATTACCTGTATTTTATATTCATCTGAGTCTTAGGGAATGCCAGGGCTCTGGTGTTAAATCCTGATCTACTATTCCCTGAGCAGAACCTAAAACTTAGGTTATAATTGTTTTACCTCAGAACAAAAGGTGCTTTGGGACAACCATTTAGAATTCCAGAAATGGCTGAACTGTTGGCTAGAAAAAGGTCCGGCATTCTATGCACTATTTTCACTCTGAACTAGCTCTGACTGTGTACTCTACAAATTATCCAGTCATATTCGGATAATATTTTCCAAGAAGCCATTTGGTAGTTCAATTTTTGGGAACTTTCATTCCAGTTTTCAGAAAAAAATCAGTATTTACTGTTCTAGGAAATATTCCCTCTCCTATGTGCCAACTTCCTAAAATAAAGGTTTCTCATCCTAGCCATGTGCTTTGGGCAAATGTCTTTTGCTTTTCTGTGCTTTGTAAACTTTCCAGTATCATTAATCAGAGCTTAATGGATCTCAGTAAAGACACAGCTCCTCTATCATATAGCACCTATCTATAATGAAGGATAAAAATATAGAAAACAATGTGGGTTTTTTTATTGTAGCACCAGGAATACTATTCAAAACATTAAATGATTCTTTTTAACAGAAGAAAATAATGGAATAAATTTGGGATAAATATAAATAAAATAGACTAGTTTGGAGGTCTGGGAACAATTTGATCCAATGAAGGACAATTGCAAGGCTAGGGCCATCTTCAAGATGTGAAAAAAATATCTACTGATTTTCCATTGCTCCAAATTTTGTCCAATGCCTCTCATACTTTCACTATTAATGTCAAAACAATTTCTCTGAAGCTTGTCTGTAGCCCAACACCAAGTGGTAAGAAGATCCCCGCTTGGATTTCTCTTGCAAGTGTAAGCCAGAGCGGTCTCTGTGTCTCCTTGTACACCATATGCATCCCATCATGGTGGCTTTCCTTTAGACTTTCTCTAGTATGAGGACGGCCAAAAGCAGACACAAGGTTCCAGACTGAGATGTACAGATATTGGATGGAATAGACTAATAACTTGCCCTGAGCTGCTGCCTAAAATTTCCTTTATACGTCCAGTATGACAATGTTGTTATTGCAAGGCTGCATTTCTGACTCAGTCTTAGCTTCATTGGTATCTTAGGTGCTTTTCTGCAGAATTGTTTTCTATTTGGCAAATGCCCAGCCTGTTCTGCTATAGGGGATTTTTCTGTCCCAGGTGCCTTTTTTGAATGGCAGACCTCCCTTATGGCATATCAAAGTCTAAGTTAATATTGCTTTCCAAGGATGCATTCCAAATTGTCTGTGTGTACTTTTGGGGTTTTGTGTGTGTAGGAATAATTATCAGCACCCACAAAACAAGATTGATTTAGTGAATCAGTGTGTCTTGTAATAACTTCTAGCCACCATTGAATTTTTTGGAAGAGTCACTTGGAATGCTTCACCTCATCTTCATGTTCTGTCACCTGCTTCCAAACTCCTCTGATTGGTGGATGTTCTCTCTGACTGCTTGCTCCAAGAGATACAATTGGCTTGCCTTCTGCAGAAAAAAAAAAAAAAAGTGAGATTTCTGAGGAGGCATCAAAGGCAAGGAACATGGCTTCTGGAAAACTGGAACACTGACAGGAGATCACCCAGGTAAAGTTGTTACTTCAGTGAATTGACAACATCTCCCTACATCTATGAACTGAGTAATTGCACCTAGAGAATTTTGCTGCATATCATGTCTCATGTTGAAGGTTAAAAACTTTTTTTTTTTTTTACCTTTTACTGACCTGTATTAGACGTTATTTTATGGAGTGCTCTGATTGCCAGGGCTTTGCTACATAAATGACCTCTTAAGAACTTTGATATTACACTGTTTTGGTCTGGTCTCCCTGAAACCTGGTGTCTGGCTGTTAATGCTGTATTTACAGGAGAGCAGGGGCTTGTTGCTGCTCCCTAGTTACTGTCTGCTTCCTGTAACCACAGAGACTATAATAGAGGAAATATTCCCTATGCTGCTCCAGTTATTTGCATTCAGGGACACAGACAGCTCAGAAGAGAGTGTATCTGAAGCTATGCCTTTGTGATTTGAACTGCTGTGTCTGAATCATTGTAATGAGAGTAAAACTATTAAAAATTAAATTTCAACAGGTTCAACAGTGTGAAATCACACCATCTCTTAATATTTTAGATATTTATTAGAGCATTCTGAAATTCACTGCTAAGACTTACTCCGAGAGACACCTCAGGATGCTTGCTGATATCTGATACTGTCATTCAGGACCCGTGCTCACGTTGCACCAGAATACACAGTTCATGTGGTTGAGTAAACTTCGCTAAGGATGTGCTCTGAGCAAATGTCACTTCTCTGAGCATGAAGTCCTCTGGGTTAGTCAGGTAATTGAGAGACATTATCACTAGGCAAGATTTCAAATAAGAGAAGACATCTATTTTATTCAGTCTATGCATTGGAAGCCAATCCAGTAAAACATTGCCATAATTTGCAGTTCTTTTTGTACCACAGTTTGGTACTGTAGATGGATGTTTCCCTGTCAAAGAGTGGAACTGAAGGGAGCCATGTCTCCTGCTTTCTCAGTTTGGTCTTACATAAAATGAAAATAGAATATACAAGGGCAGTGTAGGGGGTTTCAAACCTCTATCTATTTCATTACGCATCTTTTTTATTATATCTGTAAACTAGTAGCTACTTTTTTTCATCCAAATACTTCATTCAGTTGATCTAAAACTCTTGTACTTCTTCAAAATTGAGGTCTGTTTTCAATTTAAAAGACTTATCAGCACTGAACACAAAGTAATGAGATTTGTGGAAACCTAGGAATTGCCTTGCAGTGAGCTGGAGGCTTAAAAGGAACAAAAAGAGGAAGAAAAGTGAAGAATTTGTAGAGGAAATGAGCCCCATGGTTGCTTTTTTACCTTTTGCTCCACTGCATGAGGTCCATTTTGCGTGATGAGCCTGCAGAAAGGGCACAGGTGGCTGGAAATGGTGTTGCAGTTGCAGCGTGGGTGTAATCAGAACCCATCACACTAACAAAGAGCCATGCCAAATGCCTCTCCAATAAGATTTAATGGTTGTGTATCTACATGACTGACCACACTGATGACTAGAACAATCACATAATTGGGTTGTTTTATGAAGTGGAGGGATATATTCTCTCAGTAAATTCCTGAACCATCAAATACCATTTACTAGCCTCTCATTCCCAAATGCTTCCTTTAGTTGCTTCAAAAGTAGTCTCCTACTTTTAAGCTTCCTTTTGGTACTATCTACTGTTGTAATGAACTCAGCTGGAACTTGAATGTCTGCCCTTCGAGGTCAACCTCACCCTATTTATGAGGATGAGCACAGACTTTCTGGTTTTCATTAAACATTGTTCTTTCCCCTATCTTACAGCACTCCATTTTTCTGTGGTTCACAGTTCCCCACTGTAAAGGAGCCAAGAGTGGAAATAAGGACATGAGAAAAAAAAAAATAAGATTAACCTAGAAGTCATAAAAAGTAAAGTGAAAGTGTTATGTTCTTGGATTGTAAAGAATAATCATACTAGCAGGATGAAGAAGAGGATTTGTAAGAAATTCCTGCGGAAATGCCATTATTAGTGACACTAAATTACCAGAACAGGAATCATGATTGTAATTAGTCATTTACACTGATCATTTTACCATTTTCCACTTGGAAAGCTGTGATTGGTTTAGTTCCACAAAATGCAAATTTAGGAACAAGAAATATAAACCATATCAATGAAAAAAAAAGAGAAACTAGAAAATAGTGATTCTGATGAGGATTCTGGCTTTATAAAAGATAAGCCACTTAAGCTTCATATTAAAAAAAAAAAGAAAATACCCCTCAAAAAATGAAAAGTGATTCTTTCCTACAAAAACAGGGAAGTTTTGAACAAAATTATGCATGTCTTGGTGTGCTCATGAGATCAATTCTGCAATGATGTATTCAGTATGGTTGTCCACATTTTTAAAAGGACATTGAAAAGAAGAACAGAAGAAGTAAGTTAAAATTTTTTTACACAGAATATAAGTGAGTTTTATTTAGATTGTCAAAGAGAAGACTAATGAGACATAATTACAGCTTGTTTCTTTCTGCACAGGGAGAAATTATAAAGTCCTTAAAGGCAGGTCATTCTGGCAAGGAACACATAGTTGGAGTTTGAAGCCAAATGAATTTGAGTAGAAATAAAAGTTGTCAGTCCAAAAGATGGATTCTCCATCTTCATGAATAGCTGTCTGTGAAGAAAAGCTTTTCTAAAATACGTCATTTCTATTTTATTATCCATTTCAACTTATTTTTCCCAGGTAATAGTTAGTAATCCTAGCATAACGTTGACTTTTTTTTTCTTTTAGTGTGGTTGTGTATTTTCAAAGGAGGAATTCTTAGCCTTACAATAGGATTTATGATGCCCAGAATGCAGCAACTAGATGGTTACTGCATGAAAATATGTACACTGTGATTTATCTTTAAACATTTTGGGAAACAGTGGAGGGTGAAATATTGTATAAGTTTATTGATCCTGTCCATTTCTATTTTCAAAAAGAACCTGGAACAGGCTTTTGAATCATACTTGGAAAATGATTCTGGAGACCTCAGCCATGACTTTTCCTGTGATGGACTTCTCCATCCCAAACTTATTAGCCACTGACTGTCAGGAGCTGGGAGTTAAAAGGACTCATAGGACAATGGATATGCTCTTGCACAAAAGTGTAGACTCCTCCTGTTTCACCCAACAGGTATTAAACCAATGCAACTAATCCATGGCAGATGGTTCTGTTCATTCTATTCAACATCTGAAAGACTTTCTCACACTGCTGGCTCCCTCACAGTTAAGGTGAATTGATCCCACAACTCTGACATCATCTGTCTGTCCCAGGATTTCTAGCTAACAATACCTGGAAGAGTCTCAGTAACAAGGACTTTAAGAAATCCTTGATTATATTCACTTTCTCAGACAAATATATGTCCAGAGTGGCTATATTGAGTTCGTCAGAGACAACATCTCACAGTTGCTGCTGCAGCCATGCAATGAATTCTGCAGTTTCTGTGTGCTCTACAGTGCCTTTGTTAAGTCAAAAGGGTTTCTGGGCAGTAGGCTACATTGGTCCTATACAAATGAGCAAAACTTGAAAAAAAAATATGTATGTGTGAAAACCTCAGGGGAAAGTGGTGTCTGTGTCAGTGTCACACCAGCAGAGAGCTTCCCTGAAGTATTCATACATTTGCACATAGGTGCAAATGGTGCAATACATACAGTAGGTATGAACTGTGGCACAAAACTCTTATTATTTTAGAATTAGACATTAATGAATTAGATTTTCTTTGTGTTTATGCCTGAACTGGGTTCCAGATTCCAGGGGCCTCTTTCAGCCTCTTCCGCCTTCTTTTAGTCTACATTCTTTGAAAATGTACAAAGTGTTTCAAAAGACAACAGTGATGTTTATTCCCTATCCACATTCCATTACACCTTTTCTATAATGATTCGATTATTCTCAGTGAGGACAAGACAGCAGCAAATGCTGGAAAGAGTAAGCCCAAGATGAATTTTAGCATGTGATGCTCCCCAGCTTTTCTCAGAGACAGCTTCCCTCATAGCAGCATGAGATTGAACCACTCTCAGTTTTAGGCCCTTCTGTACCAAGAAAATCATAGAATAATAGAATAGTTTGGGTTGTAAGGGGCTTTAAATATCTCCTAGTTCCAACCCTCTGACACAGTCAGAGGATCTTCCACTATAACAGGTTGCTCAAAGCCCCATCCAGCCTAGCCTTAAACACTTCCAGGCATGGGGCATTCACAAGTTCTCTGGGCAACCTGTTCCAGTGCTTCACCACCCACGCTGTAAAGAATTTCTTACCACTTTTTACCTAAAACTACCTTTTTTTTAGTTTAAAGCCATTGCTCCATGTCCTATCACTACATGCCCTTTCCGAAAGTCCCTCTCCATCTCTCTCGTAGCTCCATTTAGGTGCTGAAATGTGCTATAAGGTCTCACTGAAGCCTTCTCTTCTCCAGGCTGAGCAATCCAAACTCTCTCAGTCTATCTTCATAGGAAGTGTGCTTCAGCCCTTGGATCATCTTTGTGGCTCTGTGCTGTACTCACTCCAAGAGACTCAAATGTACAAGCTCATAAGTGTTACCGCTTAAGTGATCCTGCACTCGGTAACTGAGGCATCCTTGTCATACTGCAAAGGCACAAGGCTTTCTGGATGAAGCAATATCTCCTGTTTCATGAAGTAAAATGAACTGGGAAAAGAGATAAACTTTTGAGAAACCAAGATTGTATCTCTTTGGGATTTGTCTGCTTTTGGTTTTATTGACTTAATAAACTGTAATGGACTGATATCCTTAACTCATCAATAGCGCAATGTTCTGCACTGTAAACTACCTGTAAAAACAGGCCAGAGGTAACCAAACCAAGTTCTTCTATTGTTCTCTGTTATAAATGAAATTAAAATTGAAGACCATATTCCCCAAACATTTACTTCTAATTTCTTCTATGAAAATGGAATGAGATATAAAGACTGCTTAGGTGATTTTGTGCAATGACTTGATTCTTTCTTAATCTTGTGGGTAGGTAAGTAATTTTCTTCATTATTAATTTTTAATTCTGAAAGGCTGTGGCTGAACCATCTACCTTCAAACAGAAAATGTGTTTTAATTCTTATTTGTTTTAAAGAAGACTTTTATTCTTTAGACACTATTCTGTCACATCAGACTTGTTATCATCTGTGGCTGGTCTAGATTAAGTGTTGTATCATAAAAGTATTTGAAATACTGAAAATTGTTTCTACTTTAAAGTTTAGTCCAATATCAGAATGATTTGAATGCTGTACCCATTTCTGAGAAGCTCTGCATTGTTCTGAGAATTTAGTAAAAGTGTCAATATGGCTTTAATGTGGTAGGAAGAGCGATAAGTTCTAGAGGTCACAAAAATTCACAGCTTCCAAGGGGAATCTCTTTAGTGCACTACAGCAAAGCAGCCACCAATCGCTCTGTGCTTGCTCTGCATCAGAACTCAGGAAACCTCTGGCAACCATGCAAAGAAGGGGACCCACATATTTTTAGGAAGAGCAGTGGTTATTCAGGCTGGCTCTGCCTTGCAGCTCAAGTATTTGCCTGTGGAGGCAGAGCAAACCCTCCTCTCCACACATCCGAGCTCCTCTGCTTCCCAGGCTGTACTGCTGCTCTGGGATGCAGCCTTGTGGCCATGAACAGCCCTTAGGGGACTGAGCCAGATTCACTGGGAGAGTAGCCACTTTGGGCACCACTTGGAACATTGGAGGTCGGAAATTACAAAAATAGTTATGTAACTGAAAGGAAGAGAGAAAGCAAAGTCTAGATTTTAGCTGATAAAAGTGATCTTGAAGAGTACAACTGCAAAACAGAAAATGCAAGTATGTCTGACTTTTTCCGCCTGTGTATAAAATGAAAATGTGCAAATATTCTTTAAAAACAGCCAAGAGGGCAACAAAACACTAGACATACAGTGTTTGTTTAGAAGAACAATATTCTGACAAAGACATGTACAATAGTTTAGCTTTTAAGAAGCAAGTATTTTCTTCCTGTACTACCTTTTGCAAAATGCATTAATGAAAAATTATTCAATTATATTCATAATAACAACTATATTTGCTATTTTTTTTATAAAATTCAGAAGCAAACTAAAAGATGAGGGATTTTTTTTGTCTTTGATTTCAGTTTAACTTTTTTCTTCCCTTACCTGAATGTCTGCTGATCATTGTACCTGGAAGAATACTGGATAACTGCAGACATTGATGACATTCATGTGCAGCCAATTATGTCCCGTTTCTATATATCTTTTCTGTAATTATGTTTTTTTGGGGATTCTGAATGATTAATTCTACCAGTCTTGCATAAAAATGAAATGTTCCCAGAAAACCATATTTTGAAATTGCATGTCTTTTTTTTTTTTTTATGGCATTATATTTTATGTTCATCCAAAGAATAAAACCAAATGTGTTGCCTAATATATGACTTTCTCTGAAATTAGATTTCAGAGATAAAATTTGAACACATCCAGTAAACTCTTGATATATTCTTATAGAAATAGGATTATTTATTAAACTAAAGACCTAATAATAAATGAAGAGATTTGAATAAATTAAAAATTTCTGAGGACTCAGCTGATTTCTCTGTCTATGGATTGGTTTGGGCTCTCAAACATTTAATACTCCTTTTTGAAATGTATTAAATTTAAGATATCATTGAAGAGATGGCTTGTATCTCTGCCTCACAGTAAGAGAATGTATACTCCACTTTTCTTGAATGGGTCCTTAGAAAAATAATTGCCATCATTAATTGATCTTTCAATATTTTTTAGCAGTGTCCTAGTTTTTAAGTAGGGTTTTATGTTCCTTTCTATCTTTTGATCCTGCCTTTGACAGAAATGGTCCAAATATTCATAATAAAATGCTGATTTGCATAAAATAAAAGCTTACTAGTAGTTTCATTGCTGTCAGAGAAAGTGAAAATTAAAATAACAGATTTTTTAGCATTTAAATGAGTGAGGAAAGGATTTATTAATCAAGAGAAGAGTCAGATGTAAAAGACACAGAAAGAGTCCACTGATTTATTTTCATTTAAAAAATCTTACTCTTTCCAGCATATATTACTCGATGAGGACTAGTTATGTGTAACCATAAAAAAATAGGAAATTATAAAGAAATTTCAAATTAAATTTAGAATCAAGATCACAACTATTTCAAGTTTTTTACTTTAGAGACTTCTTACATCTACAATAATGTACGCCAATTATACCTATTATCTTCTGGAAAATGCTGTCTAGCAAGGAGAGAGTCCTAAATGCAACTTGATTTTCCAGAAGTTTCATGCATCTTCAAACTGAATCATAAACAATTCTGCTTTCCTGAATGGACTATTCTGCTCAAAGGAATTGCATACATGTCTTTGTTTCTTAGTTCTTGTTTTCCTACAACCCAGTTGTAGTCACTTAAGCAAAGCATTTAAGAGAGACAACTCACAGAAGGTCTGGGTTACCCTCCCTGCTGACTCTGTTCTCAGGTGTCTCTCTGTTGCCTTAGAGAGCTCGTTTTAAGGGCCTTAATTTAGAAGGTAAGAATCCAAACTTGGCTATTTTTTTATTCCCTGGTTGTTTGGGGATTTTTTTGCCAATTAATTATTTTCAATGATAATGTAATGACATAAGATCAGGAGTGTAAACTATAATCTTTCTGTAGTTAACACTTTGAAGACTCATGGTAGTAGTAGGAGTAGTAGTAGAAGAAGTAGTAGTATTGGTCTGTAAAGCATTATTTATATACATGTTAAACTGAGTGTATTTTCAGTAATATATCATATTTTCGTGGTGACAATGAAAATTGTGTATTGATCTTGTATATTGTCAAGAAAATATGATGTTCATCCTCAAGAAATTTTAAATTAGTTTTTAAATGAGTTTATTATTGTTTAAAGGTAGTTTGGAGAGTAAATTTCCATTTTAATTAGAACACTAAGGGCAAAGTGTCTTTCGAGGGCAAAAATCCATAATACTGTACTTTTAACAGAAAGTGATATTTTTAGGCCTCCAGAACTTAAAAAATTGCATTTACATCTCTTTAATAATATTTCCAAATACTATTTTTAAAACTACTGTATCTCAAAATGTAAACAGGATTAATTCATTATCATTTATGATAAGGAAGGTTATCTACTGAAAAAAAATAGAATGTTCATGCACTGAGCAAAATGCATTTCATATTGATAAAAAGACAACTGAATCTTAGTATTTCAAGAAGTATTAAGTAATATTTATATTCCGTTCCATTTTACTAAACTTCAGTTTCACTAGCTGCATTAAAGTAATGCCTAATACATTACATTAACTACATCAAAACTTATAATGTGTGTGTCCAATGTAATTTTAAACACTAAAATGTCTCACTTGTTTCTCAGATGGCTCTAGACATGTGCTTGGTCTGCTGATTTGTTATTCAAATATCATCTTTCATTGATGGACATGTTTTAATGAGATGTGGTAATGTCAGAGAAGCTAAAGTATTGATATTTGGATCCTCACACACATAGTTTTCAAATTTCCTTTAGCAAGAAAATTGTCTGAATCCCAAGCTAGGATTTGAAGACAGACACTTTAGTTTAGAATATGTACATTAAAGCTTATATTTTTGTTACTTCATGGCAATAAAAAGTAAATAATTCTGGATTTTCTGACATAGACACCTTTCAATAGTTACTTATTTAAAGTACAGTGACTTATTATTGGTATAAAAAAATCCCGGGTCCTTCTTGTGATATCTTTGAAGATCCTGCACATGCAGCAATACTGCTCACTGAACAAGGTGAGGAATGGAAATACTTCTCACTAGTTAAATATCCCCACAGTATTGGTTCCTTCTATTGTACAATGTAAGGATGGCCCTGCTTTTGTTCGTGCAACTGGAGAAGGGTAATAGAGTTAAGAAAGAAGCACGGTATAATGAATGACAACCAGAAACCCTCTATGAAAATAGAAGAAACTGCAGACATAAGAAAATGCCTGCAATATTTTTAGGCTATAAAAAATAGCTTCAAAATTCTCAGGTTTTTCAAGACCTTCACAGAAAAAAAAAAAAGAAAATGTTACCAGCATCTACTTAAATCACAATTTATTGAGGCAAGTTAGAATAACACTGTTTCAAAATCCTAAGAATTCCTGGCCTTTTATTGGCTTATGTTTTCCTGACATAAACAAAGTTGTGGCTGGATTTCCTCTAAATAATTTCAGCAGTGCACAAGGAATGTGGTTTCCAGAGCGTCACTTTCCATCAGGTCTCTGAACATCTTCTGTGGGCAGGTTTTTACCACTCCTGTCTCTCTTTGAGAAGGAGGGAAATTCATGTCTACTGGGTCTGACAGAATGAAGACAGAGAGCTGACAAGGCCAGTGCCTCTCCAGCAGGAGTCCTGAGAGGAAGGGCATGGTCAGTCAATGCTGGTGATGCCCCCATGGTCTAAACTCCTGCCCTTGTCATTGTGGTCACTCAAACACCTTTTAAGAAGAATATATATTTTCAAAGAATTATACTTTTACACAGTAAAAACCCCAAATAAACCTTCAGGAGCCTCTTCTGTCAACAAATCTGTCTTTGTTTTCTGTGTTTTCTACCATACACAGTAACAGCATACCTTGAAAGGTGAAAAAGTTTGACAGCTGCAGTTCTGTTCCTGGAAAAAATACTTTATTCTGAATAAGTAATGGTCTCTCAGATTATTTCAATTTATTTTGAGACTGAATACACTTGTCTAAGGACTTCTAAAACTTAGTGTGATGAAAAAGGTTTAGGGATTTCTGTACACTAAATATTGCATTAGTCAGAGTTAGCATTACTTTTCTGTTTGGACGACACAGGACAAGTAAGTTACTATCAGCTTACTTCTTTACAGTTTCTTTTTGAAGGAGTTGAATCTCAGACTGAGAATTCTTCTTATGTGGGTAGTTTGCCTGAGCTGTAAATTCTGAACTTTGACTTTGAAGAGGAGCACAGGTTTCTTTTAAAATCAGTCTCTGTTGTTCTTGCATCACCCTCTTAACGGCAGCATTCAATTGCCTTTCTGTATCACATTAAATGAAGTAATCAGCACCCATCTCATCACGAGTACTTTACTGTAATGGAAAGAATTTTTTCTTCTCTGTATTTACATAAAAAGTTCCTGACTCTTCCCAGTTCCCAGCAATCTCAGATGGAATATGTTTGACTCAGCTGAGGCCTAAGTAATACTTAAGGATAATATATTGAACTGTTGCTGGAATATCATCATTTCCAAAGGCCTGAACATTTGTTGGAAAATTTTCATTCTATTAACCAAAAACCTTCCTATTTTTTTACAACTTGATGCTATTTATAAAATGTTGCCTAAATCAGTCCAAACAACTGGTTGCATTGTTTACTCACCAGATTTCTACAGCTACTTTGAGAGCAGTGCTACTTGATTATGTTTCACCTACCCTAATCAAAAGGGTTCAAAAGGGTTAAAATACATTCAGCTGATTGCTTAAGCTGGATTTTGTACAGTAAGGCTCAAAATAATTTTGTAATGCTCATCTCATTAGCATTATAGATAGTGTAATTCTGATTATGGAAGGAAACAAGTTTTGTCATCATTTTGGGTATAAAATATACTGTCACTCCATCTCTTCTTATAGTAGTAGTCATATTAACATGTCATTCATATTATCCTGGTTTAAACATACGTTCCAGTTAAGGCAGCTGTTGCATATTCTTTAGAATAATTCTTTCTGAGAGTTTAGGATAGCTCACTGTCCAATCTAGGTAATAATTTCCCACAGTTGACATGATGTGGTTGACTGCTTCATTGCTATTCTTTAATTCCTTGGTAACTGGCAGAATGTAGCATAGCAGAGAATAATTATGCTGCTAACATTTTGCAGTAGCAGTAGCATCAAACAGAACACTATGGTATTTATCCAATATTGACAAATTAAAATGAATGTATGATATTGCTGAGAAACGCTTTCACAGCTTCCCTTTTAGCAAGTTACTCAGCAAGCAGATTTCGCTAAAACAGATTTTTCCTTAAGAAACAAAAGAAAATTTGAAATGCATGCATACATGTTTTGCTTACATAAATTTTGCTTACATAAAACAAAACATAAATGTTTTGTTTTGCTAAATGGTTTTTATTTTCTACAGAGAGTTTAGTCAGTGACTGGGACCTTTACAAACACAGAAAGGATGATATTTGCAGATATATTTATCTCAGGAGAGCAGAATAGCAGCCCTGAGTTTACCATTGAACAGGCATCCTTCTTGAGGCTTGAAAGTAGAGGGAACAGAATAACAATGACAGCACTCTCCCTAAATACAAAATGAGTTGTAACCCTTCCCTCACATCTGGACACATCTGTGTCTGAGTTTCCCACATATCAGCCTTTCATACGCTGCCTTTTTGTGGTACATGACTATGTGAATGTCTTTGGTTGCACATGGGCTGCTCCTACAACATGGATAAAGTAAACATGTATCACTCAAAGATCCGTCTTAAGATCTGCACTGATGAGCTACCCCCAGACTTTTCAGTAAGTCACCTCTCCTGCTCTCTCAGGTTCTTTTCACTGATTTAAGTGACCTTAACCAGGCAGGTGGCTGTTCCAGAGTAGTTCTCATTGCATCACCAACTTCTGTTTCTGACACGTCATTATGCTTCAGACTGATGATAAACAGCATAGAAAAAGCTGATCCACACGAAAAAATTAATTGCTTTCACCTTGCTTTTTGCTGCCACTGTAGCTCACAGTTGACTCACAAGTATTCACACACACGAGTCTGAAAATGATCTTGTTCATATCCTGCAAGCTTGCTCATTACTCAGAGCAGATTTTACCTTACCTTGGCTTCTCAAACGCTTTTTGAGTGCACTGTTAGTGGCAAAATCTGCCACTTGAGATAATGAGCCCCTCAGGGAAAAACATCTGATAGTGTTTACTGTCAAAGAACTTAAATAGATTGAGCCTATTTCTTACCTCAAAGCACAAAGGTGAAGTGATGACATTTTACTCAGGAAATGCTTCTCTCCATCAACTTGCTGCAGCTATAATCAAACACTTAAAAATCATGTCAACAAAGTGCAAATCCAACATTCAGAGTAACATAAGGGCATGTAGAGAAACTTCTGTTTTAGCACAAAACAATACAGATCTGTAGCTATTATAAAGCAAGGGAGGAAATCACTTTATTGCTAACCACAGTCCCACCTACAAATCATTCTAATACTGATTCACCTTTTTATTCATATTGCAGACAATTTTTTTCACAATATTAGAATATTGCTCTCTTGTCTTATACAAGTAACTGCTGCTTCATATTACCTCTGTCTCAAGCTACATGCCCATGTGAATTATTGTCTCAAAATCTGACTGCAAGATTTATCAAAATATTGAAATGTTTCAGGTCAGAAGGAGTCTCTGGGAGCCACAAAGTCCAATATCCAAAGACAAGGCAAGGCCATCTTAAAAATTAAAATTAATTCCAAATTACTGTTGGAAACTGGACCTAATGTTTTCCTTTTCTCCATCTTAATGACTCTTCTCTGGTTTACATGGTCTTTTGAAAAAAAAAACCATAGAGAGCAACCTTCCAGTGACACTGTTCAAATTCAACATAAATGCATTTGGTTCCATGCCCTTTTCTTCAATATTCTCTATCTGATCCTTCTTTATTGTTGGTAGTTAATATTCACCATGGCTAGTTTAGCATTTAAAGATCTCCACATGTAATCTTCTTTGCCCAGACATGAGTGTTCACATGCTTCTGCAGAGATTTCTTTGTGTTAGATATCAAAGCAGTACTTCAAGACAGAAAAATGTGTTTAAAAATTTACCTTTTCTCACCATATATGGAGTCTTCTAATAATCTTCAAAAATCATTTGTCATATATAACATAATTCATGGACTCCTACTTTGTATTTGTGGTCAATACAATATATTTTGAAAATAAGGGAACCAAGCGCAGAATTGTAAGGGGTGACATTTTCTCATTTGTAGAATAAAATTGCTAAAATGAGACAATTTGCAATGTTTTGCAAAATTTACTGGTTCACAGAGATACTGTCTGTAGATTAATACTTTTCAGGTTTAAGAATGTTATTTAAATGGTGTTTTGTTTCCTATATCGGGTTGCTTGCAACTGAAGAAGGATAATAGAGTCAAGAAAGCAGCATGGTATAAGCTGAATGGAAACCAGAAACCTTTTCTCTGTGAAAATAGAAGAAACTAGAGGTGTTTGAAAACTCTAATTATGAGGTAATTTTCAACTGAAATTTTTAACAGTATTGGGTTGAACTCTATAGCCACTTCTATTGGCACAGAAGAGATAACTTACCGCAGCAAACAAAAACGTGTTGAAATGTTGCACAAACATGAATAAATATGTTACTGCTATTAACTTTTCAGTGTTTCAAGGTTTTTTCCTGTACTGCTGTATGTTTAATCAGAATTAATTTCATGTATTATATGTAATGCTACAGTATTCATTATATGTAGGATTATATTTAGAATCTGTAACATGTTTTAATTCAGTTATAATAAGTTTCTTTTAACTCTTTCCTCCAACAGAGCAAACTGTCTTTTTTAATCCATGAAACAAACATTTGAGCTGGAAATATTAAAAAAATATTCCCCTAGAGGAAAACCAAACTTATTATTTCCTTCTAAATGGATTTAATTTCACAATAGAAAGAGATGGTTCACGGTTATTGCGAATTTTTTATATAGAACAGAAAAGTTTTATGAAAGTTTTATTTTATTTTTCAATCCCTTAAAGGGCAGAAAAGTAGGGAGAAGCTACAAAGAAAACAATTCTGAATATTTGTACTTTTGTCCATCATTACTTTATCAAGATCTCAAAGGTGACATCAAGGGAGTAGACAAATCCCTTTAGGTTTTAGTTGTGTATGGATTTCCTATTTCATCTTAACATAAGATTATTGTCAGTTTACCTTCTGAGGTATTTCTGCTGTAGAACAAAACAAACTTAGTAGACACCATACATGAGATGTTTTCTTAAATATGCTATGGTTTAGATAGAAGGTTTCTTGTATTTTCTTTTTTTGGGCGTAAGATAGTGAAATAAATACTTCCTAAAATCCATACTGAAAGTTTGTCTTTTTACTGGAAAGACAAATCATAGGTAATTCTCTACACAGAGAAATATGCTGGAGAAAAAATTTGTTCCTCTGGCACAGAAAAAATTCTGAATAAGTGACTTTTGAAACAGAAAAACTAAGGTGAGACAAAGAATCCATATGGAAAATTATAACTTCATAGTTGTGTCATTTTATCCCTTCAACCTGCAAGCCAATTTCTCTATGCAATGAAAACAGTCATTTTTGAACCCCCTATTAAAAATGTGCAGAATAGAATAGAACACTTTTTTCTTACAGCTACCCTGGGGTTTGTTACACTGTACAAAATAGCATGCACTGCAATTTTTTGGTGGGTTTGGAAAATAAAGGGATTGGAGAAGCTATATTTTAAACATCATGTAGATAATTTCGAGCTCAGGTTAGCAAATACATCTTTTTCAATCAACATTTTTTCCACATAATTACACTTAATTACTCTTTGCAAGACCAAACAGAATAGAATGGAAAGACTTATCAGTCTGCCTCTGAAATGCACAGCTTGCCAATTGCAGGTTCAATCAAAGTTTTAGGCTGCAAAATTTAAATCTGAAGTTTAAAGAGAAGCTTCACTGGCATAGCTTGACCACGTAGATTTGTGAGTTTCTATTGAACTATTTCTTTCTCTTTTTACCAAGAGCAGAGAAAGACAGTACACAGAGAAAAAAAAAAGTCATATAGTATGTATGGATAGATGATGTGGATCTGTTATGAGCAAAAATGTTACCCAAAACTGTGGGGGTGTGGAGATTGCAACCTTGGGTTCATTGAATTTCATAATATACAAATACTTGGAAGTTTTTCTCATCTAAATTTCTATATTTTGTTGCAAATTATCATAAAGCCACAGAAATCATCACCAGAAATTAAACCTTAGATGAATAAAGTAAATATATCTAAATATATCAAGCTATTATGAATTACTATCAGCAATTAATGATTGATCAATATCAATCAATAGCATGGCAGTGGTTATTAACAGCAACAACTAATCCTAGATTAATACCCAATATAATTACAGAAATCCAGTAGATGTACTACAGGTTACAATAAACGTATTAGAGAAGTAACTTAACAAAAATACAAAGACCAAAGCTGGCATTTTATAATAACAATGTAAGAGGAGATATGCTTATGATAGATTACTTGTATGGATATATATATAGTAGGAGCATCAAGCAAATTAGAGAGTTTTCAGGGGTGAAACCATCCCAAAGGGGTGGGAGGACAAATCAGTCCCAAATTTTGATCCAGCCATCCCAGAGGTGTGAAGAAAGATCAAATTGATACCAAAGTGGGACCAAAGGAGACACAATGAGATAACAGAGTGTTTCTTCAGAAAGGTCTATGTCACAGAGTCCAGAGTCATCTGGACACATTCAGTGAGAGTCTAAGATCTGACAGAAAATTAATGTGAAATTCAACTGGCGTATGCTTGTGTGTGACATAGAAAACCACAGAAAACTCAGAAAAAAACCCCTCTATTTTGTCTAAAAATGCAATTCTTTTTAGATCCTAGAGACATAAGACTGTGTAGGACAACACCACTTCAAGCAGTCAACACACATTGCTAATTTCAATTTTTCATTTTTAACAGCCAATAATTAAATGATTGAATTATGCTTACAGTTCTTCCAGACTAATTTTATTTTCCCAGGCTGTTTCTACTTTTTCAGATGATAAATTGCCATTTGAGTTTCTTGGGTTTATGCTTATTCATGGTACCTCAGGATGTCTCTGGATTCTTGATACTTCATCTATACTTTAAAGTTACCCAATGCACTTTTTAAGGACATTTCTAGTTCCCAGCCATCCAGCCCCCCTTTGGCAGGCAATTTCTCTGACAGTATTTTCCAGGAGCCATTTCGTTCTGTTCAGTATTTTCCCTTTTTTAACCAGGCCATCTTTATGGATGCTCACTAAAACTGTAGTGAAAAATATTTACTGTCATGTAGGCTGCTGGGAAAATATAATCATAAACGCTCTTCACAGTGCTACTTAGCCATGTTGACATAAAACAATTTAAATGGAAACTGGTGAAGAGAAGATTTACTAAGGAGGTCAGGGGATGAAAAAGACAAATAATGTCTGACAAAAAGGATACTAAGAGTGACTCTGGCTGAGCAGGCACCAAAAGAGGAAGACAAGAACTGAGAGATGACACTGGCACAAAAACCCAGTAGGTCCTGAAACGAACTGGCAAGAATATTTGTAATGATAGAAAAAGGAGGTTTCAGAAAAGACTTGCACTAACTGAAGTGGAAGTTCAATGGAAGCAATCATGCAGCCTTTAGGAGCGTGTCTGAGAGTTTGGAAAAGGAATAGCTTGTCAAGGGTCTTCACAGAACCATGGATTTGCCCACTGAATTATAAGAAAAATTATGGATCCAGTTGTATGGAACTAATATTTATGTGATTAACTAACTGTTTGCTGGTGACTTATTTCTGAAAATTTGCACTGGTGGAAATGAGGTGGAACAGTTCTGTTAGACACAGATTAAATTGTTTGCAGAGGACAAAGTACTTCTTGCCTTCAAAAGAATGCCGTTAACTCAGCAGAGAACATTTCTCTCAGAAACCTGCATTGGGCATGGAAATGATGTGTGTGTGTTAAAAAGAAGCACCTCAGAAAAAAATAAGAACAAATACTTGACGTGTTATTATGGTGGATTTGTAATATTTGATATTATCTGTCCTTGTGCCCCTCTGTCTGATCTAATGAAAGGCTGGGTAAGAATAGTTAATCATTTTGTAATTGGTAATCATTTTGTTGCTAAGCTGATTCAGAGTCTACCAAGTTAATTACAAGCTATTTGTTGTTCAAATGCCCATGATTAAATGGGAAAATTTTCACCTGAATTGTTTTGTTTGCTTTAAGTACTTTACGGAGTATGATTTAAATTTATGTAGGCTGAAGGTACTGATTAAAAGTTTCTAGTTTGGTTTTATTTTCAGGAGAAAGAAAACTTTCTGATAGTTTAACAGTCCTAACACAATCTTGGAGAAGAATGTCTCTCTCTGTCCTGGATCCTGAATTTTGGCCACAACAGCCACAGGCAGTGCTACTGACTTGGGCAGTGTGATTGAAAAGTGGACCACTGGAAAAGGACCTGGGGGTGCTGGTTGATGGGGACAGAGCATGAGCCAGTGTGTGCCCAGGTGGCCAAGAAGGCTAGTGGCATCCTGGACTGTGTCAGCAATAGTGTGGCCAGAAGGACCAGGGATGTAGTTCTTCCACTGTACTTGGCACTGGTAAGGCTTCATCTCAAGTACCCAGTTCCAGGCCTCCCAGTTCAGGAAGGACATTGAGGTGCTGGGGTGTGTCCAGAGAAGGGCAGCAGAGCTGTGGAAGGGTCTGGAAACAAAGCTTATGGGAAGCAGCTGAGGGAGTTGGGCGTGTTCAGCCTGGAGAAGAAGAGACTCAGGGAAGATGTAATCACTCTCTACAACTCCCTGAAAGGAGGCTGTAGCCTGGTAGGGATTGGTCTCTTCTCCCAGGGAATCAGTGACAGGACAAGAGGACACAGTCATAAGCTGTGCTAGGACAGCTTCACGTTACACCTTATAAACAAGTTCTTCACAGGAGTGATTAGGCATTGGAACCACTGCCCAGGGAGGTGGTGGAGGCACCACCCTGGAGATGTTTAAGGTAAGACTGGATGTGGCCCTTAGTCACATGGTTTAGTTGACAAGGTGGTGTTTGGTCAAATGTTTAACTTGATCTAAGAGATCTTTTCCAAAATTCTGTGATTCTGTGTGCAGGTAAAATTTAGCTAATTTTTGTTCATCTATACCATTGGGATGATGGAAAGATCTGACTGGAAAAAGCAGAGTAAAGCATGTGGCCACAGGAGATTAAGGTTTAATTTCTAATAACAGGCTAATTTTTCAGTAGCATAATGTTCTCAGCAGGTAAAAAATTGGGCTTTCTCTGTATCTTCTGCATTTCCTGTCTTTATGCTTTATAACACATTTCTCTTCCTGCTCTGCATTAGCTATAATTATCCTGTTATTTAGTGGCATCCTTCAACTCTGGCTATCCCCATGATTTCTTATCTCTGCCATTTGGCTATGACTTAGACAGAATTCAAAGTGGTATTTGTTCTATACAGCCTGAAAAAAAGAGATAAGCAGAAAAAACTCAAGAACTTGGGAAACAAAGGTTGTTTACTTTTGTTCCACTTAGGCATCAATTTTGTCACCTCTTTTCTGTCTCTGTAGTCTTGTCTGTGGATTTCTTTCATTAAGCCTGTCTAAATGACAAAAACTGTTTCCCAGGAAAAGGGAAAACTGACGAGCTAATTGGAAAGGATACACAGTATGAAACAGTAAAAAAGATTAAGAGTTGATCTAAATCTTACTTTTGGGGGTTATTTACATCCTTTTTGTCTAACTTTTCATCCTTTGTATATGCAAATACAACTTATGTGCTGGGATACTTCAACTCCTCTTTTTCTCCTGAAATTTCTCATTAAAACAGACTACCAGCATATTAGATTGCTGATAAAAGATAGCCTATAATTGAAAAAAATGAGGTCTTTTTCTTTCTTTTAAGGTTTTTAAAGGAACTAAAGTCCATACTGAAGAGGACAATTAAAATTATTAAAGTGGCTCTGAAGTGAATTTAGTGTAAACACAGCACACAGTAAACCAATAATATTACTATATAACCTTATACTCAAGCAAGGAAAATATTATCTCCAGAAGAAGAGACACATATAAAATTAATTAATTTGAAAAGGGCAAAAATATAATGGAGTACAGGAGAAGATTAGTATTTGTAGGACTGTTAGACTCTGTGACCAGGGAAACAGCAGACAGAACATAGTGGTTACCATGGTACTTCAGTGCTAATTTAGTGCATATAAATTTTTGGTAGCACAATTGGTATATTGGTCACAGATAGAAATGACACCAGTAAATGAAGGGCAACTATGGCACTATTCAATTTACTTTGTGAAGATCTGCTATTTAAACATTCAGATATGGAGATTTCTACCATTATTAAAGGTTTATGCTAAAATATTTCCTCTGTAGATTTATCAAGGTTAGTCTGAGAGAGACGAATGTAGATTAGGAGAGCAACCACTTTAGTCTGTCCACCACTGGACCCAAAAGGTGAATGTCATGCCATTGAACCTTCCATGTTTCAAGGTATCTGTTAACTATTTCCACAATTACACAGTTTCCAATCTGAAATACTAATTTTTCTCTCTCCATTAGTTCAAATGGCTGAAGTGGAAAAAAAGGTTTGAATTGTTCAATTTTTTGTCTATTCGGTATTTTCAAGGACAAGTTATAAGTCTGTAATAATGCTTTGTTGGGCATTTTTAATTACATGTGCATTTTAATTAAGGTGTGGAGGATCTTTTACTTCATTCTTACTTCATTCTACTGCTTTTGTGTTTTTTTCTCTATAAAAATAAATCTTGTTCAAACAACACTGGTTATTCATTATACATTGATTATATGACCAACCATCTTGGACAAAATTTGAGGTCGGAATGATGAGATTTAACTGCAGAGAATGCCTTTATTCTTGAACTGGTGCTGCATTCTGATGTACAGGATTCATACGACTCAGGACAAGCAGTGGAGTCAGAAGAAAGAAGTCATACACTGAAAGGACCATGGAATCAGGAAACAATACCGAAAAACTAGCATCCTTTTGTCTTCTTGATTGCAGTGGGCTAATTTTCTAAATTATCAAACCCTCATATTCCACAACTGTAAAATGGCATTTGGGTAGACACAGATACCATGGAACCAACAGGATCTAAAACAATTGTGGACATGTGACTGCACTGGTGTATATTAAAGCACACAAATCAAAAATTTTGATGGTTTTATATGGCAGTAGGAAGACATATGAAACCTGATCTGAGGAAGATCCATTGTTGTGGGCAGATGTTACTTGATATTTCAAAAAGCTTGATCATGAGAACTGATGTGCTGGCCCTTGAGTGACTTTGAACCAGCACCAGCTGTTGTGACTGCAACATATTTGATATGGCAGAAGGAGTCCCAAAACCTACTTTATTGCACTGCCAAACTGTGTCATTTGTACTGAATGTCAAATGAGCAAATGAGTACATTTTTAGATCTTAGGACTACTTATGACCATATCTTGCTCCAGCCCAATATGTAGACTGCGCCCATTTTTTCCACATTAATTCCGAATCATTCTATGAACATTTTAGTTAACTTATAGTTTTAATTTGGCTAGTTAACCACTCTTCCTCCTGAAAACATGTTCAATATGTATTCAGTTATATTGCTAGTCACATATTTGGGACAAAGAAGAGAGACTAAACAAAACCTCCTAGAAGTAAGTAATATGAGACTGTACAATTTGGTGTTCTAATAATGAAAGTCTACATATTGGGTTGTTGGGTTGGGGTTTGGTTTTGGTTTTTTTTTCTTTTTTAAATTTGAGCTGGTATTTCAAGAATCAGTATCAAAATATTGCAAAGATGTCAATTTTTTTTTATACTACACACTATGTCATATAATTTGAGTGTTCAAAAAATCCTTAGGCAATAAAATAGTTAGAACCATATAAATACAAAGGGAAATTTATTAAAAGAACTGAGCTGCCTATTGATCTGAGATCTCCATTGAAGTAAATCCTAGAAACTCTGAAATAATAGAAATCCTAAATTCAATGACCACAACATAATGGAATTTGATATTTGTATACTTAACAGTATAAATAGTTCCTCAAAATCCTAAATCCATATTTTCCATTCTTTGAGTTTACTGGTGCTGTGTAATATATAAGAACTCTATTATTTTCCTAAAACACCTTTGGACTATTTTAGCAGTCTTTTATTTTCCCCTAAAAAGCATTTTGATCATACACGTAGACAGCTGCCATTGTAGCTTCCTCTTTTCAAGTAAGGCTAATTATACTTTTGGCACTGGTTGTTCAGAGTAAATAGTCTGGAAAGTAACAAAGGAGAGAAAGTGTATTTCCACATCACAGCTTAGTCTTTCCTAGAGTAGTATACCACATAAGACTAGAAAGACATGCAATCTGCTAATTTTTTTTGTTTGATCTTCTTGAGAATCTTCCTTATTTAATTTTTATACTTAGTGGTTCACCTGGATACAAGAATATCATGAAAGTTACTGGTTTGGAGGTAAATCCATTTAATAAATATATTGCAAACCTGGCATAACTGATCTCAAAGGCTTTAAATAAAATTGACTTGAGCATGCCTTTCCCAGCTTGACTTACCCCAACATGCATTTTCGCTCTTTTCTCTCTTCTGGCCTTTACTAATCCATTTCTTCAGATTAGATCCAGTTGAAAGCAAAAATGACTTTTTGCCTAGCTAACTGCTTCTGCATAAATGGGGAAACAGCCCTGTGGCAAGATAAACATGGTTTTGGTAGTTTCTACCTTCCTTTTTGTAGGAAGAATAAATTCTACAGTGCTTCAAGCAGAAAATGTCCCCTGACCTACTCCAAATCCTTTAACAGATGCTTAATTCTGGGCCTGAGAGCCTAAGGTTGAAGGAAGTTATATCTTCTGTTCCATTTCTGGTTTACTACAGCCTTCTGTTTCTAATGAATGTAGTTCCTGTAGCATTATACCAGGATGAGCAGTCAATATTTACACAACAAATCTCTTAATCACACACTCAAGTCATGACATGCTCAGGACATGCTCAAGTCATAAGTAAGCTCTAACTCAGCATATAATTGCCCCTGGGCTGGATCATGATGATTGAAGAATAAGTGCACATCCTCAGTATGCTACAAAATCCATTTGCTCTATACTCATGTGAAATGACTACAGAAAACTCTTTAGTTCAGCAGACATCCTCTGAATGTCTAGAGAGGATTAAGGATTACTGTCTAGTCAAAGTCTGATGATTATGAAGATGATTTGATGATGTTTATTCTGTGGGAATACTATAACAATAATTTTTTCTGAGGCACTTTCAAGTTTTAATTTTAAGAAAGGAAGATTTACTTAGTTGAACTTACCAATGAGTGATTCCTTTACCACAAAAATGAGACTAATGAATTTCTAGTAAATGGAAAATAAGAATTAGAGCAGATAACAAAGATGAACAGTGTGTAAGTTAATTACTGATAAGGTAGTAGCAGTTGTGTTGACATTCGGAGAGTGATAATGCGCTATGTAGAGCAAAAACTATTTGGGCTGAATTTATTTTTTAGTCTTACCTAGAGCTTATCTGTATAGCACAGCTTACAGCATAGTCACAGCACATATTAGTCCAAGGACCCATTAGCCCTCTATGAGAGGTAGTTTATTCTTTTTAAATAGTGAATAAACCCCAAACAATTCAGCTGCATGGCCAAAAGCAAACCATCCTAACATTTATAATGTTCCAGGTTATTTGAAGGTATAAATCCCCAGTGAGATTCTGTGTATGTTGGCATTATGTCAGCAGGAAATATTTATGAAGGTCTTTACAGTTTTCATTTAAAAAATTCAGTGTCACCTTGAAAATAAAGAGCAACAAAGGAATTAAACACAGGAAGATTTCAAGAAATTAATGCAAAACCAAACCAGGAAAGTAGTAACACTGCTTTTAAATAAAAAAGGAAGTCTAGTCAAAGAGTACCAACTATTAATTTGTTTTATTCTTTTTTATTAAAATTATTAAAGTAAGTCATTCTTAGAGGTTATGAGATTTTAAGTAAGCTGTTGTGCTTCTTTAAAGTCCTTGCAGTAGTAAAGGATGCAAAAGCTAATCCAGCATATCTCTAGTTTACACAACATATGAGTATGTCACCTAAAACATTAGGACTATTTACTTACATAATATAAAATTTTAGAATTGATGAAGTTGTAGTATTGTTAACACAATAATTCAACAGTTAAATAAGACAATACATAAAAAATTAATCCTTTATCATGTTGTTGCTATTATTATTTTTTCACATTAACATTATTATGCAGTTTTCCTTTTTTTTTTTATTGTTTCTTGACTGATTTTCTTAAGAATCAAATTCAATGATAGAGAAGACTAATAATCCACCTACAGTAATATCAAAAAAATTTGGAATTGAAGTACTAAAATCCCAAAAGATATGCATCAAACACAGCCTGACATTTGCTATTGATATAAAGTATAATTCTGATTTTTTTGCAATTTCCTCTGATTTTAACATCCTTTACACTGTTAAGTAGAATAATTCATTCTGAGTTTCATGCCTCTGATGAAGTAGAATAAATGCTAATGTTACAAGAACATGTTTTGTACTGTGTACTGAAAAGATTCTAATTGGTCTTGATATGAATTATGTCTTTCACAATTTATATCTTAATCAAAGATCAAATATTGATTTGAAATGACCCACATAGCATTAACTAAATGTTCATGGTGTGCAAAAGCCTTCCAGGGTCAGTAACCTGAACAGAAATGCTGTGCTAACAGCACATCAGGCTTAACAGAGATATTCAGTGATTACATACAGGTAATTTTGTGTCTCCTTTTATTAGCATTAATCACTGCCAATTTGTTTTATAGTAGCCTGCAAAAACTGTGTGAAATACCCTATGGAGAACACCATGTGCTCCATGTAACAGCATCTGCTTAACACAAAAGCAATTCTACTCATGCTAAATTCTGTTTTCAATGGCATCTATTAAGGGTGACTAAATTGCTATTTCTGTCTGTTGAGAATAGTGCTGCAAGAACACAACAGTAATTTTCATCAGGAAGAGGAAGTGTCCTTAAATACAGGATGTGAACAGTAAGATTGTGAAAGATTGTATGCTATATCCAAGAGTAACATGTCATGTGTTGAAAACCAGGAGAAAGCTGTTGTCAATGCTACCAAAGGCCATAAATCCACTCTGACTGTGGGTGCCTGGGGTTCCCTATGTAGGTCACTGCAGTTTAGATTCTCAGCACTTTTCTTTCTTAATAGACTGTGGTGCAATTAATGAGTATCTCATTAACTACCATAGACTAGGCAAGATCAAGTCCCACTCATGGTCACAGAGAAGTCCTTAATGAGACACTCATAAAAATATGGCCATAACTCAGCAACAGAGACAATTTCCTGTGATGCAGTTTTTGAAATCTGCAGTATCATCTCCTACACACTTGCACTGTATATACTCTTCCATTACTAGCCCCCATGCACCTCTGCAACCCCCCAGCAAGGCAGGGCACAGAGCATACCTGGGGAGCCTGTGCTACCTGCCCAGAACCAGGGCTCAGTGAGGCTGCAGTTGGGCCACTAAAACAACAGAGCCTTCAGTCTCTGACTTGCCTCTCTGGAAAGTGCTGGTGCTGTTCAGTGGCTGGACTTTGACCAACCTCAGGAAATTTTTTCAGAGGAAAACAGTAATCTGTGGCTCAGGAGATGTGTCAGCCACACATTGGTGGTGGATATGCAGAGAGCTTGTGTAATACTCTACAAAACCAATGTTGGCATATTTTGTACCGGTTACAAAAGGTTGTTTAAGAAAAGTCCTGTGTTTTTAGTCTCATAAATTAAAATATGAACATACCTTTCTCTGAAGTCAGTTCTTTCATATACTTCAAATGATAAACCCTCCTCAGGGTGGCAAATAGAAAGAAAAAAGAACCATCCAGCCTCTGTTTCAATACTGGCTAAATTGTATGCAGCACTTCCATATTTACAATATTTCTACCAAAGCATGAGCACCCTTGCATGGAATTGTTTTTCTCTCATTCAATATGGTCTTTTAATAGCCTGCATCTATGAATGACAAGTTTTTCCATTGTCTGTTTTTCCTTCATATAGCAAGATATGACTCCCACTTTCACAAAAGTGTTTTAACCAGGTATTCATTTTGCATTGATCAAAAGCTAAAGAGAACAAATTAATTTCTCTTACTTTTCCAAGTTCTTTTCTCTGTTCTTATATCTGGCTTTAACATTTTTCTTAAGATACAGATCTCTAATTTCTGAATGGTTCCAGTGATGGCAAATGTTGCCACTTTGCACTCATTTTGGAAGTACTCTTTTCCTTTGGGTCATGTTTATTCCCTTTGTTTCATTCTCAGAATGTTGTAACTAATTGGATCTAAACAAACAATAGTGTTCAGACTGTCATATTACAGTAGTCATTCTACAATATACTATAGTAATTGACAATTGTTATAAAGATTACCAGTGATTAAGGATCTTCCTCTGGGGAATTTGGGTTGGTTCTGATGTGACAGTAAGCCTTGCTTCTCTGAAAGCTTGGCTAAAAGACTGTTGCTACAGAGTGCTACATGGAGTAGATTCTGGGTAATTCAGTTAAAGTCTGCCCTTTCACATGTTTCCTGAAAAAGTAAATTAATTTTAGACATGATTATTATGAGGGAAATAATCTTTGATATCACACTTTGACACTGAGAAGGAAGTCTGAATATTTGCTGACTAGTGCCCTTGGAATGTGCAAAACAGTCAATCTTTTCATCACCACTTGGCTTCTCGATCTGGGTCATTTTTACATCTATAATCAACTACCCTTTGAAGAAGTTGAGGAGTATCTAGTCAAGATATAAACATAAACTTTATTTTCCATGGTTGTTAGTCTGATACTTCTTAATAATATGTAAGTTCACACTTGAGAACCACAAGAATGAAAATTTTTGAATATGAATGAGAAGAAGTCAGGAAGAAAATTTCCTTCAAAGCTGGACTCTGTAATGGCAGTCAGTGGAAAAAGTCTGTTTTACTATATATTGTCAGGAAGATGAAAATTACCCTTCTGCTTCTTCTCCCACACTTTGAATATCTACTCAAAATGTTGGACAGTAACTAACTACTAAAATTTTGTATTTATTTTATTATTCTCTTTGAGCAAAATGTATCTACTCTTATCCTAGCTATTAGCTATGTGTTAACTATGAAGGATATTTGACTTTTATAATTCTAGACTAGAAGCCAGACACTGGTGAGTGGAAAGCACCAGCTCTATCCTTACCTTACCCTTTGGCCTTAGGAAGCCTCTTCACCTTTTCAGTTTCTCCATCTGAAAAACAGAGATAATATTTTCCTATCTAGGTAGAAGGAGTTCTTTGAATTAATTTATGTTTTATCAATGTTAGGCAAAAGCAAAGCACTTTATAGGAGTCAGTCATTTCTGCAAAAATGATTTTGCAAAATGGGTTTTAGAGAGATCAGTTTCAGACCACCAGGGTTTCATAATTTTCATATAGTCAGTTAACACACTTCGAATAAATTTTCATTAGTGGTGCAGGAATAAAACCAACAGTTTATTTACTGAGATCAAGAGCTTTCAGCTAGCAGAAAATCTGATAGGCTAAATATAAAGCGAAAAAATGAAATTACACTTAAATATGATGATAAACATATGTAACAGTACTTAAAACAGTGCAGTAAACCCTCTTTAAAACCGAGTACCTGGAATTACAGAGTAATATTAACCTCCTCTGTAGAAACAAGACTTATAGTGTATTATATCAGAGACAAATTCAAGGCGACTTAAGAAAATTGAAGGCTTTGAAAGGAGAGGGGTGATGAAAATGAAAATTTGTTCCAGGAAAATTTTTCTTTCTTTCCCCTTCCCCTTCCCCATGAAAAAAAAATCAGTTTGTATGGATTAGCTGTTGAGGTCCATTTTTGTCACTCTTTATGTAGGTGTTTTCCAGTAAAAACCTGCATAGCTGCCCATTCATGATTTCTTGATTTCACGATTCCTTGAAAAATTGAATCCATACAGACTGAGATACTTTATGACCTTTCACAGCACTGAACTACAGTATTGAACATAGTCTGAGAAAGGTTCTTTTAGCAATTTTCTAGAGTCCTGTTTAAGCCCATTCTTTATTTTTCCTTCCTTTGTCATTATTAGCTTGTCTATAAAGGTCTCTTGTCCACTAAGGATCAACTAGAGCTGCATGTTCAGAAGGACCTGGGCTGTATATCTTCATCCACAATTACCTGGAAGAGGGAAAGCACTAATAAAGATCCATCTCCAGAATATTCTTAACTAGATTTGGTAGCTCATTGCTGATGAAGTAGAAGAAATTCTGATGTTGCAGAAGAAATTCAGAAGAACCTCAGAAAGCTGAGTGGGCAAAAAGGTGAAACAACAATTTCAGTATCAAAAAATTAAATCAATATATCTAAGAATAAATAATAATACAAAAAATCCTGTAATGTCTAATGTGTATCAGAATCTGAAAAAAATCAGTGGCAAGGGTGCCCATCTTCAGGTAGCATACTGAAAACCAGATGGAGAGTTCATTTTTCCTGCTTCATAAAATTTTCTTGCATCATCATCTTGGTGTCATATTCAGTTCTAGTTTATGTATCTCAGGAAATGTATTTAAGAACTAGAGATGCTTCAGGGAAGCACAATTAGATAGATGAAGGAAATAGAGCATGAGAATGTCCCTTATGAGGAGAGACCCTGAGATTTTTTAGTTGACTTTTGAAAGGAAAGCCCTGAAGAGATATGTGACAAGAGATTTACAGACCCATGAAGGTTCTGTACAAGCTGACAGTGGAACTGTTATCATTTATTCCAGTTCTGGAACTTGGGGACAATTGTTAAAACTGGTAGATAGTCATTCTGAAACAAAAATGTGATTTTACAGAACCGGTCATGAATATCTGAAGCATGCTGCCACAGGAGTTCATTAAAAGAGGAAATATTTTCAGGTTCAAAATGGAGCTAGATAAATTTACGGGCAGCAAAGAATCTAGTAATTAATTAGTTTGCTCTCTGATCTTCTCTTTTTCTTTTTATGAAGATGTGAAATGACACTTATGCTGAGATTTTTGTTTAAAAAAAATGAAAACAAAATGTTTGAGAAGGCCTTGAGTTCAAAGTTCAAAAACTCTTGCCATTAGGAAATTCTGCTCTCTAACTCATTACAGACTTAGAAAAGTTTCTTCATGCCTCCCACTTTCTTGGAAAATTCACAGGCAAAAATGTTTAAAAAGTTATATTGCAGGTTTTTGATACATTTTTTGCCCTAAGATTTTTATAAATTTTGACTTAATACATATTTATTTCAATAAAATAGCTCAACCAACCTGAATCAAGTAAGTTTTAATTTATTTTCTCTGTTAACAATATTTAATTTAAAGGATTTTAAACTTTCAGCAACTCCCAGTGCTTACAGTTAAAACTCCTAAGTTCAAAATTAGAAATTTATTTCCCTTGACTCTGAAAGAAGAATGCTTCAATAAAGCAGAAAGGACTATAAATCTCTGAGAAACATTAAAATTCCTTTTTCTATTAGATAAACCTGGAGTAAATTGTAGAGAACAAAATGTCAAAACATCTTTGTATCTACAATCAAAATATGAAGTCATTGAGCTTATATTTATACAAAGAAAGTTTATGAAGTGAAATTATTATTAGACAGTTTAAAATATTTATTTATATCCTGTAATTTGTGAGTGACTAAAGGGGATGGAGGTTTTATGATGTGCTGATCTATAATTTGAGAAATGTCACTTTTTGTAACAATATGAAGGCTGAGATTCTATTCATACTACTTATTTACATTACTGTAAAACTACTTGAGGATTCATGACAGATCTTTTTTCCTTTCTATACAGAATTTTTTTCAAAATAAAATGAAAGGCAATTTATGCTTCCTCATCTCTATCAGTGCCTTATGTCCAAGTAGAATTTAATTTGTTAGTACATTAATTGTAAAATACTTTCTTCCAAGGCTCTTCATCAATTTGTGCTCCCCATAGTTTTCAGACCATCCACGTTCTTATGACCTTCTAATGATTTTTGATTTCTTTCACTAACTAATCATGAAGGAGTTTCAATGTTTTCAAAAGAAAAAAAACAAACAAAACCCCTACTTGCTTTCAATCTTTTTATTTTTCAGAGAAGGTAAATGTCGAGCTGTGTTCTTTGAATACAGCTACTCCCTTATTACAGCTGAGTTGTGAAGATACATAACTGCCTACAGATGCCTTTAGAAAAAGCATTGTTAATCACAGGGCGTTTTTCCATGCACAGATTTTCTTGTGCTATTATGAATATCAAAGTGACCTTCTTACAAGTGAGATATTCTGCATTTTTATTAACTACTGACAGGAGACTGTCTTGTCAGAAAAGTACTTCATCATGTGCTTACTGACAGACTTTTTTTCAACTTTCTTTTACCACTGCATCAGAAGTATTGATCCTTCTTTATCTCTGGCCTATTTAAATCCACTCCATTTCCTCTCTGTCTTCTGCTCTCTGTTTTCTTCTCCAATTTCTACCCTAGAATTCTAAATCTGTCTTCTCTATTCTCCCTCTCTAACTCCTAATTTCTTTTGTATTTTACTTTTTAAAAATGAACCCAGCTTGCCACATCTGACAAGGTATGGACTCACTTGCCAGAACTCACCACAGATCACATATACCATCTACACACAGCTAAAAATGACTGTACAAATTTCCATACAAGAAAATGGTTTATTCCAAAAATGTAATTTCTAAAAGTATGTTGTTTTTCTGGTAGGCTACAGAGAGAGACATTCCTCAAGATTATTATGACTAACAAAGCAAAATGTATTTTTTTTTCAGCTTTTCATCTGGACCTTTTTCTTGTTTAGTACCTGATGCAGAGGTTGAAGACTGATGGTGACTGTAATTTTACTTGCTAAGAGAACTCCTATTGCATACAGAAGTACTTTTTAGATACATAAGCCTTAAATCAAGTCAAAGGTGACAGACTTAGGGATGCTGCACTATTATGATATCCAGACGTTTATTCAAAAATTATCAAGTTCCTAAAAATGTTTAAAGCTTTGAATGTTCCAACTAAATAAACTTGTACTTTAAACTGGTTAAGTCCATTTGTTATTTTGACTGCAAGCCCTGAAACATCGTTGGAATAAGGTCCCTTATTGCGTAAGGACAAAAGACTCTCCTTAATGTCAACAGAAGATTTCTTTAACCTTTACTGTACATTTTTTGGTTACAAATCATAGCACACTTAGAAACTTCTGCTGAAAAACTTGGAATTGAAAAATAACTGTAGTGGGAAGAGACCTCTGAAGGTTATCTAGTCCAGCCTCCTGCACAAACCAGGGCCATCACCTACAGCAGAATGCTTACAGTGTGTCCCCTTGGATTTGGAATACAACCAATTGTAAACTGAACTCTTCTCACCCAGTTCTCTTATCAGTTCCTCACTGTGAAGAAAAAATTTCCTAAGCCACCATATTACCCAGAAGAGAACTTTACTCATAAAGTTACACAAGCATGTGAACATCTCTAAAATCAGGTCTGTGGTTTGACATAATGGCCTGAAAACAGCTGGGACATTCTATCTGCACTACGGGCTTACTGCACCACGTTGAGGCAAACAGTGAGACATAGATGTAGTTCCATTTGAGTTATGACATAGCAAACACAGATAGAAGGGAAGAGGAAATAATGCTATGGATTGATCCAAATTTACTCAAATCACATGGAAAATTTCTATTGAATTCAGTGACCATCAAAAAGGCTTTGATCCGCTACTATGTTTTTTCTGTATTTTTTCATTATCTTGAATATTATAAGAACAATGCTTTTTCATTATTTACAGCTGTGTTATCTTTAGGTGTTTAAGGAAATTAACCAAGTTGCAGATTTCTAGAAATTATTTTATGCTGCTGTTGACTGTCTATAGAACTTTTTCCAAGTGCTTGTCATATTTAACTGCATAGAATTGCTTAATTACTTCAGTAGAAAATAATGAAAGTTATTTTTTCTCATTTACCACAGTTTTATTTGCAGAATGAATCACACAGCTATTTACATGACTGCAAAGTATTCTTTCAGTGATTTGCACTCAGCTTGTTACTTAAATTCTAAAAATCAATTAAAAGTTTTAAAGAGCAATTTGTTTGTCAAGGTCCTTTTCAAATATAGATTGCAACATTAATTGCTTGTAGCACATGTCACTTTCAGTAGAGATGCCAGCAGTGGCTGTAAAAATTTTTATAAGCTTTATGAAAGTAAATTTAATTTGATACTGGAACTGAACATGAAAATCTCCTTTCTCAATAGCAAGGATTTTTTAAGCTACACATTTGTGGACTGTTTAATCTTCATTTCAACAGCTGCACAAAGTGGTTTCTTTCCATACCAGGGCTTTCTCTCATAACCAGATAAAATCTCTTCTAAAATGAAATTTTGTGCTGCCCTTTCGGCTTTGCGACTAATAAACAAAACTGAACTCCTTGCACTGAAGTCTTGGCAGTTCAAATAAATCCAAATGTTTGCAAATTAGGTGCCATGTACTTAGTCTATCAGGTTTCCAGTAAGTAGGGCTTTGTTTCATAAGAAGGAAATTTCCAATGCTCTCCATCAGCATTAGACTTCCAAAAACTCTGCTAAATATGCTGACAACATCTTTTGGTTTTTTTATCTGTGGAAAGAAATAGTTTTTTTCAATCAGTTATTTTTGTTTCTACTTAAAATTCGAAGACTTTTCTTTCAACTAGCCTGATTACCCTTTCTCAATCTGTAATAATTTTTACATTGCTTCAACTTTCTTTTTTCATTGCCACACAAAAATACTAAGTATTTCTTTATTGTGGAAAATAAACTGGCCAGAGTTACTCATGTGATCTTACCCTTTTAATTCCAGATATTTTGTACTTCCTCTATGGGTGCAGAACTATTGCATCACACATCAGACTAATCAGTTTTGCATTTGCCTGTATTTACAAAATTTTTCAAAAGTAATTTGATTGCTGAAAGGATTTCTAATGGCTATATTAGATGGAAAGAAAATTCATTCTTCCTCCATTTCTTTAAATTAAAAATAAACAGAAAATAATTCACATTTAGGTTTCACAATTTAATTTATTTGAATTATTCTATTCTAAGATAATGATTTAATAATCTAAAACTAAACATTTAATAAAAAATAAGATCAACATGAACTTCCCACTGATTAATTTTTTTTTGTTTCTTAATAAAATGCAGTATATTTTCTCAGTGCATCCATATATTTATTTTTCTTCTGTTTTATTGCTTTTTAAAACTGACTAAGATGGTTGACACGCCTGTCTTTCAGATTACAAAATTTGACATTAAGTGAAGACAAAAAAGAAAATTACCCCCAAGATAAAAGTTTTAAAGCCGCTAGAGGTTCTTTTTGTTCAATAGGCAAACCCTTCATATATTTCACTAGTGGAGTCTAGATTAGGTAAACATAAATTAAAAGGAAAATACAGAGAGCCAAATTGCTGTACTGAATCTTCAACTTTTTAGTATAGTTTTATTGAGCTTTTGTATCTGTAATGTTTACATCTATTAACCTTTACTGACTGTGCTGTACTGCAGAGCAGAGTAATTGCAGACTTAAATTTCTATATTAAAGAATTTGGGATCAGATCTGAAACAAAGCTGTATAGTGTTTTTTTTTTAAATCTGCATGCTCCTGTGAATCTGCACAGTGGTCTCTTTTCTCCTTCCATATAGGTGCCAAAATTAATCTTTGGCTTTAATTTTTTATAAACTCCTGTCTTACATTTGTATTCTATTTTATCTAATACTGATTTCTTTGCAAGAATTTTTGTAAGTGGCAAACAGCATATTAATGAAAGTGCATACCCTCATCATAAGATGAGCTAGTTTCTAGTTGGAGAGTTCATCCATGAATGTTTTCCTGAATAGGAGGCAGACATATGTGCTTTTGAGTATCTTGGAGATTAAGAGCCTATACTTCTAGTGGCTGCCTTTCTGTTTTGTTTTGAAGTTATAAGAGACACATTTAAAGATAGAGTATCTAGGACTGAATATAATTTTTAAATTGGCTTTGCACATATGTGTATGTAATAACAGAAATAATGATTAATTGCTTGTCTATGCAGCACACGATACTTTTGCACAACTTGGTTAGAAGAAACTGAAAACACCTTATTTTATCAGATGTAGCAGTTGTTCTGAAGTGAAAAAGACATTTCAACAGCAATCTCAACCCATTGTCAAGAAAGTGCAATAATTTTTCAAGGAAGTACAGCAACATTTATGATGTTTGTGGAGTTTATAACTGCAGTCACCTGAATGGTAGTACAAAAATCATAGAAGAAGATAGTTTTGCCTCACCAGTGTCATGATACGTTATACAATAGAAGTTGCTCAACATTAAATGCCTCATTTGACTAGATGGTGGTACATAGTGTGCTGGTTGCTTCCACAGCTATATTTTGTTAAATTATTCTTTTCCTAGTCTCAGGCACTCTGTTATCACTTAAACATCAATTACAGTAATTTCATGACCATGAGGTGCACCTGGACTATAAGGCGCAACCCCCGGGAGTTGGCAAATTTCGCAACTTTGTAGATCAGATAAGGCGCACCGGACTATAAGGCGCACTTTCTTTTTGCAGCAAGGATCTGCCGCCAGTCCCCCCCCGCACGGTTGCCGGCCGAGGCTCCGCCTCAACCTGGCAGCCATGGGCCCCTGGGCCCGCCTGTAGCCGGTGGGGCCGGGCTATGCCTGCCGCTGCTCGGCCCTGCCTCCCTGGGGTCAGGCTATGTCCGCTGCCGCTCCATGCCGCCTCCCCGGGGCCAGGCTATGCCTGTGGCTGCTCGGCCCCGCCCCCCCGGGGCCCCAGGCCCTCCTGTACCTGGCAGGAGGGGTGCCACGGGCCCCCAGCCCTGCCTCCATCCAGCAGCCATGGGGCCCCAGGCCTCCGGCACCGCCTCCACCCATCAGCCACGGCACTGCAGCCCTGCAGCCCCACCTCCACCCAGCTGCCATGGAACCACGGACCCACCTTCACCCGGCTGCCACGGCCCTGCTGGCTCCTCCCACAGCTCGCAGCTCACACTTCCGTGTTGGTAAATTTCTGAACTTTGTACATTATATAAGGCACACCAGACTATAAGGCGCACTTCCGGGTTTGGGACAAAATTTTAGTCAAAAGGGTGTGCCTTATAGTCGTGAAATTACTGTATTTGTCACAGGAGAACATCTGCTGTCTAAAATAAAATTTTAAAAATTCACCAAACAAAGAAAACAAAGCAAAATAAAAACAAACAAACAAAAACCAAACAATCGCCAACAAAAAAAGGAAACACACAAAAATCCCAGAACTTTTTAGGGCTCTTCACATTCCAAGAAAGCCAGATCTGTGGGCTCAACTTTCAAGATTGATGCAAAAGAAATTTCATGGACAGTGAGATGTCCACATGCACCAACATGTAAAACCTACAGTAATAAAAAGAGAAGTAACCAAATTAATTTCTTAGCACCATGGAAAAATATTACCATCTCTAAGTAATGGATCGTATGCTTCTGGTAATTTCATAATCTGAATAGCAATAGTGATAACTATGAGTGTCTGATACAAGAGGCTGTACTGTCAGTATACTTTCTGAGATGGAGAAGATTTACTAAGAAGCCACCTCTTAAGTCTTCAAGAGATGATGCTGATGAATATTATTTTACTAGCAGCAACTTAGTGTTGACAGCTAAAAGGGAACTGTGATTGTGTGGTTAAAGTAAATTCTGTATTTGAGATCTGGAGACAAAATTCTTGTAACTTTGTAACACAATTTTTGTAATTGTCACATTTTGGAATGTGACTAACATTAGGTTAATGACCAGCTTGGAGGAAAGTGTTCAGACAAATTTTGAACCCTCATAATCATCAGCTTTCCTGAAAATACTGAAACATATTCAATGGAAGAAGGATTAGCTCCTATTCTAGGTCTTTTCTTTAAAGGATTTTTCTTAAATGTATTTTCCTCATCTTTCTCTCAAATTAAGAATCCAAAAACTGTTTTGCACCACACTAACAGATTTTACTGATGGGTTGAATGTGCTCTGACACATGAAAAAATACTCAAAAAAGTAATAAGAAATCAATATTTGAATGAATAATTGTTTGCGGGATTTTGTTAGCTTTTTTTTTCCTTCTCGTTAAAAAATAGATGGAAGAACAGTGCATTTCTATGATGTCAGAGATATTAGGAGTTTGAAATGGTTCCATATCTTTTTTTAACTTAGTTGATTATTTCTTAGAAAACTGGTACTTTTCACTTTCTTATAATATTGACTGTAAAGCAGCAACATCTGAAATGGTTTTATTTAATAAAATGAACTATCAGAATTATAAATTAGGCTTCACCATGCTCAAGTTTGCATATTCAGGACTTCAGGCTATGAGTGACAAAACCGCCTTTCATTGTTCTGCTTTATCCTGCCATCACCTTGTGTTCTTATGCCTTATTTACTACAGCAATTAAATTCTTCTCTTATTGCCTTTTCCTTTCCATCGCTATTTTTCAAACTATACACAATTCCACTGTAAACATCTAAGTATAAAACAGCAAATTCTTAGAGGATCACAGAGATGGACTTATGAAAAATTGCTAAAACCTATTCTGGTCCCAAAATCTGCAAATATGAATAGCTGTAGAGTTATACAACCAATACAGTCTAGGGTGGAATTGAAGTATTTCATCCTGACTATTTCATTTCCTAGAAAAATGGTTTCATTTTCTAAATAATTCTCTGCTATCATTAGGTGAGGATATCACAAGTAACAGCTTTCATCCAGATGAGGTAGCTCATCTGCAGGTGTGCTCTGCCACATGCCTGTGCGAGGTCAGCTTATCAACCTGTTATACTGAACTGCTTATCTGAGATGTCCACAAAGGCTTAAACTAAACATTTTACAGATGTTTGGCATTTGTCATCTTGCATTTCACAATCTTAATTATTTTTCAATGTTAATATTTTAATGTCATACAGCATATCTGATACAGTACTCAGTTACTCAGGGAAAGTTAATGATACTGTACTTTCTGCAAAGCCCGTGAACCAAACAATTATTCTTTTTATTGAGTCCCCAAATATAATTTATGCTCAAATTTGACAGATACTGGTAAAATCACCTGAATCTATTTTATTACTGGATGTACTTTGTTCTTTCTTCTTCCAAGTAGAAACAATATCTATTAAATAAATGTTACAATGCAGCACATCTCTGCATTTGGAGATTTGAAAACTAAATCAGGAAAGAATAACTCACATTCTTTGTACTTCACAGTTCTGAAAGGAAACTCAACAAGTGTGCTGCTCTCATAGCGATCCTATACTTTACAAATTATTTGGCTGAAGAATCTTTTTATACTCCAGATAATTTTCAGGTTTAAAAACACAGCACAAAGGAAAAGGACTTTCTCAAGTTTTTCCCAGCCAAGAATCTTATTTGATAGTACAGTGGTCTAGTAAATTTGAAAACTTATCTATGAGGTGTCTGTTAAAAAAGATTTCTTGACAGAAGCATCATGAGCACACAGCACTCCTTACTAACCTTCATGGTCCTTTTCCTTAAGAAAATAATTCTAAAATTAATGTACCAGACCAACTGCACTTCCTCAAGCAGCACACCAAAGACAGGCAAGGACCATGACATGATGAGTATGCATAAAGGTTTTAAAAGCTTGAGATATCAAACTGCTTCTTTTCTGACAGTAGAGGGACTAAGAAATTACTTACAATAATCTTGAGTCAGAGGAGCAGACACAGATTAAAAGGACAGCAGAACCCACTCTGCACCTTCCCTAAAGCAGCATAGACAGGCCAAAGCTATGGTCAGATCCACATCTGCAACATCATGGTGAAACTTTCAAAATGAAAAATTTCTATAAAATCCAGTGGTTTAGTGGAAATGAATGCACAGCTTTTTATGTCCATTTCTCTATCAGATTTCCTTGGCAGTGGGAGAGGGACACAAATGGGAAACATCTCCTCTCTGTCAGTGATTCACCAGTTCTTATGGAAACCCCATTACTGGCATTTTCTAGGGCTTGTACATTTACAAATTTGTGACTAGCCTCAGTTATCCCTCAGCTGAAGACATACAGCAGAGTGCAAAGGCTATTAGGTTCCTAATGGTTCCTCTCAGTTCCTAATACTTTTAATATAAGTTTAGCTCTGTAGGTGGCTGATTGACTGTTGTTATGCCTCACTGTATTTAATAGTGCATTTTCCTGGATAAATAATTCCAAAAGATGGCTTTCAACTGTTACTAAAATCCACCTGGCACATTCTGAGCAAAAGACCAGCAACATGTTGACCAAAAAAAAAAAAAAATGCCATCAGTGAGATGAATAGCAGGAAGAACATACAAATCTCTGGTTGTGGTTTTCAAAAATTACATAATTGCCCATTATTATAAATACTGGCACAAATATTGTTCAAAGGAGAGTGGTAGAAAAAGAACACCATTTTGTTAAAAATACACTGAAGGGGGAAAAAAAAGAAAACACATTCTGTTTAAATCTGTCCCCCATTATGTTCTTCTGCACACTCATTAGTTCCAATGGCAAATAGCCTTGAAACACATGAAAAATGCTTCTGCCAGGATACCTAAAAAACTGTTGACAACAGATAAGCAGTGCTCTCTGCACACTGAGCTGCTCGAGCAATAACAGTTTCAGTTTTTCATCTGCTGCTGCCTGTTTCTTGTCTTGTGACTGGACTGCAAACTTTCTGGAGCAGGGCTAATTTATATGTTGTGCCTCAATTTAATGCTAACAATTTCTGTTGCTGGTCTAGACCTAATGTCTCTAGTTTGCTGGACTAACATAAATAATAATTGCCTAATTAATAATTATCTGAAAGAAAATATTCCCTTTTCCTGTGCCAGTGGGAGAGATGCATCTCAATAAAAGTAAAACAGAGTAAGTCAGAAGCAGAGTCACAGGGAAGTAGTAACTCAAATATGCAGCGTTAATGCAACAATAAAAACCAGAATTGAATGGACAAGCCTGTTAATAAACATCAAGTGTTTCAAACTCAAGTACACAGAAATTTTCACTTCCTTTCACTCTCTCAGTTACTCTGTCCCCATTCCCAGATAAAGGAGAGGGGTAAAAAACAAAAAAATGTTCATTTAATTATCATTTAATCCCTATCTCTATTTCCACATCCAAAAAGATGTGCATTTTAAAACCAGTTCTGTAAATAAAGCAAGCCCACATTTTATTCAGTTATTCTTTCACCTCACTTTGGGGAGGCATTCTTCTGCCTTCATCCAAGAAGACACGGAGACTGAGTCATTCTGCTTCTTTTTTCATCTGTTAAGCCCAAATAGAGATAAATTTCATTGCCCTCAGCATGCCCTCATAACACTTCAGCTTTACATTAGGACTGTGATTATAATCAGATCTCATTCTTCAGGGCTTCAGCTGATCAGCTGTAAGAGTCAGGGCCATAATTTGACTTGTAAATTCTCCTCTTCCTCTACACATGCATCTTTTCTTTTGAAGAACTTGCAATTGACTGCAGCTGGCTGTTGAGTGAGGGGTATCCATACTTGGGGTGGCACAGTGCTTGAAGGTGCTTGACTGATGCGTCTGATTAGGCACTCAAAGTCATTTTGATAACACTTTAGGATCAGGAAGGAACTATTAAAAAAGAAAAACCAAACCAACACAAAATGTCCATGGGGTTATTTATTCAAGGTTGATCAAACAGATTTATTTTGGCAGATTAAAATATCACTAGATGAACATTTATATAATTAATATGCTGCCACAGCATTTGTGGAATAGATTGATTAGAAGTTTTCTGGTTTAGCTTTCCTTTTTCGTGAAATGTTCTGTTTATTTTCTTAAGTAACATTGAAATAGATAGTATCTGACCTTTTTATTATTTGCTTTGTGCTCGTTTCTTGAGTACTGTGTGACCAAGTTACCTACTGCATTGTGCTTCATGAAATGTGCTCATACTTATCTTGATGAGGTACTCAGCTGTGTTTCTCTGCTGGTGCTCTGAAATGCAGAAACTGTTCTAGGGCTGGTGCTAAGGTCCCTCCTTTTAACAGTAGACACAGATAGATTTCTGAGTGAGGGACAATGATTACATAAATGAAGTATTTTTACGGATAATTAATCTGATCTATGATGCTGAGTGAGTAGTAATGGGTATTTAACATGGTTTGTCATATTTTTTCAATGTTGTTTTTTCAATTTTCAAACAATTACATGGCAGCTCTTCCAAGTTTTCTGAGAATGGAACTGGTGATAACAACTCATCCACTTTAGCTCCTCTATTTAGCTACACAATAATCTTTAGTAAAGAAATCCTTTTCATCCCTATGTCCTGTTAGAATTTGCAAAGACGTGTTCCTTCTCTGAAAGCTCCAAATATCATTCCTCTCTATTTGCTTCCATTGGCACTCTACCAAAGTGCACCAGAAAACCTGTGGAACTGATTGCCTTCTTTCAGTGGAGGGAGAAAAAAAAAGGGGGGAAAGGGAATAAGGATTCAAATTTCCTATAATTGTTAAGTTTCCACAACTGTAGATATTTTAAAAAAATGCTAAAAAGATACCAAAATCACAAACACTTGTCGTGAGATTTTGTCTGTTTATTTAATTAGATTACTAATCCAAAATTTACCTGTGCAACTGAAAATGAAAGGGAAGAGAAGGCATCTATCCTTTATGAAGAAACTAGGTTTGAACAAGAAAAATTTCTGGGCTTGCTTAAGACAAAATATTGTGGAAAGGGCAGTGAGGGATTTGGATCCTGTTGGTAATTACAAACTCATAAATGCATGCTGAAAGAGGAGCAGCACTTGAAGCTAAAATGAAGTCAGGACACAGGAAAGGACAGTTCTATTGAAATGACAAAGTACATGAAGAGGTATCATGGAGATCCACAAACAGGTGAGTACACAAGAAATGGAGATAGAACTGGTCAATGAGGTGCTGGTCTGTCCAGGATGATCCTGTATATTTTAATCTCAGTAAGGCATCTATATCTCTTAGCCTTATTTAGCTTAAAAATGGTGTGCAAAGGCAGAAGAGATTTTCAACTAAGTTAGAGTACAACAAAATAAAAATCCTTCAGCAACAGAAATGCTAACATCCACATCAAATACATTTGGCAGAGAGTACAGTAATTTCACGAATACAAGCCGCACCAATTTGACCAAAATTTTGGTGGAAACCCGGAAGTGCGGCCAATATTCCGGGGCGGCTAATACATTAACAAAATTCTAAAAGCTGCCAACACGGAAGTGAGAGCCCGCGGCAGCCCCAAGCCAAGCTGGAGCCCGGCCGGCCCCGGCAGAGGTGGGAAAGCCTGGCAGAGGCGGGGCCAGCAGTACAGGGGGCGGGCGGCAGAGCCTGAGCCAGCAGGGCGGGGCAGGGGGGCGGCAGAGCCCGGGCCAGCAGGGCGGGGGAGCCCGGGAGAACTGGGGCTAGCAGTGCAGGGGAGCATGGCAGAAGCAGGAAGGCCGGCGGGTGGGGCTGCCTGGCAGCGGGGGAAACCCAGCAGAATCGGGGCCAGCAGCGTGGGGGAGCCCGGCGGTGCGGGGGCCTGCAGTGCCGGCCAGGGCGAGGAAACGCGGCGGCGGTGCAGACGGGAGGGGGCGGCCGGCGAGCCCGGCGGCGGCGGCGGCAGCCCGGCGGCGGGGCTAGCGAACGCGGCGCGGCGCGGCCGGCGAGCCCGGCGGCGGGGCTAGGGAACGCGGCGCGGCGCGGCAGGCGAGCCCGGCGGCGGGGCTAGCGAACGCGGCGCGGCGCGGCCGGCGAGCCCGGCGGCGGGGCTAGGGAACGCGGCGCGGCGCGGCCGGCGAGCCCGCCGGCGGAGCTAGCGAACGTGGCAGCGGGGCGGTGCTGACGGGAGAGGGGGGCCAGCGAGCCCGGCGGCGGCGGCAGTACCACCCGGCCAGCCCCGCTGAGCTGTGGCGCTGAGCTGGGCCACCCGGCCCCGTCGGCAACCATGAGCGGGCCGAGCCTTCCTGGCCCCGCCCCGAGCCAGTAAAGCCCACTATGCCGCGATCCTGTTACTAATTGGCCAATTTGTGAAAGCTGCGCACGGATTCTCGCGACGAACGAAAGTGCGGCTAATATTCGGGGTGCGGCTTATCTATTGACAAAGACAGCAACATTGTCGAGGCACCGGGGGTGCGGCTTATAATCCGTGCGGCTTGTATTCGTGAAACTACTGTACTTTCCTTATCATCAAATACAAAACTCTAGTGGAATCCATGGAAGCCAACCACACAAAGGATTTCACAGATAAGTAATCATAGAAACACATAAAATTACCCCAAATAATTAAGTTGAAAGACCATTACTGTCAATTAATGACAATATCTGTAGAAAAAAACCTAAACATATCTTTTCCACCTTAAGAAAATTTGTCTAGTGACTAGTGTAATTCAGGCAAATTTATAATAATGTGGGCAGTTAATGGAATACAAAAGCACTTGGAATTTTAAATAGGATAAATTAAATGCAATGTGTTTTCTAAGAGATCTGGGCTTATTAGGGCTCAACCTATTTATGAGGGCTTTCTTTCGATGTGATTTTTTTTTAATGATGCAAACAGTTCTCAAAGCAGTTTTATTGTGTTAGAAATCCTGACATAAAATATCTGACATAAAATTCCTAATTTTAAAATAACTGTTCTATTCTGAATGGTTATTATATGTCTTACAATATGTCTTCTAATCTGTAGTTATGGTCTCTTATAGGAATTATTGCATCTGTTTAGCTATCTAGAAGCTGCTATATTAATAATTTTCCATTTTTCTTTCTTACCTTTAATATCTTTCTCAAAAATTTTCAGTCTAGATGAACCCCAATTAGCAAAACTTCAAGTTATTGCTCACAATACTTGAAGATTGTCCACTGAGGGCTCTGCAGGGTCTCCACCAACCAGCTGTGATCTCAAGACACAGGATGACTACACTGCAGATGTTCCAATCGTACTGATTTAAGATTCCAGAATGATTCCAAAGCTTTGTAAACTTGTCCTTCATATTAGTTGCATATGTGGGCTACATGCTACAGTTGGTATTAGAATTTCCTGTCAAATTCTGACTGTTTCTGCTATTACATGTAAATCAGGGACAATTTCTTAAAATTTTCTATTGTAAAGGTTAAATGAAAGAAATATCCCATGTTTGGCACTGGCTTTACTCAAGTGAAATCTGTGAAGAGTGGTATTTAGGAAAGCCTCTTTGGATGCATTGCACAGTGCATATTTTCATAAGTAAATGAGCTGCTGTGAAGAATGTGCATGGATATTGAGTCATGAACCAGACCTTTATGCGTACACTCCAGAGGACTGCAAACTCTCTTCCCCTGCTGCATTTTCCAGATCATGTTTTTATCTTAAAGCAGCAGATTTGGTTCTTGTCATCACAAAATCCATTACAGTTTATAGAGACAATTTTCCTTATGGGTTCTCTTATTAATATTGCCAAGACTATATTCGGGTAAATAGAATTTCAGGCTTTCCATTTTTCACCTTGTTTACTTTCTATCAGTGCTCAGTAGATGAGCACATCTGTCTGCTTGAGCTGCGGATACTCCCATCTCAATGTCTCTGTCCTTGTTACAACTCTTACCCTTTTACAGCTCTTTTGCAACCCAGGCTGTGTCAGACCTGGGTATGAGACCTATCCTTGGAGAGGGGAGAAGAAATCTATAACAGGAGTTAAAGACTGCTGTATGATGCAGAGCAGCTGAGATATGCCAGGGCATTCAACAGGCATAAGATACATTGCATGGTTAATTGATTTACAAGCAAAGTATTTCTTTACAAAGCCAAAACACTTTCAGAGTGTCTGGGAGCAATGAAGCAAGTGCTGGACTGTTCTCAGCAAGAATAAAATTCTTCTCTTTCTTCAGCAAAAAAAAACCCACAAAACAACACACTCTCACCAAATACATATATTTCTATATATTTCTAATAAATTTCTGAGTAATTTTTAGTGGATTTTACCTTTGAATTTTTATGATTGAGATGGGGGTTGTTAAATTAATTTTACATGTCATTTTCTTCTGCATGTTGTTACAAGCCATGTTTGCGTGTTCCGAATGCGTGACCGTCCAACCCCAAAACAAACAAAAAAACCCAAATAATTACTTATTCTTTCAGAAATGTAGTCTTAGAAATCACTAAATGATGCATTACTTTGATTACATATTTTGCTGCAATGTGAAATACATGTGATTTATTTCTGTCTTTTTGACATAAAATTTCACAAGCTTCCTGCAAGCGTTTACTCTGACGCTGCACATCTTAAACTAGTCAGGTTTTTTTCCAAGTTTAAAGACTAAATTCTCACCATTCACTAAATTGCATGTTAGTCTCTTTTTTCCTAATTGAGAAAGTCCTGTCAAAACTGATTATCAGAATGATGAGGAGCGTCTATACCACAAGCTACTGACAAAATTCACAAGTCATCTCAAAGACACTTTTTTCTAGAAACCAGTTTTATGTTTATTTCTTTGAAGAAGTGTGAATAATGCTTGTTGTGTTGAGCATGCAGGCCAATGAAATGTCACTTCCTTTGGGCTAATGTCCGAGTAACCAATTGCAGCCACAAAAAGTCTCCATCTCATAATGCAGTCAGAAGCATTGTGGTTCTGGAAATTTCTACATTTCCTCTGCATGAAGTGAGTAGTATCAGTATCTTTATTGGTGCTTACAAAATACTATTATTGGTAACTAGAAAAAATGTATCTGATTATGATTTATTAATACAAGATCGGTTTCTTTATTGCCTTTAAAATCCAGCTAGTGTGAGTGACCTTTATATAATGCTCTGTGCAAAATCCTTTACAGTACTGATAAGCTGAGTATCAACCAGTTGGGCAAATATAACCCTCATGGCATTGCACACAAAGTTGATAACACTTCAATGTTTCCATTTCTTCAGCAGATGTGTTGCTGAATTGCCCAACAGTCACAGGCATCAGTAAACAGCAGTGAGAAATGCAAATTTTGCTACTAATCTTGCTAATCTTCAGCTGGAAAATGGCGCAATGGAAATTTTCATATATTTTCATATTGGCTGAATGCCTGGTTATGCTAATAGTATGCTCAATACTTCAGATACAGCCTAGGAGCTATTAATTTTAAATAGTATTTTGGTGATCACACAGACTCTGCAAAAATATCCTTAAAATGGGTGTAAGCTTATCTATGTGAGTCCAGCTGCAGGGTCTCCCAAGGAGTGCCTGAGACACTGCATGATCTGAGGAAAGAACACGTAACCAGTTCCAGGACCCTGCTCTTCCTACATGCTGCTCTCATCTTGGCTTTTCTGAAACACCCCAGTGGCCTTGGCCACCAAAAACGCTTAAACACAGGGCATGGCCTGTATCAGATTCAAACTCTGTTCTTAAAAGCAGCAGAACTGTACTAGATTAGAATGACTTGAACCAAATCCTCAAAAATGTCTCAGGAGCTGTGAGATCCCCCAGGCTCACGTCACTACCCATTGTTCTTGCATGCCCATCTCCAGCAGCAAGCAGCCTCAGAAGCTGCCTGTGCCAGCTTGGTCAGCTGCAAACCATGTCCTCTGCATTAGTGGGATCTCCCCACTTGCTTTGCCTGCTCAGAAGGTGCTCCAGAAGACACCTTGCTCTCACCTAAATTCTTTGAACAACCCTCTTTTTTTGGGAAGCTCCTTTGGACATCTTTAAGGTGTACAGCACTCACCACACTGGAGACTTGTGGTGCAGACTTCTCCAGCCAGATTCAGGAAGGAAGGACTATTCCTAGACAAAAAAAGGAAACACCTTTTACATTCTGCTGAGCTCTTTCTTTCTTTTCCATTGAACTGTCACAGCTTCATGGATTTTTTTCCTGTTGCCCAGGACTAGGATGGCTACTAAAACAGGACAGCAGAGAGAAACAGGACAACATATCTTGAAAGATGATCCTGACTAACAGCTCGCAAGCTGGACAAGCCCTGCCTGAACTCAGTGTGTGAGATTTATATCTGTATCATTTTTATAGCTAGCTCCAGGCACTCAAGAAATTTACTGTACAGTAAAAGAAGCCCAGCTCTAATTTCGCATTCACTACTGAGAAGTTTTATGAAATGTGCTTCCTCATAAATAAGTTAACATTTTGGGGCAAAAATCTTGCACAGATATTTCATAGATGATGTCCACTAGCATGAAAAATAACAGCAAGTTTCCCTCATATATTTCATATGAATTCCTCTTTAAATTTTACTGAAACCCTTACATTATGCAATATTTCTGATAAATGCACCAAACTGGGATTAGGCAGCCTCATCCCCACCATCTGCCACTATCTCTTCAGCTCCTTTGTGCTCTGAAATAAGTTTTGATGTTTCAACCAGGATGAACTCTGATCTTATTGAAGCAAACAGGAGTTTTTCCACTGATTTCAGTCAAAATTATGTAGGGCTGCCAGTGGAGAAAAAAAAATGAGGAGTCTTGGCCTCACAGTCAGCTGCTGCTTTAAATAAAAGCCAAGACAAGCACCACTGGGATGTGGTTGTATAAAATGACCGAGGCAGAGAGACTGATCTGAGTATGCCACAGGGAGAGATGAGGGAAGTTAATAATTACATTTCCCTGTGATGCACTGAGTAATTCAAATTAGCAAATAACCTCCACTTGTCTGGTCATGAGTTGCTGAAAGACTGACCACTTTCCACTATGGTACACTGAAAAGTGCAAAACAATTTTTTATTAAATCCCAGGGTTGTGTCTCTTAAGTTTTTTATATTCTTTACTACTGCTCCACTACTGTGACAACAGACTGTTTTCCTAATTTTTTTAAATTATTTTTTGCTCTAGATTGGGCTCTAGAGTTGGTACAAGAGGCTTGGTAGCAAAGCAGACCAGGGAATCCAAGTGTCAATCTTCATCCCTCATGCCTTCTGATAGCATTTCAATATGTGGAAGTGTAGTAAAGTAATAAAAAAACATTCTAAGTGTTTATATTTTGGAAGAAAGTGTTTGTCTTACTTTCTTGATATCCAAATATCTTACTTATTGTAGTCACATATTTCTTTATGAAGATCATGTTATTATCAGAATAACTCTTATAAAAAGCCTGTTTGGAAGGAGTACATTTTCTGAGTTGTGTTAAATGTCCAATAGCAGGCAGTAAACCTGAAGAGAAATGGAATTACTTTAAATTATAGCAGTAGACTGATTGGTTGGTCTGTTCTTCCTGGTTCCAACACCTTCCTCAAAAGAGGAACTACTTTAATGTTATTTCAAACCAAAGTATTTTTTGAACCCATTTTGTTGGAGGAAGCCCCTACAACAAGTTCTGAGAAACATTTCAACGCACCATTGCAATACAGCAACAGAATTGTGAGTTCATGTAATTTACCTCAGTAAAACAAATCTGCTTTTTCAGACTTCTTTTAGTTATAATACTCTCGTCATACTATTGGCAAGACAGCTAGCACTGCCTAGTCACATTTCTCACTTACTACTTGATACAGATCCTGTTTTCAGTGGAATAGGTCTTCTCTAAAATTGAACCATTTGTACAGAAATATTCTGTTCCAGAAGTCTGTCTCCGCATGAATTGGTAATTATCATAAAGTAGTGCTGATGACAGTAATTCCATCCAATTCTTCAGAAGGAAAATGGAAAAAGTATATCTCCATTTAAAAAATTTGTCTGTTTGGGGTTTTTTTGTTGTTGTTTTGGTTTGTTTGGGGTTTTTGGGATTGGTGGTTTGTTTGGGTTTGTTTTTTTTTGTGTGTGCATTTTTTTGGATTTTGGTTGGTTGGTTGGTTGGGTTGGGTTTTTTGGGGGGGTTTTGTTTGGTTGGTTTTTTGGTTTGTTTGGTTTTTTTCGATCTAGTTGAAAAGAATACTCTGTGGAGTAGGAATTGAAATCAGGCAGAAAAACCTCAAGAATTATATGGTTTGCACAGACTTAATGGAAATATATCTGCATTTGGCCAAATCTAAGCCCCCTAACAAACTGCAGTTTTGATTAGTAGCGTGAACTTTCTGTGTTGCAACTATGCATGAAAAAGCAAAAGCATTTCCAAAAGCATTTTGGTTGTGTGTGGTTGTTTTTCCTTCCTTTTGTTAGTGGCTTTGTGTTTGTTTGCTTTGGTTTTTTTGTTTTGTTTTGTTTGTGTAAAAATAGCCTCACTTCTCCAGGTGCTTGTTTCTCAGATCATATAGCAATACTTACGTATCCATATGGTGCCAGATGGAGAAATTTCTCTGCTTTACCTGTTCTGTTGCTCTTTACTGGTTTACTTGATATGTGCCTACATCAGGAAAATTTCCTGAAGACTTTAAAATTCATTTATGGACATGCAGTGTTTGAAAATCATTGTATATATCATTTCCATTGCTACTTATATTCAGAATAATAACCCAATTTTTAAATTCATTAGAAGCTTATTCATAATTCCAAGACAAACTTTCCTAAGAAATAAAATTAGTTTAGCCAAAAAAATGTCTCTCAAATGTGTGTCTTGTCCTTAAATGTAAACATGAGAAAGAAAAAAACCTAATTGACTAAGATTATAGGTGAATATTTCAAAGGTTATTTTGATTTATATTGCCTCTTTTTGCAAACACAAGCCATAAAATATATGTAAAAGAACTGCACTATAATGCAATTGCCCTCAAAAAATTCAGCATGTCTTCCACATAACAGAGTTAAAAAAACAAACTAGTGTGTTTTAAAAGGAAAGAACATGTGGGAGGAAATTCAAACTGAGGAAAAATACATCTACCGATGTGTTTATTTTTGATTTAAAACATCAGTTGAGAGCTTTCATGGGATTTGTGGGACTGTTATTCCAAAAATTACTGTCACAATTTTATACTTGCTTCATTTTATAATTTACTAGCTATGGAACTCAAAGTAACTTTAGGATACTAACGAAGCACACTTTATATACAAAACTTGGTATAAACTGTTAGCTCCATATTTCAGGTGATGGAATGGAGGTTAGGTACACCCAAAGTGATGTGTAAATTGCACTGGACACTCGTGTCTCTTTCCTGTTAGCAAATTCTTTCATGGTCAAAATCAAGCAAAATAGACTGAAGAGGAGACATTGTGGGGCACTGGAAGGGAGAAATTGCCTTTCTTTGGGAGACAACCACAATGTTTACCTAGAATCATAGAATCATAGAATTGTTTGAGCTTAAAGTTTGGGACCTTAGAGATCATAGTTCCATCCCCTTTACAATGGACAGGGACACCTTCCACTAGACCAGGTTTCTCAGAGACCCACCCAACTGGAACACTTCTGGGGATGGTGCATCCCCTGTGTTACTGGGCAGCCTCTCCCAGTGCCTCACCACCGTCACTGTAAAGAATTTATTCCTAAAATATAATCTAAACCTGCTCTCTTTCACTTTGAAACCATTTAGCCTTGTCCTGTTAAAAAGTCCTTCCAGAACCTTCTCTTTTCCAGACTGAACAACTTAAACTGCCTCAGCCTGTCTTCATAGCAGAGGTGCTCCAGACCTCTGATTGACTTAGTGATCCTCCTCTGGATGCATTCTAACAGGTCCACATCTCTCTTATTCTGGGGAGCCCAGCGTTGGATGAAGCACTCTGAATAGGGTCTCATGAGAGCAAAAGGGGGAGGGAGAATCACCTCCTTCAACCTGCTGGCCGCACTGTTTTTGATGCAGCCCAGAGCACATTTGGGCTTCTTGGCTGTGAGTTGTTGATGCACATCATCTCCAAATGCCATTAAATCAGTCAGTGTTTATATTTAATATGAAATAAAATTGAGTTGAAATGGAGAACCTCTTTTTTCAAAAAGGAAAGCATTATATACAAATACATTATATGTGCAGGTGGATACAAGTCTATGAATATCCAATGAAAATTTCCAATTTTCTTTCAGAATTGTTTTTGTTAAGTTGAACAGTTTTACTTACTGGGATGCACATACACTCATAGTATTTTGAATGAATGCAAATGCCTTTATATGTACAGAGAACAGCTCCAAAACATTAAGTTGATCCAATTAATGAAGAGACTTTTGAATGATCTTGAGAAATACACAAGCATTTCCTAGGAAATTCTTCAATTAATTTTATATAGTTAGGACACACCTTTGTAAATTGGAAATTTGGAAGTTACAAATGGCAGACAGAGCTGATAAGGTCAGAAAGACATAACACAGAAGGAAAAGACCAGAAGTCAAGAGAAATTTGATGCTAAAGTTACATGTGAAATTTTCAAGAGGTCATTTTCAGAGGAAAAATTATGGTGTTCTGCTCTCATAAAAGTTATCATAAGTAAAAATTAACTTTTGTTCTGAGAAAAATTATGGTGCTTATATCATTATAAAATAGCTCAGTACAATGCTATAAATGACAAGAGTTTTAATGTTTTTTTTATTCTCATCTCTTCCATTGGATGCCTCAGAGATTTTTCAACCCAGTAAATTAATAAAAATAAAGTGAGTCAATAAACATGTAATAACAGAGCTTGAATTTACACATTTTGAAACTAAGTAGGTTTATATAAGAAAATAGTTTCACAATAAATTTAATTAAAATTTAATTAACAAGCCCATTCATGTTCTGTATTATTATTAAATGCAACGCCCTATATCCATATTGTATGAAAGAGGAGTCCTGCATTATGCAAAACCCGTACATAGAAAACATTTCCATACACAACATTTAGGGAATTCTACCCATTGCTGACTGCTGGAACTATGGGGTAAAACAGATGTTAAGATCATTTGCAATAAAATATTTTGTGTCTGTAGCTGTCCCAAGACAAAGAAGTGCAACTCTCTGCCCTTCATAAGAAAGGTGTAATCAATGAACAGATGAGCTTTTGTGTGTTATGTTCCAATAGATATTTTTATTGCACTTTGGTGAAGGAAAAAATCTCTAAATGAAAAATTAACTTAAATTTTAATTTTCAATTCAAAAGTTTGAATCAAACCTTTTTTCCATTTTTAATCATTATATGTACATTTTACCAATGACGGACTCTACTAGGCTTCATGCTAATTATGAAGTTGGCCTGTTTACTCTCAACATGCACTGTGTTTTAACTCCCTTTGTTCCTACCAAAGACTGGCAGTGTCATTTGATGAGTCAAGCAGAATGATATGCCACTTCAGACACGAAGCCTGCAGTGTTCCTGCAAAATGAGAGCTAGAGTGCTGTGTGTGTTTCAGTGCTTCTCTTCAACTTCCTTGAGGAGCACGGGTAAAAATATCTCAGCACTAGCTTAAACTGTTCTATTTCTTTCACGTGACTGAAAAATAAGTTAGAGAATGAAAGGCTGGGCTGTTCCCAGAGTACCAGAGAAACTGAAAGATGCAATAACTTTATTTCTGATCTATATCATTTACTGTAAGTTGGATTTGTGCTAACCCACTGTTCATGTCCAAATGTGCAACAGAAAGAGAGCAAGTCAAAGCAAAATGCTTGAGTTTCCCACAGAATTTGGCCTAAGCACTATGTCATCAACCAGAGTCATATAAAAACTTTTGGTCTGACAGGAAATATCACTGCCCTCCAACCTGACTGTATGCTGATGACATGCTGGGGTTTTGGGTGTATATTTTGATCTAGTCCCTGAAGGGGCTGCAGTTCTCCATGCCATGCCCTCTTGGTATTTTCCCATTAGAAACAGGAAGGCAACATCTTCAGACATCAGCACTTACCCCACTCTGCACTGTCCCTAAAACAGGGGTGAGCTCTCAGCATTGCTGCATCACTGCTGCCCTATGCTACACATTGTGTTGTATGAAAAAGTCATGATACACTTGTACCTGCCCCATTCTGGTACACACTGCTCCCAGTCTGCAGAGCCCCACTGACAGATAGGATTTTATCAGACACACCTCACAGATCCTTGTCTATGCTTGATTTCTTCTCTACTTTCAAAATGAAGCCAATTGTGATATACCCTGGGTGGATATCAGAGCATATAGAGCTCAGCCACATCTCTGACTCAAGACAATTCCAGGAGAGTGAACCACCAGGTTTTTTGTTGCCTTCAAATGGACAGGCATACAACTTTAAAGATATCTGTGTTTTGGACTGTAGCTTGATCCATGGCCTTTGTATGGGTTTGATTTTTTTTCTTGATAAGTTTGAATTTTTATGAGAAAAATGACATATAGCCTTGTGCTGAAACACAGTCCTAAAGATTCAATCAATTTACACAAATTGAGGGCACAAATTTAGAAATTATAGTAAAATTGTAACAAAGCATCACATGGATCAACTCCCCACATTCTTTGGTGACGTAATTCCACTGGTTTCAGAAAATACTGGCTTATGTTAAGCATCAATGCCTTGATCATGTTCTTCCACTCAGAGCCAGCAAATGACTCACAGCAGTTAGCTTGACAAACAAAATCACGTTTTGCAGCCATGAATAATTAGTGATTAAGCTTTGGTGATACATTTGTTTATCGTCTTGATTCAAGGTATGGTTTGTGCCTGTGGAGCTTAGCCTGGCATTTGTTCATGCAGTGCCTTTAGCACAGATCACTTTTTAAATGTGTACATAGTAATTTGTTATTTATGCTGTGTGGTACTTAATTTATGTTGTGCTATTCCCGCTGTTTCACTACATTTGGAAAAGGTTAAGACTAGAAACACAAATACCAATGCCAACTGAGGCTTGAACAAACATTTCTGACATTTTCTCTTACAAGAGAGAGTCTCCTGATCAAAAATCATGATTCATATTGGGTGAATAAATTTAGTCCTAAAGAATATTAGAACAAAGATTGTTTCGCTTGAACAGATGTTCATGAGTAGCTTCTCTCTGTTCTCTCTTAACAGAATTTTAGCTAAAACATTACTCTATAGAGGTGAAAATATTTTTGTTTTTACAGAACATATGATACGTACTTCAAGACAATTTAAAGAGGTAAATTTAAATTTTCTTCTGTTTAACATTTTTTTCTTATTAGAGTCCAATCTGTCCTTCTTCTTAGTCATCACTATTTTAGGGACACACAAATGAAATTTGAATATTTATGTATTGTCACTTGAAATTAGCTCTTCTCAGTTATTACTTCACAGTCATAATGAGGTGATAATGTGTCTTTGTATAATTCAAGAGCCAGCTGGATGATTCTTGTCCTTCCTGCAGTAGCCTGATGTTAATTCAGCAAATGGTTTTGATGTGAGGAGAACTGTATTTGATGTTTGTTAATTTATTCTATGTGACTTGCCTATTACGGCAAAGTGAGTTTGGATGACTGCTACTTGAAAATGAATGTAGTGCATTCTCATATCATTTGCTCCATCTAAATCACATCTTACTAAATCCTATTTAAGTGATCACAATGATTTCCCTTTCATTAGACATATATATTCATATATATTACTTACATGCTTTTTCTCTCCAATTTATGAAATCTCAAACTATTAAAGTCAGAGAACAGGAAGGTATGCAAACAAGGTTTTTAAAAACTACAATTCTAATTAAAGGCAATAATGAAGTGTACCAGACATAGATGATTTGAAATGCAAAGGGAAAGGAGAAAAAAATGCTTCCTGACATCAGGGTAATTAAGCACATTGTAGCCCAAAGAGATGAAGACGGGAGTTAATAGTATGCCATGGTTGTTTCTTCAAGCTTTATGGCTTTTTTTTCCTAGCAGCCTCATTTTACCTTCCTACCAGCCTCATTTTTACCTCATAGACAGTGAAGTCTTAATATGTTGATGTGTTACTGATGGTGTCTCCAACATGAAAAACTTTTCAATAGGATGAAAGTGGTATAATCACTTATTTAGTGAGAGGATAAAAAAAAAAATTCTTCTTTCTCTTGTCTGATATATGAGCTTGAGTTGGATTTAGAGATGGGATTTCTGAAATCTTTGCTATATTACCAAGTAGGCTATTTTTTTCCCCAGCCTGTGGTCTAAATTGATGCTGTGAATGGGATCACAGCAAGGAAATAAGAAGATATGTCTAAACTGTGAGGTTTGAAAGAGTATTAAATTCCAGCAGCAATTCTTAAATTTTATTCTTAGTGTATTTGTCTGAACTTCTTCATTTGTCTCTTCCATCTTTTCTCTCATCTTCCCTTTCATTTTGATTTTGCAAATGATGGAGAATGATACAAAATTTAGGGAGAAAGAATATTAAATAAAAATATATTAATTGCTTTTCTATTTATTTATAATGAAAAAAAATAATTTCAAAACTTTGAATGCCTTTCAGTGTTCAGTTACAAAAAATACTTTCTCGGGTTTTTTTCCATGTGACCATTTTATTCCTGGATTTGGGTACTCTGCAGTGGTCCTTATCCATGGCAGCCTTTTTGTTTGTTCCCTGATATCTTTTCTCCTGAAATCCTCCTGAAAAGTCTCTTAGCTTTCAGATGATATGTGGCAGGTGAATTGGTGGGGCAGGACTGCCAGAAACCTGATAATAGAATTCTGAATACAAACTTCAATAAGTGTGGAAACACAAAACTGTCAAGTGCAATATTTTACCAGAATTTTTAGTGTCCTATTTTAGTGCGGCAAGATTTTCAGGTGTGTATCTTTTCTTTACATTCACTCGTCTATGCAAGATGAGCAAAAAAGTGATGTTTTTAAAAGAAGCAAAATAATTATGGCTGCATCTATTTTACTAAATAAAATGGAGCCAGGAATCAGTCTCTGGCCTTGAAGCCAAGAGGCACAAACTGACAAGCACTGAGCCTCCCATGGGTTCTGCATATCATCCACCTAGGCCCAACAGACTATCGTTTTTAGGGCAGTTTTGCCAATTAAGAGCTTCTGAGATAATGTGAATAGCCTGTCATGGTTTCTAACATGAACCTGGTACATGAGTTTCATTGATTCTTGGCATGTAGAATCTGGGTATTAATGGGTATAAATCCTGGCACTGGAAGAGTGTGGAAAGAGCCTGTTTGGGTTATGTCTTGGTAGTGGATACCTGTGTAGGGTATTTGCTCTGACTCATGCCTGTGAACTGAGACAGTTGGTCCCAAACTGTGTAAGGAGCTTGAAGAGTCAGCAAGACAGTGCTCGAGTATGTTGTCCCTCCCTTTTTATTCAGTAGTTGTGTATACTTTTAGACAGTCTAAAAATACTTCCTCCCAAGATCTGTGTGAATGTGCTGGGATGAAAGTTTGACCAGTCTGATGGCACAAAACATAGTGCAAAATATCTAAGTGATCTACTGGACAGTCCCAGAAGGAGGTTCTTAATTTAAAACTCCACTTTCCTGTCTTCTAGGTCTGCTCAGCTTTCATCACTCCATATGGCAGTACCAAAATCTAATGATAGCTTGAGGGAATGCTACATACCTCAGAACTGAGTCCTCACGTATTGTCTCATTTGCAGGGACTATTCACTGGCCACTGCCTTTAGATGGAATTTGCATCTTTGCTCATTTAAAAGTGAACACTTTCTGAATTTAGATTAAGAGCTGTGGACTCATAAATTCGAAATAAACATATTTTCTTGCGGTTTAAATTGTGTTAGTAGTATAATATCTTTTGATAATTTGCTTTAGGATTTAAAACAACTCTGAAAATTTTTATTTGCTTTAAATTTTGGGGGTTTTTTTACAAGATTTATTCAACTCTGTCCCAATGCATTTTTTACTTAAGAGGTTATGTTTTTTCCCCAAATTACCAACCCAGATGCTTTTTTTTATCAAATGGGTTTAATTCTCTTAGCATGACAATTAGGTTGATTAGTTCTAAGTGTAGACAGATCCAGCCATGCTAATAGAATTAATTACATCTGTTGCATTAACATGGTTTGGAGGGATTTGCCTAGGCACTAGCTGTGCCATTTGCCACAGCTGCCTGTGGGCTGGGAAGTGTTGGACAGTCTGATTAGAACGATGATTAATGTCTAGAAGAACCCTGTCAGACACACAAAAGCCTTTGTGTCTTGAGACATTTGGAGAAAATTACACAATCTGGCATATTTGTCTTTTAGAAAACAATTGTCTCCAAGATGTCCTGAAAACAGGTGAACACTCAACAGGGGGTGTCCCAATCTGTTTGGCAGAGGCTTTCTGCACACCTTAGAGTGGTCCAAAAAGCATCTAAAGAAAATTTAGGAAGTGATAAATAAGATATTTAGAGAATAATTGAAAAGTTCCATAAAATCAGCAGGGAAAACCAAAGGTTGATCTGTGGACTGACAATCTTGATGGCACCAAGACTGATACAGTAACATAAGACTGAAGGGTGACAAAGGCTGAGACTCTTGGAGGAGGCTGCTGGAAATTCTACCTCTGACTTTTGTTGCTTGAGTTCTTGACAATGTATGGTTGGAATTTACAGTTGTTCTTTTCTGGAATAAATCTTTCCCGGAGGAGGCAGCTCCAAATCCAGTGTAATCCATGTGGAACCCAAGAGGGAACATGCTTGAAACTACCTTTAGGAAAAAAATGTACAGAAAGCTAAAAGAAACAGTCTGTAATTGTTGAAGACACCAACAAACCAAAACTGGCTTGAAATAGTTCACAAAACAAACCTCTTTTTTGAGGTAACACCATACTTATTCATAAGAGAGTTCAGGCAGAAAATATTAAAGAACAGAAGATTTGGGACAAATAATTGATTTGATGGAGAAAAGAAACTGGAAGTCTTTGAAAGTGCCTTATTCATGTGGGTGTAGTTGGCAGTTTTGAGAATTCATACACAAGGGTACATCAGCATAACAAAAAGGACATTATTTGAAAACATATCTTGGGTGGCTCATGAAATATCAAAGCATCAGTCTTATGTTTTCCTTTTAATGTTTAAAGATATTGTAGTTGACTCATCTCATTTCTAAGCACTGACATCAAAATGAAAAAAAAGCCCCCAGAAAACCAAGTTAATATGGATATATGGATGTCAGGAAAAACCATGATGGTCTAGAAGAATGCCACAAATAATCTGACAATCTAGAAAATAGATGTGTAGAAACATAAGAGGTACAGAAAAAGGATGACGCTATAACAATATTTAGAATCAGTCAGAGTGCTTTGTCCTCAGGGAAAAAGAAATATATTCACAAAGGTTATTTTCACAAGGGATCATTAAAGTTATCATCTAATCTCCTTCATATTTTAAATGTATCTCCTTGTTTTGAAAATTACATCTTTCTACTTTAAAAACTGATTCTTTCCAATAATCATTTTCAAAGAACCTATTTTTTTTTCTTTTTTTTTTTCTTTTTCCCCCAAAGTTTATTGCTTTTATCACGAAAAACTCCAAAAAATACTACAGTTAGTATAAAGACTTGGCTTCTAATCCAGGGGTTGACCTTTCCAAGTGCTCTCCAACCTGGGAGTAATGCCAAGACTGCTGGATTTCTCTAAGGATCATAATTCTCAAAAAGGAAGTGAGAGTGGAAAATTCAGTAGAAATGAACCTGAATTGTGATCTTTATTATTCTTGGGGAAAATATTACAACAACATTCTAAAATATTTTAGTGCAGAAAAGGGTATGAAGGACTGTCTTTGGATAAGCGTGACAGTCCATAGTCCCAAAAGCATCTACAAGATGATGAGACAGAGCCATCCATAGGAAAAAGAGTGGCCTGTAAGGCAATGCCTGAGGAGGACTTGCAGACATGTCTTATCCTCTCAAGCTCTCAGAGGAAGAACGAGCCCTGCTCTGTTTGCTGCAGTGTGTCCAGGGGCACCACAGCTGTGAGCACACAGATGTTACCTGGTCTACAAGAGCCACTAGAAGCAGAGCAGAGGTCTTGTGCCATTTACTGCCTGCTGAGGTTAATCCTAGAGTGAACCCTGCTTCTTCTCACCTTCAGACATCTCAATTACCACACTGTGTGTGTGTGTCACTTTGTATTTTCCATTCTTCCAAAATGCTAATGTGTAATTGTTAAAATTATTGATGTGGAAATTGCTGCAAAGTGTAGTTTTCAGACTCAAAATTCAGATGACTCAAACTTGGTGCTTTTTCTTAAAAACCTTATTTTAATTGAGGCAACTGCTTATATTATCAGTCTTTCTCAATTTCCTTTTTATGGTGTTTAAAAGTAAGAATTTTAAAAATATAATGTATGAAAAATAATCTCTTTCCTACATATGAAAATGCTAAGCAATTTTATTCTCCTTTGCTATCACCGTCTTTCATTACTCACACTGAGATTTCTGCTGTACCTGACATGAAAATTAGTGTTATTCTGCATCTACTCTGAATTTTATGCAGAACAATTATGTATGTATTTCTTGGTGAAATGTTCAAATTTAACATTCCTCTTCCCCCTTAACTGCCACTTTTCTCCATCTCCGTTTTAGTAAGAGACAGATCCTGTGTGACAAATTCCCTTTCAATGAAATTTTTAACACCCATAGATTACTTTAAAACCAATGGATGCTAAGCATTCAATTTCTTAGTTTTTAAAAACTAGAGTATTAGAGCTTTTTTCTCCCCTAGAGTGTCAACTCTAAGGGTGATGTGACACATTAGAATAAAAATACCTTAAAATAACAGGAATCATGTGTCTAAATTCATGAAAATGGTAGCGTGAAATGTTTTGTGATTAGGTTAATTCGGCCTCTTTACTTTTGTAAAATAGTCTCAATGTCTTTTGTTTTAGAAGAAAATTTTTTAATATGTCTAATGACAGGTGATAATATAATTATTCCATCACTTGTCTGTGCTGGTTGTGGCTAGGATAGAGTTAGCTTTCTTCATAGTAGCTGGCATAAGGCTGTGTTTAGGATTTTTGTGCTGAAAACAGTGTTGATAACACAAGGATATTTTCATTACTGCTGGCAGCACTTACAATGTGAAGGCCTTTTCTTCTTCTCATCCCAACCAGCAAACAGGCTGGGGGTGCACAAGAAGCTGGGAGAGGACACAGCCAGGACAGCTGACCTCAACTGCCCAAAGGGATATCCCACAGCACACGGCATCAGCACATAAAGCTGGGGGAAGAAAGAGAGGACATTTGGAGTGATGCCATTTGTCTTTCCAAGTAACTGCTCTGCTGTGGAAAGAAAGTTGCTTAAAATCTGTAGCAATTTGTTGGTGTCAAGTCTTTTTTTTTCTGGAAATACAAAACTGAGCAAGGATCTAAATTTGTTGGATGAGGGAAGAGTGAAAGAAAGAAAAATATTCAGTATGCAATAGGTGAAGTGGGTGAGAAGAGAAGGAAACATCCCTCCTGTCTAGGGATGTGTCCTGGTAGTGTTTGACTTCATTTAATTCCTTACCAAGAAAGTCTTCAGAGATCTGCTCCTGACCTAAGGGTCACCTGTACGACTGTGTTGTTTGTGTAGTTACTGTGAGACAATCCTGTGCCTAGAAAAGCCTTTTCTAGCACCAACTAGATACAGCTGGTTATCTAAAGGTGATTTTCTGGGGAAACAGCTGTGCCCACCAGTCTAGAAATGCTTCACATAGAAATGCTTCACATGGTGAGATGCTGTGGCTTTCTTGATATTTATCAGAGAAGAAACTGTAACTTTTCCGCTCAAGATTAACTGCCAAAAGACACACACCAGCACCAGTGCCACACAACTGCTGCCACCAGACCTCAGAATTTCTTACTCACTCCAGCAATAGCAGTATTGTTTGGAGCCCTGTCATATAGGAACGGGAGAGATAGTGCTATGAAGCCAAGAGAATAGATGAAAATTACTTTTCAGGCTGAGCAATGCCTTTAAAGGCATTCAAGATTCTCCAACAAAATGAGGCAGACATAAAAAGAGACTTTTACCATGTCCTCATTGGGCTACATTTCCAAAGAGAAGTTGCAGAGACCAGAACTTTAATGTGCTGGACTTTACTTTCTTCATATTACCTGGAGAACTGGGAGGAAAATAGATGGTTTGGTTTATTGAAGACAAGCTGTCCAGCTCAAACCAATCAAAATTCCCCATATCCATTTCCATTCAGAACAAACTAATTGCTGTCATCGTAATGGTTTTCCCTTTAAGGGCTTTATAATTTCAATAGCTGTAAATACAATTATAGCGGCATCATGTAACATCTCCTTCTTATAAAATATTTCTTAAATTATGTAATCCAATTATTCCCTTTATCTTTTTGAAATTTTCTTAAATAAATTATTCTTAAGAAAAAATTTTGCAACTCATGAAAAAGTAAAATAATTAAAGGGAAAAAGTCCTTGTTTAAATATGAATAATCATCTAATAACCCTGCACACTAGAGCCAGTCAAACCAAACCAAAACCAAAACAAAATAAAACCCCCCAAAAAGCAACAAAAACTTGTTTTTACAAGAATTTTCACAAAAAAGGTATCCTGTATTGTATGGTACATTTTTAAAATTAGAATCATATTGTCTACCTCTGTGTCTAAATTCTCTGAAGTACTTCAATTTTATAGGGCAGAGTAAAAATGAAACAACTGCTACTGTTCATTCTGTTTTTCTGTTAGCACCCAGCTGTTCACCAACAGCAGGGAATGTGACTTAGGGCATCTGATTGTGATCATGTGATATTTTGCAAACCGAAATATTTTTCATCATAAAAGCAAATAGATAGAGGTCGTAGCTGGACCCACGGAGTGAATACTGGTACATGCTGACGTGCTTTATCACCTCATCATTTTTCTGTCAATTTTGAAAGACTTCCAACTATAGTTCATGTTGGTTTTTATTTTTCAGTCTTCAAATCACAGAAACATGGTGGCCATAAGGAGACATTCTGTTCACCTCTAAAGAGAAATTAATGGGGTCTGAACTAAATTTTTTGGCTTAAAAGTAAGCTCAAAATTTTGTGGCTAAGAGCAAATTAACACCAGCACAGTTTATCCATCACATGGAATTTGTCAAGACCTGGACCCTCTATTTATGTTATTTACTAGATGCTTTGCTCAAAGGTAGTCTGAAAATTGTAGAAAAAGCACAAGTAAAAGTTGTTTCAATAGGAAACTTCCATAGAAGGGAAGTTTGTTTTTAAAAGAGGAAGTGTCTCTGGAACACAGAAAACCAATCTTTATGCATTAGCAGGTGTCTTCAGAACACAAGGGAGATAGGTGAAGTTCCATTAATAAGTGCCTAAACATGGAGCCCATTCAGTTGCCTTCACAGATCATATTTTCCAGATTGTGATCATTTTTATCTCTCCCATACTGTCTTCAGTCAATCTATGTTCTTCCTAGAAAGGCTTTCCAGAACTGTTCCAGACTGCACGCTACCCTAGATAAACCCATCCCAATGAAGTAGAGAGGTTATTTTCTTAAATAAAACAAGAGTTATTCTTAAGCATTACAAAATTGTGCTTGTAGTGAAAGAGTATCACCTTTTTAGATTCATCTTGAGCTTCTAATTTGTATCACCATCACCTCAAATTATGAAGAGCTGCCCAAATTGTTCTCCAGTTCATGTTGTTGCATGCTTTGTTACCTAAGTGCAGAACTTCACATTTGTCCTTTTTGAATATCCTGTGTTTTTTTCAACCCACTTTTGAATTTGCTAAGGTGACTGAATTCTGCCAGTGTCTTGGTCGTGCCTTTCTCCCAAATTAGTGTCTTTTGTAAATGTAATGAACATCCATTAGTTCATCATACAGTCAGTAGGAAAAATGCCTTGATGAAAAAGTCTCTTGATGATAAATATATACAGAACATCAATAAATCAAATTTAACAGAAAACTATTAATAATTACACTTCTGTACTCCTTTTTCTCTACCCAGTTACCACACCTTAACAGTTCTTCAGCTTGACAGAGTTGCTCTCCTTCCCCTAGAAGAATATACAGTAATTTCACGAATACAAGCCGCACCATTTTGACCAAAATTTTGGTGGCAACCCGGAAGTGCGGCTAGTACTCCAGGGTGGCTAATTTGTTAACAAAAATGTGATATCTGCCCTTACCTGGTACTGTGCCGGTCCTGTCCCGAGCAAAAATGGTTTGAAATCCATGGTTTCCCGTTGTTCCGACGATGAAACAATCAGAGAACAGCTTATTGCCTGCCTGTGGATGGCAGCGTTACTGAGGGGCGGGGGGTGTTATCGGGGTGAGTTCCCTCGGCGCGTTCTCTCGGCAGTTTGATAAAAGTGTGTGATATTTCTCTGTACTTTTTAAAGTGTTTTCAGTCTTGTGCTGCTGTGCGGCTGGCCATGCTCGTGCGGATCAGGGGAGGGGAGGGGAGGGGAGGGGGGGGGAGGGGAGGGGAGGAGAAGGAAGGGGAGGGGCCAGGCCGGGCTGTGCTCCCATGGATCAGGGGAAAGGAGGGGAGGGGCCGGGCCGGGCCCGGCCCGTGTGGCTGAGCTGCTGTTTAAAGGCAATGCGGATCCGTTGGGAATGCTCGCAAAATGACCACGCTATTGTTCGTGTCTTTTTCGGCTTGTCAATAAGGGGTATGCTGCTGCAGCTATGGTCTGTATCTTTTTTCACTTGGAGATAATGTTTCCAAGGTCGGCGATCTGCAATTCTGTTACTAAATGACGACTTTGTGAAAGTTCACCGTGAACGACAGCGCGGCTAATATTTGGGTGCGGCTTTTTTATTGACAAAGACACCAACGTTGCCACACCAGAAATGCGGCTTATATTCCGTGTGGCTTGTATTCGTGAAATTACTGTAATTTGAAGCATTGTGTTCCAATTTCAGCATCTTTAGTGCAGATATTTATTCCCTTCATGTTGCCTTTGTTGGCAGAGGGCAGGTATTTTAAATTAACAACTCCTTTGGTCAGTTCTGTATAACTTTCTCAAGATATTGTGGGCTGCTTTCAACATTTTTTTAGGAAGGAGCATTAAACTGAACGTGGAACTCTAGATTGTGTCTTCATACAGTTGTATGAATTTTGCCAACACTCTCACAAGTCTATCACCTGTCTGATTTACAGAACATTTCACAAAAATAACATTTTGATTTAGTTGATTTGATTACTTAACAAAAGAGATCTTCTAAAACCTGGTAAAACAGAATTAGTAGGCTCAAAACCACTTATAAAGTCAAAAATTATCTTTGGGATGTTCCTGTAAATACTTAGATAGTTAACGGTGTAAACGTGTATTCAGAACTCTTACAGATATGTCTTGTGTCTTAAAAATAAATAGATTTTAAATTCTATTTAACATGACATATAGAATTCAATAGAAAATAATAAAGGAATTAAGTAAAATTTTCAAACTTAAATATTATTTAAATATTTAAAATATTATTTCTATCCTTCAGCAATGTAGAAAACAAGGTCCTGCATGAATATTTGTTTCTCCTGTGTTAGTCTCTCCCTTTTGGCATATTTGTTTCTTGCTGGTAAAATATATTCCTTTAGAGAGAAGAGAGCAGAGAGAGAAAAAGGAGTGAAGGTTTAATCCTCTAATTAATCCATAACAGTTTGGGTTTTTTTCCATAAAAAACAGTATTAACCTTTTGTGAAGTATCTTGTATTTGTACTTTAAAGATAAAATATTTTTGTTGACAGAAAACCTTTACATGGTCAACGTTCACTTTAGCTGCAGCAAATGATGTTTGAGAAAATGGTATATTACCTTAGAGATTTGATGGTCTCAATATACAAGAAGAACAAAGTTTCTATATGAAGTAATGTGATCTATTAAGCTCTATAATTTATCTAGTTAAAACTGACAAAATTTTGGGGAGCTTTCCTTCTCATGGATTTTTATTATTAATATCAGCAGCAGCATCATTATCATCATTATTATTGAAATTATCATCATTAGTTGTATCCATACAAGCAACAGGTAAACTTCATGTGGTCCTGAAAAATTCAGCTTTGAAAAGTATGCACTCTTCATAAGAGAATGATTTTATAAATCTTGAAAAAATCATTGTAGTGAATAGTACATAATGCATAGTACACAAAAATGTAGTGATAAATATGACATTGCACACATATTTCATGTTATAATTCCCTTAGACAAAACCATATTTTATTTTTAGAGAGAGGAATATATCTGAAAAGTGGTATGAAAACTTTATGTCCATGAAAAAAACATGCCACTAATTATAAATCCCTCCAAATACAAGAAATACTGATTGCTTTCCTTTCTGTTTTAACAAATTGTAATGGAATTTTTTAATCAATTCCTCTGGTCATAGGAAATGCTGTGAATTTTTTTTTTTTCACAAAAGTATAGAATGCTGTTACTAAAAGCAATTAAGCTGCCTATAATTAGACCTCATAGATTTTTTCCGGGTTTATGAACATAGATTTTCATTGATTTGAATGAGAGTCCTAGACAATGAACGTCATTGAAATTGCTTGATTAAATGAATTTTTTTTTTTATTTCAGTAGACTTTTTGAGTTGGTAAGTATTCTTCCTAATCCTACCATTTGTACCTTTTAGAATATGCATAGCAACAAAGAAAAATTCAAAAAAACCTACATGAAAGATAGCAAAACATTCCAAGTAAAAAGATGGCAAATCACTGAAAATCAGATTCATTGTATAGTTACATTCAAGGGGGAATGACAGTTCTGTACTGGGGCAAAGCATCCCTTCTCTACTCATCACTGAAAATAAAAAAAGGCATTTAAAAAGAGCTTAGTCTAGGTATCCATTAATTGGTTAAAAAATAGGGGAGATTAATTCCACCATGGCTTTCCTGTGCCTAAATTCCTCTAAAAGAGGAGAAAATGCCATTTTCTACTGCCTCAGTATTTGTACAGATGAGAAATGGACAGGTCCCATCTGAGCATCACACACTTTTCTTCTGGAAGCAAAGAGGGACTTCAGGGATCTTCAGGAAGCTAAGGTTCTCACTTTGCTTTCCTAAGGCAGTAATTTGTATCTGCTGGAATTCTCCGTAATTTTTTACTTCTCTGAGCATCCACTCCTCAAGAAAAGACAGATTCACCTTTCTTATAATTCTTTCCACAAACTTTCTGCTCTCAAAACACAGCTCTTCAGATTTCAGTACATAATCTGCTGCTTTATGCAAATTAAGTCAGATTTTGTTAAAAAAAACCTCTACAAGATCTTTTTCCCATTTTCTGTTTCTTTCTGGTCTTGTGGATTTGAAGGAGTTTTTTGTTTAATTGGTTGAGGGGTTGCTTTGTTTTGTTTTGTTTTGTTTTGTTTTGCTTTGTTTTGTTTTGCTTTGTTTTGTTAGCAAGTACACAAATAGTCACATACCCATCTTGTGAAGTAATTTTCAGTGTTTGAGCCTGCAGGAATGCTACTAGTCACCAGTGCCTCATGTTCTCCTAGGTGGATTGCACATGGGGATCCATTTGGGAGTGCAGCAGATGTTACTGAGAGGAGGATGCTCCAGGTGGAACCATGGAAGATGCATTTTGAAGAGCTACACCATCTCTGTGTTGTCAGCCTTGACTCCTGCAGCTGTCAAGAGAGTAAAAGTTTGATAATGAAAGAACAGAGTTCTGTTTCTGAACAACATGACCTTTTAAATATTTTGCATATTCATTAGTTTCAGAATTGCAAATATTTCCTGCACTTTACTCTTCTTTTAATTTTTCTTTATTGTATAAGAGGCAATTTAATGTTGTTCAAGGCATTCATGTATGGCCAGGTATCTGTTACCTACGAAAAAAAAGACCATTTCTCTTGAATACAACTCATGTTTTCCTCAACAAGTAACAGATTATTACTGCATCTGCAACAGACATGGGAGTGACAAGGCACCAAATTACTTCACTGCTTATCTTTTCTGACAGAAATTGGATTCATACCAAGCAGAACAGAGAATATAACCTGGCTTTGAAGTTCAATCCATCCATTCACATAGTTAAACAACCACATGGTGAAAACCAAATATTGCCACTAATAATTCATTCCTAGAATTAAAATATCAGATTCTCACAGTAATCAGGGCAATCTTCAGCACAGACACAATGAATACTTGCATATGAGTGAGAACAACTGAGTGTATTTAATAAAATGTATGGATTCACTTTTTTTCTGTGGAGAACATGCAGTTTTCTTGTTTACCATTTCTCATAGGAAAAATAGACTTCTCTATGAGAAAGAGGACTTGTAAAAGGAAATTGGTTTAAGCCAGTTGTTTAATTAATTTAAGAAATTGTTTAGTTAAAAGAGACAAAATATTTCATCAGAGAATAGCTCAATTATATAAGTAATGTGAGGTGCCAAGTTATTCCTCCATTAATATTTTAGATTTGGTTTGAGATTGTGTGCAGAACTGATTTTCCTCAAGAGAGCCATAAGCCAAATTGAATACCACAGAGGTGACCAACCTGCTGCAGGCAGCTGTGGGTGGTGACACTTGGGGTCTGAGCATTCTCCAGGATCCCTCCCACCTAAGACATTCAATGCTGTCTGTGGTTCCATCATTTTGGACATTACAATGGTCACTCATATAAAATTACTCATAAAGAGCATCCCTTTTGGCTGTAGTACAACATGGTTGAAAGAACTGAAGATGTAAAATGCTACAGTCTTGGAGCAGAATGGCTGTAAAGCTGTTCAGCAGAAAAGGATGTTGGACTGAAGCAGCGGTGTGCCCAGGTGGCCAGTAAGGTGAATAGCATCCTGGACTGCATTAGAAACAGTGTGGCCAGCAGGACTAGGCCGGTGATCTCTTCCCTCTGATTGGCACTGGTGAGGCTGCACATTGAATCCTGTGCTCAGTTTTGGGTCCCTCACTACACAAAGAACATCGAGGTGCTGGAGCATGTCCAGAGAATGACAATCAATCTGATGAAGACTTCAGAGAACGAGTCCCACGTGGAGAAGCTGAGGCAGATGAGGTTGTTTATTCTGGAGAAGAGCAGGCTCAGAGGAAAATGTATCACTCTCTAAAGCTATTCTACCAGGCGGGAGTCGACCTCTTCTTCCATGTAAGAAGTGAGATGGGACACAGGGAAGCAGCCTCAGGTTATGCCAGGGGAGATTAAATTTGGGTATTAAGAAAAATGTCTTCACTGAAAGAGACATCAAGAATTGGAACAGGGTCAGGAAGTGGTGGAATCACCATCCCTGGAAGTGTTCAATAAACATGTAGATGTGGCACTCAGAGACACAGTTTAGGTGTGGACCTGGCAGTGCTGGGTCAATGGTTGGACTCAATGGCTTTTTAATGATTCTGTGATTCGACATTTTGTGGAAACAAAAGCAACAGTAAAGAGCAAATGCCTGGTAATGCTGACTTCTCATCTTTACTTGTTCAGTCAGACAGATAGAAGACTATTTCCAGAGTCATAAATTATCCCTTGTGAACAGAATTCTTGGTAAGACCCTTGAGAAAATGTTCTGGTCTGTACAACTTTTCAATAGCAACCAAAATCTTGAATCTTCATTGCACCTAAAATATTATTGGAATAATGTTCTCAAAATAGGAATATGATTAAAATCTTTACATCTTCAGAAAACACCCAAAGACACCCTTGTGTTTTGCATTTGCACTTCAGTCAAAGGATTATCTTAGCATGGGAGCAAAAGCCTAGTCTTGGTTTTGTCAAGTAAAATACTACAAAATGAATATTAGATCCAGGGAAGAATAGAGAAAAAAAAAACAAAAACAAAAAAACAACCCAAACAAAAAACCAAACCTGCTTTCTAAAGAGCTAACTCACATAATTATCTTTAAAATTAACATTTGATGGATTTTTGTACCTTACAGACCACATTCGGAATACCAGGAAAATTTGAAAAGAAAGGAATTAAGAAAATACAGTAATTTCACGAATACAAGCCGCACCAATTTGACCAAAATTTTGGTGGAAACCCGGAAGTGCGGCTAATATTCCGGGGTGGCTAATACATTAACAAAATTCTAAAAGCTGCCAACACGGAAGTGAGAGCCCGCGGCAGCCCCAAGCCAAGCTGGAGCCCGGCCGGCCCTGGCAGAGGTGGGAAAGCCTGGCAGAGGCGGGGCCAGCAGTGTGGGGGGCGGGCGGCAGAGCCTGAGCCAGCAGGGCGGGGCAGGGGGGCGGCAGAGCCGGGTCAGTAGGGCGGGGGAGCCTGGGAGAACTGGGGCTAGCAGTGCAGGGGAGCATGGCAGAAGCAGGAAGGCCGGCGGGTGGGACTGCCTGGCAGCGGGGGAAACCCAGCAGAATCGGGGCCAGCAGCGTGGGGGAGCCCGGCGGTGCGGGGGCCTGCAGTGCCGGCCAGGGCAAGGAAACGCGGCGGCGGCGCAGACGGGAGGGGGCGGCCGGCGAGCCCGGCGGCGGCAGCCCGCCGGCAGGGCTAGGGAACGCGGCGCGGCGCGGCCGGCGAGCCGGGCGGCGGCGGGCAGGGCTAGGGAATGCGGCGCGGCGCGGCCGGCGAGCCGGGCGGCGGCAGCCCGCCGGCAGGGCTAGGGAACGCGGCGCGGCGCGGCCGGCGAGCCGGGCGGCGACGGCGGCAGCCCGCCGGCAGGGCTAGGGAACGCGGCAGCGGGGCGGTGCTGACGGGAGAGGGGGGCCAGCGAGCCCGGCGGCGGCGGCAGTACCACCCGGCCAACCCTGCCGAGCCGTGGCGCTGAGCTGGGCTACCCGGCCCCGTCGGCAACCATGAGCGGGCCGAGCCTGCCTGGCCCCGCCCCGAGCCAGTAAAGCCCGCTATGCCGCGATCCTGTTACTAATTGGCCAATTTGTGAAAGCTGCGCACGGATTCTCGCTACGAACGAAAGTGCGGCTAATATTCGGGGTGCGGCTTATCTATTGACAAAGACAGCAACATTGTCGAGGCACCGGAAGTGCGGCTTATAATCCGTGCGGCTTGTATTCGTGAAACTACTGTAAATCTAGGATTAAGGTATCCTTCAGAATCCCACAAATTTCAGATTATTATGCTCAGAATTAACCAGCTAATTTTATGGAAACTAATAAAAGCAGAAATTATTGATGTGGCAAAGTCCATGGTGACTTCTCACTGGTTGACTTCCTTGTGGGAAGAGTAATGCCTGGAATGTCCCACCATGATGAATAATCCAACAGACACGTTTACACATTTTGTCCAAATGGAATTAGCAAAATTACCTGGACAATGACAGCAAGTGGTTCTGAATTTCACTATAGTATTAGCAGGGAAATGCTGATGTGTAACCAGCAGGAGACAGCTCTTGACATCCATAGATTCTCTCTTCTGTTGCCTGTTATGAAACTTGAGCAAGAAGTGTCCAAGATACTTGTATAAATCATGTATCCACCTAGCAGCATCCTAACACTTTAAACAATTAACTAGTCAGTGTTTTCTCAGTATTTCCAAACACTCATTATTTGCTTTTTTCATCACCTTGATTTAGGTTGTAAATTCTTTGTACCAAACATAATCTTTCTGCTTATATTTTTATTTTTTTCTTCTTTTTATAAATGGATTATTGCAAATCTTAAAATGCCACAATAATGTAAAACACAGTTAGAGTCATTGCAACAGAGACTAAATTAGAACAAAAATCATTCTGTATGATTTGCTAGCAAGCAATTAGAAAGAAAATCAATAACCAGATATGGTTGCATATTCATTTCCTTCTCTAAAAACATTTAATATATACTTCCTGACTAGCACATTGATAGGCACTGGGATATTTGTATTGGATTTGCATGACCATAAAGTCATATGTAGACAATATGCATTGTATCTCTCCCACTCAAACTCCATCAAAGAAAATTGAGTGCATTAATAGTTCTCCTTTCCAGTTCTGACATGCAAAATCTGAACTAGAAATACTAAGCAATGTAACCAGGATCAGAGGATGAGAGAGTAAGAAAGAGAAACAAGACTAAAGATATTCTGTTATTCTGCCCTAACCATCAGAACTATCTCTGTGCTTTTATTTTCAGTTAGTGCAACTGAAGTGTACTGAAGAGTTAGACTGAAGTGGTATGATTTCAGTATAATGAAGATATTTTTGCTGGTTATTTAAATTATTTTTTAACAATGACAGGGCAATAAAACCTGGTGTCTTTGTTTATTTTCTGTGTTGAAGACCAGTATAAATTATATGACTCAATCTGGATTACTGCAATTTCCCCAGAATCTCATGAGTTACACTGTCAAAAAGCTGCACATGATACTTTTCATGATGACATTCAGTGAATGTAGCAAGCTTGGAATTCAGCTTTAATTCAGTACATGCAATAATTGACTAAATCACAGATTTTGTGCCGGGTATTCTGGCTTATGAAATTAGCAGGAAAGGTAAACACATTCATAACTGAAAGAGAGTTATATAAAGTAAAGGGAAAATAATCAATAATAAAAGTAACACTGCTTTGTCTTGATTGACAGCTTTGAGTTTTCAAAATTAATTACATAATACCAATTCATTAATCATAAAGTTGACAAGAATAGTCCGACCTATGGACACTGAATAACACTAAATTCACCAGCACTAATTTATAAATAAATTTTCTGCAAAATAAAAATTTTAAATTCCTCTGATGGATAATGTCTCTAATGGTTTCATTGTTGTCCTTTTTGCTTTTGAAAAGACTTGGTGAATGTTTCCTGTATCTATTCATGTGAGAAAAGTGGTAGCAACAACATTTCATACCATTAGATTTTCTTTTTAGGACTACTTGATATCAACATTTCAATATTTTAAATGTCATTTGTAAAACCACTTTTCTTTTACATGATTAATGAGTTTTTGCATCAAAGGAGTCATATATTATTTCCTGATTTTGTTTGCTTCAAGTATGTTGGAGGTGTATGGAATTTAAGTAAAATTACGTAAACAGCTTTGGCAAAGTCCCTGATTACGGTTATGGTAAATCAGAATGATTCAGAAGATACAGTTGTTCACTACTCAGACTACTTCCTAGTCTATTATTTTAGCCTTAGGAATCAAAATTATAAGGACAAAAGTCAATCAGATGATATGTAGTTGTTACATTTTGTTTCACTGGGTAAAGTATATTTTAGTCAATACTCTGCAGGAAAAACTCTGACTGATACTTTTATGGACATGATGGAATAAAAACTCTATTTTTCTTAATTACAATGCCCAATGAAATATCAGAAATCATGCTTGATCCTACACAGCCTTGTACATTTTTCAGCTTTCTACATTATTCTAATAATCTGATTCAGTAACATATTTCAGTTTAAATAATTGCAAATAACCCCTCTGTGCTGTTCAAAATCAAGGTCTTTTTATGCACAGAGCACTGAAAAGCCAATTGCAAGGAATCTCTGTGGTGAGCTCAAAATCAGTTCATCTTCATAGTTTCAGAGGAATGACAGTGTATGTTGTTAAATTTAAGTAGGCATGAAAATATAGGCAGAAAAATTCTCATTATGGAGCAATGCACACAAAGGCATACACATTTTAAGAAACCAGTAGCAGTAGCAAAGCAAAAAAAAAACAAAACCACCAAACTTAAATGTTTCTGAGTATGCTACTCACTGCTTGAGAAAGTTCATTCACTTTTCTTATCAGTGTTACTTAAAGCCACTGTTGTTTGCCTCTAGGGGATATTACCAGGAGTAGCCAGAACTTTCTGTTTTACAGCAGTGCTGGTATTTGACAAGCAACCTCAGGAGAAAACATACAGTGCCAACTCTTCTGTGAGATAGGCATAATTTCACTAATTTTAAGCATAGAGACACCTTGCACATCCTAACTGGCTAATACATCAATTTCTTTCTGCTTAGACTTGGTTAGGTCATGTAGCTGCTGTAACTTCCAAATTGTTTGTAGTTCTGTGCTTCAGATGTCAAGTTCAGTTATGAACCATGAGTCAACCAGAAAAGTCTTCAACCTTAAGCCTTTTTGTTCCTAGTTATGTATTCTAATTTTATGGGTAGGAACAGATATAAATCTATAAACTAGATATAAATCTATAACTAGTTTTCTAAAGTAAGTGGTATGGTCATGTCCTTGTATAAAATTAGATTAGTTCTAGATTGGGTTCATGCCCTTTCTACTTTTATTCTGTCTCCTACTTCATGGCTTTTTCTCTGCAGCTTATTCCACAGAGTCTGAAATTATTCCTTATATTTGGACGGTATGAAAGTTATGCCTTCTTTTCTGTGTTGCAATAGAATCTTGTTGTTTTCTTGGGTTTTCTTCTCCATTCTGAAGTATCAAAAATTAAGTACCTTACAGAGTTCCCAATGAGAGATTCATAACTAAAGAAATCCCATAGAATTCAGTTAAGGAAAGACACTTATAGCCAGGGAAAATTTGATCACTGGTAGTTATAAAAGTAGTCAAGAGTAGTGGGAGTTTTACCAATCCAGCCTCAGTGGGTGTATGGATAACTGTGCGGATATAAGTCTCTAAGTACAATATGACTCAACCTGCTCTGCCTGTCACCTACTGCATCTCACTCATTATTTTATTCTCCCCAAAGGTCTATTTCTGTTCAAAGAGGCTTCTTTCACATTAGTGCTCCTGCAAGGCCTGTTTTCAGGCAGGAACATAAAAGGCATTGACTGCTCAATTGCCTGCAGCCTTCCTAGGGCAGACCTGAAAACCTTCCTTATGCCACAGCTCCTCCTTTCCTAACACCATTGGTCTGGACATATGAGCATTTGGGGCACCTGAGCCACATATCCCACTCCCCACCACTGCTAACCCCTCTCCAGACATGCTGTAAGCAGAAGCAACAGAGAGGATGCTACAGATACTGCTCCTGTTGGACAGTTCCCACATTTCGTGTTGGGATTTCTCACCAATTTTTACCTTTCCCAAAGTTTGTTCTTTTTTTTCTCCAAAACACAGGATCGTCTTTACCAAGGGCTTTAAAGCTTACTATTCTTTTCCTCAATTATTCTTTTTCTTTTTCCAAAGCTGTAAAAACTCCTGTAAAACATGTCCTCACATGCAACCCAGTCCCTCAGTCTGAGTTCATATGACTTCTCTGGCACTATTTGCAGACCTGTTGCAGACCTGTATTTGTGTGTTTTTAAGCTGGTTTCACGGTTTCAAGATTTGATGTAGATGAAGAAAACATATTCATTGTTTCAAATTCTGTTGTTCCAATATGCCAAAGACCTGAAAAATTGATTATTTATGTCACTAATGAAATTTTAATCTTCTTCTCTCTTTACTGTAGCTGCTTCAATTCTTTTGCAGAAATATAAATATCTCACAGTTTAAAAACTGTTTTGTCTACCTATGCTTTCTCTGTATTTTCTTTCCTTTGGTCCCTTTCTGACGTTTTATTTACCTCTTTTTTTCTCATTTCTGTCCCATCTGACTTTCTGGTTAATTCCTTTTTGAGCTTAAATTCTACCACGGGAAGATTCTTTCCTATTCTCTGCAATACAATGTACAGTCTTCTCTTTTTTTAATTGTTTGATTGCAAACCTAGACTAAATGCAAGAAAACAGGCTGTACTTTGTTCAAGCAATGGAGAACCATTAGCCTGAAACAAGAGTACAAGCAAAAGGAAGAAGCGAGACCACTTCAAAATAGGATTAATATCCATTGCCCTGAAGAATGGATATATGGCCTTTGAAAGAGATTTCTTTCTAGTCAGTTCTATCAGCATTTTGTCTTGTTTTCTCCTTATACCTACATAATTCCTGTTCTTTAAAGTGCAGCGTATAGCCATGCTCTGCTGTAGTTGCAGCACAATTTTCAGTTTTTAATTTTTTGTTAAAAGAAGGTTTCATTTTTTCTAAAAGTTCCTTTTTGATGAAAACTTGTTCATGTTCATTGAACATCAGAGTAGATTCAGTTAAAAAGGAAAATTAAGAAAAAACTTATTATAAAACACTTGTACATATGCTATAAAGTCATGTTAAAATTTCCTCTCTTATACTGAATTCTTTATTACGGGCTTTTCTCTCTTTTTACTTATTCAGAATTCCAGAGCCCTGAAAAAGAGTTGTTTCGCTTTCTCAGTGGGTAGCAGACTTGGGAAGTAAGGTATATTGGTGTTTTCATTTGTTTGTGGCTCTCGCATAACTGAATATTCTTTGGAAGCAGATGCTTGATTTATGATAATCTTATAAGATATAACTGTGGGTCGGCCTGGAGAGTTCCTTGAAAAGTAACATCACAAGATTTCATCAGTGCTTCTAACATATTTTGAACACAACGTTATTGCAAATGTCAGCTTTCCTGAAGGAAGAGACAGATGAGAGCATCATATCGTCTAGTCTGATCTTCTATATACCACAGGTCAATAATTTTCACACAAATATTTCATATTATCTGAAGATTTATTTAAACCAGATGCCTTAGTTCTCAAATTGCTGTAGATAGAGGTAATGGCAGAGCTAAGCAAAAAAATGCTTTAGGCTTCTTGATGGTTATGATGAGATGACCCCAGCAGGCAAATTGTCTGATACAGCAATGTTTCTTCCTTCCCTCCTTCTTCACAAAATGTCTACCAAACCTGAGAGAAAATGCCCATTTATGCATAATCAACAACACCCACAGTTAGTCTGGGTACACGAACTATGCATCACAGAGATTCTCTGATACAGAATTGACCCAGATTACTCATTATCCACCTTGATAGATAGATAATAAGTAGATAATAAATAGGATTTAGAATATAAATTCTAGATATTCTTAGATAATAAATAGAAAATAGAATTTTTTGATAAATAGAAAATCAGCAATTGCTTCTTTTGGTCCACAACCTTGACAGGTCAATTTAAAAAAGCACTGACTGTGCTGGAAGTACTGTGGCTGGAGATAGAGATTGCTCTGGGTGCTGTTCACAAGGGGAGGGAGCCACACAGTGTGAAGGACAGATCCATCAGCACCTGTGTGGTGGCTAAGTCTTAGAGGCTTTGCAGAGACTTCAGAGTCTCTGGAAAGATTAAGCCTGTGTCGATGTTTGCCATACTCTGGAACTGCATTCAGTTGGCATGAAGTATCCCTTGTCTGCACTATGAGACTCTCTGACCTTCTGAAATGTGGGAACTGGGTCCACTGCATCCTTTGGGAGTGGTCTTCAGTTGTGCTGTCTCTGGAAGTACACCCAGGGTTTTTTAGGGATGGCCTTGATTGACACGAAGCACAAGTCAGTGACTGGTCTGAAAGTTCGGCTGTGCAAATCAGTGACTTACAGGGGTCAGGAATAATTACAAGAGTATCTATGTAAGCTCAATCTCAGGAGCTGGAAGTGAGACAGTGTGAAAGAAATTCCCTAGGTAGCAGTTTGCTGTGATGTGGGAGCTTCTGTGTAACTCCCTGAAGGCAAGGACATGCACTAATGTGTTCTGGGATGGAGATGTTTAACATTATTTTACATGGCATGAAGTTTTTTTTTACCTTCCTTAATTTGAGCTTTTGTTATATGAAAAATGCTCTGTTGCTCATGTAATATAATTTGACTTTTTGTAGTTAAATGCCTTTAGACTTTCTCTAGAAACCATGGTAGAGAGGCAGATTCACATCAAAGCCCTGGCCAGCTAGTCTCACTTTATCAGTTGAGAAAGACATGGAGTAGAAGTCACTGGAAGTGCCACAGACCACATATATACAGGATAAAATAAGATTCTTCCTTATTCTAGATAGAACTTAGTCGCATCCCAAAGGGTGAAATTTAAAAGTGTTTGCCTAAAAATGCAGCTTCCTGTTCTTTTCCAGCAATATAACTTTATTTTAGAAACAACGGGCTGCAGGATGGTATTGAATATTTTTGCATTGGTAGGGGTAATCTGGGATTTAACTTCTACAGGCTTCCTCTTTTGGAAAAAAAAATAATTGTGGCATATGAAGCAATCCCAATCCCATGTTCCATTCCTTGCACTAAAAGTAGAGCTTTACAAATGGCCAAATCATTTCCATTTGAGGCACAGCACTTTGGAGCATTTTTGTTTAAAAAAATGGGCTGTGCACTTTCGAATTGTGTGCCTCAGCTTTAAATTACTTTGAAAAGAGAAACCCATTATTTAAAAATTGTTTGGCATATCACTGTTTTGAGTCCTAAAGCCTAGCTGGAAAACACAGTGAATCAATTGGACTACTTTTCCTGGCAGGACAGGTTTTGATTAGGATGATTTTTAGTCAATTTGAAATGTTTGGGAAAATAAGTCTTAAAATGCTCTGAAACACTTTTTCTTGCATTTCAGGTAGAATTTTTTTCCTAATGTAAGTGGCTAGGAATGAGACATGTCTCCTGAAGGTAGAGTAAAATTTGAGAGATCAGAGCTCAAGAGTATGTCAAACTCAGAGATATGAATAAAAGTGTACCACATAATATCAGCTCGTCTCAGGTTCACATCTCTCCTCAACAGTGGAGGCTGATATACAGAGGCATCTCCACAATACTTCTGCTCTCAGAGCAAACAGTCAAATTCCTGCAACAAAGTGCAAAAGGATCAAATTAAATTTTCTTTCTTTAATTTTTTGAGTAGTCAAAAGTCAGTGCTTTGATTACTTTATGAGAAATGCTGACAAGGAAGATTATTTTAACAGGGTTTGGGTGTCATATCATTCCTGACAGGACAGCTAGTTCCGTTTGTCTCTTTCAAAAATTAATATCACACTCTTCCACAAAATGAAGAATCTTTCTTCTGGTCAATGTGATTTGTTTTTCTGCCAGAAGTAGGCCCTGTGTACTTTAAACCGAAATTGTGCTGCTGTGCATAACAGTACAGAGATCGAATGTCTGTGCTGAGCATTTTTGTGTCTTCAGTGTTCCCAGGGCTTCCTATTTCCATCTTCCTTGCTACTTGGTCTCGTCTGTCATTGCAGAGATCACTTCAAGAGAAAAAAAAAAGGTTGTTTTGAAAGTACCTCAAACCTTTCCTTGGTAAGGTTCAAAAATACTTCTCTGACAGAGGCACTGCAACCACATCTCCCAGTGTTATATTTTAGGAATAGTATTCCCCAATTTAGTGTTCCCACTGAAACAGTGCACTGCTGTCTTGCTTTCTCCTTGTCCTCACCCAGCAGACAGCTGGAGAAGAGAATTGGAGGCCCAAAAGGAAAGACCATGGGCTGAGATAAACACCATTTACTGGAAACAGAAATGAGAAAAGAAAATGAGCAGTAACAGCTACAATATCAGTTCCAAAGTGTACAAGATAGACAAACAGTTCACATGTGATTGCTCAGAACCTGCATTACCCAACAACTCTCTCCACCGCACTTTCTGGAATGGAAGGATTCCATTCTCCCTGGAGGAGAGTTCCTTCCTTCTGCCCTTGGCAATGGCCTGAGATAGTATGCAGCAAGCTCCAGGACCTGGCCAAGATCATCCTGGCTGCTGCAAAAATTAACCCTGCCCTGGCTGGAACCAGGACACCCAGCAGATCAGAAACTCCAGTTACAGTAAATTCACGAATACAAGCCGCACTGAGTATAAGCTGCATCTCTGGGTGTTGGCAAATATTTCGTTCTCTGTCCATAAATAAGCCGCATCTGAATATAAGCCGCTCTGTCATTCGCAGCGAGGACCCACATGCAACAAAGTTGTCAAACACTAACAGAACCGCGGCATGGCGGGGGGTTTACTGGCTCAACTAAGGCTGTGCAGGCTCGGCCCGCTAGGGGCTGCTGACGGGGCCAGGTAGCCCAGCTCGGCGCTGCCACTCGGGGCTGGCCGCCGCCTCTGGGTTCGCTCGCCCCGGCCCCGCTCCCGCCGCGGCGCCGGCCGGGCACGGAGAGAGTGCCCCGCTCCCGCCGCGGTGGCGGAGGGTGGGGGCAGAGCCCCCCCCCCCCCCTCCCTGAGCCACGGCAATGGCGGTGCGGGCTCCCCCCCGCTCCCCGAGCCGCGGCAATGGTAGCACGGGGCCCCCACCGGCTCCCCGAGCTGCGGCAATGGCGGTGCGGGGTCCCCCCGTCTCTCCCCCGGTTGCGGCAGAGGAGGAAAGAGAGCTCTCCTACCTCTCTCCCCGCCCCCCGTGCTGCCTGCAGGGAGCCAGGGCAACAGAGTAACACTGTAACAATCGCGGAATGCCGGCTTTTGCTGGCAGGTGCTTGGCTCGGTGCCCTGGCTGGCACATCTGCGGTTGTAAATGTCAGAAAATTATTCACATATTAGCCGCCCCCGACTATTAGCCGCACTTCCGGGTTTCCACCAAAATTTTTGTCAAATTACTGCGGCTTGTATTCGTGAAATTACTGTACTTTCTGCTGCCACTTCAACAGGGAAAGTTTAAAACTCCAGGGCTTCCTTCACATAATTTTTCTGGTAGAAACCAATGTAGAGATGGTGCAATCTTATGCATAGGTGTAGCTCTGCTTGGCTGTGTTTGTATTTCAGCAATATTAATTCCATAAGCTACTTCCATCATTCATGTCAGCATTAGTAAGACAGCATGAATGGGGTTTGTATTTCTACTCACCTCATCAAACCTTCATCCAGTAAGGAACAGAATATTTACTAGGAAACAACTCAGAATACAATAAAGATCATCTCAATGCCAATGAAGTGATGAAAGACAATCAAAGATGAATTTACTTTACATCGGAAGGAGTTAGAAGAGAACAGGAACATCCAGCTGGATTAATTTTGTTTACTGAAAAATATTTTAATTATGATTTGCAGTTGCATAGGAGTTCTGATCCACTGGAAAGAGAATAGTTATTCAAGATGAAAGTAGGAAATTTGGAAAGTAGGAAAGTAGGAAAAAAAATGAAGATTAACTATGATAGAAATTAATTTTCAGACTACTTAAAAAGGAATAGAAATAATCAGGGAATAATATAGAGTATTTGCACATAAGGTTTCTTTGGGACTTATACTTTTAGAGCATCTCTTGAGTTATGTTCCTTTCTAAGCATTAACAGCAATAAAGGCATAAAGCAGGTGGTGGTATGGTCCTTCACAATTTCTTTTTTTAAAATTGAAATAAAAATACTTCTTCCTAATTCTATGCCAGTATCTTAGTATCTTGTGGTCTTATAAGTCACATTTCAGTCAGATTTTTATTTTCAAAGTTTAAAAATGTTCTCAGGTTAATTCTAAATACCACTTACTGCTAAAAATCCTATAAGATCTACTTATTCTGTGATTTAGTCTTACAATTGTGAAAAAATAATAACTGTTCATCCTTTTTCTTTGTGCTAGTGCAAAATGTAAATATTTTAAATATTGCTGCCAAATCTCTACAATTGTCACTGTGGGAACTGTCCCAATTCACCTGAAGCTAATGAAAGTCTTGCTGTTAATTTGATCAAGAAGTGGTCTGAGCACTGAGAGAGCAAATTAATTCGGCTGTTTTCAGACTGAGGTTGACTCCTCCTTTTTTGTACCTGATGTCTAATGTACTGATGACCAGTGCTAGCACCACACTGCTGCAAATTTAGGAGAAATGCTTTATCATCAGGGCTTGCCCCTGCAGAGTTTAGGCTCTCTCACTGCCCATATGCAAGTGATAGCATTGGAAGAGTCCATTCCTTTCTTGCCTTTGCACTAATGCTGCACAAAGTCTGCTACCTGTTGAATTCTGCAGAGCTGTTGCAGTTCCCAAAGAGAAATTCAATCTGTATGCAAAACCTCTTTTCTATGCAGTAGTTTCTATAGCTAATTAAACCATGAAATAAAAACCATATCAAATGCCAGTGCCCACCAAAGTTGCATGCAAACAAATCTCACTCTGATTAGACCATGATTTCTACAAAGTGGCTTGTATCTCAGTCCTGTGAAACCATACAGCCCATACTGTCATCACCAGTCACAAGCTTTGTAATGACTTTCCAAGGACTGAGTCTTGAGAGCCATGCTCAGTTCAAACTTTTCTTCACCTGTTGCTCCTTTGTCATACTTGTTTTAGCTGGGACAAAAATTTCTGTAATTGGCATGATGTTTATGTCTAATTTATTTTGGTTTTATCATCTTTGTGCATTACAACCACAGTTTTACATAGGTAGCAGCAAGCAGCAATGTTTGTAAGGAGAATGAGGTATTTATGACTCTGACATAATGATGTAATGTAGAGAAATACGTCTGACACAACAGCAGGGTTATTGAGTAGTGAAACCACAGGATGTGGCACAGACATGGGGAGACGTGCTTGGTAATGGAAATTCCATAGCTATAAATAAATCACTGATACGCTGAAAAAAAAAAAATAGAATTGTACAAAACTAGTTTCAAATGTCACAAAGAGAAGAAAGATTAAAGAAAAGTAAAATATCAGAAATTAACATTACATTCCTCCCAGAAAATACCTCTAGTTGCTGGCAACTTGAATGTGTATAAAAATTCTAGCTGTGTTATTATTGGGTTTTTCTCCATACTGTTCAGAATCTGGACTCATATTTACTAGATTCTGAAGATTTCCACTAGTGTAGCGTTATTATAGTAGCAGTATATTATAGACTTTTTTTATACGCATGTGTATTTCTACTTGGCACATAAACAATATTTTGAGTGTAATACATTCTCTCATGAATAACAAAAGGCAGTGATTTCAGTAGGGCTTAGTACTTTGCACTGTAGATCAATTCCATTCTATCTCAGCCTTTAAATCTTATTAAGTTATGGGTCAATCCCTGTCAGACCAAACCTTCTTTCAATGTTGTCTAAAATCTGGAAGGCTTGGTTAGTTTTTTTTTTGTGACAGCATGTCTGCAGCAACTTTTAGTGGCTTCTGCTCCCAAGGCCAGTCCCTGCTCTCTTGAGAAGCAGTGTCATTTCCCTGCTAGCATGGCACACCTTAAAGCATGCTGAGTTCAAACCCTGACAATTCGGCAGAAGTCCTGTGTGCATCTGGAGTGACACACATCCTCCCAGGCACTCAGCAGAAAATTACTGGTTCATGGTTTGTGCACAGTATAAAATTGAATCTTTATTGGTATTAGGCATGGACAGTGAGCTTCATAGGATGTTGGGAACTGCTTCCCAAAAATAGGTTTACTGCATGGTAAGTATCAGATCTTACTTCTCTAATTTATTTTATTTCTACTTTATTACTTTCCATAATACAATATATTTCTGGTTTATAGTAAGGTTTCAGAGTGGCTAATTTAACATTGTTGTTAACCTTAATTTTTCAAGAAGATGGCAGAAGTCTAGTCTTTGAGCTACATTTCAAATCCGATTGTTTATAAACCATCTGTTTTATTAAAATTGGAAGCCCAGAGAATGACATCACAAAATCTAATATTTCCCTGCTTTTTTATTTCCCCAGTGAAAGGAATATCTTTTTCCACTTCAATTAGTTTCCAGTCTCCCGTCTGCAATACGATCAAGATGTTTCATGCTGGCCAAATTATTAGTGACAACTGACTGGCATATGGAGACTTGTATCTAAAATGTAATTTAACAAACTGATCGAGTCCTAAATGCAGAGCAGTCTGACTTTTAATGTACCAGTCCAAACTTGTTTCTGGTGCTATGGGAAATCCCAGTATTTTTTCAACTACTGTTGACAGGATATTCTTAAGTCCATTTTTTCTGTCTCCTGAATACTTTCCCTAGATAATCGTTCCATTGCCTATTATGATACTTGCTCTACCAAGCAGTAAGTCAGTAAAAGTTTCGGTTCTTGTCAGCCAACCCTCAGCAGTTTCCAGGATAGTGAGCCCAAATGTTTGGGTCACATTGCAGTACAGACTTTTATTGTATTACCAAGTATCTGGGTAGATGCTCTGGCAGTTCTTGCAAAAATTTGTCCTGAGTATTTAACATTGAAGACAAGTAGTGCTAAGATAAGGACTGTGTAGGCCAGATGATGGAATTTAAATATCAAAACATTTCATAAATTATGTGATAATTAATGGAGAGTGAGCTTTAAATTTCTGACACTTTTTAGCTAGCAAAATTTACTGGCTAGGATACATCTCATAATAATACAGAATCACAGAATCATTTAGTTTGGAAAAGACTTCTGAGATCATCCTTTGAGTGCAATATCTGACATGATCAGATAGACCATGGCACTAAGTGCTACACCCAGCTGTTTCTTGAACACCTCCAGGGATGACGACTTCACCATCCTCCTGGGCAATCTTAATCCAATGCCTGAAAATCCTTTTAGTGAAGAAGTTACTTCAGCCTGAATGTCTCCCAGCACATCTTGAGGCCAATTCCTCTTGTTCTGTCACTTGTTGCCTGGAGTTGCCTGGGCTGACCCGCACCTGGCTACAGCCTCCTTTCAGGTGGTTGTAGAGAGTGATAAGGTCTCTCGAGATTCCTCTTCTCCAGGCCAAACAACTCCAACTCCCTTGGCTGCTACCCATAGGACTCAGTCCCTAGAATCTTCACCAGCTCTGTTGACCTCCTCCGGACTCACTCCAGCCCCTCAGTGTCCTTCCTATAGTGAGGGACCCAGAACTGGACACAGGGTTTGAGGCACAGCCTCACCAGTGCCCAGTACAGGGGCACAATCATTGCCCTGCTCCTGCTGGCCACACCATTGCTGATCCAGGCCAGGATGCCATTGGCTTTCTTGGCCACCTCAGCACAGCTGGCTCATGTCCAGTCGCTGCTGACCAGCAACTCCAGGTCCTTTTCTGCCAGGCCACTTTCCTGATTTGAATTTTTGCTGCTTTCAATGACAGCATGCAGGAGTAGAAAAATCCTTGCCCCAAACAAGAAGTCAGTCACAGGCTGTGCCTCATTATTGTCAACAGCAAAGTGGATGCCTGTAGAAAGCATAAAATTGAAGACCAATAGGAAGCAAAGCTTTCTGCTGTGGAAACTGTATCCAGACCATTGAAATACAGACAAATTATGGTCCATAAAATACCCTCAGTTTTCTTTGGATCTCTTTATACATTGATCTATCTAAAAAAATCCAGAAGCAAGAGGTATGTAGGCTATATGTAATGGTATTTGCTACCATTCCCTGTAAACTTGGTATGGTACCCCTCATTTTTTGCATTTTGATGAACAGTGCAGAAGGATTGCCATTACCTCCTCAGTGTCCTCTTCTTGCTTTAAAGACTCCTGTTGTTTCTATCTTGAGGTGTATGGTCTCTTAACAGTTTGAAGAGTCCAGGAAGTTCTTAGAGTGTGTGGAGGACAACTTTTTGTCACAACTGGTGGATGAGCCCACCAGCAGAGGGATTATGTTAGCAAATAGAGATGGGCTGGTGGGAGATGTGGTTGGAGGCTGCTTGGGGCATAATGATCATGATATTATAGAGGCCTCAATATTTGGTGAAATGAGGAAGGAACATCAATAAGACTTTTACACTGGATTTCCAGAGGGCAGACTTTGGCCTATTTAGGAGACATTCAGAGAGCTCCTTGGGAAGCAGCCCTTAAAAACAAAGCAGCTCAGGAAAGGTGGGTGTGCTTCAAAACAGAGATCTTGAGGGTACAGGAACAGACTGTCCCTGTGTGCCAAAGATGAGTCGATGAGGCAAACATCCGGCCTGGATGGGCAAGGAGGTTTTGGAGGAAATTAGGAATAAAAAGAGGATTTATCATCTTTGGAAGGAGGGTCAGGTCTCTCAAGAAGCATTTAAGGGGTTTGCTAGGGCATGTAGTGTGACCAGCGGCAACCTCTTTTATGGTCAGAGATCACTCACCCCCATATAAAAGGTGGTCTGAGAATTCTTGTTTCACAGCCAGGGCATGGCAGGGCACAAAATAAGACTCAAGAGCTGATGTTCCGAGGTTTCCAAGGTTGTTTATTCTTTCTTATCTAAGGAATTTTCTCTCTAGCTTACAGCGGTCCACTCTGCAACTCGTTCAAGGCTTTTCTCCTGCCCTCCTGGGCTGGACTTATCTTTTATACTCTAAATTATGCATACATTGTTTACAATTAATCTCCAATACATGACACCTACATTGCATTGTCAACTTTCCCCTTAAACCAATCCTGAATTGACATCCTAACCTAAAAGATGGATGACAAGAAGAAGGAAAAAGACATACCACACCCTAAATCCTCCATCTTGTGTTCAGACCCCTAACATAAATTATTTTTAAAACTTCACTTTTCTACCTTTTAATGCTCTAATTTATACTCTACTTATTTTTGTGACTTTGTAATTCTGCATATAAAGATGGTAATTTATCCCAGGGACCTAGATCGAACTCACAGGGATTTTGGGCACCTTGCCAAGGCTTCTGAGCCCCCCTGCCCAGATTCCAGGGAAGCCAGGGGAATATCCTGGGTTCCCACAATGTAGGATAAAAAAATAGAGAGGCCAAAGCACAGTTTGAACTTAATTTGGCAACTTTTGTATAAAGGATAATAAAAAATATTTTTAAAATATATTAATGGCAAAAAGAAGGGTGAGACCAACCTTTGTTCTCTATTGTATGAGGGAAAGAACTTAGTAACTGTGGATGAGGAAAAGGCAGAAGTGCTCAATGCCTTCTTTGCCTCAGTCTTTAGTAGGAACACAGCTTGTCCTCAGGACAGCTGTCCTCCTGGGATGGTAGATGGTGTAGAATGGTTGCCCTGTTATCCAGGAGGAGGCAGCCAGGGAACAGCTGAGCAGATCAGATGTTCATAAATCTATGGGCCCAGATGGGATACACCCCAGGCTGATGAGGGAGCTGGTAGATGGGCTTGCAAAGCCTCTCTCCATCATTTACCACCAGTCCTGGCTCACTGGGGAGGTTCCAGATGACTGGAAGCTGGCCAACATGACACCCATTCATAAATAGGGTGGGAAGGAGGATCCTGGTAACTATAGACCAGTTAGCCTGACCTCAGCACCCAGTAAGGTTGTGGAACAGTTTATACTGAGTGCCATCATGCAGAATTGACAAGATGACCAGTGGTATGAGACCCAGACAGTGTGGGTTTAGGAGGGGAAGGTTGTGTTTGACCAACCTGATCTCCTTTTATGACCAGGTGACACGCCTGGTGGATGCAGGAAAGACTGTGGATGTTGTGCACCTGGAGTTCAGAAAGGCCTTTGACACTGTCTCCCACAGCATTCCCTGGAAAAGCTTGGACAGGAACACTCTTTGCTGGGTTAGGAACTGAGTGGATGGCCAGGCCCAGAGAGTGGTGGTGAACGGTTCTTTGATAGAAAGGTTACATTAGTGCTATTAGTGTCTAATATTTAGTTAAGACTGATTTTTCTCATTTACATTATTTTCTAGTGCACTTGATGGTTTCCATCATTTCATTGTCAGCCTACTCAGCATGGTCTTCTCTCCTTCAAAGATAGATTTATTTGTAATATTCTTAAATGCTAACATTAAGGGTTTTTTCTTTCTCTACATGCTTTTAATTGGTTACATCTGCATTGAAAAACAGAGATCTATTTGAAGCTCATCTAGCAACATCTTTTAATTGATAACCTTGACCCTTGACCTTTTGATGTTTCTTTCCATCATTTCATAAATTATGACTCTACCAAAATTATGTTCTCCTACAGCATCTTGATTTGTTCAATAATCTCTGATGAGAGAGGCTGCCAAAAACATTCAGAACTTTAAATACTATTTATCTGCTGCTTTACAAGAGAGGTGATGTCTCTCATATGCTGTTTTCCTTCATCAGGTAAGGATCCACTTGGCTACATATCAATACTGACAATATTCTTGCCTTTATAATTACTCATCTAGCACTCAGCTAGAAATTGCTTCAGGAAAGGCTTTCAGTCTGTGTAATAAAGCCACATAAAATGCAAAAACCACAGTGAGTGCTTCTCCAGTGACAGCTTTTGAATTAAGAGAAGTGATATGTGTGATGAAGTCAGGAGTTACTCTGTATTTATGAGGTAGGTCATTTATACATCCAGAATGAATCCAAAGTGAACACGAAGCTCAATTTAACAATTCCTATCAATGGGGTGATATTTCTAAGAGTTCAGACAAAAGCTGAGCCTCTCATTTTCTGAATTTACCATATATGAATGGAAAAGAGAAAGGTTTTTTTAGGTTGTGTTCATTATTTTAAGAGATGACGTTGTATAATTCAGAAATATTTCCATCTCTTTTATTTTTGAATAATCAGTGAAACACAAAAAAATTAATTTACTGTGATAAAACTAGGTTTCTCTTCAATATAAATTTTCTGCCTGCTTTATTCTCTATTATGCACCCTAAGTGGCAGCAGCATTTGCTGCATGAAAATCTAATTTTTTTTGCACAGAACAATTCATTTAGCCCAATATGCTACAGACAGGAAAGTAACTCAAGGACACAGTAAATGGGAGAGAAAAAATGACTGGGATAAAAGCAGCCAGAACAAGAATTTTAATTCAGTGGAGGTCAGTTGAGATGGAAGGATATGCATTATACTAATATTATTATTTTCTGATTTTTTTCTAAAGAATGTAGCTAAGATGCTAAAAGTTTTGCATTTTCCTTCTGTACAACAAACAGCAGATTGCATGTGGTCCAGAGCAGGTAAAGACCAGGAGTTTGGAATTTTCAAGGTGCAATCCTATGGATATCTGTGCCAGAGAGTACTCATGCAAACCATTGCTGCAAGTTATTTCCTCACAAAATATATAAAGAATATCAGATATGAGAATGAGATTCAGGATTTGGATATTTTATAGATACAAATGTAAGATTAGAAACAAATTGGATTGTACACCAGTAAGCTTTTAACATAATTCCCTTTGTAACATACCATATAGTTAGAAATTAGGAGAATATTTCCAAGTCCCATTCAGCAATCTATTTCGACAAACTTCATTTCCTGAAAAGCTGAGGTACACAATTACTGTTCTTAGAAATGTTGTGCAGTGTACAATTTCTTAATGGCCTTGAGTTGGATAAAAGTATGTGAGCAGGTTTCAAAGGTGTCTGTTCTCTGTGTGCACATATATGTGTGCACACACATAAAAACACACACCCATGGTACCGTGGAAGATCTGCTGTTTTGCTTGCCCAACTGCAAACTGAAGGGCTTCCTCTCTAAACCATTCTTAAGTAATTTGCTTCAAGGTTTCCTTTGAACAGGTTCCTGTACGAATAGTATCCAGTCACAGAATTGGTCAAAGAGCGTGCTGGTGAATATTCAACTTTGTTCAAGATAAAGAGGAGCTGCTTTCTAAGTCATATCTCCTTCTAGGCAATTACATGAGGCCCTTTCTAAAGGCAAATACTGGCAATAGTTCTCTTCTGTTGCCTCTTACACTGAGAGTAAACAAGAAAGAGTATATAATATTATACTAACCATTTTGTAAGCCCTTTGAGAAATAAATTTCAGTAATAAGTCAAATTCTATTTACAACTTTCACATTCACCTCACAAAGACATTAGAGAGAGTTTTAGAGAGAGTTCTATTTTTCATAATGTTTTTAACAGATTTATTGGGAAAGGTACCCTCAGTTTCACAGAACCATGCAACTACTCTTTAGTCTTCACTGCCCAGAACCTTGCTTCAGAGGGAAATTAAATCAGAGATGCTAAGGAGTAAGTAGATTACTGAGTTGCCTTTATGATGTCTACTAAAGATTATTAAAAATTATCTAAGGCATACTCTAATTTTCCTCAATTTTGTCTTGACCCAGTGAATCATTTTATGTGCAGTTGCCTTGGATTCCCAGCAAAGAGAAACTACATTTAAACAGATATTTTTATTTTATACTTCACATCGGCATCTACATTTGACAATAAGAAATCAACATGATAAAGATACATTTTTTACTAACAGATAGAGCAGTTAGTATTTCACTCTGATTCTTTACATAATCATCCATTTTAATAAAGCAGAATATTCATTATTCTTTGGAGAGTGTTCTCCCAATGCTTATGATAATTCATTGGATACAATTTTTATCTTTTATCTATTCATAATAAAAATCATTCTAGGTCAAAACCAAATTAAATGAAAGAGAAATCGTGTCAAAAGAAAAATTTTCAGACAATTTTAAACCATTATTTTTATTTTTGCTTTTAGAGATTTGCAGTACAATTAAATATGAATAAAGCATAATTAGTTTGCATTTAAATAAAATACTTTGAGTTGAAATACAAGACATATGGGTTAGAAAGATGAAGCTCTGTCAAAATATTGATGCGAAAAATATGCAAGGGGTTTTTTTTCTCTTCACAAGTACTTTTTCATAAAGTGATATTTTCTGATGAAATTAATGTTTTCTCCTGAAAAGAGGATCCTGCTAGGTCTAATTTCTTCTGAAATTACTTCTGCTGTATAAATCTGTGGTCCAACTTCAATTAAATTATCTTTTTATTATCTCTCAAAAACCAGAGGACAGATGGTATTATTATCATTCCTGTAGAGACAAGTTTCAAACATTGCAACATCTTTATTAAAACAGTAACTAATTTCTCTATAAAATTTTCCAAGATGCAATTAAAGAACTATTACTGAACTATAAAATAAAAAAATACATGCAGAATATGATTATAATATAAAAAATATTTACTTTTGTAAGTTTCCTAATAAGTTTGTAGAGAAAGTTGATATAATGCTATTCTGTAAGATAGAATCAAGTACCATAAAAATGATAAAATGTCAGTGACCAAGCACAGGAGTCATTCATGGGATATAACACTAGGAAAATGAAAGGTCTGAAATGTTCAAATTGACATCTTATATTTATGTCAAGCAGCAAAAGCTTGTAAACACAGGTTAATAAAAACTTTAAAGTCATCTTTTTGCAATTACCAAACAATCAGAGCATGTTTAAAATGTCGTAAACTTGACTGAATGTTAGAAACTTTTGTCATATGTACTCTCTTCCTGGGTGAATGCACTTTTGGATTTGGACTTGCCTATTGGCATCCTAAGTCTTGGGAAGAATTTGTTACCAATAGGAAAGCAGCAGTTTCTCTCTGTGCTTTGCTGCAGAGCAGCTACCACAAGAGAGGCCCCTGCATTTCTGAAGAGCAATCATCTCTCCTTCTTATGCCCAATGTCGGCCAGGCTGGCTGATGGGCTTAATGTGGGCTATTATGACTGCCATGTGTATGTTTCCTGCTAAATATTGACTCCAGATGTGCTTAAAAAGCAGCTACAAGCAGTCTTTAGCTGTTCACAAACTCCCCAGGTCTTTTATCAGCAGGTATTATTCTTATGCAGCAGTCGTCTATTCCCTATCAAAACTTCATCTGAAGATTGATGTTGCTCTCTAGTCCTAGTTTAATAACTGTGTTGGAGCCATATAATCCCCACTTTCATTTCAGATTTAACAGAACGGGGAAAAAATTCTGTTAAGAGCAGGTTTACACTATTATCATGTTGATGACAAAGGCTGCAAGAAGAAAACGCAGAAGGCATAAAAGTAGAAACATGTCTGACAGCTAAATTCAGGCAAGCTGCCATGTTCAGTGTGCTCACTGTCACACAGAGGTTCTGGGAGGGGTTAGCAAGCGTGTGTATTAGCAGAAATTTGGGGCTTAATGAAGAAAAATCTCTGGTTTTCCTTGTTGTAGCAAAATGCCTTTTTCTTTTCCTCAAGCAACCGGCCATGGGAGACATGACACACATTCACATCAGAGTCTGATCCTTTTCCCCAGTGCACTCACAGTTTTCCCAGTTTCATGAGAGATCCACACTACTTTGGGGACTGCATGCCCCAGGAGTCATATGACAATAACAGAACATTAATTTTAATTCTCTAATAAACTTATCAAAGTGGGTAGTAACAGGACACATTCTTTACATCTTTGGGACTGCTACAATTTAGGGCATGTTTGATTAATGCATAGCATGATAGTCCAGTTTTTCTTTGGCTTTTTCATATCACAGTTGAGGCTCTGTGTCTTTATTGAGCATAACACTAAGGAAATTTATTCTTTCAGGCCTTCTCCAGTGTATTCTAGCTTTCTCTTCTACTTAAGACATATTGTCTTATTTCAAACTGAGCTGTATGCTGCTCCAAACACAGAGGTGATGCACTGCAAGGACTTCCTTCTACTAAAATTTGATCATAAATATTGTCTTCATGGCATTTAAATATAAAAGAACATGTAATCTGATAAACCAGCTCACATGATGTGAATGGAGATACAAATTTGACTGTCTGTGCCGACTCTCTGGAGAGAGGTAGATTAAGACCATAAACTAATTAATTTTGCTCTCTGCATACTCCTTCCTTTAGCTATAGATAAAAGAGGTGGTTTGAAAATGATATATGAAATGCTGCAGAAGCTATATTCTCAAGAGGCAGCTGACAATGTGGATAAGGAGACAGCAGAGGTTAATGCACAGATATGGGGGAGTGGACACAAGCAGTGACAGCATGTCAGTCACCAACGGGCTCCTTGTCATGGGGCTATTCCACTACACTAATGCGAGGTGGCTGTCAGCAGTTTCAGAAAACCAAGGGTCTTGCTCCACATTCAGATGCTGAAGGTCTTGCTTATCTAGACCCAAGTTATTATTACACTCTGAAAGACACCCTCATATCTTACTAGTGCCCTGGGAATGAATGGTGGAAAACCAGCTGCTGGTGTGGGATATAACAATTTCTTATGGAGCTACAATCTGGCCAGAAATATAGCTCAGTATGAATGAATGAGCCTCCAGGAACCCCGCAGCCTAATTCCTGATATAAACCTATCCTCTTTCAGTTTAAAACCATCTATCCTAGTCCTGTCACTACATGCTTTGCGAAAAGGACCTCTCTGGGTTTCTTGTACCCTTTAGATACTGGAAGGTGAATGTCAACTGCACAACACAGCTTGCTGTTGTCAGCAAACTTGCTGAGGGAGCACTGCCCATGCCACCAAAGATGTTGAAAAGTGGCAGCCCAAGGAACACCACTCCTCACTGGCCTTCACTTGGACATCAAGCCATTGACTGTGGCCACCCAGTCAGTTCCTTATCCACCGAGAGGTCCATTCTTCAAATCCATGTCTCTCTACAGAGAAGGATGCGGGACAGTGCCACTGTAAGTGGCCTTTTTACTGAGCGGAGTCCAGTGGAGTCAAATAAGCAGTGATTTAGGGAAATTTTGAATTTGATGATGAAATATAAATAAGTCAAAAAGCTAAATTTTCATTTGGTATATAGTCACAGTATGTTTTACAAATGCATTTCCAGCTGAAGGTTCAGCCAATTAACACTGCAGTTCATTAAAAAGATTGATTATTATTGGAGTGGGAGAAGACTGCTAAGTACTAGTTTCAAGCTACCTTTAATAGCCTCATATCTGTACCAGATGCTGGTTGTCAATTCTCCTGGGAAATGCACAAAAAATATTCAACACAACAAATGGCCCTTTACAAAGTGTACTCTCCTGCTTCAGGAAATCAATACTGTGGAAAGTTTTTAATTGAGAATTTTCATTTTTGTTGTCAATTAGAGCTGATGCTTAGGCCTCACTTAAAAAAAATAGTGCTTGCATGTAAGATTACGATACGGCAAAAAAAAAAATTCTTTTTTCTGGTTGATATAACATTGGAAAATACAGAGAACAGCTCAGAGAAGAGATTATTTAGAAAAAGCACATTACAGTGCAAGACTATAATTTATGTTATTATTCTACAATGTATCCCAGAAGACTCAATTGTGAACCAATGGGTGTGGAATGATACAAGGCATTCACAACTTTTTCTTCTCATGATGTGGGATTTATAAAACATACTAGCAGTCATAGAAATCAAATAGATGATCAGATGTTCTGCTCAAGTTGCCTAGGAAGAACAAATGAAGGAATAAAAGAAAAGCATCAATTTGGAGATCTATGAAGGACACATTTTGTTCATTATTATGAGTACAGTTATTATTATTTCTTGTTATTTTCCCAGACGACCAAATGCATGAAAGGGAGGAGGTTAATAACAGAGTCCTCAAACACTAGCTATTAGTCAAAATATCCTGAATAAATGAAAGCAGTGGGATGTGGGGATGACTGACAAAACAGCAAGGTGCAGCACTAAAGAGGAAGAAGGAAAAAAACAACAATGGAAGGATGAGGCTTGAAAGCATCAGCAGCAGTGAGAGAGCCCAGTGTGCAAGAGCAGCAGCTCTCCAGGTTGGTCATGCAGCTCCAGGTGGGAACTGCAGTGCTGCTGAACAACTCCTGCCAATGTAGTGATACACAGACCTAACGGAGAGCCTGAAAAAGACATTAATTTCAGCCCACATCATCTGTCTGATTTAAAAGTATTAATTTTGAGATGCGGTTTTCACTTCTGAGGTTAAATGATTGTCCCCTGCATTATCAAGTCCCTGGATTTCCAGGCTCTCTGGTGCTTTTATTACTTGGATTAAAGCATACCCATGAAGCCCCTGGTTTGCAGCTGCTGCAGTGGTCCCTGCAAGGCTCTCCTGGGAACCTGGAGCTAATGTTACCCTTACTAAGCTGTCTGAGGGCAGACAGGCTGCATGCTCTGGCAAAGATTAGGTAGCCTTCAGCACTCACTGCCCTTCCTGGCTCTGTGAATGACTCCTTCAGTGTTACCCATCAAATCAATTAAAATACAAATGCAAATGAGAACTTAAGCTTTTCCGCTTTTACTTCTTTTTAGTTTTATTTGACTGAAACTAATTACTAAATTTTACTGAAGTATGGAAATATTTACACCTCTAGAAGTGTTTAATGTCCAAGACTTTATTTTCTTTCTCCAATTCTACCACAATTTCCTTGCAGATGTGAACCCCCAAAATATTGCCTCATCATATTCAGAATTATTTTTAGGTCTCTAAAAGCCACTGAAGCATAAAACCCATGGCACAGCTTTCTTAATTGTTACGCTTTGACATTTTAAAATATTTTATTTGCAATATTGTTTACAAATGGTTTTATTTATAATATTTCCAAAGTTATTTTCCTTACATTGGATCATGAATTGCAACTTATTTCCTTCAGTCTTTTACTTAATATTCAGTTTATTGTTTGAGAGAGAAAAGATATTTTTACATTTATTATTATAGAAAATAACTTACACATTAATGAAAATGTATTTTTGGTATTATTTCATTATATTACTTGTCTCTTTTTCCTTGCTTTCTGTTATTCTCCTTCTTGTCTCTTTGTACTGTGATTTCTTACCTCTGTTTCACTTCCAGTACTCCTTTCTTCTTCCTTTCCTTATTTATTTCCAGTCCTTCATGTTTTTTTCTGCTTAACAGCACAAAACTCAAACTATTTCAATAATGAAGAAAATGGTTGGACTGTTTTGAAGTTCATTATGGACAAGTAGATTTGAAAATAATCAAATAATCATACTCTGCTTTTATGAATTTATGAAGTTTAGATTTAATAAAGTTAAAGATCAGATATCTGCTCCAACATTTCTGGAGACACAGACTGGGAGATATCCTGTTCTCTGAACAAGATTGTGTCATTTTCCAGAACATGTTCACATATAAACAATGAGCTGCTTGCATAGCAAGGTAAATGATGTTTCTGCACACCAGAGCCATAAGCTCTCACTCCTGAAGCCGAAACATAGTGAAATCATCCACTCAGCCACAGCCTTTGCTGGGACACAGGGAATCTTCATCCAGATTCTATACTTTTACATTTGTCTGCTTACCTTCCAGTATGTTCCTGCTCAAAAAGAGATTATGATGAGATCAGGGTGAACTGTAGTGCATACAGCAGAAGCTAAGACCAGTTGACCACAAGAAGTCATTTCATCAGGCTGTATATCATTTGTGAAATGCATTAGTGTTGATCACCACACTTCATCATTTCTTCAGTTCTGTATCTGGAAAGAGAATGCTGAAGTGACTCATTTTTAAAACAATTAGCTGATAAGTGTTTTGTGCTGATTAATCATGAAAAATAGTCCTAACAAATACAAACAAAGCTAATGATTTGTTACAGTAATTTTGCTATTTCAGCCTGGTATTTTTTGAGCAACCAATACAGTTGGATAAGAGGCAAACCTTGGAGTCCTGTTTACAGTTATGGCTATTATAGCCCCTTTTTGGCCTTTTGCCATTCTTGCCTAAAAAGTTAAATGAAAAAACAGCCAAATTATAAATATTTGAGTGTAAAAGTCCTTTTAATAGTGAGTCAGTGGAGGGACAGCAAGCTTGGACAAAGAATTTGTATTAAGAAGGATTTCCTTCCAGCCTCGAGCTCTCCATCATTCTACCCAAGGTTGTGAAATGTGAACACACATATGTAAGGGGGCATACAATAATGATTGGCTTGACTATATTCTATACCTTTCAGTGAACAAGGGGTATCAGATGAAACTTTATTCAGGTTCAAAATAAAAAACAGTAAAACACCGTATTCTCAAATTCTATCTATGGATAGAAAAGTACAAAAGGCAACATAATTTTTCTTTTTTTTCCTTTGCTTTGTTTCGTAGATGAGTGAGAAATAAAGAATTAAAGACTCTTTTATAGGGTGGTGACTACTTCAGAAGGTCTGAAGAAAATTCCTTTTTCAGCCCTTTACAAACCATTTTTTTGCACCTGACATCTCAAAATTATTTGTTCAATAAAACCCCAAACAGATGCTCATAGGAGACTTCCAGAGACTCAATTTTTCTAGATGACAAATAAGACCAACTTCTAAGATTTCCTGCAGAAACTATATAGTTATAAACCCCATGAAAACACAATATGTACCTCACTCTTCTTTACTTCTGCAAAATAGAGACACAACTCCAAACAAATTATTTTTATTACTAAACAGGATATTTATGAAAATCTCTGTACTGCAATTAACCAGACATTATTTCTTAAATTCAACTTCATTCTTAAAAGAACTAATTTATGCTTCAGTTGTACAAAAAAAAAAATAAAGTGTCTGCATTTCATTCTGATAAACTTACATGTACAGAGAACTTAAAAGTTTGGAGTTACACAGAAATTTAAATTTAAAAGGTAACTAGAATATTGACCAAATATTTTAATGAAGGATTTAAACAAAACCCAGTCACTCAATATTGCATCTGTGAAGTTTAGAAAATTTGGAATTTGGGGAATCAATATTGATTCATTTGAACATTTTAAACCATGAGAATCTGTTTGAAGATGAAAATGATGACTGAGGCATGGAATTGCCTCATCTATGAAAGGATGGGTTTTGCCCTTTGGACCTTAAAAGACAATCACTGCAAGGCTGTTGATTTTATAATTCCAGGGAAGATAGGCAAACACTCATAAAATGATATAAAATACTATAAATTATATGGATTATTACATTTCCTATCAGTTCAACCACAGCAGCACTGATTTAAGAATGCCAGTTATTTACTCTAAGTTATAAAAATAAGTCAATTACATGAGCAGCCTTGGCTTGAAAAATAAGATAAGGAGGCAACTGCCTAAGGCAGTAGGCTGAGTAAAATGATCTACACACCTGCCTTAAAGAGAGGACACTGGCTCTTCCAGTCTGAGCTATCACACTCAGTTTCTGCACCATTTGTAGAAATTGCTCATTACTGTGGTTGCAGTTGTGGGAAGGATTGATCTGTGCAGGACCTAGTCTGTGGAGGAGAAAGAAGTGACTCCTCTCTGCAGAAGTCAATGGGTCCTCTTGCATTACCATTTTTTGGTAAACGACTTCATGAAGGGAGTCACAGAGTGCATGAACTGCATTTCTTCTGGGTAAGACTAAATTGTAAGCTTTGTTCCAAGAGCACAACTAATGCTCTCCAACTGCTAATGCACAGTTAGTCCATAATATATAAATAGAATCAAAATAGGTAATGGAAGCCCAAATATAGAAGAAAAAAAAGAATTCAACATAAAATCAGAGCTCTGACTCAGTCCTCACCACTGTTTGCTCTACACTCTCCCTTACACTTGAGAATGCAGACATAGCCATAGATCAAAAAATGTTGAAGTTGACTCAGATCTCTGAAGTTACTCTTTGGTTTTTCCATTCAGAAAGCCATTCTTTTAGGTAATTAATAATGAGCTTTCTTCTCACAGTCATTACTTTCTGCTAGGAGAAATAGTGGTGCCTTTGGTTGTTTGATTCATATACCAGAGATGTCTATTTTATAAGCTGAAAGAAACAGATTTCTGCACATTATACTGAAAACAGAATGTTCTAGCTTGGGAGAAAGACAGAAGGAACAGTAACTTGCTTTTGATCCTTCCTTGGATATGACAAAGGTGTAATCTCTTAACCATGGCACTTCCTCTTGTTGTGATATGTCAGTGAAAAAATATGCTTCAGATGATGAAAGGATTGGTTTCAAGGGTTTTTTTTTGTTGTCCATGAAGCACATATTTAAAAGCAAAGAATAGATGATTCATCTTACTGGGGATACTGTAACTCTAGTATTTTATTTTACCTCCACAAGCAGTCAGTTTTGTTGGCTCTTTGTAATGTTGATGCGCTGCACATCTCCAGCCTTCCTGTACATATGAGATAGTGCTTGTTTAAAGCATGAAAACAGGAGAACCCTGAAAAATCAATGCTGTGATTGTCTCTTCTTTGAGGCACCTTCTTGTGGAAGTTTTGATTCAATTGAACAACGCTGTAAACCATCATCTTTAACTATGGCTTTATAAATTAAACTCTTTCATGATCTTCAGGTTTGTGAAGGAGATCTGGTCCCTGGACTAAAAACACATGGCAAATAATCAATCCCACTGAGAGCAGACGCTGAGTTTTCTTAACTGAAGTCCAATGAATACCTCTCGCAACACTCCTTGATGGTCTTTGCTGTCTTCAGACCCAACGATACAGAACATCCACCTGTCAGCAAAGACACTGTCAAAAGATGGGCAGGGCCATTCACTCCAGGAGTCTGTTTATGTACATAATGAAGCAAAATGGTACCTCTGCTGAAGCTCTCAGAACTAAGGCACCCACCGTGAGATGCTTGATTGAACTTAGGCACCAGCATCATCTCATACATTTCCTACTTGGGGCTAGCAGTCTGGTTGCTACAAAACAGATTAATTACGGCAGTCAAGACAACATCTTGACAGTCAAGCACCTTTCAGGCCTTAAAAATCAGGACAGGAGAGGAAGTAAAATAATACCAAATCAAAATAGTGTAATCAAGGCCTTCGATATCTCACCAACCACTTGTTTTGCTGAGTCTCAGGCAACATGAAAAACCAAATACTAAGCCAAACACACATTTCCACCACTACTTTCTGCACAAAATAATAGTTTTTTTGAAGAAAGTTGCAGTCTCAAAACTGCAAATCTTCAAGTTGATGTGAAGTAAACAACTCTTCATAGTGACTTTTCTTTATAAATCACCAGTACTCCTTCCTGTTCAATACACACCAACAGCTCTACCACTTAGAGTTTTTACTTTTTATCTGTTTTCACCACTTCTGCAATCACCTTAATAGCAAATAAAATCTTGTGCTTTCACCCTTTTTAACACAGCTTGAACCCTTCCATTACTGTAGCAAGTCTGAAAGGTCTCTATTTTAAACCAACATTATACACAGTTCAGGTTTCACAGTCTCACGGTGGCAAAGAAGTCCAACTGTGTCAATTGAAATTCTCCTTTGCCTCACTTTTGGCATCTCTAGCTTGGCCTTGCACAAGCTTTCCTTACGTTGTCCACTGTTCAAAATAGAGATGTTTTTAAAAAGTTATCTTCACTGATTGCCCAGGGTTCTTTCCATTGCCCGCTTAGATCTCTTAGTTTGTTACTCTTTCCAGCTTTTAAGAAAAATCTTCAAAAAAAGCTAAAAATGAAGTTACGTGAACTGATTTCCATTAGAAGCCTCTGAGTTTATGCTGGAGTGATTTTCTCAGTGTAACAAAGAACTAACATGTCTACTGCAATTAGTAGTGACAACCATAATACATCTTGGCTGAGGGTGCTTTTTCATTCTTTCATGCATATTTCATATGGGAAGTACAAAACACCTGGGAAAGTTTACCTCAAAAGTACTGCATTGCCAGATTTCAAAATGACTGAGAATCTCTAATGTTTCACAGAAACCATGGGGTTTTTTTCCTCTTGGTAATTTTTGTTTCTTTATTTTTTTACAATTGCCTAATAGCAGGATAAGACTTCACATATTTCGAATAACAAAACAACATCTTACTTTAGAACAGCTAAAACTAATTGAATGTCACAACTTGAAAAATAAAAGTGTTTCAGATAGCCTGCAATTAGTGCAACTTTCCATGTTATGTCAGCCTAACACTGAAATCAAGTATATTTGGATCATTTGATATTTTATTTTCCTATCTATTTCTTTTGAAAGTTAAATATTTTTAAAATTCAATTAAAAATATTGAATGTAAATCCATGTTCATAAACATGTTTTATTAGAAAAGAATAGCTAATCTTTTTTAAGGAAGAAGGAGTAACTGGGGAAAATTATATACCATACAGCACAACATAGTAAAGCTGCTTCAACAAAATAAAACAGACATTGCTGGAGTAAAATAAATATAATAAGTGTCCTAAATGATTTTTGTGTAAATTGTGATGAATGTTTAAAAGCTAGTACTGTGATGATCCCAACTGGGACACTATCGTACATGGAAGAGTTAGTGATCAGAAGAAAGTTTATCTGAGTACACCCAGTCCTGCACCTTGCTGTGCTGAAGCATTCCTTCAAACCTGTGTTGGGCTGCACAAAACCCTTGGCTGAAGGATCACACCAGCTGGCTTATTGCCACAGGCTGCTCCTGCTGGGTACCTGCAATTGCAACACCTTCCTGTTCCTGACTTTATCCAGATATGCAGCAAAACGTTACACGAGCATCCTTTCTGCTTGACGGCAGAAATCAGGAACACAATTTTTCTAACTCGAGACATTCCTATAGTAAATGGAGTCACTCTTCCCCTGAGGAGGGTCTGCACAGTGTGTACACAGCATGAATCAGAGGTCTATTGAAAGCTGCACAACTACGGAATTTTAGCATTTAAAAGGATGTAAGACCACCTGTATTCTTCTTCTTTCTTTATGGAGTTGCCTCTAATCCATAGTATTTTAAATGATTCTTTATAAAGCTTAAGTGACTTTTATACTAGGATCATAAGACCTGTATGTCCTTGTGCAAAGCACTACTTAGAATTAGAATTTGAAAACAGCAGGACTATGTAAACTGCAAATGGAAATCTGAGTTTCTCCTAACAGCCTTATATCTATTTTTCTGTTCTGTATTTATTGAAAGTACAAGTGCAACTATTTGAGTAAAGGGTTGCTGCCCAGCATGTGTACAGCTACTGTTGAGCACTTTCAAGAGGTATTGAAAAAATTGTCTTAGACAATCTGCTCATTCCTGTTCTAAGAACCATTTTTGATGCAGTCAAATACATGCATATGACATACAAAAATACCCTTTGTGAATCTTAAACATTCCAGACATTTAGTCCAAAATGCCTCTGTAGCAATTACATAGAGCCATTATAGGACGTAATACTGTCCTTAGGGCCGCTCAGTGCTAGCCCCAAAGCTCATATTGACAATACCAATTGCAAAATTCTTCAAGTACTTGATTAAGTGACCGTAAGACAGGAGTTAGAACTTGTATGGATTTTTTTCTTCCTGTTGCCTATTTGCATACCCATTATAAGAACTCTTCTAATAATCATGTTCACTACAGAGAAAATATATCCTGCCTGTTACTGCATCTGCAATATGCTCCAAATTAATACACCAATTTATTTATTTTACACCAGCCTTCCAATTTTGTATCACTTGCAAGTTTGCTGTGAATACTCTCTGTCCCCTGACCAGGACATTAACAAAGATGCTATCCAGAGTCAAGCCTTGTGCTGCACTTTTAGTCCACCTTATTCTCCGCTTAGTCAATGCTTTGTTGGTTTGTCTATGAGGATGTTATGGGAGACAAAACGCCTTGCTAACGTCAATAAAAGCAGTACCCCCTGTTCTCCTCACATCCACCAAGATACTCATCGTATTATAAAAGGTTTTCATGTTGGTTACGTTGCTTTTCTCTTCATCAGTCTATGCTGACTATGCCCATTTACTTTCCCTATTTTCAATGTATTTGCACATGTTTTCCAGGCTTATTTGCTTCATAACTTTCCTGACTGTCCTGAAACTGACTGCCTTATAACTTCCCAGATCCTCTGTGTCCTTTGTGAAGACAAAAGCAATATTTGCTTTTTTCCAGTCCTCAGGTATCTCCCCTGGTCACCATGATCTTTCAAACATAAGAACAGATAAACAAAGACTGAAGAACTTTCCTCCTCTTCTTACAATACAGCCTTGGAAGTCCCATTGGTTGAGAGTGCACGTCTTGAGCAGCTGAAATTCTTTAAGCATCAGTAAAGAATAATGATGTAATAAGGTCATATATCAGCAGAACAGATTTTACCAGCAAACCTGAAAAACTGAATGAAAGGAACTGAATGTGGGAAAATGGTTGTGAGGATTATAGCTTTCAAGTATGTACAGTAATTTCACGATTACGAACCGCACTGACTATAAGCCGCATCTCCAGGTGTCGGTAACATTTTGTTCTTTGTCCATAAATAAGCCACACCTGATTACAAGCCTCTCTGTCGTTCGCAACGAGGACCCGCGTGCAACAAAGTTGCCAAATAGTAACGGAATCGTGGCATGGCGGGGTTTACTGGCTCGGCTCGGGCTGTGCAGGCTCGGCCCGCTCAGGGTTGCCGACAGGGTCAGGTGGCCCAGCTTGGCGGGGCCACTCAGTGGGGCAGCTCGGGGCCGGCCGCCACTGCCGCTGGGTTCGCTCACCCCGGGCCAGCACTGCCCCGCAGTGGTAGGCAGGGACAGAGCCCGCCGGCACCCGCGGTGGCAGCAGCAGGAGAGGAAGGAGGCCCCCCGCTCCCGCGGCGGCAGGTGGGGGCAGAGCCTGCCTGCTCCTGCGGCAGCAGGCGGGGGCGGGAGCCCCCCGCTTCCCCCCCGGGCCACGGGGATGGCAGCATGGAGCCCCCGCCTCCCTCCTCGCCCCGCGCTGCCAGCATGGAGCTGGCCCCACCTGCTGTGCAACAGAGTAACCAATTTGTAACAATCGCGCAATCCTGGCAGGTGCTCAGCTCGGCACCTCGGTTGGCACTTCTGGGGTTGGAAATTTCAGAAAATTTTTCACATATTAGCCGCTCCTGAGTGTAAGCTGCATTTTCGGGGTGGGAGCAAAATTTTATTCAAAATGGTGTGGCTTATAATCGTGAAATTACTGTAATTACAGTGGTTTTGATGAAGAAAAAAACTCTGCAATGATAGGCAAATATAAATGGAGCACCAAAGAGCATCACTGGGTATCACTGATGCAACAAGGCCAAAAACAGTTATGAGTCAAGTCTGAATTTGCTTCAGAAGAATTTTTACAATAATTGCCTCTTAAATGAAGCCCTCAAGGCAGGCCTGTGTCCCTCCACAGTTGTATTAGGTTTACTTGGTAAGGTTTTTGTACCGGCCGTATAGAGATAGCTTCTCCGAGAAGCTGCTAGAAGCTTCCCCTATGTCCAATGGAGCCAATGTCAGCTGGCTCCAGCAAGACACCCATCAAGAACTGAGTGTAGCAAACTAAAGCACTTAGCTGAGAGAGCAAGTAGAAGTGCTGGGTTCCACATAAATTCCATAATTTTATGGATTATAAATTTTATCCAAAGCATATCTATGGCAACTAGCATAGAGATGACCTTCTTAACCTGGAAAGTCACACTCATTTTTTTATTGTTCCTTTCTCTTACTCAGTGATCATCAGAAATCTTCCCCACATGAGAACCATTTCAACAGGAAGGACAGTTTGGTTTATTGCTTTTTTTTGTTTGAGCTTCTTTTGCTTCTGAAAAAGATGCCTCCATTTTCATCTGAATGCCCAGAATTTTAATTTTTTTTTTTTTAATTTCTTTTAGGAGAAATTTAAATAGAGAGAGTTAGTTAAGAGGTTCTCCATGGAAATAGTCCTTGGAGAGCTCCTAAGAAAGCTCTTAGCCAACAAAAAGACATTCATTATGTCAATGGTGGTGTGATTTACGAACCTGAGGGAAAAGTGGAGGATGACAACTTGATTAATGTCCCTTCTCTCCAGTCATGTCACTTGAAACCTGAAGAGATAATAAATAAGGAAATATCCTATATGGATGACATTATCCACTTTCAGCCTAAGGGACAGGATTTGCAATTTTTCCTGTACTAAAGTCCTCTAAGTTTTAGAGGAAAGTCTTCATGAAAAGGGAAGAAATTAAGAACTGCACAAGGGAACAGAAAACTGCTATTAACAGAATCAGCTATTTATACTGCCTGGGTTTATAATATCGGTAAATCCTTTTTTCCAGAAGCCCCAAATGCAATGGCCCTGTTGGGATGATGTGGGATAAAGTTATTTATGTTGACTACTACAGCTGTCATTTCCATAACAGTCACAGTTAGAGAGGCATCGTTATCTCTGTGATGATATTAATTGTCTTGAAGAACCAGTATTCGAAGAGAGTGATCCAATTGCCCAAACAAAGGCATTTATTTTTATTTCAGATGACCTGGGTATCAAAAGACAGCTGTAAGGGCAATTGTAAACAGATGCTACATAAAACATTTAGGGAAAGGCTGCTGGAGGCAGGATAGGATATGCTTGAGTTTCTAAAGTAATTCTTATATTTAGGTAGATGATCAACCTATTTTTATTTTTCATCATATTTCATTAAAGCTGATACCTCTGGAAAATGTGCTTCCTATCTTGACTTAGATTGCATTTTTTGTCCAGTTATCAAAAGTGATGAGGTTCATTAAATAGTACTTTTCATATGTTTTTATATGCAAACAAAATTCTCTGTTTATCCACATTTTCCATTTAACACCTTTAGGAAAATTCCAGCTGATTTGACAGATGAATAGTGTCTTCAAAGGCATAAACAACCTAAAAACGTCATGAAAATAGGCTGGATGAATGACCCTATTAGTGCCCTGGAAAGATAAAGAGCATGGTATGAATTTTATTATAGACATTGAAGAGTCATATAAGAGAGAGCTAGTATGAGAGCTCTAGCAGCATGAAAACTTTGTGTGGCATTAGCAGCTCCATAAACAGAAATAATTCCAGCCATAGGAAGCCAGGCTTCATCATTCCACTTCTCACAGAATAATCATACTTATTATCACAATTCCACAGCCATCTACACTAGCATGTGACACTCAAGAAGTTGAACATTGTATAAGAAGCAAGAAACACAATTTAAAAAGAAGTAAGAGAGAGAGTTAACCCAAATGCAAAAACAAAGGTCTATAGGGGCAGAGAAAGACTGAAGGTTTTATTCTTAAATATTCAAGGCCGAAAACTGAAAAAACAATAATGGACAATATTGTGAGAAATATTTAGCAACACGTTTGTATCTGAAATGAAAGAAACTTTCATAAGTACTTATAAATATCTGATGAATACACTATTGAGTATGTTATAATTGTCACTTCCAAATCTTGTGGAAACAATTCTGCTATGCCTAACTGGTTGGTCCACCCTGTCTTTATGGCTATTGCAAATCTCATCACTTGGCACTCTAACTTATTTTTACAAATAAATTCCATGCAAATGCAAATTAATTGATCCTTTAGTGTTTCTGCTGGGTTTTTAGATTTTTGTTTGTTTGCTTGTGTTATGCCAAAATAAGCCATCCATGTCTTTGCATATTTTAGGAAGTACTTGCATATTGTCATTGCTCTGCACAGGAAACAGACGGCTGCTTGTAGTTCTAGGGAATAAACAGACAAATATTTATTTAGAGATTAGTTGCTAATAGCATTACAGAAGTTAGGAGATGGCAAAATTAGACTGTCTGTGAAGTTTTCTTTTTCTTTCTGTGCACTATGGTGCCATTTTTAATGGAATGCTTTAGCTTTTCGTTTTATTCCAGTGGAAACCATCTTGCCCACTAACTAGCATTGTCTTTGTTTCAGATAAATCCATTAATGTAGTTTCTTTTTCATCAGCACAGGGATTTTACCACAACTAGACTGTCTGAATAACAATTTAATGGGATTTAGTTGACCCAGAATGAAAGCACAGACAGCTCTACTGCCTAGAAGGCTGTCAGATTTATGTAAGCCTTCTTACTAAATGTATTGCCTCAAGTATCACAGCAACCATCTCCTGAATTTTGAGCTAAAATGGATACAGACTTTTGCTTATGCTGGAATTGAAGAAGGTGATAGACAGAAGGCTTTAATTGGATTATTCCACCAGTATAGTGTAAAGTTTGTATAGTACTAACTTATAGTGTCCAGTAAAAATATTTCCTTCTGCTTGAAGACTTGAAACTGTCCAACATGTAAAAGTTCCACTTCAGCTGCAGTGATGTAGGATCACATATAATTAAGAGAACACATTGATTTAGTATAGGTCAAGAACTTATGTGGCAATGTACACCCTAATTGAGAACAAACTTTTGTAAAGTGCAACAATATGATGACACATAGAGGGAAAGGAATGCAGTGAGCAGAAGTAATGCTGTGATCTGAAGCACATGTAAACATTTTCATTACAAAGCACTGCTCAGATTTTTTTATCTCTGTATACTGGAGCATTATATTTGATCTTTACACCATTTTGCCACTCTATTTGAGGCATGGAGGAGAAGACATGCTGAAAAACTAATTTTTTTACTGATGTATTGTTTGATTAGTCATCCATGTACTAGTCTTTCTAGTAGAGACTTCTCAAAGTAATTCAAAAGAAATTTTGAATGGTTCAAAATCAATAGGGTACCCAAAGGTATCCTGAATGGATTTACTCATTCTTGGAATGAATGGGCCAATGGATTTAAGTCCCCAGATGCCCATAAAAATACAATTCCATTTGTATTAATTTATTATTTCAAGCTGATAGAAAATTCATCTGAATGCTTACCGATATATAAATAAATGGTCTACAGTTTAAAAAAATTACAGTAAAAATAATTTTTAAAAAGTACAGTAAAAACTACCTACATACTGTTAAATTACCTGTACATTAGAACTGAAGGACATCATTCTTCATCATCCTGCTGTTAATACAGAGCACAGTACATGTGAAAATAGACGACAAAATGCTGATATCTCGGAGAGTTCTTATCAAAGCTTTCAGACAGATGTGAATTATTTTAAAGAGTGTTAAGCAGTAAAGAATGAAGACTGATTCCTCCTAACCCTTAGCAACATGACTTAGCCCATTGAATTCTCATTAAACTGTCCAGAAGTTGAAAGCTGGACAAAAAATATCCTTGGGTGATCTGGTGAAAATGTTGGCTAAAGATTCAGAAGTAAACAGTAATGCTGAGTTTTCTTCAGGAAAGGCTAAGCCCTCCCAACATTTCATTTTCAGGTTCTTTGCATATCACTGCTGAACTGATCAGGTAGAACAAAGAAAATTTTTTCTTCAACTGAAGTATCAGGAATTATCTGAATTATCTGCTTCTGAAAGCATGATCAGAGGCTTAATTGTTCTACCTGTCATGTAAACCCTGCAGTGAGGTCTTGTAATTAGTCTGACTGACACTGTAGGCATAGCTTGCCTATTTTCTTAGTCATCTCTTGAAAAGAAATGGTTGTATCTCTTGTGGTTTCCTTGGCAATCCACAATTTAAGATATTTTTTTAATGCAAGTTTAACTCAAAGGTGCATGCTGCACATTGCAATCCAATGGTTCCCATAGTCTGGTAGCATAAATTACACTGACAGTCAGGCAGAGTAGGCAATAGATATGCAAAACACTATGGAAATGTTCTTACCATTCAGCAAAATCATATGTAGAAGTTATATGAATATGCAAGCATCTCTCTCATGGTTTTAGATTCTTGCTGTCCCTGCCTGTGTTCCCATTTGCTACAACAACCAGTCTCATCAAATCTCACGTAATTAAACGGAACAGAATGACAAGGGTAATTGTTCATATGTTGCCCCTGTGCAATGAGTCACCATAAACTAAAGGATGTGTTAATAAGTTTGCACAGCTGGCACTTCGGGTTGGATTCTGGCTAAATAAGGACAGCTTAGAAAAACATTCCAAGCTGTATGATTTTTCAAGCCACAAAATATCCTCAATTAGGAAGGAGATTTTTTCCACTGCAAAGTTTATCTTTCCTTGAATTTTCAGCATCAGCAGCTGAGAATTTAAACACTAACAAGTCTGCACTACTGCTGGAATGTGAAACAGGCTCTTCTTCACAAACTTTTAATAAAAACACATCTTTGCCTAGTATTTCTCCTGAGGAAACTGAATATTCACCCAGTACTGGCTGGGTTCTTCTGAAACCTAATACACTTCATGCACAATACTATTGGTAGGTGGATTTGGTCAGATTTATTGACCTAAGAGAAAACTTAATCACTGCTTTGCTGCAGCTGCTGCAGTTACTTAAACAATATTTTAAATTTTATACAGTAAGTTAAAAAAAATGTAGCTGGAATAATAAAAAATAAAGCATTTTGTAGTATTGAGATCTTAAATTGAATGTGAAAATCAGGGTTGCAAACATCTTGTGTATTGAAAAGAATGTTGTTTGGAAGAGAGAGGGTAATAAACACAGTAAAACATAGAATATTTGTGAGGCTATTTTCTGAAGTTTGGCCTAAATACACTGATTACCTTCATTTCCTACTTGAAAAAATACATCTTGAACGGTAACACGGGCATCAGAGGGCACAAAGCTACAGAGAGGGCTGAAGAAACTGTATTTTTCAGGAAGACAGATTCTCCTTATTAAGTGACATGAAGCATTTTCCCAGATAAGTGTCATGGTTGACAGAATTCAGCTGGAAGTGTACTGCTGGGATTTAATAGACAGTAATTGTTGGGAATTCAGGATATCTATTGCCTTCCAGAAAAAGCCCATCTGATTAAAGGCTACTTTGCAGAATGATTTTAGAAAATGTTTCAGTCATGACCTGTTTGACATTAATGAAATATCAGCACACATAATGTGCAGCTCAGCAACTGAAATGTCATTCAACAAAAAGCTGAGCTAGTAGCTGAGTCTGCAGTCACTAAGTTAAAATTTGTGGCAGTGTATATGAGTGCAAATGCTGTGTAAAAAATAGAAAAAGTATAACACAAGGCAAATCTTTAGCCATTAAAATGTTCAGGAGAAGAATGGGAAACGATGGATATAAAAGGCAGCTGTCTGCAGTGGCATCGCCACTCAGTTGGGAGGTTGTTACAGTAAGAGTCTTAATCCAGTAGGAAGAATGATGTTAAGCTTCCACTTAATTCAGAAAAGGAGTAGAATTAAAAAGGAAATGTAGAGTGAATTACCCAGGTTCTGAAACGGAAGACACTGCAGGTAATAAATGGCTCACATATAGCTGCTGGATGAACCAAGCATCACATAGAAGGACGACGGTAGAAAAGACTACACTGATGAGGAATGGGATGTTTCCATGTTCTGAGTGCTAGTGATCAGTCATGTTGAAGAAAAATATATCCAGACATGTAATGGTGCAAGCAAACATTTTGAAGTATTCTTGGGGAAATATTTTGGGCAGCTTAATCATATTTGTAATCAGCATCACAGGCTTCTTCCTCTAATATCTGTTGGTTTACCATGTCCTTATGAAATACCCATTTGTGCTAAGTGTTCTGTAACACTCATCTCTTGTGAGTATGAAGGCTTCATACAGTAAGAAGGTTAGTTGCCTGGGATAGTAAGCAGGAAGTTGGGATGCCTTGAAGTGGAAGCAGTATAAGGCAGCCAGCTGTCATCAGGTGTGCTGCCTATTTCTGCACTGACCATGCTCCTCTGACATTTCCCTGCCAAAAGGCATACATCATCCCAGTGGCCTCAAACCCACAGGTGACTCACATCAAGGCAAAGCTGCAAACAAAGAAGTCAGCCAAAACCAAGGCAGGAAAGATTGTGAAAACATGCTCTTCATGGGAACATTGGTGAGATGGGCTGAGACACTTAACTCACACTTTGCTTACCGTGTGCCCATAGAGCAGCTTACAAGGGACTCTGGATTTACATTAACTCTATGATTATGTGTTTTAAAAGATGAAGTCTGATATTTTTGCTCCTTTGGCCTATATTGACAGGTATTCAGTATTTTATTTTTTTATAGTGGGTATAATTTGAAGCAGGAGCATCAGGTTTTGTGTTTTTTTTTATCAACTGATCTGAGAAAGGATGTCTTAACTATCTGAAATGCACATTTTCTCCCTCCTTGTATTTCAGCAGGCATGTTGGCCTGCCTGTTCCCCAAAAGAATTCATAGGATTGTGCTTTGAATATATTTCTCCTCCTTCCTTATGTCCTCTGCATTGAGAGCAAACTTGCTGCTGGTCTGGAACAGGTGGAAGAAGGAAGGAGGACAAAATGAAAATATCCCTCGTAGAAGAGACCAGAGACTTTTGGCACCATTTAGCAAATATTTTATGACCTGATGTTTGTGAGACACAAGCAAATAGTCTGAGGAACAGTGTGGAAATTGGATGAAAACATTTATAAAGCGTGTCATAAGAAATGTCATAAATAATTTCTTTTCAGCCCATTTCTTTCCATTTCTATCAGCTTAAATGGCTAGAGAGTAAATTTGCCTTTTCAGAATATGATTTTGAAGAAAAACCATGTAACTGGGGCACTGTGTCATCCTGTAAGAAAGGCCTTATGGATTTCCACACATTTCTGCAGCTGAGTCCCTTTCTGTTGAGTCTCTCTGTTTATAGGCTACATCGACAGTTCACTTGAAGAGGAACATATGCCGTATTTTCAACATTTGATGCAAATACAAGGCACAAAGAACCAAAGGACTGGACATATTACATGTTATATTTACAGTAGTTTCACGAATACAAGCCGCACGGATTATAAGCCGCACCCCCGGTGCCTCGACAATGTTGCTGTCTTTGTCAATAGATAAGCCGCACCCCGAATATTAGCCGCACTTTCGTTCGTCGCGAGAATCCGTGCGCAGCTTTCACAAATTGGCCAATTAGTAACAGGATCGCGGCATAGCGGGCTTTACTGGCTCGGGGCGGGGCCAGGCAGGCTCGGCCCGCTCATGGTTGCTGACGGGGCCGGCCGGGTGGTGCTGCAGCCGCCGCCGGGCTCACTGGCCCCCCTCTCCCGTCAGCACCGCCCCGCCGCTGCGTTAACGTAGTCGCCCTGCCGGCGGGCCAGGCACTGCCGCCGCTGGCAGGCATGCCGGCCGCGTCGCCGCTGCGTTCACGTACTCGCCCTGCCGGCGGGCCAGCCGCTGCCGCCGCTGGCAGGCATGCCGGCCGCCCCCTCCCATCTGCACCGCCGCCGCGTTTCCTCGCCCTGGCCGGCACTGCAGGCCCCCGCACCGCCGGGCTCCCCCACGCTGCTGGCCCCGATTCTGCTGGGCTTCCCCCGCTGCCAGGTAGCCCCACCCGCCGGCCTTCCTGCTTCTGCCATGCTCCCCTGCACTGCTAGCCCCAGTTCTCCCGGGCTCCCCCGCCATGCTGGCCCGGGCTCTGCCGCCCCCCCTGCCCCACCCTGCTGGCTCAGGCTCAGCCGCCCGCCCCCACACTGCAGGCCCCGCCTCTGCCAGGCTTTCCCACCTCAGCCGGGGCCGGCCGGGCTCCAGCTTGGCTTGGGGCTGCCGCGGGCTCTCACTTCCGTGTTGGCAGCTTTTAGAATTTTGTTAATGTATTAGCCGCCCCGGAATATTGGCCGCACTTCCGGGTTTCCACCAAAATTTTGGTCAAATTGGTGCGGCTTGTATTCGTGAAATTACTGTACTATATGTGTGTGTATCTATTCTATGTGCTTATGTAGTTATATATGCATATAGCAACATTTCTCATAATATACAGCTAAATATATGAACAAGTCTTATACTTCATAGACCTATTTTTTTATCATCATAATTTAGAGGATGTATTTTTTATCTTATGTTGTACAAGGAAGATGTAAATAGACAAATATTTGTGAACAACGTCGTAGTTTTGAAGCACATTGAAGTAGATAATTCTTCTTACATCCTCCAGTCTGCACAGAATAGACAGAATAATCTCCTAACACAAATACTGAAATGTAGAGTACAGTAATTTCACGACTATAAGGCGCACCCTTTTGACTAAAATTTTCCCCCAAATCCGCAAGTGCGCCTTATAGTCCGGTGCACCTTATCTGATGGACAAAGTTCAGAAATTTGCCTACCCAGAAGTGAGAGCTGCGAGCAGCGGGGGGAGCCAGCAGGGCCATGGCTGCCAGGTGGAAGCGGGGCGGAGCAGTGGCGGGCACCCGTTGGCCCCGTGCAGGCGGGACGGCCCCTCCACAGGCAACCCCCGGCTCCGTGGAGGGGGCACGGAGCAGGGGTGGCCATAGCCTGGTCCCGGAGAGGCGGCAAGGAGGGGCAGCGGGCATGCCCCAGCCCCAGTGAGGCAGCACAGACCAGGGGCGGGCATGGCCCGGCCCTGCTGAGTACAGGCGGGGCCTCGCCCAGAAACCGTGTGGGGGGAGCTGGGGGCGGAGACTCGCTGCAAAAAAAAAGGTGTGCCTTATAGTCCAGTGCGCCTTATCTGATCTACAAAGTTGCGAATTTTGCCGACTCCCCAGGGGTGTGCCTTATAGTCCGGTGCGTCTTATGGTCATGAAATTACTGTACATGGGTTTATACAACACGCATAGAGTTGTGATGTGTAAGTGATGGAATTATATACAGGGAGATCAGCTCATTATCAAATTATTCTTCCTTTCCAGCAAGCTCATAATCTTTTCTGTCCCAGAAGTTTGAATTCTGCCTAGTTTAGCTGTGTGGTGCCTCTGGACAAACCCTAGGAATTGCTGCATTTCACCATCAATGAACTCTTTCTCTGTCCACTTCATCATCATGAATTCTTTCTCTGTTTACTTTGTGCACATTGTTGACTAATTCCATAGAAATGTCTGCTGGTTGTGGATTCTGGTAACAGAACTGCATACTTGCATTCATCCATCACCTTTAGGACTCTTACAATACCTGAAAATTCATCTGCATGGCCGGTCTTGTGCAATGCTCACTATGAATCTCACCAACATCCTTCATTCTTTCTCATAGATGTTATGATGAAGCTTCTAGGGCCGTAGTAATTACAGTACCCCAATAAGCAAGATAATAAACTGGTATTGTGCACTTTTTTAATGTGCTTCTTTAATTATAACATCGTCTTCATTTCTTCTGGGCAGGACATCTCCTTAGAAAGGTAATTTTCTCATATGAATTCAGCAGGGACACAATGATCACTTTTTTTCTCTGCTGTTTATGGTAACCATTTTTTACTTTCTAATTTCTGCTTCTCTGCATTCTGCGTTGCATGGTCCAGTTCTTTTATATGCTTCTATCCCCCTCAGATGGTTAGAATTCAGGTTTGTAAAATAGTGCACTGCAATGTCAATGAAATCAATTATCATTTTAGGCTATGTAGCTTGCGAAACATGAAATCGGGTCAAGATGATCTCTTTTTCATTAAAGACACTATGACCCATCTGAAAGAGAGGTTCCCTTTTTTCAGCTGGCTACTTTATTTAGACTCATTTCAGCACTTCTCCTGAAAGAACCAGGCACTCACTTGTGATAACTGGAAGCATTCCAGGAGAATGGAATCAATCACCATCATTTGAGCCAAAAAGGCACTAATATACTAAAATGGTTCTTATCTTTTGACATAAAATGTCACCTCTTGAGTTGTACACCAATCATTGTATTCAAGATTGTCAGAGGTATTTCTGGCCGTGTTCTAACACTGATTCACCACAGAGATTTGCACTGAGATCTTTTGCTTCCCGGCACCTAATTGGTTAGAAACCATTCATTTGAAAATCTGCATCTGTGATAATCTTAAATTAAAATTCCATTCAGTCCTGTATTTGATTTTTTTATAATATTAATAATTTTCTGAGTTACTTGGATAGAATAAAAATGAGCTTACAGTTTTTTTGGTCCAGGTGACAAGGCACCATAGGTACCGCAAATCTGTAGCAGTGGCACTCTGACTTACTCAGTTTATTTTCCAATGCCTATTTCCTACCTTTTAAGAGGTGCTTCATCATTAAGTATTATGGACAGACACAAGTAAAAAGTAAAGCATAGAATCAGAACAACAGATTATTTTAATTCTTGCAGACAAAATACTTCGATGAATAAACAAAATCTTTTGAAAAGCTGCTATCCACTTACCTTCTCTATAACTCTTTTACTCTTTTTATCTCTTGATTCCTCTTCGAGTGTTACTGAAATTTTAAAGGAACAACACAACACAGCACACAGTACATTTAGATTAATGAAGAAGGCTCCCCACAGAACAAAGGAAGTGCAACAGACTGAGAACAAATGGAAGACTGGGACCAAGAAATGCTAAATTTTGTTAGAATATTAGGGAAAAATGGTATTGTTGAATACAAATTATTGAAGTGACATAAATTATATTATAAAAACCTTCTTGCTTTATTAACACACAGATAGAAAGTGAGAAGGTATTGTATACTGACCGACAGGAAGACTAATCAGCAAGTTGTAATTTAATGACATCTAATGGCTAATTGTCAAGTTCCAGTTTATTACACTTAGGAGACCCTGTCCTATGGGCTCTGACAGAAACAGGAGAGATTTCATCTTAAACACAAATTGCTAAAATGCATTTGCTTGTCAGCAGAGTAAACTTTATCCTGTGCTGTAAAACAAAGGCAATAAGGAACTGTCAAGGGCAGTAGGGACACATTCCACTGGGAATTATGTCAGAGCTGTGCCACCAAGTTCCTGATAGCTTTCCATCTGCTACCTCTAGACATTGTGGAGAGCAGACAGCACCTGTGTGGCTGCAACAGCTAGATCTTGTTCAGAGCAATGGGTATAACCATTCAAACTACATTAAAAATACATTATGGCATGATGTATGTAACACAGACCTTACCTACTTTAAGGAACATGTTCACTAGTTTCCTTGAGAGAGTGTGATCCAAAGTAGAAAGAAGAGCTATAGGCAATCAGTTGAAACTGAACTTCAGTTCTAGTTTATTCAGGTTCTGCTAAATGCAAACAAACAACTTAACTTCGGTTGTCCTGAATTGAGACAGTATCCAAACTCAGTGACTTTAGTAGCTTTGCCTTGAAGAGAATGCAGCAGAGAGGAGAAAACCACAGGATCTTTGTTGATTTTCATCAAAATAAAATATTTCCATCGGTTCAAATAGCATACAATGAGAGAAGAAATCAAGAAAAAAATTCTGTAACATTCAGAGTTCTGAAAGTTTACAGAAAGAATGAATATAAAGAGATTTATAACATTATGTCAGTACTGGTTAGCAGTAAATTAGATGGCATCAGTTTTACTCTGTCTGTAAGGCCAAGAAAAACAAAGTCTGACCTTTTTTGTCAAAATAAAAAATACTTGCCTTACCACAAAAATCAAATCAGTTTATTTTTTTAATTTTAATAATTAAAAATTATAATCAGTCTCTGAAAGAACTGGATTATTAGGTAGGCTATTACTGACTTAAAAATTGGAAACATTTGATATTTTTCCTAATAGCCACAATATTAGAACAGAATACTGAACACAAAATTTGTGAAATTGGGATTCCGTGCTTTGGATGTAATGTGTGTGTATATTCATAAACAGATAAGCTACTACAGGATGTGTTCCATCATTTCTGCATTTTTCAGCATTGCACTTCACCTGCTATTTTATCAGTGATTTAGAAACTTATGCCTCTCTTCATTATCTGCTTTAGATCTGAAAAAATGCTATATTACCTACAAATGAGGTCATGCCAGCCTTATTTTGCTTTTTAAGACAATTTTAAAATATATTTATAAATAGATTTAATATCGATTTTATGGGCTCCAGCTGGTACCCTCTTACCACTGTGAAAACTGCCTTTAATGAGAAGATATTCTGATGTTCACTTCAATTTGTGCCTTAATTCCCAGGGCTATAAAGACATTTTTGTACAATCATAAATGATCCAGGATGTGTCATGAGCATGAGCATACTCACCAAGGGGGCCCTCACTACGTGAAGGTGCCCCCTGAGGGCCCCTTTTGCCATCCTTTTGTTGGCCTAGATGCTACAAAGGATGTGCAACACAAGGACAGCAGGGTTCACTGCGATTGCAGATGCATGACCTATGAAAGTTTCCACAACTGTAATATCAAAACCTGCAAGCAAAGAGGTTACAGACAAATGTGGTAGCACCCTTCATAACTGCACTTTTAACACATTTTGAAAAGATAAGAAAAGTTATTAACAGGAGAGAGGAAAGTAAAGAGAACATTTAATAATATATGTGCAGACAGAGACTGTAAGGGAAAAGTGTTAGTGGACGAAACAGCACTGTCAAACTGATTGATGGAAAATAGATGACTTCGTAGAGCTGCTGAACTTTATCATGACACACACTCGACCCCAGAGGCATTTAGATAAAACCTCTGTTAAGCCTAGATGAGATTTTATCCTTGCAGGTAAACAAGTCAAATGTTTAAATACAGTAATAAAACAGCTAATGATGGACATTTGTGACTATTGTCACACACTTCACTGCATTTTATTGGTCTGTCCAACGTAACACTTGCCTCAACTACTTAGTAATATACATGTCAGTGTGGCTAATCTGAAGAAAGGCAGGATTAGGAGACTTAAATTAATAATAAATATTTATAACATTTAACTTTATAATACTTAGCACATTGGGTGATGAAAAAACAACCATCCTTTTCTACAAAAGCAGAAAGGTTAAGCAGATGCTGCCTCTAGAACTTTCCCACACTTTTGAAAAGATAGATCTGGATGTGATTCATACCAATGCAGAAGCTTCACCTGATTTTAAAAAGTCAAATTATTTAAAAATTCAACTGAGAAATTATCAATAGTACATTTTCAAAACAAATGTAGCTAGTTCCTCTGGTAATAAACATACATGGACTCCAGAGAAACTTTCCTGTAGTAAACTTTGCTACTCTTGAATTGCTGAACACTGTTTAAGGTAGAAACTTCCCTCTGTCTTCCCCTTCTTTACTAATAGGACTGCAGAGCAGCTATTAAAAGGACACTGATTAACCCCCATGTTTGAAGAGTAAAGCAAAAGTCTAAAGTAAGGCTTTCAAAAGGAACTTTTTCTTCCATAGCTATCATTCTCCATTCCATCTTTTTGCTACCTATTCTCATGTCTGTCAAAACAGGAGACAAGTCCTGTTGTACATCTCCAAATGTCCTAAACTAAGTGACCTTTATGCAAAGGATGATCAATGTGCCTCAATGCACGTATCTTTTCTAATAAAGGCGAATGCACTGAATTAGGAAGTTTTATTAATTCTACGCAAAGATATCAAAAAAGGGATTGATAAGCTCCTATGCATGACGTTATCTTCTGCTGATGTACAGAATGCAATTCACTGCCCCCCTCCATATCTGTCCTGACTCCAAAGAATTTTTTTTAGAACGTACTCTAATCTTCTTCCTGAACCACAGCTCTTTCTGATTATGATACTCTCAAAAAAGAGCATGTAGAATCTGCAATTGCATCTCCACTTCTTTATTTGTTGCCTTTGTCTTCTTTGTAAATTATATGTATTTTCTTTCAGTCAGAAATTAGTTTCCATTACCAACTCATCTCTCATAAATAGAAAACTTGCTATATGTAGAAAAGACTTAATCACTAAAGGCCCCAACAGAGAGCTTGATATACAGAAAAATAGCATTCTTTTAGTTCCTGTCTCATTTAATTGCAAATAAAATTAGTATGCATTGCCTCTTGAAACATTTGATTTATTTGAGCATGCACAGATTCAATAACCAAAATTTAACATAATTTTTACATACTTTTTCTGTCTTTACTCATTAATTTTTGTATTACAGTTGGCACAGCTTGTCCTGAACCAACATGAGCTTTATCTGGCAGCCACTTATCAAGCACTAGCACTGTTATTACCCAGGAGGCTCTGGCACAGTAGCAGATAGAATTTGGATGATTAGTCAGTGTCGTAAAGACAAGAGTAAAATTAAGAAACAATAAGTGCAACATTAACATTGTTAGGCTTAGAGAGAAAGAAAAAAATATTACCCAAGCTCCTGGGAAAAAATGACATTGTTCTTAATCAAACTGGAAGTTATAAAATGAATTAGTTTTGATTCACAATGAGCAAAGGTTTTTTATGTTCAAGGACTCTTTAAAAGAGGCCTCTTCTGTGTGTACTTACGAGGAAATAAATTCTGACCTTTATTTTAGTTAATATTTCTAAGAAGGTAAGATAACTGGTGCTTGTTATCCCGTCCATTTACTTATTGACGTTTCAGGCTGATTCTATATTTAAATGGCTAAAATCCAAGCCTGAGCCACAAGAAGACAGTCAACTAAGGAGAGTTCACCCTGAGTCAAGTTCACTTTCAAACAAATGTATTGTAAAAAGTTATGCAATGAATTTCATATCAGAATATCACAGAGATTTGATTATATTGACTGGGCTAATAAGCCTAAATTCTGTATCAGCATGCTGCATTTCACAGAGATACTATGATCATGTTGATCCAGCACAGATTATTAAAAGTAGAGGTACAATCTTAGGTAATTGTAAAAGTTTCATGGAAGAATCAAATGGATAGTGTGTCAATCTGCCAAAGATCTTATAAATTTGTAGACATATAAAAATAAATAGAATGTGAGTGAGAGAAAAAGACTAGAAAATATCAGATTCTGAAAATTTTATCTGATTGGCATTGCAGCAGCTTCATGAGATTATTCACACGGACAGTGTAACACAAAAGATCATCAGATCTCCACAGGAGATGGAGAGGTCAATAAGGGAGGAAGTATATGATGTGGGAAGGTCTCCACTCAAATACAATGCGTAGGAATGGCAAGAGTAATGAGAATGCATGAGAAAGGCATAAGTTTTGCCACGACTACAGGGATCTGATTTGCCACAACCAAAGGATCCTCCTACAAGAGGACATACCAAGGAGAGAGAACATTTAGTTTTACTTGTAGAGACCTTCTTCCATGATTTCAGCCTCAAGGAAGAATACAGAAAGTGGAAAGTAGAGTAGGTTATGTAAAACTTACAGAAAAATGCTGTGTGAATACAGAGACAAATCAAACAGGGCAAGGGACAAACTGATGCTAGTCTCACAGGTGGTATTTAGGACATGCAGAGGTAGCATACATACTAAGGAAAAGGTTACCTAACACAGAAGAAAATCTATAAAAATGTGTTGTGGAAAATGGAATCTTTAAAATAAGCTTTAGACAGTTCCTTAAAGAGAATTTTTGGTTTAGGGTAAATAAACATAGGTTGGAGATTTCAGATAGAAGTGAAATGTTTCAGGTTTTCTGGGTGCAATATCAGGAAAATTAAAGAAGAAGTGAACAAGTCTCAGAGTTGTTCAAAGTAACCATCAATATAACAGAAGAAAGGTGAGGTAACAAGCAGATAAAAAATGGGGCTTTGCAATTGCAAAACAAAAATGTTAGGACAGAAGGAGATAAGAACTCCAAATCAGTCAATTTACTTAAACTCAGAGAAAGATACAAATACTGAAAGAGAAAGACTGTCACTAACCAAAATAAAACTGGAGGACTAAAAATCAAGAGACATGCCAAAAAGAAATGGCTTCAGATAAACCCAATGATTTTTCTGTCACAGAAAAACAGCCTTTGTGGAAGGAGTAAAAAAAATTTAGTATATTTTGCCTTTCATACTTTTGGCCCAATTCCAGAATCAAGCTAGATTCCAGAACTAGATTCCAGAACTACAGAAAGGCTACAGGTTTCATAATTATGTCAAAAAGGGATCATATAGTATTCCTTAGCAAAATTGAGGTACAGATCAATTGAGTTTTTACGGGTGTTCTTCTCACTCCAGAATCTTCAATATTTTCATTAACATGCTAAAGAATAAATATTATGCTTACTGATTTAGCATATGACATAATTTTTGAAATCATGAGAGATATATTAGAGGATAATTTGCTATTTGCCAGGTGCAAGTAAAGTATCTTTGCAGGTACAGTCAGCAACACAAATAAAAGAAAAGTAAATAAGGAACATTGCAAACATTGCAAAGGCAAAGGATCTTGGTAATTTCAGACCACAAGTTAAACACATCAATAATGACCTAGCAAGAAACGTAAATATCGTTTCAGAGTGCAAAGAGAAGTGTAATTTACAGTTTTATGAAGCAATAGCCTTTCACTTCATTTAATATTGGTAAGGTCTCAGCTTGAGAACCATGTTCTGCACCTTAAAAGCATTTACCATTTGGAGAGTGCCTAGAAGAGAGCAACAAGAATGATCTGGAGCTTCTAAACATAAGGTAGAGACAAAGACAAGCATGGAGCAGGGAAATCTTAGCAAGAGAAGGAGACTTATTGAGTGAACACAAAATACCAGTAAAGATAAATATCTGCTACAAACAGGAAGAAAATTATCTGTGTTCACTGTGCAGTGTGAATGTAGCCTGAAGTAGCAAAGGAAAATGCAAGAGAAACCTTTCTAATTGTGCCAGTGATAGAATATTTGAGTAAAGAAGCGATGGGTCATGTGGAGTAATAAGCACTGTAAATCTATAAAAGCAGGTTAGGCAAACAACTACCAAAACCAAAAGGTGATGTTAATGCCTTGCAACTAGAGAAAAGGAGTTGAAACTCCAAAGTTCCTTTTCTATCAAAGTTCCTTTTTTATCAAAGTTCTAGGATGAATGAATACATATGTATGTCATGAATACATATAATACGGAGTGCTTAAATAGAGGAAGATGAACTCTCTCATTGGTTTGAATGATGTATTAGTCATTTCACACACTGAGATAACTTTTGCTAGCCATTTATAATTTCTCTTGACCTATTCAATATATCAAAAAGCCGCGAGTTTACAACTAAATGCATGGAATTACATTTAAAAAAACAAACATTTTTTTCCTCTTGGTTTTCAAGTGGAACATAACATAGCTTAACAACTATGAGATGTTTTCTCAGTCTTCAACATGCATTTAACCTCCAAGACAAAAGAAGTTTCATGGTTTTTATTTCCATATATTATACATATAGCAGTAAATTTCTTTCTGTGCTCACCCAAACATGTAAGATTTGAGCCATTTTTCATCAACTGAAGCAAACTGTGACAGAGTATGTGGCAGTAACATTATTCAGCAAAAACAAACTATCACAGTGATTAAGTGGAACATTCTGATACCTGAGCTAAATTACTGATAAAAAATGGACTTGTAGTATCCAGTGTATCACAAGATGTTAAAAGGGCCTAAGGGGATTGAGTTGAAGTTTCATTCAGGCTGTAAAAGCAATGCTAAGGGTAGTTTGTACAGACATAAATATCTAACTAATTTGCTGAGTTCCTAGAGTCAAGGTTTTATGCCATTTATGTGCATTTTGAGGACAAAATAGGTTTTGTGATTTTGACAACTCTATGTGGTGGGGGGGATAATAGCTTTCTGACAATATTGGAAATATTTGCAAAAACACTAGGAGTTAAAAACATTACCAACGAGTTTGTCACCATTCTTTAATTTCCAATTTGTAAGCACTTTTAAACAGTGGAAATCATTATTTACAAAAGGACATAAAGGTATATAACCTAAAATTTGCTGCTTATGACACTACTGCTGAAAATATGGATCCCATAAAGAGGATAGGTATAAAAACCTGGCTTCTAAGACAAATGTGTTCTGCAAACTAATAGGAAGTGTTTGGATGTCATTCTCTTTAGTCTGCACAGCAATTACACCTATGACATATAGGGCAGAGAAGAGACTTAGCACCACCAGTATTTTTGTTCTTTTTATCTTACACTGGTCATTACCTCTTTTGATGTTGGAAGTTCTATTAAAAATAAAGGCAATGCATTGTGTATTCAGCAATTTGATGTGATACATTAAATAGTGACCCAGACTTTCTCAGGGATGTGACATGAATGGAGTTAATGATCCTTGTGGGTCCCTTCCAACTCAGCATATTTTGTGATAATCATTACCTAAGATATTCTGTGAAAGTTGCTGCAGTGAAATTAATAATCTGAGAACACATCTTAATTTCTCAGCCATCATCTCCCAAAGAGGATGATCAGTTAAACTGGTAAATTGATATACAGATGCAGAAGCTGACTTTTATTAAAACACTCCATCTTATTTCAAGGATTTAAATTCAACCTAGAAAATAATAAATATGTTCTTTGAGTTTCTTCAGCATTTCAAATGCAATAAAATTCAGTGAATGAGTTTAACCATTGTGTATGGAAAAACAGCATCCTCTGATGTGCTTCTGAAGACAAACCAGTTCTTTGTTTTCTCCTGTCATTTCCTCTTGTCACTTTGTGCAGTAGTGCTGAAGAAACATTAGGATGAAGAAGTCATCCAGTCCTGGATGAGCATCCATTTCTTATCAATTCTCCAGCCATCACCTGCTCAATAACATGTCATTGAGGACAAAGTGAGGAAGAATATATACCCTAATGCATTTTAAATGCACTTTCAGCTATCTCTGGCTATCTGAGAGAACAGAATTGCAAATTCTTAATAAAAATAATTCAAAACCATGGACAGCGCATATTGCATTTTTTTCATAGTTAGAAAACCTCCACATGCTTGGATACTACTGAATTTAAATTTTATACTGTGTAGTACAGTATCAGCCTCTCAAGAGTAAAACTAAAAACAAAGAAGTGAAACATCAAAAACATCCCCATGTTTTGAGAATCATTTTCATTGGTTTCCTTACTCGCACTGAAACAGTACTGAATACCTAACTGTGCCTCAAGCTGTACAATAAACAACCTGGCTGAAGCTTTGTGGTTTTTTACATAAACAAGAATTCATTCCATTGCAGAATCTTTTCCTTACATTGGACTCAATAAATAGAATTGCAAAACTGTAATTTTTTTAAAAAAAAGTGTTTCATTTTGTGTAATTGCCATTCCATGGAGATAAAAGTTTACAAAATCACATAACTATGCTAATTTCCAGCTCTGGTTAAAATTCTTGACTTAAGGGATTCAATGAATCTGGAGGTTAAATAAAAATATCTCTTAATCTACATTGTCCACATGTTGCTATTAATGTCTATTGGAGAGAAACTTTGGAGCAAGCACACTTTTGGTTTTGCTGTTATTCCCAAAGAGGTAAAGATTTTTAGTGGTTTAGTCACCATCTAAACAGGTCAGTTTCAATTTTCTGTACACCAAATAAAAAAAGTCATAAAAATATATGCCTCAAAATTGTAAGGTACATATGCACTTGGTTAGCTGGTAGTTTATGGATAGAGTATATGGGTGTGATTATAGAAAGCAATAACCAGAGGGACTGGTATGGGAGAGTAAGTACATGCTATTGAGTCAAGCACTGCTGTGCTTCACAAGAATGTCCTGTGTGTCACTTCTGTAGGTGAGCATGCTATGGCCTGGCAAGGAAATCAGAAACCACGTGCTGCTTTAGTAAAAACAGGTCACCGTGTGCAGGCTATGAAACAGGTTGCTCCCCTCACAGAAAGAGTCAATGGAGAAATTTTGGGAAACAAAATGAATAATTTAAACCAGACAGGTTTCTGAATAGCACATGACTGAAACAAGGCTGCAAATCCTCTTTATTCAGGCAGGTGTCTCTTTGATTAGTTCTAAGCACATGCTTGACTCCTACTGAAGTATACAGGACAGGAACACAAGCCAAAGTATGTTACTGAAGAGGAATTGAGTGGTGAACTGAACCAGATCAAACACCTTGAGTATCAGAGGCCCTTATGGAAGAGAGAAGGGACATCTGTGTGCAGTTCACAGATAAGCAATAAATTCTTTAATTATATCTAGGGAAAGGCATGGAGAAACTTCCAAGATTCTTGATTCCAGCAAATTGCCATGCTACTTCATCATCCTGGGCTACCTTTCCAAGACAGCAAAGAGAAGCCAATCTATTGACTTTTCTCTGCAGAAAAAGCCTAACAGCAACAGCAAATCCTGAATACAACAGCAGCAGCATTTCCTCCCTTTATGAAGACACACAGTCCGCAAAGCTGCAATTCCCCCATGCTAAGTATGATAATATCTTATGTAATAACGGCATCTGGTGGATTGGATTGGATTGGGGCAATATGTCACTCAAGAGCACTAATTTATTTGCCAAACATCTTAGCTGTCTGTGTAGCGTTACAAGGAGTATGGGGAATAAACAAGCAGAGGAAAACTCTGATTTAATTGGTATAACAGATGACGGCATATGTAGCTGTTTCTGGAATAATAATAGATTGTCCAAGAAGGGCAGCCTAGGGAATGAATAAGAGAGATAGGATACTCTCACATATTAAAGAAGCAAACACTTTACATGAAGGATGAAAGCTAAGAGTCAAAGTTGCTTACCTGGTGAAAAATGGAGAAAGAACACTATTCAAATGAAGCTATATATAGATCAGCTTCCCAAAAAATATCATTTGAATGGATTTTTCTTAGTTGGGTTGTTGTTTGTTTGTTTGGTTTTTTTCCCTGAATACCTCAATGAATCATCTAAAGCACAGGATTAGGCATTAAAAAAAAGATTTTAAAAAGGCAAATGACAGACCCAAATAATTTTTGAGATGCACACAAAATACTTTGATCGAAAAATGTAGAAAGCAGCTACAAGGGATGTTCTTGTGGCTTTGAGTCTTGCCAGTAAGGAAAACAGGCAAGAATGCAGCTTCAGTAAGGGTGACTGTGAACTGAAAAAGTGCCTGGTAAAGAGAAAGGGTATAAAGAATGCAAAACATACCCAATTTTTTAAAAGCATGAATTCCAAAATTTTCTGTAGAAGGTCTCATGGGAGAAGTCCTAGAGAAGTCATAGAAAAAAAAATCTTAGATAAGAGATGACATTTCCTCAAGGAAATAAATGACACAGTAGGTACAAGCTGTCCCAGTGCAGAAAAAAGCATGGAGACTCTGTCTGTACTGTGACTTTTGCTACAGAAATGGAATGCTATAAAAGTGGAAATTAGGGAAGAATATGAGACTTGTACAAAAAAGTAGATTTTATAGACAATAGGTCAGAAACACTAAAATATGAGCTGAAAGAAAAAATAAAGAACATGAGAAGTAGAACGTGTAAAAATATAAAAATAAGTGAATCATTTAGGGATAATAGTACAGCAGGGATGGAGAGCTAACTACAGATGATGGTGGACCAAAGTATTAAGGACATTTTTCCATTTTCTTTAATGGGTCATTTATAATTCAGTGGAGAATACAATTTAGTATCAGTATCAAAGGCACAAAGTCTCATAGTACATAGTGAAAGAGCATGTCAGGGTGAATTTGAAATAAATATATATTTTATTAAATTGTTCAGTCCTCGTTAGTTTCTTTCTAAGCAGCTTAAAAATGATTCAAATTACCCTTAGGGCCATTACATGTGTGAAGTCATAAAGGAAATAGAGTAACCAGAGGGACAAGATGATGTTGGTATTTTAAATAAAGAAAAATGAGTATATGAAAGAAAACAATAACAATTAGTATGCATCTCTGAAAACTTTTTCTTCAAAATAGTTTGCTTCTATCATGGAGTAGCATGACTTCAGATTAGAGAAGAAACTGTAACTGTCACACACTTTTAATGCAGTGGGAGATGACATTTTCACAAGCAGTTTAGAGAAATACAATATAGATGAAAGGTGAGTGACCAAGTAGATGAATAATTGTACCAAAACAAATATTAATCAATGGCTCTCTTTCAAGCAGAAGGATGCTGAATGGGACTCTGCAGAGTCCATTCTGGATACAATTTTGTTCAGTACTTTCATTTAAATTAAGACATTGGAATAGAGCACACACATACATAAATATGCATCTATAAATGTGCATATATATATGTATAATTTGTAGATTACATGGAGCTGAAGAGTACAATAAGCTTCCTGGGAAAAGTAATTAAAATTCAAACAGGAAATAAATACATGGAATTTTTTTTTATTCAGTAGGCGGCAGGAGAAAGTTTGGGTAGAAGATTTTATTTACAAATTGAGCAGGAAGAATAAACTATGAAAATACAGGTTAATGGATAGTATGGAGTAAAACATTTTAAAAATCTGACAATTTAGGGGAATTATAAACTGTACAGAAGTTAAAAACGTCATTGAACCATTGAGAAAAAGACAAAACTCATTCAATGAAGTTAAGAGAGATGTTGAAACAAGACAAATGAAATAATTCTCCCAGAGCATTATTAAGTCTCACCTACAATTCTGCAATTGTGTTACTGGATTCTTTAGGAAAATACAGCAACACCATGATAGTGAAGACAAAAGTAGTGAGAACATGGATACACATGAAGAGAGTTTGGATCAGCGTAGGTAATTTAGCCTACAGAAGAAATTTTTAGGGGGATAATATGGCACAGTGCTGATACTGATTCTTCAACCATCAGAGTTGATCATGTGAATGGCTGTGAAGGCTCTAACACTGCATGTCTCTAAGACCAGATTAGAGCTGTCACTGATTACTCATCCTTGATTAGCTACCTCTATGTCTCCAATTTAAAGTTATTTGAAAAAGTGCTGCCCAGCAGCAGCACTGTGAAGCTCAGCTATTGTAGGAAATGACAGAGTTCAAATCCTGGAGAAAACATTTGAGATATTTAGAGAATCACAGATGCTTATACAGCTCCGCCAGATAGTGCGACAAATGTCCCCATGGACCGTCCAGACATCCTTTTGAACAGATCTGTCCATCTGACATCCTCTCAGCGATCCATCAGTTCCTGAGGATACACGTGCTCAAAGCAGCTACATCATGATTATCTCACCAGGGAGTTCCTAATACCTTTCACATGGCTCAAATGCACACTGGCAGCCTAACTGCTTCGGATATGTCAAACAAACCTCAGTTAATTTCCTTGTCCCTTTTTTATAGGGTTCTTTGACATTTTTTATATTCCTTATTATCCTTTGATTCCTTTACCTTCTCTACTTCTTTCATCTACTCCTTTTCCACTAAGTATATACAAAAGAAAAAAGCTATTTCTTTCTTCTGCCCACTTTCAACATTTCCCGTGATTCTTGCAACACTCAGATGTCAAGTGAATGATTAGTGACAATCCAATATGAGACACAGCTAGAAATTGACATTTAACTTTTACCTGCACCTCATGCTACTGGTTCACAGCTGGTTGAAGAAAGCATGAGTTTTGATGAAGTTACATATGACTGGATAGCACAGATAGATTTAAGTAAACTAATTTTTTAAATCTGGTAAAGGATAATATCTATGCAGATATTACATAGTTATTTTAGATATCAGTTATTATATAGATATTTCATCTATTTTTACATGTATAAAAATTACACAGGTGCTAAAAACTTTGTAACAGTACCTCAGTTTCTATTTTAGCATTTTTAAAATTAAGGATTTGATCTTAATTTTGAAATAACTTCACTTTCCAACCTCCACATTTTAGTTCCACTAACTATGACACATTCCCAATTTCAGTTTTTCCTCTCTGGAAATCTCTGTAGACTAAATTCAATCAAGTCTCCTGAGCCAAATATGTTCTTTACACATGCAGCTCTGTGTTCCTTGAAGGGAGAAAAGTATCACCCTACATGTTGCTTCAGCCCATGCACTGAAACCTGACGTGAAACACTCACATTCTTTGGGACATAGCTACAAGCTGGGCTCCCTCTGGTTTACCAGTCAGACTGGTTTACAAGAGATAGAACCTCTGCTGAATCCCCACATTAGGTGAGTTCATGAACAACCACCATAATATAGTATGAACAACATTTTGTTAGTTGAAATTCAGAGCATGTATAATAGTATAATAATTCAGAGCATGGATAATATCTAGCCAAAAATGAATGATCTGGGACTAATTATGAGCAACCAAACAAAAAATTCCGGAGTGGGGATGCATGAAAATTGCACATACAGGTGTTATCGGCATTTACTTCTTTTAAAAGAACTTCTGGATTTACTCTGAATTTCCTACACCATAACATTATTCTCTTTGGAAATGGGAGAAGTATTTGGAGCCTGAACTTCAGGGAGAGAAACTTCCTATTGAAGGAGAAATTTATAACTTAAACAAATAGTTGCCTTCCTGTGCACATATTCTTCTCTTTGCACCCTGTGCAGTCTACTACTTCATATCAGGTATGGAAGAGCAGGTGCTGGAGGGGGAGACCAGCTGCTCTCTCAAGCCCCTGTTCCCACGTTAGGTCCAGGAAATCCACCATCAAGAACCAAATATCACATTTTCAAAAATTAAAAGTGAAGTTGGAAAGATAGCAAAAGGGGAACAGAGGGCTGCCACAACATGACTCCCTCCACACATCTCTGCTCCCCTTGGGTCTCACCCCCATACAGGTTTAGATGCTCAGTCAAGAGTTTGGGTTACGGTTAAGTTTAGGGTTATGCCTAGGGTTAGGCTTCAAAAAACCACAAAGCCTACAGCAGCAGGAATTGGCAGCTTCAAAAGGCATCCCATGAGGAATACTGGACAGTGACAACACGGTTCCCTCCACATGTTTCTGCTCGGCTCCAGTCTCACTCCAATAAAGGTTTAAATGCTCAACCTATGGATTGGGATACTGCAAGGGTTAGGGCTAGGTCTAGGGTTTGGGTTCAGAAAACCACAAAACCCATCATTTCAGGGACTCTGCAACTACAAAAGCTATGCAAAGGAGAACAAAGGACTGCCCCAACATGGCTCAACAGCCACATTTCAGCATGGATCCAGCCTTAAACCCCATACAGTTTTAACTGCTCAGCCTTCAGTCAGGGTAATGGCTTGGGTTAGGGTTAAACCTAGGATTAGGGTAAAGAGAACCACAAAACCTAGAGATTCAAGGACACAGTAGTTTCAAGCCAAGGAAACAGCCAAGGAGAGCACAGGACTGAAAAAACATGCCTGCCTCCACACCTTTCTTCTTCCCTCAGGCCTATTCCGCATGCAGGTTTAACTGCTCAGCCTAGGGTTAGGGTTACTCCTAGGGTTATGGTTAAGCCTGGGGTGGGGGTTCAGAAAAGCACAAATCCTAGTGCTCCGGGACAATGCAGCTACAATAGGCATACTGTGTGGAACACAGGGTTGTAATAACAAGGGCTCCCCACACACATTTTTGCTTAGCTCCAGCCTCAACCTCACACAGGTTTAACTGCTCAGCCTAGGGTTAGGGGTATGGCTACAGCAGGTTTCCAATAAACATGAAGCCCAGAGTTCTGGGGACACTGCAGCTACAAATGGCATGCCAAGAATGCAGGACTGCAAAACCATGGCTCTCTCCACAGAATTCTATCTGTCTGCAGCCTCACCCCAATACAGGTTTAACAGCTCAGCCTAGGGTTAGGGTTATGGCTAGGGTTTGGGTTACATCTAGAATTAGGGTTAAGAGAACCACAAATCCCAGAGATTCAGGGAGTCTGCAGCTTCAAAATCCCAGCCAATGGTAGCACAGGAGTGCCACAACATGGCTTCCTCCAAATCTTTGTTTGCCCCTCCAGTGTCAACCCCATACAGGAGTAACTGCTCAGCTAGGGTTAGGGTTAAGACAAGGGTTATGGTTACAGCTGGGGTGAGGGTTGAGAAAACCATAAATCCTAGAGCTCCTGGGACACTGCAGCTACAATAGACATAACGTGGGGAATACGGGACTGTTATAACAATGTCTGCCTCCACACATTTCTGCTTCCCTCAGACCTCACCTCCATAATGTTTTAGGTGTTCAGCCTAGGATTTGGGTTATTGCTTGGGTTATTTATAAACCTAGGGTTTTCAAAAAATCACAAAGCTTAGAGGTCCAGGGACTCTGCAGCTTCAAAAAGTCATGCCAAATGGGACACAAGAGTTCCACAACACGTCTCCCTCCACACCATACCTGCATGGCTCCAGCCTCACCCCAATACAAGTTTAACTGCTCAGCCTAGGTTTTGGGTTTTGAGTAGTGGTAGGGTTCTAACTAGTTTTAGGGTTCAGAAAAGCCAAAAATTCACAACTCCAGGGACTCTGCAGCTCCAATAGGCATGCTGTGGGGAACCCAGTAATTTTTTAACAATGGCTCCCTCCACATGACTCTGCATAGCACCAATCTCACAGCTGTGAACATTTTACAGGTTCCCCTAGGAGCAGCAGGTCAACCTAGAGTTCTTGGCTTTGTGTTTATCTGGACCCCATCCCTAGGCACAACCTTAGCCCTAGCAGTAACCCTAGCCATTGCTAGAGCAGTTACCTGTACGTAGGTGAGGCCAGAGGCAAGCATCAGTCTGAGGAGGGAGCCATGGTGTAGCAGTGCTGTGTTCTGTTTGGCATATCTTTTGTAGTTGCAGAGTGTCTGAGCCTCTGGGCTTGTGGTTTTCTGAAGCCTAATCACAGGCCTAACCCTAGGCATAATACTAATCCTAGGCACAGCTGTACAACATGCATAAAAGTGAGGCTGGAGCCAGTAGAAATCTGTGGCGTGAGCCATGTTATTATTGCAGTCCTGCATTCTACTTCTCATTCCATTTGTTACTGCAGCATTCCTGGCTTGACTCTACGCCTAGGCGTAACCCTAAGCCTAGGATGACCACACAAACCTGTATTGGGAGCAAGACTGGAGGCAAGCAGAAAGGTGTGTAGGGAGCCATGTTATGGCAGTCCTGTGTTATCCTTGGCATGCTGTTTGTTTTTGCAGAGGCTGTGAATCTGAGGGTTTTCTGAATTTCTGAACCTATCTGTAACCCTAATCCTAGGCTAAGTAGTTAAACCTCTAAGGGGGTGAGTCTGTAGGGAAACAGAAATGTGTGGAGGAAGCTGTGTTGTGGCAGTCCTGTGTTCCCATTCACATGCTAATTGTTGATGGCAGCTATGATAAAAAAAACTTCATCTGATTTTCAATTTCTTTTTTTTGGGGGGGTCCAGACCTCTTTACTGAAATCTCTTTAGAGGAGACTAGATAGCACCTGATGCCTATGGTCTTCATATAAAATCTAATTTATAAACAACCCAGATGAAGCAGCTATGATAAGTATTTATAGGAAATGAATCCATACACATTGCACTGTCTATCAGATAGGAACCTCATACTGTTTACAACTGCATGCATGTCCTACTTCATCATTTCACTTAAAGGCAACATGCTAAAGATAAGCTTGCGTGTGTCTGTCCTCACACCTGCCAAAGTGTCTTATTTACAGAAATTAATATCATGCACAGATGGGTTTTTTTTCCTCCTTAATAAATAGTTAAGCACCAGAAATTCACTGTTCCAATGCTATTTATTAATAAATACTTATTAAGAGGAGGAAACTTCAAAGGGATGTATTTCTCACTGAATCAAATTGTATGTCTCAAAACACCACAATTTCTTCCCCTATGAAAAGTGCTGTGATCTTTAAGAAACCCTCCGAAGTTCTCCCTTCAGTATTGATATGTACCATGGCCAGAAGTTCTTTTCTGCCTTGACTCAGAAGCCAAATTCTTAACACCCGTCATGCCTTCTCTTTGGTACTGCAGAACATCTGCTTGTTTGCTTTATGCCCCTTGATTTTTTCATTGTTCTCAGTGTACAATAACACATTACAAGTATCCATCTCCCTCAGAAACTTGGAGATCTTTGTGAGAACGCTCTTTTTATTTATCTTCAGTTTTTAATTTCTTTGATTTGTCTTGTTTATGGAAGCAGTTTTTTTGGGTGACACAGCAGCCCCCTGTACATAGATATTTTCAGACCAACATGATGAAGTGTTATAAATTGCTTGCTTGTTCATGCAAGATAAAAGTGCAAAAGAGCATTTTTCTTTTTCTCCAAATATGTGAGATTTTCCTGGAATTGATTTTCAAACAGCTATTTATAGTTGCGATTACAGTTGCAACTCAAGACATGTTAAGACTGCTCTTTCCTAAGGCTCAAAAAAACTCAGCATGAGTGGATCTTGCAAACAAACCTGTTATGCACTTACTTTTGCCTTTTTTCCCCCCTGTAAACTTTTTCTAGTGACATAATAAGAGCAGCTCAGTTAGATTTTCTTTCTTTACCATTTCTCCTTCCCCTAAAACCGTGTTCAATGTGCAGTTGGTATGTTTATCCTGGCAAAAGTGAGATGGTGTGAATAACAGCAAAGATTCTGGGCTGCTGAGGGTAAGAGTGCACAAGGACTAAGCTGCCTGTTATTTAGGTTTCCATTTCTCACAGAGACAGAGAGGGATGACAGCAAGTCACCAAGCACAAGCTTAACAGTGAGTAGAGAAGCTTGGGTATGTACTAGTATTTTGTGTGAAGAAGAGCTAAAACTGAATTTATTTTTACATCCACAGAGAAAACAAGGCTTTTCAGTAATCTGGAAATATGCACAACTCTTTTCAACAGGGAAAACAGGCCTTATGAAATATTGTTACATTGAATCTGGAGATTTTTGTCCGCTGCCTGCCCAGATGTGTGTTTACTCAAAGCATGGTCTATAAAAGGGAAATGCACAGGGAGTGCAACATAATATGCACATACTGATTTGAACTCCTCTGAGAAATTATAGACAGGGCCAGTGGGTCAGGGCAGACCCAACAAGTTGTGAGTCCCGAAACAACTGTCATTAGAAAATGAGAAGTTGAGTACAAAAATGTGTTGAGATTTACATTTTATTAAAAATTAATGGGGTTTTTTTGTTTTGTTTTTTTAACTGAAGGGAGTATGTCACAGCTATAGCCCACTATTATCTCTTCCACTTATCACTCTGACTATTGGGTACATTCCAGCTTCAGGGCCCTGCATACATGCCTGATTCCCCGTCATCCCACAGTGGGCAAAATCCCACTGCATTGTAATTCTCCCTCTTGTAGCTTCATTTCCACAGAAAGCAGGACAGGAAAAAATTGCCCATGGTCCCACCGATCTGTAGTCTGCATACAGAGGACTTGGGTGAGAGTATCCTGCAAAGCACATGCAAGCCTCAGACTCACTATTGCCGCTCAAAACTGACTTCTGCCTTTGTTGTGCACAAGCTGAATTCTGCAGGTCTCCTGTCTAGTCTGCTTGCTACATTATGGCAACCACTGTGTCAGAGCGCTCACCTACAGGATTCAAGTACAGTAATTTCACGAATACAAGCTGCACCGTTTTGACCAAAATTTTGCTCCCACACCGGAAATGTGGTTTATACTCAGGAGCGGTCAATATGTGAATAATTTTCTGACATTTTCAACCTCAGGAGTGCAAACAGAGTCAGTGCAAACTGCAAAGTTGAGCACCTGCCAGTAAAACCCTGCATTTACGCGGTTGTTACAAATTGGTTACTCTGTTGCATGGCAGGTGGAGCTGCTCTGTGCAGGCAGCACGGGGGGTGGGGAAGGCGGGGCAGCTCCCTCCTGCTGGCCTCGCGGCTCCGGGGGAGGTAGGGGTTCTCTCCTGCTGGCCCCGCGGCTCGGGAGGCTCCCGTCCCCGCGTGCCACTGCCGCAGGAACGGGGTGGCTCCATCCCTGCCTCCCACCGCCGCCGCAGGTGCCGGCAAGCTCTGTGCCCCCCCTGCCACCACAGGGCAGCGCCGGGCCGGGGCGAGCGAGCCCAGAGGCAGCGGCGGCCAGCCTCGAGCAGCCCCGCCGAGCGGCAGCACTGAGCTGGGCCACACAGCCCTGTCGACAGCCCCGAGCCCTCATGGCCCGAGCCGAGCCAGTAAACCCCGCCCTGCTGCGGTTCTGTTACTATTTGGCAACTTTGTTGCATGCGGGTCCTCACTGCGAACGACAGAGCGGCTTATACTCGGGTGCAGCTTATTTATGGACAAAGAACAAAATGCTTGCCAACACCCAGCAATGCGGCTTATACTCAGTGCGGCTTGTAATCGTGAAATTACTGTAATTGCTATTTTTCCCTCTGGGTGCCGTGGATAATAAAGGGGATTGAATACTCCTATGCAGCTAGCCATAACAGTAAAAAGTAAAGCATAAACAAAAGCCAACATTTCTAATCCTCAAAAGTTAGGGAAAGGGAATTTCTCTTCTCAAACAATGGATAAACAGATAGACATCTTAATCAAAGTAGGGACTAACACCTGCAAATCTCCTCTCCCAGAGGAGTGTGTGATGCAGACAGTCTTCTTTTACCTTGTTTTCTCTGTCCCAAACTATGTCTCAGTCCCAGAAGACAGGAAGGAAAAACTGATTCTGTTCTCATCCATGCCAACAGAATGCAAAAGAAATGGGGTTCAAATTTTCCAGAGGAAGATACTTTACCTTGGCTTCTGCTTCTTAGGAAATGTTTCAACTTTTGCAGCACTCTGAAGGAAATGAGTACCATTTTTAAATTTTTTTTTAAAGGACAGCTGCCTTTGGAGTCTTGCACAGACTCCGGAGCCCATGCAGATGGAGACATATGAATATACCACAGACTTCAAATGCACATGACAAGGGAACAATTCCACACAGACTCAGAGCAAGCAGACCTGCTGTCTATGAACACACAGCTGTTCTGTACCTCTGCAACAAGCCTGAAGAATATGCCAGTGCACACATTTACTACACAGAGGCAGAAAAAGGACTCAGAATTTGGGCCTGTGCTTTGAAGTGAGCACTGCTCTCCTCTAGTCCTGAATCAACTAAGTGCAGCTGGAACAGTTTCAAACAAACCCTAAGTTTAACGCTTCCTGGTTCCACTGCCATGCTGCACATAATGTGTTGCACCATACGGGCTCCACACAACACTGTTGTAGAAAGCCTTAGTTAAACTAAGAAAGAAGGACACATCAAAGAAATGCATTTGGGGAAAACCAGCGAATTCATTTAGAGTTATTCGAGACATTTCAAACAAATCGAAAAATTAACTTCTAGGTAGAGAGCAAAAGACGTTTTGACTGATTCCAGGACTGGTCACTGAAATCATCAGCTAAAGAAGGTAAAACAAATGAAGCAAGGCTGAAATTCTGAAGAAACAGCATAAGAACAAAAAAAAACCAAAAAACAAACCAGTCATAACAAACAAAAGGAAATTGACTTAAGAGATAAATGAAAATGCAAAGCAAGAAATGTCTCCATGTCAATGACAGCATAATGGGGTAATTCAGGATAAGACAGAAGGAGCTTTGCAGAGGGAAAATAAAGTTATTTTTGAATAATGCCTTTGATGAGCAAAGATAAATACCTACTAACACCAATTTGTCAGGAAAGACTGAAAAACTTAAGTGAACATAAAACAAGTATTTCATAAAAATAAAGAGATTGGGTCTTCTGATTGCACAGAAACTGATTTTGTCATTTAATCAAATTGTCCCTTTCTTTATGGCTGTCTTCTGTTGTGATACATACATGCCTCATTCCTCAAAATCCTTTGTAAGAAAACAGTCTTCCAGCTTAAAAGCTAGGAAATGTATAAAAATCGCAGAAACTCTTATGAACAGATTCTTTATATCTATAGCTTACCAGCTTAATAACAGCAAAGTGGAAAATTTATCTTATAACGCTGCAAATATTTTTACTTCATACATTTTTGCAGTGCATATATTGCACCAATATTGGACATAAGTTGTAGTTTTAAGGCTTCAGACACTAGGACAGCCCTCCTGAGTAAACACTTTGTCCTTACTGTATTCTGAATCCATTATTTATCCTCTTTTACTCAAAGTATTTTTTTTCATATCTTAATACATTTGGACGTTTTTTATTTTCCAGGAAAGCAGATAATTTTGGACAGAATAAAGACATTTTCTGCACTGTAACACACAGTCTTTGAAGGAGTTGATCATCCCCCTTGAGTTACCAGAACTAAAATCTATTTGTCCTTCAGGTGCTTGAGGGTTCTAAAAAGAGTAACTTAAAGGTTTTGATTTAGCTGAGCTGGGAACAGACTTAATCTTTTGAAACAAAAAAGATTAAGTAAAGCCTGAGCAGTGCTTGGATATAACACTGGGGTGTTTATATTCATTTGTACATAGAAACTTAGATGCTGAATAACACAGCCCTGCTGACTTCAATGAGATCTGCCCCTCATTTTTACCAACCAGCTGTGGGTTCTGTTGGCAGAGATAGTTTTACAAACTCACGCAAAATTATTTTGGGTTAAGGGACAGTTGTCTGACAAAAAAAAAAAAAACAAACCCCAAAGAAATATCAAAATCATGGATTGTCTTTTGTGTTTTTATCAGAGACTTCAATAAAAGAAAATTGGAGAAGTGCACAAGCCTGAACCCACAGGCATTACTAATGGGAGATGGGCTGTTCCTTCAGCAGCTGTGGTAAAGTACTTTCCTGGTCAGTTATTGGAGACCACCGAAAATATGTGCATGCCTTCAGCATCAAACAGCCTGTACTTACCTTGTAACAACTGATATTTATAGGGCAGACAGAAAAGCTTAAGAGGAAATTCTGACCAAATAAATGAAAGAGAAAATACTGTAGCTGGTCATCCTGCCCTCCCCTTTCAAGCATGAGACAAGATGGTTCTTCAAGAGACATAAAGAGCAGAAACAGTGGAGAAAGTAATAAACATTATGGACTAATAGCTAAGAAAACAGTTACTTTGGATAGATAAAGAATGCTTATGAAATAGATGTTCAAAAAGAAATTATGTGCAAGAAGTAGTTGTGATCAGCAAGCAGAAGGAACAAAATGCCCAGTGACTGACAAAAAACCTTGTGCAAAAAAAAGCAAAGGAAAATTAATGCAAGTATATTGGTATTAGCAGGACTATATTTCAATCCTGAAATAGTGCAAATTTTCTCTAAGCCTCTGCTCAAAAATGTAACTTATTTTTCCTTGTGGGGCAGTCAAGAAGGTGATTGCATAATAAGGTTAGAAAAGATGCTGACCCTAGAACACATAATATGATCTGAATGCAAAACAGTGATTCCTTAAGCAAATGACACAAACATGTGGCTATGGATATATAAACCCAAGATATGCATAATGGTCAGCTCCTGTAAACTTGCCATATTTTCAAGATATAGAACTTCAAATAATTACTTATCAGGAATGCTGCACTCTGGGGACAGGGGGCTCATTTTTAAGCAGGCATTTCAAAGTTTACCCAACTCCCCCATCTAATTCTGAATGAACTGGGAAATGGTTGCTCCTGTACAAAATATCTGATCTGCACAGTTTTGAATAAGTACATGCTAATCAATGGGACAGCTGCTGCTGTATTTCTGCTTTCAGCAGAATGTTTTATTCAGTGATAGTCGCAAGGGCTATTTTCATAGTAATATAAACAAAACTTTAGTATTGCTCTCAGTGATGTTAATAGCAAGTCAGATCTAGGGAAAACAATTCAGTTTCCACAATGGAATTTAAACTACTACAACCACCCTCATTTCAGGGAAACACATCCTAGTTTCCAGATGAAAGAGGCCTTATAGCCAACTGACTCTGAGAAAGTGAACCAAAACCAAGTACTCTTTTCAATTAAAAAGTAAATGCATTTTCACAGTGAAGTCAAGCCTAAATCCCAATTATCCTTTTTGATCCTCCTTAGCTAATGAGACAGAAGACAGTAGTGGGAGTTAGACCATAGGCAAGGAGCAGCTGAAATATTTGCATTTTTTATTTAGAGGAGTCAAATCTTATAAGCACCTGGAAGTGTCTGGGCTTGCACAGGTGAGGTGCTCTTCCTGCCTGATCTCCACAGGTCCAGGGGCCGTAAGAGTCCAGCCCTGATACTTGGGAATCCATAGCTTGAATCCCAGGGGAGTATAAGTTCATGGGTTATCTCCTCAGGGATAGGAGGTAAAGCACATCACACAAATGTGTTTGGCATAGAATTTACAGAATTTACTATTCTTTCCTTAAGAGAGACAGTAAAAAATAAATAGTGAAACAGAAGCTAAACACACCTCTGACTGTTCAGCCATTCTTTTTTCCACCCACTCTGAAGAAGACACTTCACCAGGTAAAAGTCAATTTCTGCTTCAGGTCTGCTATTCTCCCCGAGCTGTTCCAGATGATAGGTTTACTAAAGGAGGGGGCTCTTTTATAACCTTATCAATCTAATCAACTTCATCTGGTGACCAAGGCCTTCTCATCAAGTGATAGATTGCTGCAGTTCTGGCAGTCAGACCTCAACTGACTGCCTTGGCCTGACCAACAGCTATCATCATTAAAGGGTGACCTACAGTGTCATCCTATCTATTCTGTCAGCATTTTGATGCCTATGAGTACTTGGAGTGCTGCACACTTAGAAGTTATTTGCTGCATATCTATCCAAGGATGAAACTTGCTTACTGTATTCTACTGATCTTGATTTTTAGGCAAACCTGCCAAGAAAAAAGTTAACACCACTGCTTCTGGTTCTGGGAGACCTGAGACCCCAGTTTGTGTAGGTGAAAATTGCTGCACAGACATGAAGGCCTAGTCAGTCCATCTCAGTCTGCCACTGAGATGTTGTTGTGGAATTTGAGGGGGTAGATGAAGCCTATCTGTCTCATGTTTCCTGCAGAGTAGACCTTCAACTGTACCTACAATTACATTCTGTAAATGCCTATGAGATTCACTAGTGGGAATATTACTCTGTAGATAGCAATATCAAGTAACAGGAACCTTACATTTATAATCTACCTCTTGATTTGTGGGTTGGTCTTGTGGGATTTTTTTTTGGTCAAAACCACAAATAAAAATAAATAGAAAATTAACAGAAGCACCAATAAGTTTTCTCTTTAAAACAATAGGTAAGGACATTAGCAGACTGTGATGCTGATGTTGGAAAGAGAAGAAAACCTCAAAGTTCCTTGTGCATTTCATTCTCTATATCTCACAGCAGACGTTAAGAATTGCCTCAGGTTTGCCTTGCTTATGCCAGCAAGAGCATGCCCCTATCCTGCTGAGTGCAAATGAGCACTTCGTGCTCCAAGTGACTTGCCTTCAATTCTTCTTGTAGCCAAAAGCAACACACAAAGCAACTTCTCCCTCCTGCAGATGAGGAGCAAGCTGGCAGCAACGAGCAGAGTGCAGCTTGTTCGCTTCGCCCCTACCCTTCCCATGCTAGTTTTGAAACACACATTTCACTGAGTCTGGGACCACAGTGTTTTTAAGGGTGAGTAGACAAGAATAACTTCTATATTCACCCAGGGACAGCACACACACCTAAGCCCATTTTTATGGGACCACAAAAATCTTTGTTCACTACCCAGGACAAGTTTGTACACTTCCATCAGCAAGATTTCTATGCAAAAGTTCCCTATCCCTTCTCCTTATTCTGTCCTGAAATTAGCCCCATGATCTTGTTGTGCAAAAGGATGCTTAGTCCACAGGGCTTTCTCATGGGCATTGGGGGTTTTGCTGTTTAGCTTACAAACCTGAACAATTTTCCACCCTTTCTATGAAATGCAGCTGAAACATCACCTCTGTATACTCAATAAAGGGAATGCATGAAAAGGGAGTTATAAAAATAATCTTGCTACCAGATACAATACACATCTTTGCAGCAAAATCATATTTAAGTGAAGGATTTATTTTGGCATGAAGGAAGAGGATGGTGGCTAACAGGACATGAACATATGCAGAATTTAAAAGGCACTAGTTTGTTTAATCTACTTAACTGGGAATTAAAATTAGAACTATTGAAATCTTGCAGCTGTAGTGAAGTCACACACCAAAAAAAAGCTGAAAAGACAAAATCTCAGGCAAATGAAGCTAAAGAAAACAAAAGACATTTATATTTGAGTGAATGAGATTCAGTGAATGTTAATGGCTACACAAATAGAAATCATGAAACTGGCATTTAAATGAAGACAGAAAGATTTGACACAAATACTAGAAGACAAAGACATTAATTTAATAATAACTCAATAGGATACAAAAGCAATGATGACTAAGGGCATGAGACATACAAGGAGCTTTGAAGTGGCAGTCAGTGAGATTTCTGAGCCAGGAACAGGGACCTTCAGTAGGTTTCCAAGCCTTCTGGAGAATCCAGAGCACTGGAGGTATTTGACCATTGTGGCACCCATTTCAGAAGCTGTAGTCAAACTAATTTGACTAACAATTCTGAAGTCCAAAGTTTGCTGAAAAAGAGAATAGCGTTGATGCTGTACTGTGCTGTTGCTTACTCATCAGTCTGACACCAACAAAAAGGAACACTCGAGTGAAAATGCATCTAATACAGGGATAAAGTCCCAATGCCGTACTGCTAGGACAAGCATTGCTACTTCAAAATTATTATCTAGGTAAAGGATTGGGAAGGCAGCATTGTATATAGGTGCACATGAAAATGAACATTAACTGCCTCTCTCTCAATTTGCTTGGTCAGTAGCCACACTTGCCTCAAGCTTGTAACCCAAATCCTAGAGACCCAGTACTGTCTTCAGCAGCATTTGGTCTACACTTTAAACCCTTTCCCAAAAGCTTAATGCTGTCTTTAGGTGTACAAACTGGGAGAAGCTCAGCAGAAACCCCAAGAGACCATCATCTCTGCCTGCTACCAGACTATCGAGTCCATTTGAAGAAGGGTATTAAAAAACAGGCAGGATAAAAGTGGAGACAAGAAGAGCGCCATGAAATTGGTCCTAAAACATTCCTTATAACAAGACTCAGAAACCTTGAAACATTTTATTACTGTAGAAGTGACTTCATTTATGCTTAAGTACCTCATAAGGACAGAAATTTGGCAGAGGGCTCTGCATTCTGCTTGATAGGTCTTTGAGATGAAGTTGAAGTTAGATCATTGGAGGCTGAAACAGATGCAAAAATAAGGGTAATAAACCTCTGAAAAAAAACCTGCCAAGACTTTTATGGGAGCTTTTACCACAAACATTTTAAATTAAAGTGTTTTTAAATATCTTTTTTTAAAAATAATTTTCCCCCCATGAATTATTAAACCAGGAACTCATTGAAGAAAAACATCAATTTATATTAATGGATTATCAAGGTTATTAGACCAGTTCTTTTAGTTTTAGAAGTCATTCAGATGAATTTATGAAAAAACTTACATTTACAGCATTCACATGAAAGTTGCCTTAAATATGTTTTTTTAGGGTTTTCTGTCCCTTTACATATATTTTCAGACTTTTCTTAAGAAGTTTTCCTGGACGCTGATTCTATTTCACTGGTTCTGCTTGAACCACTTTTTTCTTTTTCTCTTACTAAGGAATCTGATCTTGAATTTCTCCACCTCTTTCTTTCCTCCAGTTTTAGTTTTCCCTCTCCACTTCTTAGTCGGTGCTTCTTCCAATCCCTTCTTTCCCTGCCTTTCTGATTTTCAACTTTTCTCTTCCATCTCTTTTTTGTCCTATTTATTTTTCCAATTAAATTATTTGACGTGATTGCATATGGAATAAGTATTTCAGGGAACATAAATATTAGTTACTAACCACCCTCATATAATAAAAAAAATGTATCTGTTAGACTAAGCAGAAGAGGTAAAAAAGAGTGGGCCACAGTATCAACATCAAAGCAGACTGAGTTGATTTATGAACATGCTGAATTGCAGCATCTTAGCTATCAGAATCATTGCTTCTGATTCTGACTTTCATAGCTTCAGTCATGGTGAATTTTATAAAAGATAAAGGCAGAAACCACATTAGAGAGTCAGTAGAATGCATACATATACCTTTACCCATGAAGAGCACATCACAGCCAGGGGCAATCTTACTGTTCTAGAAATTCTGACACGTGTATCCGAAAGGCATTATCTTCTTAAGGACTCTCATCATCCCTTCTGAGATAAGTTGATGCATTCAATTACATTCCTGTTGTGCAGCCCCAGAGTCTTGCAATTATTTATTCTCCCACAGATCCAGCAGGGTTTCCAGTCCTTCTGTTCATTCCCTTCGGGATGTTACAATCCAAATTGGTGGAGCTACTTTTCTCTAGTCACTGGAACTAATCACTGGACCAAAATGCTGCAATTTAGCTTCCAGGCAGAAAATAATTAATTTTTTTTATATCTGACTGAGAATTTTACGCAGAGGTCTGACATGCTTTACTTCATTCATCTGAGCCTCACATCTTTCAGTGTATTCACTGAATAATCTCACATTTCCCTATGAATATATGGAACCTGGGTTAAATGGTCAAGCATGGAAAAAGTTCTCATCACAGGCAAGTTTGTCCTGACATATCCAAAACACCTTTTTTCACTTAGTCACAACTCACATATTTGTCATTTTTATGCCACGCTGTTTCTGAAATAATCTGTTCATGAAGGCCGATGTGTATGCAGGGTTCACCTTTTATTAAAGATAAAATAAATAGATAGATATTCTTCTTAGATGTTAACTTTACATTTCAGACACTGCTGTTCTATCAAAGGCAATCTATTAAATTTATTTATGAAGATATGTGCACATTACTGCTCATGGCAAGCCAGAATTTGGTTTTTGAGTAGCTGGGAAGGAACCCAGCTGTTCAAAAGGTAAATAATAGTCTTCAAGTAAGACTTAAGGCATTCTCTCTTTACATTGTAGTATTCAGTTAAAAGCACAACAGCACCTGCAGAATACTAAGGAACATGTATGAGAATTTGAAACACATTTTAAAAAATCATAATAAGCATATAAATAAAAATGTAATAACTACACCGTACCAGGAAAATGTTGTAGAGACAAAATTTATCCCAGGTACCTCAGTAGAAGCTTGCTTCTTCTTTCTTTTTCTTAATAAATGTATTCATTTACTTGCATGCTTAGCAGGAGCAGTTTTCTTAAAAGAAAATAAAAAGATGAGTGGTGAGACGAAAGAGGCATAAAATTAAGCAAGTAACTATTTGAAAGGCATGATTAGACACCTCAGCAGGGCAGTAAGGAAGTCACAGACCACTGAGTCCCCTGCACAGAGAGTGGCAGGTAAAAGTGGGTTAGGAGTGATGAGTGTCAAAAGTTAACTTACTGATGTGGCAAGGAATCCATAAATTTAACAGTGCTCATGGGTTTGGCAAGAGGAAACTTAATCTGTGTTAGAGGTAGCTGAACCTGATGGACAGTGGGAGCCATGGGCTGTCCTTCTGTCAGCCCCACGGATATGGGGCTGCTGCTGTTCCCTCTCCCTGAGTGCAGGCAGAAGAGAGGCAGAGCACCCACTCCTGACAGCTGCACTCAATCTGCACACCCATCCAGCCACACAGGTAGACACAGACAGAAAGCACAGCTTCACACAGCCCTCAGGTGAACAAGAAGAGGACAGGTGGCCCAGCCCTCTTCCTTCTCTCCTGCTCATCAGGACTGGAATCTGTCCACTAGTGCCATGTGGCACACACAGTATATGGGCCACTGCTGTTTTTAGTCTCCTCAGTCTCTCCAGGAGCAGCCCCCACTGCTCCTGACATGCCCCTGGAGCCCTGGAGTTCAAGGCTCATTCCTGCTGCACAGACCTCTCCTGTTCACCAGCTTGTGTGGGCTAAGGTTCACCAGTATTAGCACATACACATTTGGAGCAGAGCACAGACACAAAAAAGGCAGCCAGAAATCAGATTTAAGTAAAAGATTGCACCCATCAAGTTCAGGACTCTATCAGACAAGCTGCCTGGCCTTTACTCAGTTAAACACTTCTTAGCCTTTTCTTTCTTTTCTTCCACTTTTGCTCCTCCTCAGTCCACCTTACTGCCCCTCCTTCCCCAGTTTTGTCCTTTCCCACCAACTGCTCTCAGTGGGTTTCACTCCAGGGTCAATCTTTCTCCCACCCCTTGGATGGTGTTAGGGAGCAGCTGAGTTGTCCATTTCTACTGGGTGGGCTAGTAGGGTTCTCTTGCCCATCATTGCTTCTCCAGTCCTCCCTGGGTCTTTGAGTTCCACATGATTAGTCTGTGACGGCTTAAATGAGCAGCCTTCAGCAAAAATAATCATGCCAGAATGACAGAAAGAGTGGATGCCAGCCAAGTTATCTATCAGGGGCCAATGAAAGGCTCATAAAATAAAAATTATCAATCTTAAATAAAAGAGGCTATCATGAAAGAATTGCCACAAAACGCTGGGTAAGACAGTAAAAGAAGAGATGTAAAAGAAGTAAAAGATGTAAAAAAGAAAGAAAAAAGTGGACAGCCTAAACTAGAGGGAGAAATAAGCAGCTTAACATCTCCAGCTACCTCATTAATGAGGCATGACACACACACTCCCAGGTCAGACTGCATCCAGAAGGCCTCTGGCTGCACACTCATCAAAGTACACCCTAACCATCTCTCCCTTCTCCCCACAGGTAAATCAACCTTGTATCAAAGTCTCAAATGGATCTGTGCAGAAACTTGTATCCTGTCTCACAGGGGCCAGTGTAGCTGTTGTTTGAGGCTAGTGGTAAGAGCAGGTCAATGTGGGCATTCATCATGAGCTGGCCAGGTGGGCTGTATTTAGGATGATGATTTGACCACACGTAGCCCTGAGCCAGTACTTCATTTCGAGCTGGGCAGAACAGGACACACACTTCTACTGCAAATGAAATAAAACATCTCTGCTAGCCCTGCCACCGGCAGTCACGCAAGTGCTATTCACAAGAAGATTTGAAAAGCACTTGGGTGAGTTTCAACACAAAGGTACTACCATCATCATATGCTTTAGGGCAGATCCCCATGCCCGCACCAAAACCAGTACCTGAGCTCATGCCAGAGAATATTCCAGGGCAATGGAACTCCATTATCCCTGCTGTAAAATTGCTAGACTCCTTTATGCTCTTAGCTATAGCTAAATTTCAGCTTTAGCTGACTAATACTCACCCATTGGATTCTGAGACCTGCTTGGGTATGAACACTGGCTGAGGCCAACTTCTCAAAGGACATTTTGATGTGATCAACCAGTTTGGGAGATAACAGTTCAGAGAACATGGACACAAGCCATTCAGCACCATTTGTCTTCCCACTGAGAAGAGTCATTCAGTGCACAGTACCTTTGCAAGAGACATGTAGGCTAAAATAATGGGTGTTTAGAGAAGAATTTCCACAACACTGCATTAGAAACATCTCAGCTATCTTTTTGAACTCATGAACACATTCACTAAACTTCAGAATACAGTATATACAGTAAAATGTTTCATCTTTCCCCATAATGTAGTTCTTTGGCATTTTAAACTTCAACTACAGTGGTATTTTTGCTTATCTCACAAATGAAATTGGATTTTCACAACACATAATGCCACACTAAATAGCTGTAGAAATCATTCAATTTCCAGTATAGAGATTAAAGATACAATTGAGGAACAAAATACCTAGTTTTAATCAAAGATCAGAAAGAAAAGAACAGATTCTTTATTTTCTTATTTTTTAAGTGCAATTTTTTACTTTAGCATGAACATTTTAATTTAAAAATAAATTATTTAAGAGATAGAGATTATGATTTTATGACCATCTCAGAAGAAACATTTCTATCGTTTCAAAAGTTTTCTGTGCACTGCTAAATGACAAACGCACTGAAACAGAGTATTTGATCTCAAAAGGCTAACATTTCAACTATTCTGTCTTCCCATAGAGTGGAAAAACAGAGGGAAAAACACTCCAAATATATTTTCAAACGTATAAATCTTTGCAGTTACTTGTAAAGTCCACCAGCTTCAGGCCACAAGGCAGACTCTGAGAGTTTGGAGCTCCCCTCTCCATATGAGAGAGTTTACAGTTTACAGTGGCATGAAGAGAGCTTACAGAGTACAGTAATTTCACAATTACAAGCCGCACCATTTTGACTAAAATTTTGGTCCAAACCCAAAGTGCGGCTTATAATCAGGTGCGGCTTATATATGGACAAAGAACAAAAAGTTGCTGTTTTAGTTTGGAGGACAGGTGTCTACTGAGAGAGGCAGGAACTTATCTTTGAAATGGAGAATGTAAACACCCTCCCTACAAATTATTATAATTTATAAGGGGCTTTCACGCAAAAATATGGAAATTAGGAATAAAAGTTCTTTTCTAGGGAAATTAAAATAGAAATACAGTACTACAAAGAAACAAACTCCAAACCCTGACACAGTCAGAGTACAACCTGACACCCCGTCAGGCAGGGTGTTGGCAGCAGTCCCATTAAATGGTGGCTGCATCCTCCTGCAGTGACAGATGTGATTCAGTTGGAGCAGTGCTCCTGCAGAAGGTGCAGTTTGCCTCTGGAGGTCCAGTGGTGATGTGGAGAAATCCAGTTTTCCCCTGGAGTCCAGTGGAGAAAGGGGCTCCCTTAGTGTCCCAAAACCTCTGTTTTTATCTTGGTAAGAAATGTTGGGCTCTTCCCCCTGGTTGGAGCAACTTCCAATGGGATGCAGTAATTTTATCAGTCACACAGTGGGACCCAATGGGCCATTAGCAGAAAATGAATCGCTAGAGGAAGGATGGGTTGTGAAAAGATAAAGAACAATGCCCTGCCTGGTTTCAATGGATGGCCCATTAGCAGAATATCTGCCGTTGAGATAAGGATCACTGCCCCCACCCTCAACAGATGGTGATAGAACAGATACCTTTTATCACACTCTGTATTGTAATGTGCAGTTTATAATCAGGTGCAGCTTATGTATGGACAAAGAATGAAAAGTTGCTGGCACCCGGAAGTGCAGCTTATATTCAGTGCGGCTTATAATCACAAAATTACTGTAATCCCTGGCCAAGTGATTTCTAGTAACTGTGTTTTCAAAATTTTAAAACATTTATTTAGAAAAGAGAAGCATGAAAACAGAATGATAGAAGACACTTGTACAGGAGATAGCTAGAAAGAAGTGGATTTCTTTTTCCTCTTTTTTTTTTTCTTTCCTTGAGGCAAATTAAATGAGTTAGAAAACGGTTTTTCAACAGTCAATCACATCTCTACATTTTGAAAGTTGAAAAACTGAAATTCCATCTTCCTAAAGGTTCCTGTAATAGGAATGGCTTCATGCCATGAATAGCTAATGAGAAAGAAAGCATAATGGATATAAAGGTGAATATTTCCCATTCACAGTCATGCTGCAGATGCTGTAGTCATGAAAAATGAGCACATGTCCAGGAAGAGCAAAAATGCCAACAAAAAAGATGTGTGGGTTGTAATGAAACCTGTGGAATTGCTACTCTGGTAGCAGTTACAAATCCTACTTTGTTTTCAGATGTTGATGTGCATATTGCTACTCATATCAAATCTGCACAGAAGACAGAAAATCCCACTGGCAAAACTGGTTGCTAAAATAAATTTGAAAGTGCTGAAAGTCAGTGTGTCAAGTTGTACCCAGAATCTAGTCCAAGTGGCAGATAAGTGAAAAAATTATTTCTCAAGATGGTCTTTTTTATGTGGTCAGGACTCCTCAGACAATTCTCTAGCAATTATGAGAACCATCTTAAATTCTGGGGTTTTTTGGTCATGAGAACTATCTTAAATTCTGGATTCTTTTGGTCATGGTGAGAAGGTGGATGAGGGTGTTTCGTTATGTTATATTGGACACTGCCAGCCTGAAGTGTTGCAGACCTCCTGGCTGCCTTTCAAAAAATGAATCTGTGTCCCAGGTAACTCCTAAGTTGAAAGATGGACAGAAAATACAAGGCAATGTTACTTGACCCTACCAGGCTGAAGCAGTGGAGTGATGCACTAGGACAGCCAAATCACAGGGCAGCCACTTCTTCTACCTTATTGCTGCTACCAGTACATCCCTAAATGTCCCAAAGAAAAGGGCAAAGAGACTGCTCAGTGCTTAAAATCTGAAGCTCATAGTCTCACTTCAAACTACTGTCTCCTATAAAGAGCCTATTTTGAGATGTCTTCAGCACTAATCAAATTGCCTGATTCTTGGAGTTCTACCATCATACTGCATACAATGGCACATTTAGTGCCTGCCCCACTCAAAGAGTTTCTGTCTGGGGCACAGACCAGTGTGAGGAGGTTTCCTGGGAAGTGCTGAGAATCAGGAAGAGGTGTTCAATGGTCACTTGTGGACTAGTAAAGTCTTCTGGGTGTCCACAGTGTAGCCTGTTGAGCTCTTGGGGCACTTGTATCTGCCTCAAGAGAGCAGAGTGTGGCACAGGCAGTGTGCCCCCCCTCACTATATCACCACAGAGATGGCCCCAGTCCTCAAAAGGCCCCAAGAAAACTGAAATGAGGAAAGAACACAGGTGGTATGATCTAAAGCAGTATCACAACAGTAAGATCAGAGTGCCACCAGGCAACTGAAGCTGGGTGTCACTAGTGCCAGCAGGAGCAGAGGCGCTTGTGTAAGACACATACAGTCTAGAGGAAGCATTTGGTCATTGTAGGGCCTCCTTTCTTCTCTCAATTTTCTTATAATTTAGTTCTTTGCTGCAGTGGGAAATCACCAAGAGCAAGAAGGAATAACATGAGAAAATACCACTTACAAGTCCTCTTAATAGACTGGCTACTCTGCTCAGACAGTGGCCAGAGGTTGGAGCAGTGCCTCCTGGGCACAATTTCCAGATCAGCCAGCGATGCCATTTGTCTGCATTACTTTTGTATACAGACCATTTTGAACAAAATGAAATGATTAAGATGTTCCAGCCTGCCCTCAGAAAAAAACTACACAGGTGTTCGCCCATTATACTTGGGACGAATTCAAATGCTTTTCACTGCCCTGTCCCAAAATTACAGTTATATTTAAACACCATTCAAGAGCTTCTGTGGCTATTGTAATGCCACATTTACATCTGGCAGAGCTCTTGCTGACTCCTGTCAGCCCTTTTCATTTGCTCTGAACCTGACAGCAGAGTCTTAGAGAAGGGTATCACAGATTTAGACAATAAATTCAGCTCTCCTCCACACCAGGTTTTGTTGTCTGAAAGTGAACTCTGAACTGTTGAGGAATTGTGTTCAGGTTGTAACAGTTCTCATGATAAATGAGCAGCTCAGAGACTTCATGACTACCATGATTCTTCAATTTTATTATTATACTTTTCACGATTATCCAGCAGGAAGACTTAGAGTAGAAATGGGGAATCCAATGAATGGTGGAAACAAAACCAGGAGATATTTTGTTGGATTTGCTTTTAACTTAAAGAAAAAAAGTAATAGCATCTGGTCTTGTTAATCTCTCCCAAATACTGTCAACATCCTGTCCTTCAAAAACAATAAAAAAAACCCTATCTTTTTTTAAAAAAGTTTATATTTATAAGAAAGCACTGAAGAAACAAGCCTTTTAGATTAATTAAATTAGCAGAATTAATTAATCAGCAGAAATTATTAGATAACATTAATAAGAATTCTCCGTCTTTCTCAAACAAACTGTTTTGCTGAAGCAAAAGCCAAGTCTTTTTCAAAATAAAACTTCAGATCTTAACCAACAAGCATACAGAATTATCACAATGTGCAAACCTCAGCACTAAAATGGTGGTATATGGGAAATACCACTTCTGGTAAGCTAAATGACACTGTAAAAACATTTTCTGTAAGATTTCAATGTTAATACAAGGCATTTTTATTAACAGATGGAATATGGATGGATTTTACTTAAAGGTGAATATTGGAAAAGGAATTCTTCTGAGTCATAAGCACTGCTCATTTGCTGCTGTTACTGAATCAGAGTGTCAGCACAACTTTGGCGGGCTTATATTCTGATATTGTGTTTATCAGTACACTAGCCTAAGGACTACAGAACATTGCAATAAAAAAAAACAAAAACAAACTATAAAATATTTTGTACACTAATATTTATTTCTTAAAATCTGTGGATAGAGAGAAGGAGGCTGAATATAGAAAACATCTGGCATTCTAGGAGTTACCTGCCTATTGCTATAATTAACACCAAATTTTTTTCAAAATGTTTGGAATATGACAAAAGTATAATTTTATAAAACAGTAATAATTTTAATTGCCCATGTTATTAGTATTGACTGACACCCAGCACAAAAAAGTCAGGAACCTTCTAGTTGGAACTAGAAGATGTTTGAGGTACCTTCCAAACCAAACCATTCTATGATTCCCCAATAGGTGGTTGCTGAGGCAGTAATAGTTATCATGAGTTATCCACAACCTTATGGAAAACCAGTAAAATGCATATCCTACTCTGTTCTCCTTCTGAAAATTGATTCTTGGAATTTATAACTGCATAAACACATGCTGCAGTTCACCTTGACCCTTCTCAGAATTAGAGTTTCAATATTTTACTCTCAAACTCTACAAAATGTCAAAAGCATATAGCTAGCACAAGATTAGTTCTGCTGACTAAAGGAAGTAGCTGGGTAAAAGTGGTTGTGTGTTACTAAAATATAATTGGTTTTTCACTTCAGCTCTTCAGTGGGTCTGGATAAAAATAATTGCTGAATATTCAAACATATGCTGTCAAAACACCAACTTCAATTAATTAGATTCTTCTGGATATAGTTTGAAATATGACACTACATTCAGCTAACTTTCACTTTGGGGACAAAATGCCCTACAAAATCATCCTTAGAGGCATTCTGTCCCTTGCAGTTTGTACAGAATTACCTTGTGGAGAGCTTTCACAGAGAAATTCTTCAATAAGTTTTCTTTGAACATCCTCTTAGAATCAGAGAGTAATCTCCTCAAAATAATCACACTTACTTGAGATACAGCCCTCTTACCTCCCTGCTATTTTTCTCTAGAACATCACCTAGACAACGTGACAGTGCATTTGCGAGACACTGACATATGCGTATGTCAAGAGCAGCACATTTCAAACTCCTGCCTCATGTTCCTGTACTTTCTCCTCAAGTCTATCAGCTCTTCCTCCAACTTCTTTTGAAGTGCATTTGAAAGGCACTATGCAGTACTTATTAACATAATAATACCATATAATGGTACTTGCACTGTACTACATTTGGTCCACCACTGCCGTGACCTGTGTACTTTCATTAAGGTGACGTAGTGGTGGCCATTAGACATTAAATAGAAGAGTCTTGAAAGTATCATGATGAGACACAGTTGATAAATGCTAATTGATCTGCTAATAAAGTAATTGTGTGAGATAGCAAAAAGCCTCCTGGAAGACTGAAGACTCCTAAGATACATTTTCCAGGAATAATGAGATTGCTTGAACACTTTATCACCTTTAGAAGTAATTGCGCAGCTTACTTATAACAGGTAATTTCAAAGGCAATGATGAGAAAATTCACAGAGGCTTTCTACATGCTGCATAATAAATAGACACATTGGCAGTGATTAAATGGCTTCCTTTCACTCTGTAAATTGTTGACATTATGGACCCAAGTTCTTTGCTGCAAACTAAGAAAAGAACCAGCAAAGTTTTACTCTTTATCATCTTACTGAAAGAAGAGCAGTTGCTAATATACTTGGTAAGATCTGCAAGACACTCAACCACTGTCTAATCTGTATAGCAATCTGTACTTCTTGGTGGTTTGGGGCTGGTTTTTCCCCTTTTTGAAAAGGAAACAAAACAAATAAAACCCAAACAAAACAAAAAATAAAAACATCCCCCCCCCCAAAAAAAAAACCCCAAAAAACCCCCAAGAAAAAACCCACCAAAACCAGCTTAGTGTAACATTTTACATCCTGCCTGCCAGACAGTTAATCACACTTAGAAAATTAAACCCATGGTGATCCACACTTGGTATTCAGCACCAAGATTTAGGAGAATGCCTGGAATAAGACCTGCTGTTAGTGAGGTTAGTGGCAATGGAGAGGATGGTCAGTGGTGCGGGGAGATGCTCTCTCCTACCTGCAACAAGGGAGCATATGAGCACTTTCCCTGCACAGCCACCTTAGCCCCAGGAACTTCAGGGCAGTTGCTTCACCTCATGCAGTCCTTACTGGAAACACTTAAGGTGTCTGCAGGGCAAAAAATGACGCATTAGAGTGGCTGCATCTTTTCTACTCATGGACACCTGAATGACTTTTAATTTGGTCCAAGTTATTGCTTTTTGTAAAACTACCAGAGGGGAAAGTAATAACTGATTTATTGTTAACTGCCATACAGCTCTAGCTAAAACTCTGACCTGCAGCAGCTTTTCAGCTACTTAACATCCTTTCATCATTGTTAAATGAGCTTCTATTATTAACAAACTGACTTCTCTTTGAATGAAACAGAAAAACCAACTGCTTTAGTGAGAGCACTTATTTTCTCTTAAATTTTATAACGTTTAGATTGATGCCTCACAATGCAAAAAGACTTTATGGGATCTATACTGCTCATAAAATAATATTTACATTGATAAAGAAAAAAGACTGAACAAATTATAATAAACAATGGATCAGCTTGCAACAAAGGACAATATTTCTATAAGCAGCTTAGAGTTTGAGAATCTGTATTTCAAAGTAAGTATGATCTAGGAATCACAATCCTAAATTTCTTTATGGTCATTTTCCTTTTACTTATTTTAATTATTGTGCTTAAAGTTGATACCAGTTGTCCATCAGCTTTCCTCAAAAAATGTATTGCATACCCACATGTCTTCAGTGCTCCCCTCACTCATTTGCTTTACCAGCTGAACATTGTCACAGCCAAAAATGGATTTCTCATTCTGCTCAAGTTCTGTTCTGAGTTTTTCAAGTTGCAGATTCCAGCCATGAGTTGCCACAGTATGTCTTTGCAGGCCCTAGTAAGTAGCCTTTTAGATCCTTATTATCTTCTACAGTGAAAATATTTACACACCCCAAAGAAGGAATCACAATTCACTGCCTTTAGCAGACAGAACTCTCCACTGTCAGAGGCATTTCCCCTGGATTCCAGAAATACATGGCTTTTTTTCCCTGCTTTCCCTCTAGATTTTCCAAGTCCTTTTATAATGATGATAGAAGGGTTATACTCAGTATTCCAGTCCCAGTATAAAAATCACCTCACTGCTCACTTATTTAGACACCCAAGGAACATATTAACATTTTTAGTACAGGCTGCACTGACCACTTATGTAAAGTTTCTAGTATTTCCAAGGTCTCAGTAATTTTCAGAGGCAGGGTGTTCTACATCTGAGTCATTAAAATCAGATTATGACCTGGATTTTTCAAGGGATACCTCTAGATGAAGGTGAGGCACTAAAATAGGGAAATTATGAGGTCTTAAAGAGGGCCTTGAATTAAGATTATGCTGGGATACAACATGTATCTCTCATAGCATAACTTAATCTAGAAAGTTTATAGCAACAGTTTTTCTGTTCCCCTTAACTTTTTCTGCATCCCATTTGTCCCTATATGCATAATACATATAATTTGGCAGTCAGCATGTCCATTGACAATTAAAGTATCTGTTCTGTACTGCTATTTAATAAAGGGCCATTTCAATCCTTCTGATTAGTCACATTTTTTTCATTCCTTTCGTGTTTACTCTGAAAGGCCTTTCATCTGATTCCATGTTCAAGAATTGCTGAAAGGATACTTTTAAAAAAGCTTTCAGTGTGCTCCACTGCAAATTGATATTGCACCTAAAGACATACTTAATGGTGGACTAGGGGGGCTAATGTCTGCCTATGTCTGTAAACTGGATAAATTAATTTTTGTTGAGTTTGCCTGGTTTAAGTTCATTTTTTGTTAACTTTACAGATCAACATTTGTTAGCAAAATCAGTTACTTTCCAGTTAAAGACTTTGAGCGAAAGCTTAGAGAGTATTAAAGGAAAGCAAGCTCTAAGATGTCTACATGTTAGGTTTGCCATTGAACTGACCAAGTAATGAAAATAAACTTTATGACTCTAATAATAATAGCTTAGATGACAAATATCATGGATCAAAATGGGTTATTTTGGAAAGATCTACTAAGAAAAATTATAATTTTTTTTTAAGTAGTCTGTAGAGAGGGTATTGAATTTGGGTAACAATTCATCTTACAAGACTGAAAATATTTTGGCCCTTCAGATCCATCAAAATAAGTGTTAGCTTGAGAGGCATGATTTTAGTTCTGTGATTCTATTTTGTGTGTGCATTATTTTTAGGTTTACTCAAGCTTTACACATAGAGAACAGTTGTGATGGTCCAGCATTTACAGATCGCCTCTTGGCCCCATAGACCCATAAATCATTTACATCCTAAGTTCTACACCTGTGTCCTGTGAGCACAGCTTCCAGTGAAATCCATAAACAAAGTAGCCAATGAATCAGACTCGAAGCAGTCCCAAGCTCTCTTCATCAAACAGAGAAAGACTGCAAGCACAACCTGCATACCCATACAGCTTACTGATGTTATTCAATGGATAAACCATGTAGGTGTAAGCTCAAAACTTCAGCCATGCAGCCAAGAGCTCTTCACTTTGAAATTTGGAGCAGACACTGGAAATAGCATTCTGGTCTTTTTGGCAAATAATATTCATGCTTCTGTAACTGCAAGGCAGTATGGCCTTCCTTTTAATAGCCACAGTGAGAGAGAGTACAAATATCCTCTCTAACAAGCAAATCATCTTGACATGAATAGAGACCCATGCAGTGCTAACACCTACATTTATACAGCAGGGATGAAAGTACCACTCCCTTCTGCTGAGTAGTATATGTTCAGTGTTTACTGGTGTTTGCAGAAAGCTTTCATCAGCAGAAGTGCAAGGTTTGCTTACCATATTCTGCACATTTCGTCTTATAATTTGCATCAAGCTGTCTACCTCAGAACATGTAAACCCAAAGAGGAAAACTCTGAAATCATAAAAATCAAAAGCTAAATAAAACCAGGATTGCCACACTTTGGAAAAACTTTGTCATTTATCTAACAGGCTCTCTAGGGAGACACTTGCTTTTTGAGACTTATTTTCTTTAAAGAAAATTATTGATTTACTGAGAGACATTTGAGGGACAGAAATGCAAAAGAATCCCAAAGAAAATGTTAGTCTGAGTACTAATGTGTTCTTCTGGAATAAAATAGTCTATCACCACTAAGGATTTTTGCTGAATTATTATGCTCCTAGGTATGTTCATTTTTAAGACAAGGCAACTTAAAATTGCAGAAACTGAGTGCTTGCAGAAAGTTAATATAAAAGTAGATAGGGCAATTATAGCCACTTGAGATTCAGAGCCCCTCTGCTCCTCCTTTCAGGGCACTCATGCATAAGTGATGATGTAGAGTTGTTCTTAATAATTATTTCCTAACCCAAGTGATATATTTAGATTTCCATGTTAATTAAATTCATATAACAAACCCTACTGATCCTAGTGAAGCTGAAGACTTGAATAAAAAGCATTTCACCAATTATGAGAGTTCATTCGTCTTCCCAGTAATGTAAACTGTGATTAACTCATACATGCAATTTCCTTCTGCCTGCAGCGATCCCTGTACTACACGCTGCATAAACACTCCTGGAAACTGGGCTTATACATGCAAACTGCATCAGGATGCTCTTTACATCTGATTCCACTTCTCCTCCACCAGCTCTAAGCACAAACTTATTTTAGGACAGGTTACTTGATTAAATCATTAGGATTTCTGCTATCAGTGTGCCAAAGAAATCCACACCACTCACATGGACAAACCAAAAGTCTAACACAAAAATCCATGGTAGTTTAAGAACCTCACATTATTCCCCTCTTTCAGGACATAAGAGATTTTATAACATGTATCCAAGAGCTTTAATAGAACCTTGATGTCTCCCTTTTGCTGTCTTTCACCTCAGATTACCTGGTACAGACAATAGAAATAAATACATTTGTTCTGGGAGGTGTTTGGCATGCTGCTACTTCCTCTCCTACTGCACCACATAAAAACAATCCCTTCTATCCAAACTTTTAATTTCATTTATTCCCTTAAACTGTAACTAGCTGTAGTTTTGGAAATGGGAATGAAAGTTAGACAAAGAAGAAAACTACAGGTGTATGTCCTTTCATAGAAAGTGCAGCTAGATATCCTGCACCTTCCAGAGCTGCACCTTCACCCAGAGGGACAGGAATGCAGCTTGATTCACACAGGGGAGTGTGATGTGTGATTAAGGTCCAAGCAACGGGGTCCATGGGATATATTTGTGCCATGCAAATTCAGGTGCACTTGCTGGCAGAATGGCAAGGGAAGGACTTTTCCTCCCAGGAGATTTTTTATGAGCCATTGGTCATATGCCAAACATCGCATCCTCCAGGGGTGGGTGGCACCATGACTTGCTTGGGGTGCCAGAGGTGTCAAGCTCAGGTGATGCTATAAGGGCTCCAGGCAGCTGGAAAAAACCCCAAACAATCATAACCCAGGTAAGAAATGGCTTTTGAGAAGTGAAAGTCAACTGAGTGTAATTACACTGCCAACATACAAGGCTTAAAATTTACCATGGGCCATAGACAGTGTGTATCCATGCTCATCTTGCCCTCCTTATTCTAAAAATCATATTGGGTCCACCATAAATCCAATCTTTGTTTCTCAAAATTCCAGTCTCAAAAACTTGAGTATGCTAATAAACAAATGTATTTCTCTAAGACAGAAAAGGAAAGGGTTCAGATTAGTTTTGGATATTCAACCAGGAAAGTGTTAGATCTATTATACAGAGCACCAAAGAAAGATAAAACTAATTTCCAAAACATTTTAAGTATTAGAAGAGTGACAAAGTGTGAAAAGCAATAACATCCCTTTTTCTACCAGCTATTATTGTTGAAAATGAAAAAAGTCATTGAAGGCAGAAGCTCTATTTCAGAAATTAATGAGAAGCAGAGAACTTTAAATATAAATACAAGAACAGTGTTCTGTATCTAACATGATAATTTTAAATTATGTACAATCTTGCACAAAATGTGGTTTATATTTTAAGGGTAGAAGAGGGTGCTGAGAAGGTAGAAGTGATAAAGTTGCCATATCTAATGGAAAATAGAGAACAGACACTTATCTAGTTCATCAGTAATGACAGCCTTTCCTTGCATTTTTTGTTTTAATCTCTTCGCTTCACAATTTAACAAAAGAGAGTCCAGTGACTTTTCTGGGAACTGGCTCATGGGCAAAAGATAACAGTATGTTTTTTCCCTTTTATTTTTTATTTTGCAACTAATTGGATTTTAATTCCACTCAGAAATTTATTTTTTTTAATATATAAATGCAGAATATACTTTTCCTTTCAGCTTCTGTGTGGCTGTTACAATTTTTAAAGCATCATACTGCTTTGCACAACATGTTATTATTTCTCCTCCAGATTGAAACACTGTTTTTCAAACAATTTTGTTCAAAAGGTCTGCTTATGCAAAAGTTGCTAAAACAAATCTTACTGACACAAATACCCTTCAAGGCATAGGAGGAATCATTACTGTTTTGTTTTGGAGGCAGAATATCCATCCAATGCTATGGAGGTCAATATTGCTTTGACTTCAGGTTCTGACATGGTATAATAGAGGAGTTTAATAATATTTTTAGTGCATATTACATAAACCTACCTAAATAGGTTTAACCAAACAAAATTTAAAGCAGAAGCAGCAATTTAAAGGGAATGTAAATTTAAATTTAATTTAAATGTCTGAACAGCTTCCATTAAAAAATAAGAACTTAATTTCTGTGCTTATGACACTGAATGAATGAATCTGTTTTCTCTAGAAATGACCAAATTCAAATGTCTTAGAGGTGCTCCCAGGCACGTAGTCCTGTGGTAAACAAGGGTGTGAAACTGCAGCATGACTGCCAGAGCTTACCTGCCCTTGCACTCTGGCGTGGGATGCTGGCCATGCCCTTGGTCACAGCAGGTCAGCAGAAGCTGTGAGCACCAACTGGGGCACATAAACCTCCCATAAACCTGCTGTTCCTTGACGGAATGTAGGCCTTAACCAACCCCTTATAACATGAGTTGGAACTATGCTGCTTTCACTAGCAAATAAAGGAAAAGTCACACAACTCCCCTGAAACAATTTGCTCTAAACACGTGAACCCTGAACACTTTTCCCACTAATGAAAAACTGTTCAGCCCTGTGCATCTGTATTTCATCTGTAGTGAGCATGGCAATATCGTTTTATCCCCTTATCCCCTTTCACAGCCTTTTGGAAAAATCTGTGTTAACAGGATGACTCCTGCAGCTATACAATGGGCTCTTACAAGTTAGGGCATGTCAGGGTTCTGTCAGTTCTCCACAGACAACATGGAGAAAAAGAAAGACATTGGTCAACCAAGAGTCCTTTCAAAGAATCTGCCTTGAACTGAAATGGGCTAGAGGTGGGTGTGTAAGAAAATGCACAGCCAAAATACACCTTGGGCATGAAGGAGGGCAGTGGTGCCAGCTGAGCTCATGATTCTACCTAGGAATCTGATCCATGTGCTTTCCTACACAAATTTAGTCAAAGAAAAAGGATGCATTTTCAGAGTTAAAAAAAGCAGACTAGTTAGTAAGGCTGATGACAGCTACACAGGAAAGTGTCCCAAGTGTCAGAGATGATATTCTGCACTGACCAAAGGTCAGAGACACAATCAACACAATAAACAGTGGGAAAACACTCATCAGGGAGAGTGTGACAGGTGACATGGCTATCAACAAAGGTTTGCCCACCAGCTCAGTACAAAATTTCTGTGAAGTAATGAAATTTTTGAAAAACGGAGACAGGTGATGCAGTCCACTATTACTTTGTCTGTGGTATATTCCAGCTTCTCTTGGACATTGAAAATAGTGAATTTATGGAGGTCACCTATTCCAGAAGTTCTCAGAGTAGGCTTTTAATTCATACTCTAAGACAGTTGGAAGGTCTTTCTAACTATTACTTGAATGCAATGGAGCACCAAATATATTAATTCATAGAAATTTTCCCTCCATATCCTAATCTGTCTCACACATGCCAAAATAACGTGAGTGATTCATGCACTATTTGTCTGTTGTCAAGCACTATGCCTGTCAAGGAATGCAAACTTGGATTTAAAAGGTGTCTAAATTTATCTGGCAAAGTAGGAAATTATTTATATTACTCATTTGCATCAAAGAGCTTTCCATATTGTGCCCAAAAAACATGACCCTCCAGGCCATAATTACCCCCTCCTAACTTGTTATCTGTGTGTATATGATGTGCAGGACAAAATACACAACAGAAGGAGTGTGATCAAATCAGGCACTTCATTATCATGTTTTCCACTCATCTGTCCAATTATGATTCATTTTACTAGGTGAAGTAAATGGTTCAGCGCTGAAATGAATACTGATCTCTGCTCTTCTAGACACTGTGACTAGATCCAGTATTTCTCAATTTAAGGTCCCCCAATGCAGATCTTTGAGTTAGAATAGGTCTTATTTTAATTCTGTTTCTGTATTTTTAACAAGTTATGTGCATGAGCAAGGGGTTGGTGGAAGGAGATTTTAAGGCTCCACAAAGCTTTTAAATCCTTTTTAATGCTCCACAGAGCTTTAAAATTGTCATTTTCTCAAAAGCAACATGAATGTGGAATAGGCTTTCCCTCAGTCAAAATATTCATGGATAAAAAGTGTAGGAAGCAGTTTCATTTCCATTATATGAACCCTGCCTTATTAATTAGGAAAATTATTCTCAAAGATTTTCACTGACAAAGCCCACTCTCAGTAAAACAAACACCACTCTTCATTAACTAAAAGGTTAAAAACTTTATTCTACTTTTGTGTTGTTTATTTTTACTAAACTGTTTATGAATATTGGTCAATTATTCACCAGCATTTAAGGATAGGCAATCTAGGAGGTTTTTTCCCCCAATTTCCATCTTTTCTATTTGCTTGCCCCCGCACTAAACTCAAGATCGTTTAATAATGACAGCACCATCTGCTCACTGAGTTCATAAAGAGTATATTGTAGCACTTAAGATTTCCTGAATCAATGCTTCTGTCTTCTATTCCCAAAAGCATGTATAAACATCAGTTTTGGAATATCCCCAGCACCAAACCAAAGAGTGCTCAGTAGGAACAATCCCCAAAAATCTTTGTTAGAATGGGAGAGAAGCTGTTGACATCTGAGGCGAATACAGTTTGTGCTGATAGGCCCAGCACTTCCACAGCCAGGGACCTCCTAGGAAATCTGACTCCCACATACCCCTCCCATTTTTTAATGGCTTCCAGAAATAGCAGGAAACTGCTCACATTATTCAAATTAAATATCCTGGAGGCGAAAGTGGGAAAAAAATTACTTTATTTCTGATTGCAGCAATACCCAATATTTCCTGACAGTCCTGTTTGACTCTATGACTCAATAGCAGTCCAGTATTAGGGAATTCTGCCCTCGTGGTCCAAGAGTCAAAGTACATGAGAACTTGATATAGGAGTGTGCTTCCACAAGACCAGCATCCCAAGCCACAGGATGGCAGGAGATGGGAAAGGATAAAATCTGATGTTGTACTGAAGGAAAGAAAAAAATCCCACAAACCTGGAAAGCTCTGCCCATAGGGAGACCCTTCTCTCCACAGGAAAAAGAAGGCAAATTGAAGAAGAAAGCATAATAACAAACTTCTAGATTTAAATCTAGTTAATATTTTTAATTTTAAAAAAGTATTACTCCTGTAGTAAGCTAAAATGGTCAAAAGGAATGCTTTAGTAAGGGCAGGATGGACATGAAAAAGCATATGAATTTGTGCAAAGAAATTGGGATGCACCAGCCTTGTAAGTTGTGCTTAGGTAATATCTACACCATGGGACTGAGGAGCAAGCCAAGGCTTTGTCAGATACACAACATTCTCCCTGTGCACTGCTTTCCATGGCAAGTTGGCTTTCACACAGGCCAGGGCAGGTATCCTGGCCCACTCAGGATAAGCCCTTGTCTGGACAGACAAGGGACCAGGACATAATATTGCTCCAGGTTTTCATGCCTGTCCCTGCAGGAAGGATATCCTGGAGTGAAGAGATCCGTGGGGACAAGGCATTTCTGATCAATTGGTACAGCCCCCAGCTGCACCCAGCACGCCCATGTGACTGGTGAAGGAGATGACCATCCAAAGTCAGCACCAGAAGGGCTTGGCCCAGCTGCTAGCAGCAGCAAACACAGAATAAAAACTGAAAAAAACAGATCATGAACAGGACTTTTCGATTGGTTTTGTTTTTTCTTTGTATTGACATGCTGGTTATACTTCAATAAATCATAAAAATTATTATTGGAGAAAAAACTTCACGGGTAAGAAGGAAAAGACCAGTATATATGACAAAGGTGGCTAATTCTCCAGCCTCATCTCAGAAACTCAGAGAACCCCATCCCAGTGAACCCTGGCATTGACTACAATAGGGTCAGTTTTGGATGAGAACCCACCACAAAGGACAGGGTTCCAGTGTTTGACTTTCACCTACAGTGCAACCCTTCAAGTGCTCCAAGTGCTTCACTATTGCACAGACATAACTGAGATGAAATAAGAGAGCAATTAAGAAAAGAAAGGCAGAAAGGTGCTACTAGTAAATCAAGCTTATTTTCATTTCTACTACCTATCTGATAATGCCAGATGAATTCACTTCCAGCAGATTGCCTTTATTTAACTGAACAATAAAATATCAGCAAATACAACAAACAGATAAATCTTCTTCCCTGTGTTACATCTTCCCAACCATTTTCTCATTTTCTAAATTCATTTTATTTGCTGCTTTTTTGCTAACTATTACAAGCGGGGCACTTTTCTCTAATTTTAAATTCACTCAAAGTCATACTCATGGCAGCTGAGTCTAGCTATGATTAATGTCCCAAATCGCTTCTGTTCAAGTTGCCACTGCATTTCAATCTGCAATATCCAAGCACTCAGCACCATCTCTGGCCAACTGTGTTAAGTACAAGCTAAAATTCAAATAAACAGAAACCCGCAGTATCAAATTCACAGGACTCAGGACAGATGAGGTTGACATGAAGATTTTGTAGACAAAAAGACCTTTGCTCATCTGGAACATAAGGTACCCCCAGGAGTGAAAAATGTGTGAAATTTCATTCAGATCTTTCTATGAAACTCTATTAAATTTCTATAAATTTCTGTACTATGTTTCACAATCTGTGGGTTTGTTTCTCCTTTATCTTAGAAGCATTAAACCCCTGTGTTTGCTTTTGCAGGATGGCAATGTTTTCTGCCTTGAGTTATCTCACTATTTAATAGCTGCAGAATGATGGACTAGATGGAGAGAAGCTGTGAGGACGAAATCCCTGTGAGGATGGGAATCCATATTTCACACTTTAGTCCCTTACCACAATGAACCAAATCTAAACCACAAATCAAAAGACTCATTATTACAGAGGAAAATACTGAATTTGAGCTTACATATCTGAACTAAGAAAAATGCACTCCCCAACCTCCATACCCTATATTGAAGACTGCATTTTTCCTGCATATTTTAAAGTGTACATATACTTAAAAGATAAAGATAATATGTGGAATCTAATTTGCACATCACTTTTCCTTTCAAATCTTGGGAAAAATCAGCTTTAACTTATTTGGTTGCATTAACACTTTTTCAGGGTTGTAGGTTGAACAACATATGGAAAACATGAAATTACTATAGTTGAAGTTACATGCGTTGTAACCGGAATACACTCTCCCTTCCCCAAACATTCATAAATACATGCATGGAAAAGCTACAGTTTTGAGGCTGTGTGGGTTAGATCAAGGCTTAGTTTCTGCAAGTGGTTTCATTAACATCTGGAGTTTTTTTTCCCTGACCTCTCATGCATACTTAGCAAAGTCCAAGAGGAAAACAAGATCATCAACTGCATTTGCATTGTACATAGAACAAGGACAGTGATCTCTTGCTTTGTGAGTCTGTGTAAAGTGCAAGAGTATATTATAATTACACATTAAATTCTAGTCCCTGACCCAAAATAACTCACAAATTCACATTGAAGCAAACAAAGCAGTAGAGGCCTTCTTTTCTATTTTCATTCTGTGGTCTCACATTCTACAACATTTGAATGTTCTTCTTCACATTAAAAACTGATCACTTCATTTATTTAAAGGATTTATCAAAATGGTGGTTGAGTCATAGGAGAAATCTCAGACTTCAATTCTACAAAAGCCTAAATGGCAACTTAGAATAAAAGTATTACAACAATCTATCACAGGAAAGGTTGCATTTATTTCTTATCTACTCAAGTTTAAACATATATCATTGGTATTCTAAGTAACCCAGACGCAAAATGCCAATGAATCATCCCATCACAATTTCTCAGACATCCCAAAGACATTAAAAAATAAATCTAAGTTTTCTTTCTATTTTTTCACTAGTCATGACAAGCATGGAAAAGGCTTTACTCAAAAACCACAACCAGAATGTCTGCTCACCAAGCGTAAAAATGTCTGTTCACTGAGCATTTGCTCAGACTTTTATACTGATTGACTTCCTGTGTTTTTTCATTCCTTGCATGTTCTCTTCCTGTTAAGGTGAAAAGCAACCGACTTTCAAGAGCATAATGTGGTTGTAGAAAAGAAATTAGATCCACATCTTTGAATATGTAAGTGGATTTAAAACACAGTGCTCAAAAGAACTACTTGGAAACTTGATTATAATCAGTTAGCCTTCATGCCATTTGGAACTTCAGTAATCAGATGTCATTTGTGTCCCAGCCCTAGAAGATCACACTGGTTGCAGCTTCCGAAAGTTGTGCAAGTGTTACATAAGCAGGGGCTCATTGCTTTCCTTCATTTTATTCCTTCAGTTCCCTGTGTGCCATCTGACCCCCCTCCTCTGCTTCTGTCTCATCCAAGGGGCTTCTCCTTTCACCCTCCTCCAAAACAGCTCATCTTCAGCTCTGTTGTCCCAGACTGCCATTTGCCACATTACTATGTGAAAGGTCTCCCTACCCTCTTTAACCCTGTCCTCTTTTCTCATGCCAGGACTTCTGGGTAGCCAGTCCTTCACATGCCACACTTTTTTATATCTTCTTGCTAGGTATAAGGTTTCTCCCTGTATTTGAGCCTTCCTGTTGCCTCTTCCTTCTTACATCTCCTCTGAAGTAGCTCACAGACATAATGCATCTCCCCTGAAAGAAGGTAGGGAACAGTGAGGACGGTGAAAACTTTTGGACAAGACTGAGCCTTGCTTGGTTGAGGTAAAAATACCAGGGCAAAGAAGGAAAGCAGGAAAAGGGAAGCTTAAGAAACTCTGTAATGGGTATCCTTAAATGTTAGTAAGCGTTCTTCAGTAAGGCAAAAAGGAAGTAGGAGCGAAAACTGTCTTCAGTTTCTCTCCATACCCCATTTTAATCAGGCTTTCCTCTCAGTTCAGTAGGGCTCTGTCTGCCACTGCCAAGAACCTCGCCTGTAATTTTCATTCATGAGATGTAATTTTCAAAAGTACATGTTGCAGAGAAATGGTCCAATGCACCATGAAGTAAATGTGCAATCTTGGCTGAGCCAAATGAACTTGGTTGAGCTCATTTCAGTGGTGGGCCCTAGATTAAAACTAAATATTCAGCAGCTAGCATAGTGAAACAGATGGCCATTCTTGAAGGCATACTGCAAAGAGAAAAGGAGCCTTAATAAAATAGCCTGTCATTACAGCTACTTTTTGACCTCAAGTAGAAAGAAGTTAAGAAAATGTGAAAGAATTCAACTTGAGGGAGTGAAGAAACTGTTAATAGGGTTTGTGGCATGTTTTCATTCCCTTGGGGTTCTGTGAATTTTTTTTTATTTATTGCAGATATCACGATCTTAAGCCCTATAGGACTAGGGATGGCAGGCTAGCTACAATATCTTTCTGAAGTGTTGATCCAAATTGTATGCTAGAAAGAAGTTAGAAAACAAGAACTAGCAGCAGTTCAGTGGTCAACCTGAACTGCAAAGCCTATATGAGGGAAACAAGGCATGGTTATGCATGCAGAAATCTCAGGAGAATGCCTGCTTCCTTCTAAAAGGGACAGCAGCACCTATAAGGACAACAAACAAGCTGGATCCTGAAGTTTGTGCCTTGTATGACAATTCTTCAAAGCAATACAGTGTCTCCTAACATCCCAACAGGGCTATGGATCACTTATAACTTTATGGGAAATAAAGCATCAGCATCACTTAGGGATGGTATGTCATTCTCTCAGAGGATCTCTCAATTACAAGTAATGTAACACCTCAAGGAAATGGCATGGTGCATGGAGTTCTTCCCATCAGTTTCTCAACACAGCTTAGATGAAACAGTGCCACACGACTTAATTCTTACATTTGGGATTCACTGACAGCTACTTAGATGTTGTTTACTGTCATAAGTCCAGTGACAGTTTGTCCTATATCCCCTAACAACTGGGTTCTTTTAATTAACTTGGGATATTTTGCAACAGTGAGCTTTCCTCTTAGAAACACATCCTTGAATATGGAAATGATTGCAGATGATGGGACAAACTCTTTCTTAATTAAAAAATTGGTACAAGCCTAGACTGAATTTGCTTTATATCTCACAAAAAAAAAAAAAAAAAAAACCACAAAAAAAAAAAAAACGAAGCCAAATAGACAGAAATGTTACAAAATATTGAAAACATTAAAACATTCAGAATTAATTTTTGGCATTCCCAGTTTTTATCTTCTCTTCCCAGTTGTTTGATACATATCAGAGTAAACACCAGAAAAACAGACTTAACATATTCACACCAATCCTGAAGTCATGTGTAACGCTTACTAATGCCTTTTACTTCTGTCAAACAGGATAGAGACTCCACTGGTGTCTGACTCTAAAAATGTATGCCACTGAAATCTTAGAGAGATTGACCAGCTTTGCAGTTGCTATAAATCATTAAAGCTCCAGTGGGTTTCATGCCTTTGCAACTGAACAAAGATGGTTTACAGCTTCAGAGAAGAAAATCTGTAGCTGTTCTTCATAAAATCTTTGTAAAACCTTGACATTAATTCATGGAACAGTGGCAAGACACTAACTACAAGGCAGCAAAAGAAAGATTTGAAAGGATAGTGTGACAAAGAGAAGACAAATATGTACAACAGATGTAAATGTTTCAGAGCTAAAAAGCAAGTGCTACTCCCTTGACATTTCTTTTCTGTCAAAATATAATGAAAGAATAGGAAAAAAGTGTCTCAGTAATGCACATAATTATGACTCTAGCTGCAGACATATTTGCTTGAAATGATAAAAATAAAGGCATTTTCAGGTGCTAATGGTGACTAATCAATCTTCTCTTAACAGGTAACACACCCTTAACTGAAAGAAAGAAAAATAACATTTTCCCAAATCAGTCCCAAGAACTCAATCAACAGAAATCAGGAAAGCAGAAGCATTCTTTAGGTACCACAGGCCCTGAATTGATGTGAATTACTAGAACTGAACAATTACTTCTATCCAAAAAGTTAATATTCCCCCAGCCCCTGCAAGATTGATTGCATTTCTTGAAAATTGAATTTCAGTTCAAATTTCTTGAGTTGAACCTCAACAAGCAGAACTGTTTCCTTATTCTGATTTGGAGAGAGAGAAATTTGCAGTTATTCCTTGTTTGCCTGGTCCTTTCCAAAACTCATATATTTTCAAATCTGTAAAAACTCCAAAGGGTTCAGTGGAGGGAAAATATGTTTTCATCTAAGCTATCTGATGACATGCTGTTACACAGATTGACACAAACATATGCACACCTGCCCTTAACCTTGACAGGCTTTTAGCATGGCCTTCCTTCCCTCTAATTCCAAGAAGTCACAAAAGAACAGGGAATGGGGAAAAGAATTTCAAATACAAGAATGAGTAAGTAAAAATCATGTCAGAGCTGAGTCCACCATTCACAGTGCACGCTGCTTACCAAGCTCTGAGGAAATGCAGACAGCTCCACTATAGTCCTTCAGAGCAATTCCCACTTCTATGCCTTCACCTTTCTCAAATATGGAGCTGAGATAATATCTAGGGGTCCCAGAGAGACCATGCAAAAGCCAGTGCCAGTTGAGAAGCACCTGGCAAGTCTACTTCCTGCTCTCAGGATTACTTGTGATTTATGGCTTGCTATTGGGAAGGAAGGAAGGAGCTGATCAGAGTCCTCTGCCTTGTAATTCACATCAATCCTGCTCTGGAAGTGCAGCAACACAGTTGGCACTGAAGGAACTCCAGGTCAGAACAGGACAATAACAACAGTATAGAGTCCATCTATGGCTGGCTTTAATTATCATCATCCTTTTCCAGATGCTGTTTCTCTCTCTCTCTCTCCCTTTAGAAATCCTGCACCTAAGCAGCAGGCATGACAATTTCCAGTTGTATTGCTGGCATTATTGTACTCTTCCTCTCTTTCACATATTTCTGACTGCTCCCAAAATGGCTCCACAGCACTAGCTTCCTCATTTATTGTAAACGTAATGCAATGGTAGTATCAAAACATCAGCCTGGCTTGTTCATCACCCAAGCAGTCCTTGATGATTTTCCAAGGAGAAAATATTGCTGAAGGAACAAAAGGTGCACAGAAGTCTATTTTTTATTATTTTTTTTTTTAATCATGAAAGGTAGGTAAATAAGGAGGGTTTCGAAACTCAGGGTTTGTAAACATCACTAATTTCTCTTGGGATATTTCATTATTCCCATTTTTAATTCATGTATAGGTAAAGGGTCACATTTGTGAAACATGTTTTTTATTAACTGTGAAAATATTATGATTCACTGTTAGTCTCACAATAAATGTAATGTTCAGGGAGTCCTTTATATATATCCAGTTCAGCAAAGCTCTTAAACAAATGTTAACACTTCAGTAATGCTAGGTACAAAACAACATCATCCATTTCTTGATTTTCCAAGATGGTTATTGGAATGCCTATTTTGACAGAAACACTTCCTACAAACATACACCCACCACACACATACACACAATTAATAAAGGAAATATTGGGTTTTCTTCTTAACAATGAATAACTTGGCAATGAACAATCACATTGGCAAACAAACTAATCGTAAGTTTCGAGGCAAAAACACTTCCTGCATCTGTATAGGACAAGTCACATTCAAATCCTGCTTTACAGCTAGGACTCCACAATGCCATTGTACTTAATAGCAATAATAACAGTGCTAACAGCAGTCTGATCCTTGCTCTCTAGGATATCTCCTTCCACACACAGTGACTGCTGTGGTACTCTGTCTTCACCAGGGTGAAGCTTCTTGTACCTCGGTGTACCAGGAAAACAAAGGAAATGCAATTTCTCAGAAAATGCACCTGAGTCCTGCTCTGCCCACCCAAAACCAAAGGCACATAAAGACTTTCAGTACCTCCCAGCGCATGCATTCCCTGGGCATCACAAGGAATGCAGACCCTACCACAAATGATTCCACCCTGCATCCCAGCAAATGACATCTTAATGATTTCAGCTGTAGCAAGCATTCTGGGAAATGCAGAAATGGACAGAAAACATTGAATTGATCTTCTACATGTTTTCAGTTAATCAAAAAAGTCTCACTACATTTCTAAAGGGAAAAAAAACATTTAATATCTTTGCATTTCTTCACTGTATTTTAATTTTTTAGATTTTTTTTGTCAGATAGTCAACTAAAATAATTCAGCTGCATGAACTTTTCTTAGCAAAAACATAAACACAAACAATTAGGAAAAGAAATGTCCATTAGGGATTTTTACGTTGAACCACTACACACTCTTGGGAAAAAAATATAAAAGAAGGTAGAGACTTAGAAATGCAGGATAGCTTGTTTTCCCATGAGTCAAAGGCATCAGCTCTTGTCTTTCCATGTCATCTTGCTATCAATAAGCTGTTGCTAGGATGTGAATGTTTCCATGGCAATGCATGAACTCTTAGTTTCACTAACAGCACTGTTCTCCACACACACACACACACACACTCTTTCATTTTCTGAGATTATTTATTTTTTCATACCTCCATACCATTTTTCATACCTTTTTCATTTCCATATGGAAATGAAAACAGAACAAGACGGGCAGATCCTGCTTCAGACTAAAACCTAGAAAGGCCTGAGGACTTCGATGTGACTCCAGGTAAATGTCTCTGAGTCGGCATCACGGCTTTTGCCATAGTTCACAGCTTCTACTTCAGATTTCTGGCGTGGAGCAGAGAAGGGTATCAGGTGCAGGAAATGTTCCCAAACCTGGAAGGCAGCAGTGTGTGCAGAGGAAGCTGCGTTTCCAGCGGGCTTTGCTGGCAGCGGAGCATTCCGGCAGGCAGAGCCCTCCGTGCCGGCGGGGCAGCGCAGCCGGGCGGCGATTGCCACCTGTTGGGTCTGGCCTGGCAACTGCAGGGCTGGGATGGCACCTGGGGGCTGGGATGGCACCTGGGGGCCGGGATGGCACCCGGGGCCCGGCTGTGCCCGGGTCCTGCCGCCGTCCCCGGGGAGGAAGGAGCGGCCCCGGCAGCGCTCAGAGCCACCGGCGCTCCAGCCTGGTCGGCGGCGCCGGCTCCTTCTTGACAAACTGTGCAAGCAAGCAAGCATTAAACATTGAACCGGCATTTACAAGTCGGGTGAGAAAATCAAGCGGTGCAGCTGCTTTTCCTGTCCTCCTCTCTGATTTTCACACGGGAGGAAAAACCCCTTGGAATGAAATTTGTTGTCTGCATCTGTCGTCTCCCTCCTTAGGCAAAGGAGACAACAGGAATAAAGCCATAACCATCACCTCTGTCGCTCCTTTTGTGACTTCTTTGTCAAGCAAAACGAAGGAGACAAGGAGTCAAATGGCAAAGGGGGAAACGGAAGTGTTCTTTCTCACCTTGCTGCCCCATGTCCGCTGGGAGCTGCTGGCATCACCCTGAGATAGATGGGTCTAAACGCTGACATCACACTCCTAGCACTAAGAAACCCCTGACTGGCCCAGCCAGCTGCTCCTTTCAGGAGACTTGCAGCTCATCCTGCTGCTCAATAAGCCTGACTGGACACCTCAGGCTCAATTCAGATCTTTCCGAAGCCAGAGGGCAAAGCCAGAAGTAAGAGGAAGGTAGTAGGTTACAGAAAAATCATACACAAACAGGTAGGAACCTGATTCTGATTCAGCACATAGAAAGTTGTAGATAAGGCAATAAGAGAAATCTTGATCTGTAGTTTCTTCTTGTCCTCCATTTATTAGATGGTTTTCTAGGAAAAAATATGTTACAGTAAATCCCAACAAACATAGCCCTTGTGATGGTGAAGTGTGAGGGCAATGGAGATGATTGGCCATGCTAGAAATACAATCTGCCTCTTGGAAAATACAAGTTCAGAGCCAATTTTATGAGTTCTTTACATTCCACCCCTTCTGCCTCACAAAACTTGTATGGCAACTTGTGCTAGATTCTCAAATATACTCAGCATGGCTTTTTTTTCTCTCCTTAGCAATAACACATAAATATCTCTGGCATTAATTACTTTGTGTTGTTTTTTGCCAAGTGGTTTTGACAGCTCTCCTTGATCATGGGACAACAATTTTCTTTAAAATACTCAATTTTCTAGACAGCCACCTAAGCACAGACAGTTTTCTACAGCCAAAATGAAGTATATTTATGGAACTCTATTGTTAAAAATTGATCTATTACAGCTCTTCATCATTTGGCTGGTCCCCTGCTTTCCACAGACTAAAATCCCACGCAGTTAGAATATCACCAGAGTCACATATTCAGAGAGGTAGTCAGGATCTTCAGAAACAATGAATTTGTCTCTCAGCAATCATTGCTTTTCCTCATTTTGATATATCTGCCCTTTACTGAGCATATTTTCCAGTGCCATATTGAAAGTTTAAGTGTTTTTCAGTGCCTCCTTCTGAGAGGCCAATGAATCAAAAGTAGAGCAGCCTGTGACCCATGAACCAGTTTGAAGCATTTTTAACCTTAAAAGCTTAAAATAATTGTTCCTCACATTCCAAAATTAGTGTAGGGCCTGTGACCTGTAACTAGCAATAGTGACCTTACTGGCTCACTTGACAACAACATTAGTTGGTTTCTCATAGCTACTACCTTAATAGTTGTCATAAGGCTGTTCTTTTTGACCGATATTACCTGAAGATGCTGAGCTGTGACAGCTAGGAATCCGACACTACAAACTTTGAGGCTCACAATGAACCAAGTATTGCAAAGAGTTAAGAAATAAGATACGTATTTGGCTTAGTCATGTTGCTCAAAAACTGGAATGGGGGACTGTCACTTGCCCAAACAGCTCATGAGGGCACAACACTGTCAAAATTGCCATCAGCTGTGCTAAATTCATTGAGAATGTCAAATACTTCCAGATTTTATTTTTTTTTAATGTTGTAATTCATCCAATTTCAAAACACCTTCAAAACACTTTATTTGAATGAAAAGTGACTCAGCTTGAGACATGGCATTACTAATGCTCATCTTTGACCATTTCTAGTGCAGTCAAAGATAAATTATATGCTAGAATATGGTCCCAAACCCACACAGGCCAGTGGAGTCCTGCAATGGACTTCAGTGGGCTTTGGGATTACAACAAAATGAGATGTACTGAAGGTAAGAAGCACTGACAGAAGATAACAATTTGAAAGGCCTACATTAAGCTCCTAAGTACCATGTCCATAGGAAACTCAAAGGAAAAACATCAGCATGTCTCTCAGCATTCTTTTCTGCCATGTAAATTACAGTAATTTCACGATTATAAGCCCCACTGAGTATAAGCCGCACTTCTGGGTTTCAGCAACTTTTTGTTTTTTTGTCCATATATAAGCCGCACCTGATTATAAGCCGCATGTTACAATACAGAGTGTGATAAAATCTATCTATTCTATCATCATCTGTTGAGGGTGGGGACAGTGATCCCTATCTCAATGGCAGATATTCTGCTAATGGGCCATCCACTGAAACCAGGCGGGGCATTGTTCTTTATCTTTTCACAACCCATCCTTCCTCCAGCCAGTCATTTTCTGCTAATGGCCCATTGAGTCCCACTGTGTGACTGATAAAATTGCTGCACCCCATTGAAAGTTGCTCCAGCCAGGGGGAAGAGCCCAACATTTCTTACCAAGATAAGAATAGAGGCTTTGGGACATTAAGGGAATCCCTTTCTCCACTGGATTCCAGAGGAAAACCGGATTTCTTCACATCACCACTGGACTTCCGGAGGGTAACTGCACCTTGTGCAGGAGCACTGCTCCAACTGAATCACATCTGTCACTGCAGGAGGATGCAGCCACCATTTAATGGGACTGCTACCAACACCCTGCCTGATGGGGTGTCAGGCTGTACTCTGACTTTGTCAGTGTTTGGAGTTTGTTTCTTTGTAGTACTGTATTTCTATTTTGATTTCCCTAGAAAAGAACTGTTATTCCTATTTTCCATATTTTTGCCTGAAAGCCCCTTGATTTCAAAATTATAATAATTTGGAGGGGGTTTACATTCTCCATTTCAAAGAGAAGTTCCTGCCTTTCTCAGCAGACACCTGTCCTCCAAACTAAAACAGCAACTTTTTGTTCTTTGTCCATATATAAGCCGCACCTGATTATAAGCCGCACTTTGGGTTCGGACCAAAATTTTAGTCAAAATGGTGCGGCTTATAATCGTGAAATTACCAGCTATCTTCCCACTGCAAGACAATAATGTGAAAGCCCCTCTGGATTCTCAGTCAACTTCAGATGCTGATGTGGGAATGTTGCTGGGAAAATCACTGGCAGGACCCACAGCTGTCCTCCCAGGCCAGAGGTAAGAAGGAAATAGAACAGTAATTGTCTTGTACAGGTCCCATGGCCACAGTGCTCTTGCACCCAAGCAAACTTGTTTAAAGCAATCATGATGCAGTCCTTTCTCCTGGCACCCCACCACAGAGTATAAACACACTTCTGCTTTCCATCATAACTGGCAGTTCTCATCCCTCCTGCTTTGAATACAGCTAAAACCCTTCTTTGCAAACTGGGAGAAGGAGCTCACAAAATGAGTTGGGGCTACAAACCCCATCTTTTCCCGTCATCTTCCCCAGATCCCTACCAACATTTCTCACCTTCTCTTATAGCAAGACTGTTAAAGAGTGGGAGATAAAACAGTATAATATTTTAAAAATAGTATAGTGTAAATTGATTTGGATCAACAAACATTAAAGTTAGCAAATGCAGTCTTGTAGGTTTTGCACAATATCACAAGGAGGAAAGTGAACGTTTCTTCCAAAGAAGGGAATTTCATCAGTGATGAAACAAAAAAAATTGAAGCACTTAGTGAACCTCTGAACTTCTGAAGTACTTAGTGAACAGGATTGCAGCCTTTAAACCAGGTGAAGATTTGGAAATTATCTAAGAGGGAATACTACAATTGCACCCAAACATTTTTTTATACCTTATAAATTCTAGATTCACTTATAATATATTCTCTCAATTTTTTAATTCTGGTTTCAGATTAGTTAATTATAATAGCCTGTAAATATATTTAAACATATTGCAACTAAAACTAGTTAGCTATGCTTCCAACATGAGCTCTACTTAAATTAAGTTTTTGCCTGTGTATGCGTGAACTTATTCCAAGTACTGTTATTGAAGGATGGAATTTGATGCAAATTGAGGTATGACTTTGTAAAGAGAAATTGAATACTACAAAGTAAATCTACACGAAATACATTATATTACATTATTTTTAGCATTTACCAGTCTTTCTTTAATATTTTACTTTCTTCAGTTCTACTTGTTCATGCAAGATAAAATAAATGTTTTCTTAATACCAAGGAACCTGATTTTTTCTGTACGTTTATCACTTATGCATTTCAGTTTCTTGATCTAGAGTGTAATTGTATAAAAACTGCCCTTTTATCTGCATTCATCAAGTTTTATGTATTGCATACACTCAAGACAGCTTGCTTTTCATTTTTGTTACTGCTAATAAAGCTAACATTCTTTGACAGTTTTATTCTGAAAACATCTTTATTTCACCCCTGAGAAATGTAAGACAATATCTAATTTGGAGATGTAGCATATCAGGAAATCTGGATTGCAGTTTAACTTGAAAAACTGGCATCTAGTATGATTACACACCTGCTAAAAAGTCCCTGAGTTCAGCCCTAAGAAATCCATGCAGGTTTTCCTCACATTTTGAAAGTCATGTTTCCAGGGATGAAGGGGAGAAAAGTGGGGGCATACCTTCTAGAAGATTCAATCTAACATTATTTTGGCAGTACTTAAGAGGCAGTCATATGCCATCAGGACTTGGTATGGTCTATGCAGAAAAGAAAAAGGTGTGGGGGCTTTCTGGTGGCACCAAGCTGGGTCAGCTAGGTGGGTACACTCTTCCAACTCTGATGGTGATTTCTTACAAGCAGGAAGCAATGGCTCATCAGAGATATGTAAGGACTTCCCTAAGGCAACAGGGCAGCAACCAATGCTCATAGGCTGGATACCTCCTTTGCCTGTGCCAGGCTGCTGGAAGGTCAGACTGGCTGCTGGTCAGGGAGTGGGACAGAGTATTTGGGGACTGAGAAAGGTGGATTCACACTCATGCTTTTATTCAATGCCCCACACAAGAAGCTTGTCTGCCCTAGACAATGGCTCCATCCCCTCCCCGTCTCTCTTCTAGTCTGTTTTTCTGACTGTTTTCCTCCCTGTATGCTTGTCCAAAGGCAGGAGCAGCTAAGACTGAGCCCAGGTGTGTTCCCTGCTGATTTGCACTGCAACATCTTGCTTAAACCTACTCTGCAAATTTACAGTTAGCTAGATTTTTGGACTGCATAAACAAGAATCAAATTAAATAGTATTCCTGGCAGAATACCCTGCTCCTTCTAAGAATATAGAGACTTTTTCCCAGAGATCAGTCCCAGTCTCCTCCTAGTACCAGCTGTTATACCACAGATTCCTTTCACAGACCTGGTCAAGACTCTGATTCTGACACTATTTAGAATTTCAATCCCTTCAGTGATCTCAGAAAATGTTTCTAGAACCCAGTTGTTTGGAGCAGAAATCTCCTCCCAGTATTGAGGGAATATACAAACAAATTTGCTAGAAGTGCACTTTGCATATTTAGTTCTGTCTTAGGACTGGAAAAGAGTTAAATATGTTCCCAAGGCTGCTTCCAGCCTTAAAACTCTGTGATATAAATTTATTTCCCTGTGTATTCCTGTCTCACTCTTTATAGATCCTAATCAATCTATTTACCTATTGCTGACCTCATGCTGGCACAGTGTCTTAAATATAGATCTTTGTGAGTGTTTAGATCAAAAGTTAAGAGAAAGCACTTCATCATTTCAACAGTATTAACATATTTTCTACAGTTAACATATAGTTAATCAAAAGTAAGGTTAGCAATTTTTTTTTCCATAGACTACAGCACAATACTGTATGTAATAATATATCATTTCAGTGAGGCTGAAGTTTTGATTCCCTTTGATGTATCACAGATATCAGCTTGTCTACAGTTACTTGGGTAGTAATTATGTACCTCTCAGAACACCTCAATAAAAGAACTCATTGTATGGTGGAAATTCTCACTTTGAAAGTGATCTTATCTAGATAGTATCGGCAAGTCTGGGTTTTTTTTATTGTTTGTTGTTATTACTGTGGAAGGCAGCTTTTTCGTTCTTATCTGATTTGCTGTTGTTTACAAATTGCTTAGTGAGCATAACCTCTGGGAAAAGAATATTAACAGTGAATTGGCAGCCAAGATACAATATTAGCAAGTGTGGCTTCACAGTTTAGTAGTTTGAGCATTCAGATTAAAGTGAGGAGACTCAGGTTCCCACCCTGGTTTGCAGACCATTTGTGTGCTCTAGTCAGACTGCTTAAGTGATTGTCAAACAGGAGTCCCATGCTATTTATCTCCCAGGTGAACAGCCAAAACATGTAGCTAAAGACCAGATCTTTTTTTTTCACCTTTTATCACAGCTACTCTGAACTCCTATGAGCAATGCCACAACTGTATCAACAACAACAACAAAAGTACAACCTTTGGAGAAAGGAAAATACTGCTCCTTTTTTTCAGAGGAAAAGTGATGTCAGGAGAGGCAGAACTCTGCATATGTGTTGTAACCAGGAGTTCTTGCTTAGCAAGGAGCCATCTACCCCTTGAGAGCAATGGTCCCGCAGCGTCACCAGCAACCTGCTCTGAAATTGTTCACGAGATCAAACTCCTCAGTCTAGACAGGTGGAGGAGCACCTTCAGTGAGATCTCATATGGATTCCTTTATTTTACAGTAAAATGGGAATGCCACACTGTCAGATACAGTGCCTCAGATGAGAGAAAAGCTGCTAGCAGCTCACAGATGGCAATTGGATAAAAATTGTTTTATTTAATAGTCTCAGGCAGCTGTCAGTGGGGATAACTGAAATGAACTTATAGTCAGTGCCAAAGTCCAGTACTTAAAGTCTTAAATCAGATTACCACATTCCTTTCTCCAACCTTGCCATAACCTAGCATTTCTATAACACATATCCCTCCATACTATACTATCTCTCAGTCATGTACAACAGCTAGCTATAGTGGTGTGGAAGTCTTCTTTTCCCATTTTCAAAATTTCACAACCATTAAAAAAAAAGTGCAGATGTTCTACAGAAATCAAGTATAAGATGACCTTCTTTTCCTCTTCAATTTATGGTACATTAAACAAACTATAAATGTCGAATTAACAACATTCTGCTTATCACAAAGTTCAGGTTTCTTTGCACCTACCTTCATTCTCCTTTTACAATTATTTTGCCAAAACATGGCAAAAAATTATATCTACAGAAAGCTAGCCCTCAAATAATCTATTAGTGGTCAATAGAGTTTGTCTGCAAAGAGCTTTTGGATCTCTGAGGGAATTACTTGCACATAAGAAAAACATTGATTCGTTTCTTATGTTTGTTTAAATGCTGTCAGACACATGACATATAGTGTTCGCTCATTGTTTAAAATTTCATAAGGGGTGGGGGCATGCTATGAGCATTTTTCTGTCATGTACCAGTGAGGAGATTTCAGGTGTCACCATGTTCAGTTGAATTGAAATCTTCTCCAATTTTGTCCCATGTGGCAAGTCCTTCCCCAGGCATCAGAACCAAGTCCATCCTGTTCTCAAAAATCCTTAACCTGAAATCTTTGGAAGGAATGAACTGTCAACAGCAAATGTTTGCCTATTGAGTCTTCTTCTCCTTCTCATGATGTGACTCTTGGGGTAGTCCTGTGCAGGGTCAGAAGCTGGACTTGGGTGATTCTTGTGGGTCCCTCCCACCTCCAGATATTCTATCACTCTGTGAAAATTTTTCCTAAGATCAGAAAAAGGTTTGAAAGCTTCTGGGAAACTTAGCATGTATATGAATTCAGTGCCAAAGGAGCAGTACCTTTGTAAAGGGCTATTCTTTTATTATCTTTTTCACTAATATAAAATCATCTTAATGTACAATAGGCAATTGGATACCATTTTAGCAAAAAAAGTTAAAATATAAGTAGAGTGCATCCTTTGGAGTCAAGCTAACTCCACTATCTTTCTTGCCAGTGGAAATCCCCAGCTCACCTCTTTTTTCTCATGTCAGTTTTCCAGTCATCTGATTTTCTACTTAACTAGAGCTATGCTGACACAAACCACTTGAAACAGTTACTCATAAATGCTGCAGTGCTACTTACATCTTATTCTGTCCCCAGTGGTGATCATGTATTATTTCCTGTGTTATCTGACAGTGACTGCCACAGGCTTGCTAGAAGAGTCGGTTTAAATGCATAAAGAATACAACTACATAAAGAACTGCATATCTTGGCCGTTTATAGATCTAGTCCTGATTTAATTAACCTAAAGCATGTAATTTAAATAGGAGGTGAATGCATGAATACCTCTATGGCTGAATTGAAAATCAGGAATTCATAAACTAAGGTCACAGCTTGCTTAACATTCACAAAACATGCCCACAGATTCGATTTTTTTCCTCTAATCCTGGGAGCAATTCAAATAACACTAAAAATTAATCCATCACTGGGTTTTTGCTCATGCAGTAAATAGCACTCCCTTCCTGAGGAGAAACCAAACTAGGTAAGACCAGCAGTTCAAACCCAGTTTTCCTTAACCTTTGGGATAGGGACAAAGGAAAAGGAAAAAGAAAAGGAAAAAAAAAAGAAAAAGAAAAAGAAAAAGAAAAAGAAAAAGAAAAAGAAAAAGAAAAAGAACAAGAAAAAGAAAAATAAAAAGAAAAAGAAAAAGAAAAAGAAAAAGAAAAAAGAACAGAGAAACAGAGAAAAAGAAAAAGAAAAAAGAAAAAGAAAAAAGAAAAAGAAGTGTTAAGTCTTCTTCAAAAAAATAAAACAGAAAAGGAGAGCTTGCTTTTCTGATTTTGTACACTGTTTTCTTTGACAAAAATATTTTTACAACCCCAAGTGTCTCTGGCTTTTCATGCCTTTTCCCAGGAGTTCTCCTAATGCAACAGCAGATGAGGGCATGCTGAGAAAATTCACTCAGCTTTGACATGGTAAAGGACAATGCTGAGCAAAGGGTAGCTGCATCTTTAGCAAACCAACATTAACTACTTCCCTTACTGCAGAGATTATCAACAGGAAAAGTTCTTCCTTTGAAGAAACTATTCACACAGATAGTTTGAGATGTATGTATAGTGTATGCTGAGGCAAACTAGATAATGGGGGTGCTTGTTTGTATGCCAGCAGTAAGGAAACTCAGATTAATCAGAAAACAAATTAGAGATCAGAAAGTCACTGTTAAGAGGGTGTATGTAGTGGCCAAAAGAAGCAGACAGTCATGCAAGAAGGAATATGAATCATTGTAGAAGATACCTCCATACCTAATATTATAGTGCAATTTCTTTGGAAATAATTGAACTCTGTCCTTAACTGCATTGCCTACTGGCAGTCATGATGCATGGGTAGAGGAAGAGACACTGACATTTGAAAATATTACATTAAGTACAGATGGGTGTTAATGTCTTTCAGACAAGACAGGGCTAAATACAAAATGCCTACAATTCAATTTTGTTGTTATTTACAGCTGACAGTGGATTTCTGATGACTGTAAGGATAAAGATAGGTGTAGGTGGTTCTCAGACAGTAGAAAATAGCATTACCATACCATACTTGTCTATGGAAAAAATACCCAAATAGATGCCAGGGAGGGCTCACTGACATTTTTCCTCGTGCAGTATATAGCTCATTATTATGGTATTCATAACAAAAACTCTTCCATATAGAAGAAGGGAAAGGAAGGGGAGGGGAAGGGGAATGGGAAGGGATAAGTGATGTCTTAGCAGACACAAGGATATCCTCCCTGTCTTGGGAAGTCCCTAAGTGAAAACTTATTGAAGACAGAAGAAAATCTGAGGAAGCACTACTACATACTGGTGCTGCTACTATTGTGTTACAAATAGCACCTGCTACTGATGACTAACAAAGTCAGGATTTAGGCTGACATCTTTATATTCCACTCTGTATTGGGTTCTGTGAATCATAAGTAGTATTCTGACTTTTCAAAGTAAACAAAGCCCTGCAGTGGTCTGAGTTCCACAGAAACACATCACTAGGTGGTATTTTAACTTCAGCATCTGCTTAATACCGAGTTCAGTGAAACTGCTGCTGTGATTCACTTTAAATAAACCCTAAAAACAGAATTCTTGTACTGTCTAAGGACACCATGTGGTGGCAATGACACAAGACTTTCTGAAGACTCAACAGGACAACCCGATGAACATCATAAAGGATATCTTTAATGGTAATGGATGTCTATGCTCAACGAACTGAACTTCACCCTGAACTGGCCACTGAGAAAGCTGCCCCTGTCAAGACTGAACCCTCTAATTCAAATTCAGTGGTCCACATTTTGCAAAAAAGTGTTTTTCTTTTTTTGTCTTAATGCACACTTAATTATTCCGCTGCTTTGGGACACAGAGAAGGTACTAATGTCTAAAAGCCAGAGGATAAGATATGCTCTGGGACCTGCACTGGAGAAGGTGAAAGCTTGAATATTTATTTCATTTTGTTTATTAATGTCATTCCAACCCTTTGAATATAATGGGAGAAACAACAGCAAGTCCAAGTACAACATCACTGAGTTGGAAGATCATTCCATGCAGAGAACACAGTGAATCTCATGTTAGGGAAGGATAGAAAGAGACAAAAGGTTTTGGCAGCTGACCTGGAGATTCTGGGATTGCTAAAACATTTCACAGAGCACCATGACTGTGCTGAAAACTAATTTTAATTCAACTTTTCATTTTAAAATTTCAATTAGAGCAGATAAAAGAGACTAATAAAAATAAATCACAGATAAAAAAATAGCATTATGAAAGTAAAACTTTGCTCCATGTGAAATTATTTTTTCTCGATTCTTTCTTGGCCAATTTTAAAATGTCAAGTTTTGTACACAGCTGAAATTAAAGTAATTTTTTAAAACTGTAAGCTTCTCTAAGAGAATGAATTTCTACTCTGTGTGTCTCAGACAGATTCTGTGTGGGCTTAAGAAATTTAGGCTGGAACAAGGAACTTTTGAAGGAGACAGGAAAAGATACACATAAAAGTAAATTCTTGACATTTTCGCTATTAAGCAATTTTATAGTCAGTTGCTTTTTAGCTGCTGGACTTCAAAACTACATCCAAACCTTGCTTAGACATAAGGACAAGGTATTCTAAATTAAAGCAGTGTTACAGCCAGACTGAGAAGGCAGAGAAGGCAGCCTGTGCTCTCCATTTGTGGAGTTGTTTGAGACATAAATATCAGGTTGGGTCACTTACTTTTTGGTGCCCCTAAATTTCAATCTGGAATATAGATTTCTGACTGCATTTACAGTGTCCTTCTAGAAAGACATTTCTGGCAAAGGAAAGGGAGTTGGTCTTTTCTTCTATCTGAAGGACCATACCAAGGAAGACACATGGTGTATACATAATATGTGTCTCCACAGGTAGGCTGTTTTCTCTTTCCCCCTCCTTTCTTTCCCCTTTCTTCTACTCTTAATGCTAGAAATAAGTCTCAAAGTTTGGTGGTCTTTGTAGGAGGTGGGAGTTAAGGCCGAAATAGAAATATAGATCCATCTTTTTATTAAAGATCACATTAAGTGAACATTGGTAATACCCATACCTGTACATCCTTGAACACCATTCTGGGATTACAAATGAGCCTCTTTTGAAAAAACAGGAAAGGCTTCCAGCCTTCAGGACACAGATCTGATTCCCAAGACGATTGGAAACATCTGGTAATCATCTCTCATCCCCTCTGACATGCAAATATCTATTAGATGGAAAGAGCAAACACTTTAAATAGAACATATTGGGTATTTTTAGTAGCACATTGTGACAAGATTAGCCCTTCACTCTTAAAAATTAAAGTTTCTGCTGTTGCATAAAGCTATTCTACACCAATTTTTCTATGCTACCAAAGAAAAGTTCAAATCAATAGTTAAAAATAGAAAGGTATTTATGGTGAGAAGACACACCATCCACTAATACCTGATGACAGATATGGTGATTGATGCACCTTAGTTTATTTGCTAGTGTTGCTTATAAATCACCACAAAAAAAGTAGTGAGGAAAATTTACAAGTAACAAGTAAGGTGTAACAAGTAAGGAATCTGCCCTGGCACCTCTGAAGTGCCCCTGTCAGAAGAGGAAGGTTATTTTGTGGACGCTCAATGCAATGAGGGCATGGTTTGGGATCTGAATACATGCTGACAGATCCGCAAGGGAGGAGATGTCTGACAAGGCCGTCTGACAGGGAATATGCCCAGTCCCAGCTTAGGATTCCATACCTTTGTGCATGCACTGTAGTCTGGAAGCAACCTACCTCAGTTTACACCTGATAGAGAAAAAATATGTTCCTTATTGTTACAATGCCATAGAAGGAAAGAAATAGATACAGATAAACTGATGGATAAACTCCATGGCTTTAGTCAACAAAAATTTCTAATTATCTCAGGGTATAGGTCATTACATGTTCTCATGGGCAAGTTATCCCCTGGAAATTTAAGAAATTGAAAACTACATTCATTTAACTTGGGCACTTAACAGAGGCACCTGTGTTAGGGATTTTGAGGGCCAGCATAGACCCAGGAAAAAAAGACAGAGACTTGCTCAGGAGAGAGAAATGCCTCTTGCACATGCACTTCCTACTCTGCCACTACTTCTTCTCCCCACCGCAGCTCTGTTGTCCATCCCTCCTGTACATGTTTATGATACTCATGAACAAAGGAAAGTTTTCCTAGAAGGACCTGGAAAGGAAGAAATAAACTCACTGAATTGCTGAGTTATTTATTAGAGATAGATTCTCATCTGCAATTGCATCTTCTGTACTACAGCTCAAGGACCCCATGCATTTGCCCACATTTTATTTTGTGCTTGTGCCCTAACCCCACTCAGCATTTGACAGTCCAATGCTCTCCTGGGCACTTGCATTTAGGGAGCCCCATCCAAAGGGCTTCCTGATTGACTAAGTGAGCTATTGGAAAGCATGAATTGTGGGGTGCTCTGAATCCAGTTTCACAATACTTGAATATGAAAAACCCATATTCATTCAAAGAGGGCAGACTGACTTCAGCCTTTCTGCTGCACAAATGATTCATTCCAGGATTAATGAAATGTCAAGGTTTTGGCAAACCCATACTCCCACAGTCTGCCATATCAAGGCACAAACATACAAGGACAGTCTGAACTCTGAATTCATGTTCTAATTACTCCGCTTACTCAACCTTAGAAGTAGTGCAGGACTGCAGAGGTAATCATTCCCTGGCAGGTGAAACACAATAGCAGGATCATGGTTCCTGCCTCCTAGATTTCTTTTCCTCTGTGCTTATTTTCACAATGACTTCATAGGTCCTTACAAGATGTAGGACTGAGAATTGTTAAGATTTTTATATAAATGAAGTCTTGAAGAACGATTTGTCACTCTCCCTTCAATTGAAAGCGATTTCAGTGAGCAGCAAAATCTCACACCCCCTAATGCTATTTGCCACCCCTATTTGGCCAGTACTGCTGCACAAGTTCAAGTGGTCTTCTAACCAAGAAGAACACACTTGTACCTAGGAGTAACTTGATGAAAGATAGATGCACTGCAAAAATCATGCATTTAATGGATAATAACCATTTTGTATGCTTCCACTGTACATGTCATCTGAGGATTGCAGAACACTTCTCAAATGTTAATTGAACTTCCTAATACCCTTCTGAGACACATAAAGATGTAATGAAGGCTTCAGCTCCTCAGTAAACTGTACTAGCTTCCAAGAGAGAACCAAGAAATTATCAGACAGTATATAAACACTTCAGCAGGAAGTGAGAAATGTCAGCATATTACTTTGAAATAAAGGGAATTCAGTAGCAGTTTATTCCAGAAGACTAAAACTTCCTTTTGTTTCAGATTCACTGAAGCATTAATGAAAATACAAGTCAGGAATTTACTATTCTCTGCTATTAGCACAGCTGATTGTTTAGTAATACAAGTGCCCCAAGCTCTTTTTGAAGTACCACTGCAGTAAATTCTGCAAAAAAGCGACATCCGTTGTCTCTCTCCTCCTGCATCATTTGCTATCCCTGCACAGCAGCTAACCATCAACTATGGCTATTGTACAGCCTCCCACTATGGGTCATGATATGGATGCAGCATGAAGCAGCGGGCTCCAGGCAGGCCAGTTCTATGAGGCCAAGGCTCCGGAAATATAGAATCACAGAATGGTTAGGATTGGAAGGCCCCTTAAAAATCATCTAGCTCCAACCCTCTCAACAGGGCCAGGGATGCCTTTCAGTAGATCAGTTTACTCCAACCTCCATCCAGCCTGGCCTTGAACACTTGCAGCGATGGGGCATCCACAACCTCTCTGGGCAACCTGTTCCAGTGCCTCACCACCCTTATGGTAAAGAATTTATTTGACTATCTAGCCTAAACCAACACTCCTTCAACTAAAAGGTAATTGCCCTCGTCCTATCACAACATGCTGTTGTGCAAAGTCCCTTTCCATCTCTCTTATAGGCCCCCTTTAGGTACTGGAAGGTTGTTATGAGGTCTCCTCAGGGTCTTCTTTTCTCTAGGCTGAACAACCTCAATTCTCTCAGCCTTTCTTGGGAATAGGAGAACTACTCCAGCCCTCTGATCATCTTCATGGTCCTACTCTGGACTCATTCCAACAGGTCAAGGTCTTTCTTCTGTTGGGGCCCCAGAGCTGGACGCAGCACTCCAGGTGAGCTCTCTCTCACAAGAGCAGAGTAGAAGGGGAGAATCACCTCCCCCACCCCGCTGGCCACACTGCTTCAGCAGCAGTGCAGGATGTGGTTGGCTTTCAGGGCTGCAAGTGCACGTTGAATTTTTTGTTCACAAACCTCCCCAAGTCCTTGTGCTCAGGGAGAGTCTTGATCCTTTCTACATCAAGTCTGTACTTTGCTTGGGATTGCCCCAATCCCAGTGCAAGACCTTACACTTCACCTTGTTGAACTTCATGAAGATTGTACAGATCCATCTCTCAGACCTGTCAAGGTCCCTCCAGATGCCATCCTTTCCCTCCAGTGTGATGACCACACCACATAGTTCTTCTATGTCATTGGCAAACTTGCCAGGAGAGCATTTGATCCCACTGTTCATGTTGTTCACAAAGACATTAAAAAGTGCTGGTTCCAATACCAATCCTTGAGGAATGCCACATGTCACTATTTTCCACTAGGACACTGATACTTGGACTGCAACTCCCTGGCTGTGACCATCCAACCAATTTCTTACCCACCAAATAGTTGATCTGTCAAATCCATATCTCACCAGTGTAGAGACAAGGATGTCATGGGACAGTGTCAAATGCTTTGCACAAGTCCAGGTGGATGATGTCAGTTGGGTGTACCTCTTCTACCCCTGCTCTAACTCCACAGTAGAAGGCCACCAAATTTGCCAGGCATGATTTGCCTTTAGTGAAGCCATGTTGGCTGTCACCAATTACGTCCTTATTTTCCATGTGACCTCCTTTGCCATGACTCTTTTCCCTGCTGCTCTCTACACATTTACTTTTAGCAAAAGGAAGATCTTTCCTACCTCCTAGAACATGCATTCTAAGTAAATCAGGAGAGCAGACATTCTGTTCCCCTGGGTAAAATAACCAACAAGTCTTTCCTCAAGTTCCTGCTGGCCTATGAAGCTCCACTGATTTCAGCAGAATTATACCTTACTTACTGCAGTAGTATCAAAGACAAACCAGTCCCATAGTTTTCTTTATGGTTAAATGATTTATGGTACAAAAAGATAATGGCATCCAGAAAAGAAGTTTTGAATGTGATGCTAAGGGTGACATATCCAAACCAGAAAAGAATAAGGATACCATGGGTACTACCACTCTATCATATCAAGTACTTCAAATACATAAAATATTAAAAGATAATTATGCAACTACAATATCCATGTTTATAGTCATCCATCACACAACTTTCCACTGTATTCCCCATATGTGCTCCCATTTACCTCAGGCAAAAATGCACATGCTTCACTCTGTTTATTCTTGCAGGCAAAGGCAACAAAGTCACACATCAGAGGTTACAAGAGATCCTAACCTAATAGACTACAGATGTTTCATAGAAAGGAAAAATCAAAGAGAGAAAAGATATTCAAATGTCATTGTACCCCAACAGGACACCTTTCTATTGCCAGTTAGCATTCAGAATCTTAGAGACAAATTAAAGATCATTTTCCTATATGTCATATCCTACTGCAAATTATTTTTTACAGCAACTAATTGATGAGAAACTGGAAGTGCATATTATACAGATAAGTGTGAAATCTTCACTTCAAGTTGATTTCTTTCTCCTATTGTGGTTATTTGGAAATGAATCATCTCCTACTCTCTTTTTAGTAACTGCAGACTACTTGCAACTAAAAAGAAAATAGAAAAGGAAGGGAGAACATAAATCAGAAAAAATATAAATAAAGGTTTATTTCAAAATTTATGTTACTTAAAAATACATAAATAAATACAGGACATACTTGTGACCTTTCATCCTGTCATAAGTAGTACTATTATCCCTCCTATGCAAATGTGAAAACTATGACTCACATATCTAATTTGTGTAGCTTGCTGATTCTGTTATGCATTTGATAAAAAGGCTTAATAACTCACTGAGCAGAGTCTCTGCTTGCTTGCACATATTCACAATAGAAATACTGCACTTGGAATACAATAACACATCATCATGTTTCAGTGAAATCCTGTGCTATGTGGCATCAAGATTATAACTTGTTCAAATGCTGTCTTTTGTACTTGTTGCAAAGAAATAAGCTGAGCAGATATACTTGTCCTAGAAAAATTAACCAGGAAAACTCTCTGCCCTCCTTCAATATCTCCCCTCATCAGGTTCATGGTTCAAAATGGAGTAGTGTGGGAACAAAGCTACAATAGTTCACCCTTTTCTCAGCCCATGAACTGTCAAGTCACAGGTGAAAAAAGCATCATACCAAGACAGTTCTGCTTTCTGAGTGTCATGGTTTGTCCCCAGCTGGCAACTAAGTACCACAGAGCCACTCACTCACTCACTCCTGCTACTGCTGGAATGAAGAGAATAATTGGAAAAAAGTATAAATTTTTGGATCAAGATAAGAATAGTTTAATAATTGAACCAAACTGAAAAATAGCAATAATAATAATAATAATAATAATAATAGAGAGAGAGGAACACAACACAGGAAAATTAAGCAATTAACAATACAAGTGCTCACCACTCACTCATCAGTGCTCAGGCCATCTCCAAGCAGTGATTATCCCCTCCCAACCAATTTCTCCCAGTCATATACAGAAAATAATGTTGTATTATATGGAATGTTCATTCAGACCATTTGGGTCGGCTCTTCTGGCTGTACTCCCTCCCTGCTTCTTGTGCACCCTCTCACTGTGAGAGCATGAGACACAAAGTCTCTGATTCACAGTAAGCACTACTTAGCAACAAACAAAATATCAGTGTGTTATCAACAGTATCCTTGTACTAAATCCAAAACACAAGACTGTGCCAGCTACTAAGAAGAAAATGAATTCTATCCCAGCTAAAACCAGGACACTTAGGAAAAAATAAATGGAGCATAAGTTTCTTTATTTTGTGTCTTATAGAGGTGCAATACTTGTAAGGTGCAAACTCAAACATTTGTCAAAGGTATGACAAGGACGAATGCAAGTAAACAACCTAAGCAAGAGTAGCGCTCTGCTTTCTGTCATAAATCTAAACTGAGATTACACCAGCATTCTCCTTAAAATACTCTATTTAGACAATGTCATTATCTTGTAGCAGTCATCTACAGAGCACCATGTGGGTTGAGTTCAAACCACAAGGTTTCTGTAAAGCAGGTATTTGCAAGTGTTAAAGTGAATTTTAGCACCAAAATCAGAATTTGTCCTTTGAACATAAGTTCCCTTACCCAGTAGCTGAGGAAGATGCCTCCCTCGAAATCACAGACATAACTCCTTTCACTGCTGGGTGACCATCACCATGTCACTTCATCAATCACTGCTGCTGCTGCTCCTGTGCCTTCTCTCTCATATGTCCTCATATGAACCTCAAGAACAAGACACCCTGCAAAGAAGATGGAATGCCTGATCTCTCATCTCTCATGAGATCAAAAGGACCTAAGCACAGTTTTTAGCAGAGTGCTTAAACGTCAGATAATAGTTCAGGGGAGACTGGGAGCAAAGATGATGTGAAGGATCTCTGTCCTTAGAAGTTGCTCCATCCAGCTGTGGATAATTAACCATTTACTGAGCCAGAGCAAAGGAACAATGATAATTTCCAGTTCTGCAATTAAGAAATTTTGCTTCCTGAGATGAACTTTAACACTAATGCCTATTCCAATGAACATTATAAATACAAAATATTTAGGATCTAGTGATGCATGGCAGCCAAACAGAAGTATGGAACTTCACATTTTGGAAAGGAGTTGTGATTCTGTGATCAAATACCTAAAACTTTTGGTCAAACTGTTTTTTTGTGGCTACAATGATGACTTGAAGAACTCATGTTGCATCTCAAGGTGATTGTTCCTACCACTCAATAACACCAAATGAGGTTCAGCCTCCATCACTATTTGCAGGGATTTCCAGAACTGCACCTGGTGTTATGAGAAGTTCGACATCAAACTCTTTATGGAATTCAAGTTTTCCAGTGTGCCTTTTCCTTTCCTGTTGTCTTTGCTTAGCCTCTAGCCCTACTTATGTTTTACATCTGTTACATACAAGGTTTAAAGTGTAGTGCTGTCTTACAAAAACAGGCAGCCTTCCATTCTGAAAGTAGCAAGGCACGCTGCACACAGCAAGAAGGCACACAAAAGCTTCAAGAGCATTTTGAGTTATCAATTGTCAAAGACAAATCAAACAAGAAGCAACAATTATGAGCTGGAAGACAGAGGACCTTATTTTCCACTAATTGATACTTACTGGGAAGACAAAATTGAGATTAATTCACTTTGCAGTATCACTTACTTTGGAAAGGTTTGAAAAAACAAAGCCCATGGCATGCCTGTAGGTAATTGCTCTCAGTTGGGTGTGTTCCTAGTGCTTTTGCAAGCACTTTTTGTGAGGACATTGCTTTCATGATTTATATCAGTCTCTAAAATGATCTCCCTACAAATTACTGCAGATATGCTGGTAAAGTGGGCTTCCTCTGCATGTGGAAAAACAGAGGGATAAAGGTTATGAGGAGGTGCACTGGATTTTCATTTTGGCTCCTTTCAGTGGTGCCTCAGCTCTGGCTCATGCTTTTGTAAGGGGGAAAACAGGATATTTGAAGAGCACATCAACAGTTTTCTCTCTTTATTCCCATTTAATATATTTTGTTCAACTTGCCCTGAAAAAAAAAAATAGCAAAAAATAATTCCTAGAATATAACATTATTCATTGCCAAGAAACACCACATTTCTTAGAAAATACTTTTCTAGGATTTAAGGTTCATAAGCTGAGCTGAGAAATTAATCTCTTCTCTGCTTGTCTTCATCATGATTTACAGTATATCTAATATAATTTTTATTAGCCCTTTGAAATCTTCTGCCAGCTTCACACTGTATGCACACTTACCCAGTGGAATACTCCAAAACACTTTTATTTCCTTAGATTTTCTGAATGGCAGAAGCTTCTTCAAGTAAGTTTATTTTAAAATTTTGTATTAACATCAAGCTTATCTCTGTTGATATCAAAATAAAATGCTTGTGTGTGTTAACAAATATATAAAATCATTTAAAATTACCACTGGCTTCTGAATATTAGAAGTATTCTGAGTGCAAATTATCATTGAAGAGTTTAAAAATCAAAATTTATCTGAAAAATATATGTAACAGCTTCTCAGAAAACTCAGGAAAACATGTTAAATTTTTCAGTAATCCTAAGAAAAAGAGATCGTAACTTCTTGATAAAAATTTAAATTTAAAATACTATCTTTAGGACTTATTTGAATTCAAAAATACTGGTTTGGAGACAAGACACACATACATAAAATGCTAAAACGCCGACATTACCACAGCATTGACCACTGTGTCCTTAGCTGACAAGGTGGTCCAGCTTTCAGAGAACACAGACTTCATTGGTTCTTCTTTCCTTGAGCACAAAACAAGCAGATTTAGGCACTTCTGAATGGCATCCATGCATCTGCCTGACAAGGATGTGACCCACTACGTTAGACACCATGAAATGGCAAGGACAAAGCTGTGACATCCTGCCCTTCTCAGCACCTCAGAGGTAACAATGGGTAGAATCATACACTTGATCCTTCTCCCAGTTGCCCTGGAAAAGGATAGTCTTTCTTCAAAAAAAAAGCTGAAAGAGACTGATTTTCTGATTTTAGTTAGGCAACAGCTAGCAACTGTTGAACCTGACCCCAAAGAGTAACTCACCCAGCTGGTCTAGAAAAGTCAGTAGATGTAGCCCTTTTGGGCTTTGGCAAAGTTTTTGATACTGTCTCTTACAGTATCCTTCTGTACAAAATATCCAGCATACATCCATACATGATAGATGAGCAACTGGCTCATGGGTCAGGCACAAAGGGTTATAGTGAAGGAGGTTACATCAGGCTGGTGTCCAGTCACTTGTGGGATTCTGCAGGGCTTCATCCTAGCCCCTGTGCTCTTCAACATCTTCATAAACAATCTGGATGCAGAACTCCAGGAAAAGTAAGTTTGCCAATGACACTAAATTGAGAGAAGCTGTCAACTCCCTTGAAGGCAGGGAGGCCCTGCAAAGAGACCTCAACAAATTAGAGGACTGGGCAATCACCAGCTGTATCTGGCAAGTGCCAGATTCTGCACCTGGGACAGGGCAACCCTGGTTGCATGCACAGACTGGAGAATGAGAGGCTGGAGAGCACTGCTGCAGAAAAATGGCACTTTGAACACCACTCATCAGCGCCCTGATAGCCAGAGGGGCCATCCCTGTCCTGGGGGGAATCAGGCACAGCATCACAGCCAAGCAAAGGAGGGGATTGTCCTGCTCTGCTCTGAGCTGGAGCAGCCTCACCTCCAGTGCTGGGGGCAGTTCTGGGTGCCACAATATAAGAAAGATATTAAGCTATTAGACAGTGTCCAAAGAAGGGCCGTGAGGATGGTGAAGGGCCTTGATGGGAAGACTTCTCCTTGATGAGAAGCAACTGGTATCACTTGGTTTGTTCAGCCTGGAGGAGATTGAGTGGAGACCTCATGGCAGTCTAGAATTTCCTCACGAGGAGAAGCAGAGGGCAGGCACTGATGTCTTCACCCTCATGACCAATGACCAGACCCAAGGAACTGGCCCGAAGCTGAGTCAGGGAAGGTTTAGGTTGGATATGAGGAAAAGGTTTTTCACCCAAAGGGTGATTGAGCACTAGAATGGGTTCCCCAGGGAAGTGATCACAGCACTAAGCCTGACAGAGTTCAAGAGGCATCTGGACAGTATTCTCAAGCACATGGTGTGATTCTTGGGGTATCCTGTGCAGGGCCAGGAGCTGGACTCAAAGATCCTGATGGGTCCCTTGTAACTCAGCATTCAATTATTCTTTGAATTCTGGATGATGACAGACTTAGGTTGAAAACCTTCCTTTACCCTATGAAAACCTCTGGAAAGCAGTCTTTGTTCCTACCAAACCTGTCTGAGATATAGGAGAAAATTCAAGATTCAGTGGGTGATGAAGAAAAAAAACCACATAAATAATAACATGACAATTAAATAATAATAAAATTATTTTCTCCTAAAAATAAACATATTCTATTTATAAAATACATAAATATAAAATATTGATATAAAATACATTAAAAAATCTTTGCAGCAGGAGCAGAAACTCTGAAAAACACATACTCTTACCAAAAAAATCGTCAGTCTCATTTTGTGGAGGCTGAAGTTCATCTAAGCATAATCAAAAAGTTTCTCAGCATCTTTGAAGGTGAAAATCTAAGTGACTATGGATCTCAAATATATCCGGTATACAACTGACAGGTTTATAATTTTGAACCCCAACACCTAAACTCTGTTGGTATCCTGCTAAGATTCCCTCATTAGTTGATATTTTTGTCCAATACAGGATGGTATTTGGGTTGATGTAAGGCAAATTGCACCTCATAAGTAAAGTGTATTGAGATTAAAGGAGTATCTATAGTGACTAAAGACAAGAAAGAGTGAACTCACTAACCTAAACAAACTTCACCAATGACATCCAGAGGTTCCTCCAGAAGGACACAGAAGATTAAAGTCTCAAGGAATGTTCACAAAAGCCAACATATCCCTTTGTGGGAGACATTACCAGGATGATCCATTAGGATGCTGGACACCTAATACTTAAATCTAACTAATCCTTACAGTATATCGCAGCTGGAAATGAACTCACAAGAAGAAAAAGCACACATCTTTCTCGTCCAAGGAAGTCACGGTCCTGAGCAGTCATCTGTCAGCTTCAGCTGCACCTTTTTTTCAGTGCTTTTATCTTGTCTCAGTGTATTCATCCCTAGTGAGCAAATAGCAAAAAGGCAATAAAGTAAAAACACCATAACACAATGACATGACAATCCTTTTGCAGCATGACTTTTGCAACACGTGTAACATCAGGATCTCACTATCAAATAGAGTAAGAAAATACACCAAAGCCTTGCCAGCCATTGGATTTTACATTCTCTTCTTGAAATGTAGCAAAATGTGGCTCCTCAGGGGGCAACAGTTTCTCCCATCAAAAAACAGAATTACCTCTGATATCCAGATGGAAGCTGCAAATACAATTTTAACATCATCCTTTTGGCTTATGAGGTTAAGCTGTTTTCATTAGGGGGCTTTTTCAAGTTAACTTGTCATATACTTTTTCTTAAATTGTGTTAATTTAGGATTGTAATAACAGATACTCTACTCCTGGCCAGCAAAGGGAAGAGGAATTTCCAGAGTCAAGCCCTTTCTGAGAATCAAAAATTCTCTACAGAAAGGGTGAATAACTGTGACTGAAGACACTACTGCTTACTCCTTGTTAATTTTCTCCATGTTCCTTTTGATAAAAAGAACAACTTCACTGTTGCCTGTCAAAAGACAAGACTGAGAATCTGACTAAAAGAGGTGCCAACAAAGATAAATATTCTCAGTGGTACAGGAAAGCCTCACCAGGGGTAAGATAGACAGCTGTTGAAATCAAATCCTCTCTCTTCCTCTCTTTCATCTTTTCATTAGCCAGGCAACGTTTTCAATTTTCCAACCCTAGAAGTTTACAGATGGCTTTCCTAAGGGCTGAAGATTATGACTTTGCCTTGAGAGCCAGCTGATGTATGTGCTCTACCTAAACTTAAAAAAATTATATTCATATCCCAATATTGGTATTATCACTTGGGAAGACCATTATTCAGATTTGACATTCTATTTTCTATGTCTAAGCTGTAAAATTTTAGGAAGTCAGGAAGACACAGCTCATCATTATATTTTTATTAGCTCTCTTCTGGGCAGGGGAGACCTGGAACATATCAGATGAAGTAACTGCATGGCTCTAGGGATGGCACCATGCTGGCACCCACTTTGAGGATCAAGAACTCCTTAGAGATGGGATCTACCTGCAGAGGCTCACAGGCATTGGCATTGCCAGCACACTGAGGAAGGAGATTCTACCACTCTACTCAGCATGAGCAAGGTACCTCTGGGTTCTCAGTACAAAGGAGAAATGGACATACAGAGATAGTCAAGCAAAGGGCCACAAAAATAATTAAGGAACTGGAGCATCTAGTATATGAGGAATGACTGAGATTGCTGGGACAGCTCAGCCTAGAGAAAAGAAGGTGCAGGAGGATCTTATCAATGTGTATACCTGACAGGACCGTGTAAAGAGGATGGAGCCAGCAAATTTAAATAGCATTCAAACATAAGAAAATGCTTCATTAGCTGGTTAAACATTTGAAGAGGTTGCCCAGAGAGGTTGTGGGGTCTCCATATTTGGAGTAACTCAAAACTTGAAAGGACAGTTGTGAGCAACCTGCAGTAGATGACCCTGGTGAGGGTGAGATCACTCCATGATCCCTCCATGATCTCCATAGCTGCCTCCTCACCGCAGCCATACTGTCATGTCTGTGACCTAGGACACTGGCAACATCCTGAGCATTCGCACCAGTAGGGGAGACAGGTTAGGTTCTTTCTTTGCAATGCCCCCCCATCTTCTCCCTTGTAAGGCATATGAAGAACAGATTTGATGAAGACACAGAGAACCAGGTGAACATGCACGCTATGATGATACGCTCAGGTCTGAAGCAGTGGTACAAGTTGCTGTGTGAAAATTACCCTTTAAATATACGATGCGACAATCAAACTGTGCTTGGACAGCTACTGTTGACAAAGCTGTGCATTATATTTGACATTTTTAACATTTATGTAAAAGAATAATTAGAAGTGAAACTACTCATTTGTTCAAAACTCCCCATTATTTCAAATTAAGAGTATTCTTATGGGAACATGAATGATGGCAATTATATCAGCAGAGTTACACTGGACAGATTTCCCTATGATAGATCAAATGTATGTTTCATCACTTCTTGTAAGGGCTGCAAAGGAAATAATTAAAAAGGAATTATTTAAAAGAGAATAGGGCATGAGTCTGAAGGACAGAATAAATAATGCAGTCCTAAAAACAGATCCATATAGGATGCCCATAAAAAGTTTTGGAAATGTAAGCAGGTAGAGACAACGAAATGCTAAATTTGATAAACATGTCAGGAAACAAAATCGCACAGCTGGGTTTATGGAAAGAATCATAAACTCACACTTCACACAGGAGAAAATTGAGACTATTTCCTCATTTGAAAATAAGTGGAGCTTGTCAGATTCTAAATTCTGTAACTTTCAGTCATCTCTAAAATTAACCAAAACACACATTGGAAAATTCTCAAATCATAATCCCTCATTTTCCCTCTCTTTTTGATTTTGGAAATAATTTATTTCTCAAAATAAAATCACATGGATAAATCAAAAAGCCAGATATAACCCTGCCCATTCTGTAGGAATTTTGCTAGTGTCCTCCCACTCCAATAATCAAAGTCAGCCCTTTATTCTGCCACACTGCATTATTTAATTTCATTAATCATGTAATGGGTGGTAATTACTTAGTGTCACATAATGCTCTACTTTTAGTTCTACCAAAGTGGCATTACACTGTAGTTTAGAGGTTATATTTGTCACAGGACAATATATGATGGCTCAGAGTTTTCCATTTCTGAATGCCTTGTGGAACCTATGAGGCCCATAATAAATACTTTACTAGTGCATTCTGAGGATTTCCTAGAAGTATATAACTGTATTTAAGTTATCTATTCGAATCTCCTCCCTTCAGCAAAAGTCAATTTTATGGCCACAATAAATATTTTTCCCTACATTACCATCTATGAGTGGGCAGAATAGTCAGTCTCTGTGGAAATTATTTCTTCAACAAGTGCATCCTTTGTGTATGCCTAACGCTGCCTTTCTGGCATATTAGAGAAATCAGTATTTAACAGGGAGATTGCCAGAGATGACTCTTAAGCTATGTGATCTGTATCTGCACACATGCAGACAGAGACACAGAGACAGCAGCAGGTGGATGACCCTAAACAATTCTCTGCCCTGGCTACTCCAGGAGCCACCAGAGGAACCACCACCCCAAAAAAGACCCATCTCCTCACACAGGAAGGAGCACCAGGACACAAGGGCAGATGAGGGAACACCAAAAATGCCATCAGAGAAATGAGATCTCTCCCTAGACTGTTCCTAGGCTGTCACAGAGGAGCCTTCGCCTCATGGGCCAAGCACAATAAGCAACACCACAGGGGAGCAGCTGCCTGGAGCAATTCCCAGACTATGGGGTGTCACTCCTGGGGATATGGGACACAGTATGGGATGCAGAAGAGTACCTTGGAACTGCACAAAAATGTCCCATGAGATGCTTCAGGGAGGAGGCACAGGCAGGAAAAGGGAGGGATACAGGCCAGCTACTGGATACACTAAGTCTGAGGATGATTCCTAGGAGGCGTTCGTGTGTTCCCAACATGTGTGTGTTGGGTGTCTGTACGTGGGTCTGTATCCACAGCCTGAGTGGTGCTGCAGCCTCAGGGCTCCTATGTCCATGTGCAAACAGCTGGGATGCAGGGAACAGCTACTGGGCAGACTGATTGTCTGATCCAGATGCTCAGTGAGGAGAGCCATATGGTGCACATGTACATATACATACTCCCACTAGCAGATTTTCACCCTGAACAGCCAGAGGGGAACAGGGTGAGGCTGTTGGTGCAGTTTGTGCTTCTGCCAGTGCTGAGTTCATTTCTGTGCTGGTCTCTGGGGCCAAATGTGTGTGTATGCTTATGTGTGGGTTCTGTAAAGGTGTGTGTAGGCTGACTATTGGGCATACAAGATCAGTCTGGCTATTAGTTGGACCTGAGGGCACAGAGCTTCAGCAACCTCCCCTCTGTTGAGCTACTGCATTTGAAAAGCCTAACCAATGACCAAGAATTTAATTTGCAGAGTCAAAATACATAAGAGTTATAAAATGTAAGATTGTATGAACTGAACTGTTCCCCTTACTATATATTTAATTATATCACACACTAACTTCCTCTTGACCCTTATATCATTAACTGTAGTGGTAGTTTTTTTGAACACCTTTCACTCTACTCATTCAATATGTAGCTCCAACTCAGCAAAACGATTAGTTTGTCAAGGATAAAACTATTTGTTTGTCAAGGATTCTCAAACTGAGAATACAGTTAACTACCAAGGACAGTTAATACAGTCCTTAACATACCATCATGAATCTGCTTTCTAGCCTTGCCAGATAAGGAAATTGAATACTATATCACAGAATCCCAGAACTGTCAAGGTTGGAAGAGACCTTAGAGATCATCTAATCCAACCATCAATGTGGTCCAACTGACACTCTTCAGACTTGTTATGCAAACACAAAAGCTATCACTTATAGCTACATTTATCAAACTTTGAAGAGACATCTTATTTTTTACAAGGGCAGAATAACTCAGAGATGATGAAACTTAAAGTACTTTTTTTCAACTAATGGATATAGTATTTGCCACTCCGTAGATTGCCCTTATCTGCAGAGTCACTGTCACAATCTAGGAAGGAGACTCAGGTGATCTGTGAATACAGAAATACTGCAAATTATCAAGACTGTTTAATTTCAGTGAAGAAGGAAAAAGTTGGACAATGACCAACAAGAAAGTATTACTGGTCTTCAACTTCACAAACATTCTTTCATCAGAATCTTGGCTACACAGTCCTACATTATCTGAAATTATTTGAAGAAAGGGTCTCACACATTATTACACTGAAAATGACCTTTACCATCTGAAAGCAATATTCTAAAGATTTATTTCACATTGCCTATGTCCTTGCAAAGTAACACCTACAATAACTTTGCAAAGAGGTGCATCCAACTATCACTCCCCTACCTTGAAATGTTGCTTAATGAGGCCTGTCTAAAACACGCTCAACTCCCAGGGCTTTTTGCCAGCCCTCTCTGCATCTTAAGTTTTCATCTGCACCTGCCAAAAGCTTGATTTATTTGGGCATAATAATTTTTTTGTCTGTGCAATCACTTCTCTGTGAGCAGTCATAAAGTCTTGTGTAGAGCACTCCATTTATCTGGGCATCTGTTTTTAAGGGTTTTTTTAAAGACATTTTAATGTAATTTTAAAGTAACTTTTTAATATACAAAAAGGCCTTCTGATAGTGAGAGTGATACAAATCTGACTATGACATAAGATATGGAGTGAATCTCCTGGCAGCCTTGATTTTTATTCTCTGTCTTGTCAGTCCTTTCCACAGCCAGGCACAGTTGTGTTCAAAGGGCTGAATACCAATTGTGTACAGGCTTACCTTAAACTCATCTGATGGCTTTGGTGCAACAAAAGGCAAGCACAGAGAGAGGCTCCCACACTCTGTGAACATAGCCACAGATGAAAGTCTCTGAGAAAGGCTCAGTTTTAAAGTTTTGTTCCTTCTGCTCTCTGTATGACTATACACGCTATCCTTCAGAAGGGGATAAAGAGGTAGTGTCCTTGACCATGTAAAATCTCTGAGTTCTTGCTTTCATTTCCTCTTGTCCACAGCTTTTACCAGACACAAAAATAACTCCTATTCTAAAGCTCTTCCTAAATGTAATGCTAAATGGCCCTCTCCTAGCAATGAAGGATGCTGAAAATACTCACTGTGGCCATGAAGCAATACATGCTATCTACTGAATGTGCATCTTAATAGCCTACTCTTTCTTCTCCTTCTATTTCACTTTAGAATGAAAAAAAAAGGAATACAAATTCTCTAGACCTACTCCCCTCTCAAAGTTCAGTGACACCCCTTTCCCATTCCCACTTCTTCCTCCCCACCAATTATCAGATATACATTGAAAGATTGTGTGGTCAGTTCCACTACTGCTGCCTGCCCTGAGCAGCACTGGTTCCCATTGCTTGTGGCACAAGCACATCCTAAGACTAAAATGCCCGGGATTCTGCACCTTTTTCGTAGGTTGCAACTTGTTTTTCTCCACTTTTGTCATTACCCATCTTGAAATAGCAGTAGGTGCTCTGCACAGAGTGAGCAGAATAAGTGTGCATCCATGATGAGACAGTGGGAGCAATCACTGCTACTCTGTCACTTTCCTTTTCACCAGATTTTTTTTCTGCCTTACCAGGGATCTCTTCTGATTTCATTAGTGAGACAGTAAATGAGGTAAGTCCTAATAATCAGCCACCAAGCAGTCCTGCACCTCTGTACTCATTTGGAACAATTGATCACGAAAAGGTGTTGGCATAAACAAGCAGTGTGAATTAAGCACCCGGTGACAATGAGTATACAGCTCAAGAGAATGGTTTTGATGTCGTTCTTATCTGTGTTATCACATCCAATAACAATCACACCACATCTACGGGAGAACATCCTTGGAGCTCTGAACAGAAGGTCCTCAGAAAACCCTGAGGATGCATGAGATCCGAGTCATTTCCAAAGGACAATTCTGTTCGCAACCACCCCTCCCAAAGTGTTGCAGTAAAGTTCATCACATTTTATTACAAGGTTCCGTTATCTCTATAATCACTGAGGGCATGGTTTTGCAAAGATCCGTCTCACTACAATAATCAGTCGCGCACTGATCTCCTCTCTGCACCTGCCTTTATCTCGCCAAGTCGGTCTCCCTCGGTTCTCTCTGGTTTTTGCCCCTGGTGCCTATGGTGCTGGGGAAGCGAACATTTTAAGCTCTTTGCCTTCAAGTGCCACCCGCAGGGGAGGGTAACACCGCCCGCTGCCGCCCGCAGGCGCGCCCCGCCGGCCGCTGGGGGCGGCCGCACGGCGCCCGGCCGGCCTGGGAGGAGCGGCGGGCGGCGGGCGCGGGGAGGTTCCTCCCGCCGCTCCTGCGAGCCCAGCCCCTCCTCCGGGCCCGCCCCGCCCGCCGCACACATGTGCCCGCACCCAGCGGCGGGGCGCGCCGTCGGGCCGGGCGGGCGCCGTCGCCTCCCTGACACGGCGGCAGCAGCGCTGCGTCCCTCGGGCGCGGGGAGCGGGTGGCCGCGCTGACACCATGGCTGTCGCCTACCTGCTGGGCAACGCGTCCGCGCCGCTGCTCGCCGGCGCCCTGGAGGTCCCGTTCGCCGCCAACACCTCCGCCTGCCGCCCGCCCGGGCCGCCCTGCCCGGCGTGGGGCAACAGCTCGGCGGCGCTGGGCTGGAACCGCTCCGAGCCCTGCGGCGGCGGCAATGGCAGCGCGGGCGGCGGGCCCTGCGCGCCCGCGGGCGGCGGCCCCTCCGTGGTCACCGCCATCGCCATCATGGCCCTCTACTCTGTGGTCTGCGTCGTGGGGCTCTTCGGCAACTTCTTGGTCATGTATGTCATCGTCAGGTGAGTGCCGCCCTGCCCCGCCCCGCAGCCCACGGGCGCTGCCGTCGGGGCGGAACCCCGCCGCCAGGAGCCGGGATGCAGGATGCTGTCCCGGCAGGGATGCTGCGGTCCCCCTCCGCCGGGCAGCGCGCAGAGGGACACGCTGGGGGGTGCGGACAGCCGCCGGCCCCGCGGGAAAGGGAAGGAGGCTTTTGATAAAGAGCCGGAGCGGGTGATGGGGGAAGAGAAACTTGCGGTGGAGCCTTGAGGGGCAACCGGTCCGTCAGAACCGCTGCATCTTGTCCCAGGATGTTCTAAGGACCCTCCGAGCTGCAGCACCTCTGCGAGCAGCTCTGGCCAACGGGGCCGGTATCCCGCACCTGTCCCCTAGGGAGCGAGGATTTAAAGGGACTGTAGGCACTGCCTGTGAGCGCCTACGGGTACAGGGGTGGTGCGCGGGTATCCGGCACGCATCCACCTGTCTTTCCACCCACCTCTCCCAAATGCACGAACAAAATGTAAATGGCACCGCGGTTAAACGCTCCTCTGTGGCCGTGTTTAGAGATCCACTGCCTCATGTCTACATCTATATGTGTATATCGAAATCCATTTATGTATGTGTATAGACATTCATGCGTATACACATGAATGAATAAGTGTGCCGTGATCGCGACCGCTTTCCGTAATCCCGGCGTTCCGGCTGTGCTGCGGCACTTCGCAACTTTCTCGCCCGCAAGAGAAAAAGCCCCCAGTGGGGCTATTACAGATCAGATCAGGCGCGATAAAGCCATTGCCCGTAAATGAGAGGAAAACGAGTGAGAGGGAGATGGAAGAGGCTCCCAGCCGGCCTGGCAGCGGAGCGGGTGCTTCCGTGGGGGAACACTGCCACCTCCCGGGAGCGACGGGCCGCGAGCGGGACGGCGGGGAGCGGCAGGACGGGGTCGGCTGGGCTCGGCGCCCTTGGTGCTGCTCGTCGTTTCCAAACCAAGCGTGCACTGAGCCCTGGAGAGCCCAGCGGGCGCTTTTAAGGGGGGACGTGGGGATGGCCCGGGGCGCGCTCCGTTCCTATCAAGTCAGCTCCAGCACTTCCCATTTCCCCCCGTCCGGAGCGCCCGTTCTCCCTTTGAGCTCTGCGTTCCCCGGGGAGCCGGGGCCGCCTGGGGTCGTCTCTGGCAGCCCTGGCAAGCCAGCGCAGCGGGTGGCTCTGTGGTGCGTGGGTGCAGCGCAAGCCGTGCCGGCGGGGGTGAGGGTCGCGGTCACGGTGGGGTGTTGCAGCGGGATGGAGGATGATTCCTTCGGCACGTGTTAGGGATGCAAAGCCTGAGCGTCTGACAGACCTAGTGGGAATACAAGTAATATCCATCAGTGGCTCAGACTAGAGCAGTGCAGAAACCTTGTGGGTTTAACTATACTTTGGAGGCTGCATGCCCAGAGCTGGGGAGATTCTCTTCTGTCTTGTGGTTTTGATCAGTCTGAAATTCAAGCTGTCCGTGGGAAGAGACATCTGCAGAAAGGCTTCTGAGTGGGGGCATGACTGCAATCACTGTAGCAGTGCTGAATGCATTCCTCTGGGAGGAAAAGCAGATGCACAGTGTAACAGAGGCAGGGTAGCTGTCAGCAGAGAAATATGCCACAGGTTGTCCCTGGAATTATGTATTTATTATCCTGGGCATAACCCTTACTAGGTTCATATTTCTTACAATAATTAATTAAATTACACTTGCACCACAAAGCCAAATCGAATGAGGCACTTCTATTTAGATTTCTATCTAAAGAAAGCATCTTTCCCTGAGATGACGGCTTGAAAACAAAAGCCAGAAGCAATAGGAGAAAGCAAAAATATATATTTAATTTTACAGAGGAAAACGCAAATTAAGTGGCTTGTCCAAAACCATCAGGAATTTTATTGCAAACCCCACATCTCCTGTGAAAGAACAGCTTTTGGTATGACATAATTCCTTCTCGATTAATACCAACACAGCTGTTGAGCAATTGGGGTGACAAGGAATTTACATGCTAATGGCTGAACAGGATCTGTGCTTTAAGCAACACAAAAATACATTCCCTTTCTGTGCTGCTCTGTAGGTGTAGTGTATCTGATCAGCAATAGGGAACTCAGTGATTTAGTTCCTATTGCAAGCTGTATTAGCTTGACAGTGTTCCAAATCATAAATATGAACCTATGAAATGGTGATCCTATGTGCTCACATTCATCCCTCCTTGCATCCAACTACAAGTAAGAGGCCAAAGTTTCACTGGATTGAATTTGTCATCATGTAAAACTCTCCTTCTTTATCTGCCTTTCCCATCATGTCTGCTCAGGAAAAGCAAAACATTAAACTTGCAATTAATCAGGAGAAGAATTGAGGCTACTAAAATTTAAGATTTTAAAGTAATATTGGCACCTAGTTTGTCTTGAAAAATACTAGGAGTTGGGAGGTAGGTGCTTGCATATTTGAAACGGTCCTACTCACCTTTTAGAGTCCAGCCCCAGAGAAAGCAGCAGTGACTTCAGATTGAGTCTGCAGCGTGCTAACACCTCGTGCTGGAGATGTTTCTTTGGAAATAGTTTTCAAATAATTATATAATTCTTACCAACATTATTACTCATAAATTTTTTCACATGAGGCTAATCCAGGGGTTTGGAGTCAGAGCTGTGCAAGTGCTAGCCTGACAGGGAACTATCACTGTCACTTCACAATGCCACCCTGCCACAATGCTATCCCTCATGGGACAAACAGAGGCCAGAAAGCAGATATGTGCAAGGAGGAGTTAGAAATGTATTGTGATTATCAATGTGAAAAGAAGGGTCTTTGTGCAAAGCAGGTCTATGGATTTCCAATTTATGCACATTATGTTTTAATTAATGCCTTCTCATCCACCCTCTTCATTCTTCCAGATGGTTTCTGTTCAGCTGAATGCTTTCATCCTTGAATTAATATTTACGTGTTGTATATGTAATGTGCGAGGCTTAACCTCATGTTACTAACACTGAGCTCTTTCCTTTCTCAAGCACCAAAAAATACCTTGAAGTGACAGCAGTGGGAGTTTAATAGGTTTTAGTGCCAGCCATGAATTTCCTGTAATCAGAAAAATCTGTAAATAATTTTTATTCTCTGTTTTCCTCGTGTGCTTTGTGTAAGCGTAAATTACTAATATGAACACAATGTTGTTATGGCTAGATCAAATGCTACTTCTAACTGCTGCAGAGTACAGGAGGACAGTGTACAATTAGTACAATGTGGCATTGAATTGATTTACAGGGTAATCCAAAGGCTTTTCCAGCTTTGTCATCGAGTTGGTGGGATATTTTTCTCACAATTAGAATGGAAATAAGAATATGCCTCATAATTAAGGCAATATGCTAGAAAGCTGCAATAGATCCTAGATGAAAATCTTAAGCATTGCAGGTCTGGAAGAGAGGAGTAGCTCGAAGAGGCCTCATTCCTCCACGATCCAAGTGCTCTGGGAGACCTTTAATTCCACCAATAGCCACTGAAGTCAGTCAAGTGCAGAGGGATTCCTCATTTGTTTTGCTATAAATTTTTCACATATCATAAACAAAGGAACCTCAGGTTCCCCGCAGTCTTTTGTAGAGGAAGATCTTTTTTCATTGAATGAATTATTACACTGCTTTAAAGGAAAAAAAAAAAAAAACGGCAAACAGAGAAAGAAATTGAAGAAGTCCTCTCTCTGAAATTAGGGCAAATCTTTCTATGTGTCTCAAAACATCCTCTTAATAGTGTTTTCAACAAAAAGAACTGTGACTGAAGCATCATCCAATCTGGAAAGACTGTGCAGTACTGAAAACTCTGGTTAGTTCAGCTGAGCTCACTCACAATTCAGAAAAACTGTTTTATTAAGTAGAACAGACTTAGAGTTGAAATTTCAGTTGTAGAAATAATTGATATTACCAGAAGAAAAAATATTCTTACACAGGTGCACAAAAGCGTGAAGTCTTTTTAGAGGAAAAAAATCTAAAAATAATCACAAGCTTGAAAGTGGGTGAAGCTAGACAAGTGTTTCTAAAAAATAAGTTCTTTGCAAGGTGACATGGTGTTATGGCTGCAGATGTGTGGTGGACTTCAGCATCTTTTGTAGCAGCATAGATCAGGGAGCTTAAAAAATGAGAGGTGCACAAAATTCCTGCTTTTCTTTCCTGTCCACAGCCTCATGAACTTCTCATTTGCGCAGCACTGCTTGTGTGAGTGTGTGTCCTGCCTGTTCCACTGACTGCAAAGGCTCCACTCCCGTAGTAGGAGCTGAAAGCCTCAGCAGCCTTACCCAGTCATGTCAATTATGAATTAATACAGCTCACAGCACCAGCCAGAGAAGACCTGGGGACAGAACTGTGGGAGCACTGCTGGGAGGAGCAGCAGAGAAGCTGAATTAAATCAGCAGCATAGCAAGGGGGTGACCCTCAGCATCCTGCCTTACAGAAAGGCAGGTGTCCCTGTTTGCATACTGTTTGTTACTGAGTTTACCAACCTTTGCTAGTGGGTAAATGTTTAACTAGCAAGCAGCTCCCCTCCCTTCCCCAAGTTGAAGGAAAGCAGACAGATAAAATGAAATGTATAGCTTTATATTATTTTTTTAATTATTTTTTTCCAGATATGATGAAAATGTGACCAAAAACACATGAGGCTGCAGCCTGGGGGTAACACCCATCTCACTGAGGAAGCAGAGGCACCTGAGGGATGAGAGCTCTGCAGCCCCAGACTCATCTCCAGACCCTGTGCCTGGCCGCAGTCCCAGTGAACTCCTGCACACAGGATGCATGCCAGGCCCAGGTGCACAGACCCTCTGGCTCTGCTCATGCCTACCACCAGGCAGTTCTGGGCAGAAAACAACCCTGCTCACTCAATTTGCCTGTAAAAAGCTGTTTGATCCCACTGTTCTTTTCCTGGAGTGACATTATGGTAATGGCTCCCATGAAAAAAATAATGTAAAACACTTCCTGACTTTTTTTTTTTTTAGAATTTCTTTTTAAAAATAATCAAAAATTGCCAACTTTTCAAGGCTTCAGTAAGGGTAGAAAATACTGTATGCACATATTGCTTATACTACATGATTACTAGCAAACTAATGACTAATGAGTGATTTAGCAAACACAATCCTGAAGTACTGCTTTGTTTAATTTACAGTGTTTTCCCAAACCATCAAGCATAACTTTTGCTCAACACTGTGGATGAGCATTTATAACTCTTCTACATCAAAAGGTGACATATTTACAAAAATCTCAAACATAACATGATACAAGTCCAAAAATCTCAAACATAACATGATACAAGTCCAAATGTCTCAGAATCAAAATTTAGCTTCTAGCCTCTTTTCCAGTCATAGCCAGCAGCTGGTGTTTAGTCACAGAGTGGAAAAAATAGGGGCAACACTGTGTGAGTATCATTCTAATCGACTGCAGAGAGACTTTCTGAGCTGCAGTTTGCATCAGCATTTATTCAGTAGCTTTTTGTGGATGTTTCTGACATGCAATACTCCCCAAAAAAATGAGGATCAAAAATAAGATTAGGTAACAAAGATTCCCACTACTAAACACAGCTGCTTCAAAACAAACATTTGAAGCATTTTAATTATTCTATTTTGGTTATTTTTAAGCTCAGGTTGTTGTAGAGATCTTCATTAACATGCATTTTCAAAAAATTATTTATTTTCATTATGATTCCAGGTGAAAACAAGTTTTCTATGCTTGATAAATCGCTTCAAAATCCACTCTTGTAACTATTTTTTTAAAAAATCCAAAAGCAACTGTTTTCTGAATTGTTGTGCTTAAGCTGATCTCAAAGAAAGCTCTTTTTATAACCATCTGTGTCTTCTTTGGTTTTTATAATGAAGTTTGGGTTTATGGTATTGAAAGTGGGAATATTGTCATTATCTTTCAAAGACCTCTAGTCCCTTTTGGAAGTGGGCTTTTAATGGCATTCACAATCAAGGAGTTCCCCAGCTTAGCTGAGTTGTGATAAGCGTTCTCATTCATCCATTTATTGTTAAACACTTCTAAATTTTATTTATATTTCCCTTTGAATTTACATGATGAAAAAAGGTAGGCATGACACACCATAGCTAATCAAATAACTGTGAAGGACATGAAATAGATTTTTTCCACCTTCTTACTGAGAAGTGTTCAATTATCAGCTATAAGATCTTATATCTCAGATCAGGACTAAAACTTCAGAACAAAAATGTTTGTGTAAAATGGAACGTCTTCTCCTTGTCATGTTGTGTGGAGCAGTTCCAACTGAGTGAAGTCTCTTTTTTAAAGGGGAACAGGGAGCAGCAGTTGCCACAGTGCTAATCTTCAGCCCTGGGATGTGCTGCCCATATAGAAAAATCATCTAAGGAGCCAATTACCCAAATCACTCTCATAAGGATGTGGTCTTAGTAACTCCCTCAGAGCTGCACTTTCAAACACAATCTTATCCTTGTCATGTAGAGACTGAGTCCATGATTTTCAGTGCTTTTGGTCTTCTCACATGACACATGTGCTCCTTCTTCCTGCCATGCCAGCTTTTGCCTGCTTTCCCCTTCTCCCCACATCATAGGCAAACCTTCCTCTGCATTTATTCTCTCTGTAGTTTGTTTGTCTCGCCTCTGTCACTCCTTTCCAGATCACACTCAACAGTTTCACCAGAAGATCCCAATCTCCTGCATGCGAGAGGCCATACCTTGTACACCTAGTTACTGGTCTGTGCAGTCTGTGTATGGCCTGGCCTCCAGCCCCATGCCACCTCCCTGCTACCCTCTGACCAGGGGGATTGGTTGCCTGCCGTTCCCTACCACATCTTTAGGGATCTCACATCTGCTAGAGTTAAAACTGTCTTCAAAGGCTTCCCTGCCAGCTTCCCTGCTGACCAGGGATATTTCATGTACGGTCCTTATCTCAGGTGATCAGTCTACATGTCAGGAGGAGAGTACCAGCACCTGGAAACCAGACAAAGTAGCTGATAACTTGTCCCCTCTAGAAAAATGTCACCACAGTTATCAGAGGTGTAGTCAGCAGTTTTACTCTCAATCACACTTCCCTGAAGGCAGAGGGAGAAAAGTCAAATTGAATATACTGACAGTTTTCTTTTATATGTCTTTCTAGCAAAGCAAAACCTTCAACAATAAGCACCTGCTGCTGGATAATGGCAATATATTGAAGTTAACCTTTTTAGTACCATTGATTTATTTCAGAGAGATATGTTACAGAATAACCATGAAAGCAGCGACTTTTATTGGAGACCCATATATGCCTCAGCACCAGGCAAACAGAGACTCAAATAAAAGTGCTTTGACAAACAGACCAGATTAAGTTCTGAAATAATTGGCAGGTAATTCCCCCCATTCAACTAGGCTGGAAGGGAAGAAAGTGTACCAGCAGATGACTGTTTGGGCCCTGGAGCATACTTATTACTGTAATTTGTTTTTTATCATTAAGTAGCTTTTTATGATGTCTGGGAAAAGAAGAAGAAATTAGGAGTTATAAGACATGACATCCTAAATATTTTTGTGGCTAGTGATATACCTATACCTGTTCTTGACTGGTTCTCCATCCCTTTTTGAAAAAAAAGATGGCATCTCATCAGCTTTATTTTGTATTTTTCACATTTATGTAACTTTAAAAGGCATAAAATAATAGAAAATCATATAATAATTGCCTGTTAGGACTACTGTGAAGTTTGTGTGTTCTGTCTGAAGTAATCTCCTTGCTTATTAATCCCCTCAGTCAGACATCAAGGGAAATGACCAGCCTTCCTCCTGAAAATAGCTATTTTTCCTAAAAGAAAAAAGCTTGTTTTATTTTATCTAGGTAGGGACTAAACTCACTGGCTCAAGCTAAATAGCAGAAAGATGACTTCTATATGATGCCTTTTAGTAGCTAAAAAATAAAATCAGGAAGAGCCACAAAGACAGCAGCAAGTCATTTTTAGTTCAGAGTCCAGCACAGGAAAGAGGATGAGTCAGATGCCCTCACAACTCTCTTGGTGCCACACCATTTCCCAAAAGACTGGCCCTGAAGTCTAAAGGTGACTCTGCCTAAAAGGCTTTTGTTTAGCTCACCCTCTCACAAAGCTGAAGTATGAGATAAATTCCTGCTGGGTTCTGAGTACAAGAGAAATGGCCCTGAGGTGGTGCTGCTTCCCAGGAGATGATGTGCTCTACTTGCTTCTCCTGCATCCTGTAAGCAAATACTGATGGATCTACACATGCCTTGGCACGGTCCTGATGAGAGGAAGGGATAAGCTGGGAAGGCAAAGATGCTAACAAGGTAACTCAAGGGAAGTAAACTTTGATGACATTCTTGCCAAAGTTTGTACTATGGAGGAGAATAATGTGACAAAGCAGTGGGAAAACAAATTGTTGGGGAGAAAAGAGGTAGCAACTGAAGCAACTACAGTCCAGCAGTTCCCTGCCCTGTGCTCAAGTCCACACTGACCACATATATACTCAGACTCCTTCAGAAAATGAACATCTCCTTGCCAGTGAGTGAAGAGAGAAAACTGCTCCATAACAATGTATGTGAAGCATGACCAAGTATGTCAAATAACTAAACTCTTTGATTTTAGATCTACTGCACTCCCTCAGTATGTCATGCCTTGACACCTAAGTATTGCCTAATATTTTTCATCTCTAACTAAACCACCGTGACAGATCACAGCAGTGACTGGGTAGTGCTGTACTGGGAGTCAGGATGCAAGACTTCAACAGGAGAGCACAGCAACTGCCTCTGTCTTTCTTAAAGGCAGTAAAGGCTTCCTCACTGCCCCATTTCAGCTTTTCCCCCCAAACTCAGGGTGGGTTCAGGAAGTCAGTGAATGTGATATAAATTGCATAATTTCATTGCAACCAAATGTGAACACTTGCAGCTCTACTGTTGTACCTGCTCAAGGTTTTGTTTAGTTTTTCAATTTGTTGTTGGTTTGGTTTCACTCAGGGCTTACTATGTTTAGATTACAGCCTTGTAAGATCTGTGTAAGATCTCTTCAGTAGAACATACATCAAAAGAATGCAGAGGTTGTTAACCACAAGATGGCACCTCCACCTATCAAGGTTGTGCATAAATTTATGGTGCTTGTAGCCAGAGATTAAATTTAATGGCTTAAGGAATAAGCATTCAGAAGAACTCATGAATAGAAAAATCAGAGATTTAAGTTTTCAGGCTGATTAAATCATGTGCTCGCAGGCAGAAAGGTTAGACCTATCCAGAATATATATGACTTCAAAACTTTTAACAGGTTACAGCCTGTCACAGCACGTGTAGCAGCTGTGGCTGAGATACAGTATGGGTCTTTCATTCTATAGAGATCCATTAACATGGGAAGAAAAGAAAAGGATAATAAAATAGATGGATATCAGTGAAGTCCATCATTTGTGACCCTTCAGCTCAAAGGTACTTTCCAAAATGTGGCTTGAGAGACTTAATTTCAGTGTCAAATATTAAAACTGGATTGGCAGACAGAAAATTTTTGAGGGTTTTTACAGACCACCCTGAAAATGTCATAACTTTCTTAAAAGTCTTAAAGGCTCAAGAAAAATTGAAAGTACCTGATATCTCAAAAAAGCATACAAAAAAAATCCCTTTTTCCTACTGTTCTTGAGTTGCATATACAAGGTGTGCCAGGACAATCATGGGGGAAAAATTAATTTAAACTGATTAAACTAGGCATGCTTCACCTGTTTTTATTCTTCCCACCCAAGGCAACCTCAACTAATCTAATGTATGCACATAATGATTCTTCATTTGTTTAACAAGTCATTTATGCAAGAAGAACATGAATTTGAAATGCTAACCTAATATGCAGAATCAAGAAGAGTTTATGTCAGGTTGTCTGTATGCAAGACCTAACTGTTGGCTGTTGTTTCTTTCAGCAGCCAAACCATTTTTGAGAGTGACTGCTTTCTGCAGTGAATCTCCAGTGATTTTGTCCAGTTTTTCATGTATTTTGCACTGAACTTAAACATAGATCTTGAAGTAGTCTTTGTCTCCAATTTAGCATTCTGTAGGCAAAACCTTGCATGCCTTTGTGTTGCTGAAAGTAATTATTACCAGTCTGTCACTGACCTGCTTATTTCCTAGGTGGAAAAGACTGTTTCTGCTTTCCTCCTCATTGATATTTTATGGTAGAAAAACTGCATTGGGCAGTTAGAAGGGGTATGCTAGTAGGTGCCAGTATTATAATATGTGTAATTAATTTGGGTATATATCAAGAGCAGTATTGTGCTAAATATTCACAAAAAGCCCCTGAATCATCACATTCTATTAGTCTTTTCACTACAGAGTTGTGAAATAAAAGTAAGGCCACTCAAAGCCAACTTCTGTCTTCACTTGCAGCCTTGATCATTGTCATCCAAAATTTAATACACTTGATGTTTTAGATGCTGAAATTTCAATGTAATCTAAATACCAGTATTCAGATTTTCATGAGTTTGCAATTAATATTTTTTTCTCTACATATCTGTTAACTTTTAGATTCTCTAGTGAGTTTGAATGAAAATGTGAAAGCAGTCTCTTAAAAGATTGCATTAAAAAATTTTGGTATTGCATTATAAATTTTGGTATTACCAAGTCCCTCTCAACTGTAGAAATCTTGTCACATATAAATCAATATCTGGATAATGGAAATGTTTGTTCTGCTTTTTCAAATAGGTAGACTGATACCTTAGCAAAAGGTGTAGTAACAGCTAGGATCAAGACTTTGAAAAGCTCCATTTCGATTGACTGTTACTTTTCATGCTGTTAAAATTACATTTAATCAATTGCTTTGGTATTTATTTGTTCATGTCAAAAAATAATCCTGGGAACACTGACAATCTACTTATTTAGAAAAATATGTGTTTTACAAAATGTACCTTGCAGAAATAAACCCCTTATAAAATCTTTAAGTATTCTGTACAGAGAAATGCCCAAATCCCATAGAGTTCACTGAAAAGAATATTGTAAATTTCAATAGGCTTTTGTTGATTAGGTAGTTGTGGAGGTAAATACTTTCTATCACCATGAGAGCTCTGCCTCTATTCATTGTAAGAACAGCATGCTTAGAAGTACAAAAAGTATAGCATACATCAAGCAAAACCCTTCACCATTGGTCTGCAGAGGGTATTAAACAAAGTAAGTCCAAGAACTTTTAAACTCAAACTGACAATGAAACTGAAAACTGTAGCATTTAAGTGGGAAACTGAAACATATGCAGCATTTAAGTGGGATAAGATCCATGCCCAGTGAAGAAATTTCTATTCTATTCTATTCTATTCTATTCTATTCTATTCTATTCTATTCTATTCTATTCTATTCTATTCTATTTATTCAGAGCATTTTTCTGTCCATGGTCTGTCATGCTAACCTGAAAGTCATTTACATATGGGTTCATGCTTTGGAAGCTTTTGCTGGGTCAGGCATTCCTTTCGAATCATAATGGCTTTAACTACTGATGACAAAACGTTGTTGCTAATATCTGACCACACGCTCTCCAGACACACCTGTCCCGGAATCATGTGTGATGGCAGCAGCACTGAGCAGCATTCCCAAGGTGCTTTCTTGCCCAGCTGTAAAGAAGGCAAGCAATCATCTAAGGTCTGAGCAGGGATCAGCAGCCCAGGTGAGGGCACAGAATCCTCATCACCTTTGCTTGTTTGTGCAGAGCTGAGAGCCACTGCCCCTCTGTCGCTGTCCCAGCCTGAGCAGGTCAGGTGGGAGCAAGCTGGATATGTCTGCCCACAACATCTTCAGGTTAGCTCTGCACACACCTTCAGCTACTCTTGGATATCTCAGACCTTTGGAGACATACTTATTTTGATAAACCACAGGGCTTAGTACTAGATAATAGTAAAAGCAAAATATAAATATTGCTGCTTTCATTCTCATCTGGAAGATTCTCCAGCAAATTGCCCAAGAAATATTTTCTCCTCCCTCCAAACAGTTTTTAGAGCTGTAGCTTTTATTGTGTGCCTCTCCCACACTGCAATCCTGTACATTTTTTCCAGTTTCCTGGAGAGAGAGTTGTAGATGCTTACAGCATCTATGTTAGTTACAGACTTGTTATATAAATGGAGTGAGAAAAGTTTTTGCAGGACTTTCAGAATATGGACTTTATTTACAACTTGAAAGTATCATATTCAGATCATACCTTTTCAAGGCAGCAGTCAAGGTAGAGTTTGGATCTACTTGAAAATCTGTTTTTAAAAACCACCTTATATTGAAATTAGTATTGTTAGTATCTTCTCATGCACAGTGCTAAAAATGAGAGAACAGATCCAGTACCAATTACTTCACATGTTAATCATAAAGCTTTCTCGGTCCATTCAACATGAAGTCTGCTCTTCTGCCAAAGAAAAGTTCCAAATGCACATTTCCTACAGAATTCTTTCATTGGGATTTTTTGCAAATGACTCATGTTCTGAAGAGATCTAACTCAGAGAGATAAAACCCATGAAATAGTGTATTTTACATTTTGTTCTTCCCTAGCAGGTTCCCCGGCAGGTCTTTTGAAATGAGCTATTCCTCCTGAAAAGAACTCTATAAATTGTAAAATGTTTGATCAAACACTCTGCTTATTAGTTTTGCGGAACAGGAAGGAAGTTTCATCAAAAGAGCAAGCCATCTGACCCAGCAAAATCCAAGCTGCCACAAGGTCCAGCAACCTGAGCAGCCATCAGGGCAGCATGGACAGGAACATTACTTAAATTGAAACATTTTTTGTACCACTGCAAAAGTACAGCATTCACATAAAAAGTGGGTCTCAAGTGCTGCTCATTTTGAATTATATTATTACTACTCCACAACCTACAAATAAATTTTCTATTTCTACAGAACATAGTTATGATATTTGGCATGACATCAGCAGGTACAGAAAATCTGTCCACGTAGTACAGTGTCTGATCTGTAAACATACAATTTTTTCAGCTTCTGAATTATTTAGCATCTATAATATTGTTTCTTCTATGTGTGTCTTTTCCTTCTGCACAAGTTAAATTAATCTTTTCTTCCTTACACCCTTTAGCTGATGTCTCACTGGAATGCCAACATATAGGTGGATCATAGCATGCTCATTTGGTTAAAAGCAGAAAATGTGATCTTTGACAGTATCTAGCACATTATTTTATAGGAGCTTCCTATAGATGATGCACTGAATTCAGTTTTATTTAACAAAGTCAATTGTGATCATTCACATGCTCTGCCAATTTTTCTTTTCTAGGTACACGAAAATGAAGACTGCCACCAACATCTATATTTTCAATCTTGCATTGGCAGATGCCCTAGCCACAAGTACTCTGCCATTCCAGAGTGTGAATTACTTGATGGGAACCTGGCCTTTTGGTACCATCCTTTGTAAGATTGTCATATCCATAGACTACTACAATATGTTCACCAGTATCTTCACACTCTGCACCATGAGTGTGGATCGCTATGTGGCTGTTTGCCACCCAGTCAAGGCCCTTGATTTCCGTACCCCCCGAAATGCCAAAATTATCAATGTCTGCAACTGGATTCTTTCCTCTGCCATTGGCCTGCCAGTTATGTTCATGGCAACTACTAAATACAGGCATGGTAAGTCTGGCTTTCATTCCTAAACTGAGTACTCAACGTTTAAACTCCTTTCTGCATTGTTTCACTGTAGTATAGAGGCATTGAATTAACTGCTGACTTCCAACCCATGTAAAGCAAGTATCAGTGCAAATGAGCCACTTCAGCAGTTTTGCATTTGCTGTAGTTCACTGGACAAGCAATGCATGTGGCCTGTGTTTTACAACAAGCAGCTTCAGCTTCTTCTGTGGGCCCATGCAAGTCCTGCTGGGACACTCGGTTACTGTAGTGTTTGGAAAAGCATCTGTGCCTGCCTGTCTTCTCCTGTGGGGCAATTCTGCATTACCCTGTAGCACAGGAGCCTGTGCTTTACCCAGGATACTCCCACTGGGAAGCAGGCAGTCATAGATATGTTACACCCTGTCTGACAGGACATGATACAGAACAGAGAGCACGTTCTGAACCAGTGGTGCTCCAAGACCTTCCATAAAGGGACAGTGACAGCATGTCAACACAAGTCGAGACCCTCCCTACCAAGTGTTGTGTCGTTCTTTTCCCCATTGCCCTGAAATGCCCAAACTCTTAGCATATATGGTGGCTTAATGTTCTAGTTTAGGGCAAATTTTGAGAAAACCTCCGGAAGGAGCCCCCAGAAAACAAAACCCCCACAATTCCTCCCCCCACCACCAGGTTCGGGAAGAATTTCCTCAGAGGAAAAGTGGAAAAAACTGTTTATTAATCAAACAAAACACTCCCCAACACAAGAGAAGAAAATGGAACAGCCCCAGATGACAAAAAGACCTCTTTCACCTGTGTGAGAGAATGACAAACTCAGAAAGTCTCTCCTATGAGTGGTATCAGTCTTCAGTGCTGGGGATGACTGCTGCAGATCACAAATTGCAGACTCCTGATGTTCCTTGGTGTTTCCCAGGTCCCGGTCCAGAACAGGTTCAGATGGTATACAAAAAGGGAAAGAAAGAAAGAACAAAAAAACAGTCCAGGGAAAGAGATGGGACTGTCTAACTAAACTAACTAATAAGCAAAAGCAAAAGCCAGCAAAGCTAAAGCCAGCAAGCCAAGCAAGCAAAGCAAAAACCAGTCCGAGTCTGCAAACCCAGCCTCCGAAGCACAGACAATGGGGGAGGGGAGCCAACTGATAAGTAGACAAAACAAACCTTCACTTAAACAGAACACACGATTGGGGATACAAGCACCATAACATCACCCCAGGACACTTATCAATCTTTCTTTTCACCATGTTTTATACTGGAAGTGAAAATAAGTCAAAGTTTAAGCATATATGACAAATCAGCTCTTTTCCTTGTTTAGTATACATTAAATTCCAAGCCATAACATGCAAACGAGAACATGTTAATTTGGTTTTCTTTTCCTAATTCAGGCTTCATGCATGTTTTGCAGCACTCTGTCCTACCAATGTTTGTGCAAATGACAGGTCACATATTGCTTCGTTTTACATGTTTACTTAGGTGTAAATTCTTCATATATTTGCCGATGATATTTAATTAAAGAAAGGTTAAAGAAAAGCAAATAAAAACTGACCTGCATGCTCTTCTCTGCTGTTTTCCTTTTCCTCAGGTTCAATTGACTGCACACTTACATTCTCCCACCCTGCTTGGTACTGGGAGAACCTCCTGAAAATCTGTGTGTTCATCTTTGCCTTCATCATGCCAGTCCTGATCATTACCGTGTGTTACGGGCTGATGATTTTACGCCTGAAGAGCGTTCGCATGTTATCCGGCTCCAAAGAGAAGGATAGGAACCTGCGGAGGATCACAAGGATGGTTCTCGTGGTGGTGGCAGTGTTTATTGTCTGCTGGACTCCCATCCACATTTATGTTATCATTAAAGCCCTGGTCAACATCCCAGAAACTACTTTCCAGACTGTCTCCTGGCACTTCTGTATTGCCCTAGGGTATACAAATAGCTGCCTTAATCCAGTCCTTTATGCATTTCTAGATGAGAATTTCAAAAGGTGTTTCAGAGAGTTCTGCATCCCCACTTCCTCAACCATTGAGCAGCAAAACTCCACCCGAGTCCGACAAAACACTCGTGACCATGCTTCCACTGCCAACACTGTGGATAGGACTAACCATCAGGTATGACTAGCAGTGGAGATGTCATCTCTGGATCCAGGCCACCAGCTTGGAGATGACATGTGTTCTGAAGTTACTGCTTACACTGATTTGTAGCTTTTGGAATGTCTGAACACTTTCAAAGTTATATTTGAAACTGGTGTATGCATACACAGAGATCCCAGTCCTGCATGGTGCTAATTTTTCTCTGTCCTGCTTGATGCTCAGAAGCCAAGGGTTCTAAAGGGTACCTTGAGTGACTGGGTCCAGCGTGCATGCATGTACAGAGCACATAAAACTGTTTCACTTACAGGATGTTTGCAACAGGTTGAAAATTAATCACAGATTTCCCTGTTCATACTCCTTGTCTGCTGATGGAGACAGGAGTGGGACGGAATACAGATCTTTCTTCTTCTCCCATTGCAACAGTGAATAAAAAGATAAAAAATTGTGCTTGTTCACTTTTGATTGATGTACAAAGAAGGCCTACCTGGCCTTGTTTGTCCTGAAAGTCATGCAAGAGATAGACTGTCTACATACAGTCCTTGTGTCAGATAATTATGTGGTGAATAAGGTGGGGCTAGATATTTATGTATGTATATGTATATATATATATATATAAAAATACATACACATATGTTAAATATTAATGTGCCATTTTGCCATTTCAGGCATACCAAGAAAATACCTTTTCCATGTAGAAAAAGCCTTTAAGAAGTAGGGATTTTATGGCACATCAGATAACAAGAGCTGTTTGTTGATGGGTTTTTTTAATTCAGTCTATTTTTGCATAGTTTTTGTGAAGAAGCTCTTTTGTACATGTTCAGTATCCATTGTCCTGTGCTTAGTCTGAGAATTTCCAAGCTCCATCTCTCAGCAAAACATGAAAGCAAATCTTAACATTCATGAAAGTAATTCAAGCACATCACAAGCACTAGAAGTTTGAGTTGTCTCTGTAATTCCTTAAAAATAAGAACAAAAGCCTAATTCATTCCTTGCCATGTCACCTTTCAGCAATATACTTACGTTGCTCATGCAACAGTTTCTCACTGCTGCCACTTCAGCCACAAGCTGGCTGCCTCCTCGAGGTGCAGAACTCGCTGGCTTCTTGTGAAAGCAGCTACCTGCCTGGCACTCAGCTGCTACCAGATAGCCCAAATAAGAGTATTCCCATCTCCAAGGAGACTAAACAGTATTTGCACCACAAAAGAGGAGAGGAGTCTAAAGGGAGAAGGGCTAAAGCGAGAAGCTTTATTAAGCATCAACAATTGGTGTTGTTCACCAGTGTCTGATTCATACTGATTCATGCCAAACTGTGGCCTGTGAAACCGGCACCTTCTCAGTCTGGTGGTGAAGCAGAACCACCAAACTTGGCATAGGCGCACCTATGTATGTATGTATGTATGTATGTATGTATGTATTGTAGTATTTACTAGGTGCAGCAAATTACTACATTCATCTGTTAATAATGCATTTGTAATCCTCAGTGGAGTCAATTTTGTGCATGTATCTGACAACAAGATTGTATTTCTGTCTAGTACAATTCTAGCTTTTTAGAGTGCAGTGTGTATGCACCCATTTTCTATATTTAGTGTCTTTATATTACTTCTAGGAGAGCTGTAGCCTTCCAAACTTCTACCCAAAAGATTAATGTGGTACTTCCTAGAGGCTGAGTGAAATAAAATCTGTTTCCCTGAGCACTGACAAAACACAGAATAGAAGATGATGTTTCCCAGAAAGATGTTTCAGCCTACACCACCAAGAGACGCAGCCTGCTGGGGCAGGGATGGAGCAAGCCAGTGAAGTGACCTTGAGAGTGGCAATAAGGAGGAAGCTAGTCCTGTAGTTGGGTTCTTTGCTGGTTAGGGGTGGTTTGTTTGTTTGTTTGTTTGTTTGTTTGTTTGTTTGTTTGTTTGTTTTTCCTTTAGGGAATAGTGTTGAAATAAATTAGTGATGAAGAAGTAAAATGGGAAGGGAAGGGAAGGGAAGGGAAGGGAAGGGAAGGGAAGGGAAGGGAAGGGAAGGGAAGGGAAGGGAAGGGAAGGGAAGGGAAGGGAAGGGAAGGGAAGGGAAGGGAAGGGAAGGGAAGGGAAGGGAAGGGAAGGGAAGGGAAGGGAAGGGAAGGGAAGGGAAGGGAAGGGAAGGGAAGGGAAGGGAAGGGAAGGGAAGGGAAGAATGCTGAGGGGAGAGGTAAACATAAGGAATGACATCCAAGTGAGGCAGTAAGGATGGAAAGTGATTGGCAAAGAGCCAAGCTGCATGGAACAAAGAAATTTGTATGCAGAGCTAGAATAAATTGGCTATTTTGATAGCTCTTCCTAGCAGCCAACCATCAGATTTCCCCAGAGCCAGGGAGAAGAAGCTTGGTAGCTCAGGTCTTCATAGGTGGGTGGATAGTCTTTGCATGTTCGGGTGTTTGAAAGACTCTGCTTCCTTCACCACCATCCCTGCAGTCCTTGCTTTGGCAGCTGCTGATGCTGCCACTGGTTTATTTCTGCCACATGTGCTCCCTGAATGCTGACTGGGCCTTCTCCCTGGAGTTCAGCTCAGCAGCTCTTTGGTACAGTCTTTATCCACAATGTCCACGGAATACATTCACAGCAGGCCGTGTTCAAAGCTTAATGTTAAACTTGTCTTTTTTTCTCTCTCAAACATTTCTGTAAGAGACATTTTTTGATGTCTGCTTTTATCAGAATGAGACAAAATTGTTGAACTAATCTACACTGAAAATGTTCTCTGAAATAGTAACTACAAATGTAATACCTAATATTTTTATATTATTATTTTAAACACAAAAAGCCCTAGAGTGAGTGCAGCTTTATCTCTCAGAAAAGAAAAAAAGAAAATAACTGACCAGACAAACCAATATTTGCTCAGAAACTGAGATTCTGTAGATTCTATGGACAGGGTATTCTTTTTACAGGTAAGTGCTTACTTTTAAAGAAAGTCTAGCTTGTGTATCTATTGATTGAAGTATACTTATAAGCTCTTTCTTGTATAGACAAGGCCTCAGAGAGCATTTGGTATAAATTCTAATTGCAAAGCTGTGTAGTACTTGGCACACTTCATATAATTTTCTAAGGAACAGATGTTCTACAAGGTACTTTTTTGCCAAGTGAGTGTTCTTTTCTCCTGCTAAAGTTAATGAGAACTGCAAGGCTCAATCACATAAGGCCTAACACTCTTGAGGTATTTAAAAGCATTTAGAATTAACACTCTTAAGTATTTAACAGTGTCTTCTATCAGTTTAAAAGCACCAACAGGAAACATCATAAATATTCATATTATTCTGAGTTAATATACTGGCCTTTGGCCTAGTCTCTGGTTCCTTGGCATTACCAAAAAAGTCTAGATTAAGTGCTTATACTCTTCTGGAGGGTTTATGCAATCTTATAAGTGCATTTACATGGAGAATGAGTGATGTAAAAAATGAGGAAAAAATGCTTGAAAAGCAAAACTGCTTTCTTTGAACTTTTTTCTGTATGACCAAGTATTGTCAGGGGAGAGGAATGAAGGACCAAATAGTAGCTTTTGCAAAAGGCTGAGGATTTTTTGCTGTTGTTGGCATTAGCTGATTCCTATCAAAATATTGGCAAGTATATTGAAATATCTTTTACTTCAGATGCTCAGACTCTCTGCATCAATCTACCTCTGAGATTAAAAGACGGTTTAAATGTAAAATCAATTGATAGTTATTTTCCCCCGAAAACTAAGTTTTTGCTAGCATCTATGTTAAAAACAAAAAATCCTAAATAATTAGGGAAGTGGATTATTAATAATAATAGAAATCTGAGAAATTTTATTTGTTTCAGTGGATTCATTTTTTGTGACCCATTTTTATAGCTGCTTTTATAGCAACTTCACCTGAATGTATCCAAGCAACTAAGCAAATTATGTATAGGCACATCTTCAGGACTACTTAGTCGTCCCATGTGTAACTCTTTTCAGTTTTAGCTTCTGATGCTTTCTTGTCAAGTACTGAAAATGTCTAAATGCCCTAATGGAAACTGTAAATCCTCTCCACATGCTGAAAATGAGGCCTCAGATATGTTCAATAATAAAAGGCTCAGCCCTGAAAGCTTTGCCTTTACTACCTGAATTGGCAGCCACATGTAGAAATAAGAAAGATATTGGATTCAAGAAAAAGTTTTTAAGTTAAAACAAGGAAAAACTGAAAGCTAGTTTCACTTTTATCAAATAAATGAGTTTTCTTACTTCTTAATTTTCCTTGTGCTGTATAACCCACTGTGAACAACTATGGGGAATGCTGGTGATTCCTGTTGCAGAAACATGAAAAAAAATGGGCAGCTTCTCGGCAGATTCACATCTACCTGTATTAACAGAGAATGGCCTTCTTGTGTATTTTCAGAAAATATATCTCCTTTGTGAATTATACTGTATTTCAATAATAATTTTGAAGCACTGGTTTCTTTAAAAGGCCATTTTTGGCAACATAGTGATATCTATGAAACACTTGTGTAAGTTCAATAGAGCCTTAGAACTGGGCTGTCTTTTGGAGCTGATATGCATTGACATGGATTCTTTGTGAATCTCCTGGCTTCATCTGTGTCTCTGCCTTCCACTGCATAAACCCTTGATTTGCAGTGACTCTCACCCAGCTCTCAGCAGGTTCTGGTACAAAAATTGTTGAGCAAAAAGGGGTAGCAACCTTTCAGGACTTGCCATGCAGTAAGGTTTTCTTGATGAAAACATCTGTAGTGCTACTGTGCCTGCATGCAAGTAGGACTCAACATGGAGACTGTGGACACACAGGGCTGAGAGGTTGTTGGGTTTGTTTGCTGGTGTAAGTCCACCTCACAGCTAGACTATAACTGAAAATCCAAACGTTAGACACTTCTGATATGAGCACAGAATGTATTCAAATAAAATACTGATTCCCCTGTAACTGCTGCAGAATGAATACAGAAAGGGAGTAAATTTTTTCCATGCTCATGAAATTCATAGAGAAGAACAGAAAGAGAACAACTGGCTTGATATGAAGTATATTCTAATTCAAATTTCAGACCTACTAATGTTTCTTTGTGATTATTTCCTCTGTTGCTTCATGGCAAAAGCATAGTCCTGCTTTACTCTGGGCTATGTGCTTAGCTTTATACATCAGGACAGTAGTTGCAAATGAGAAACAAATTCATCCTAAAAAAAGCACACACACAAGCTTGTGGGTGGGAAGATATCAAGCAATTGTTCATTGTATTTGCAATTTTTTTCCTTTCAGTTGGAACTTCAAGAAGCTGAAACCACTCCACTGCCGTGACAGGGTCTCCTGGTGCATGGCTCTCAGAGCAGTTGCCACTGCCACAGAGTGCTAGTGGGAACATGTAGGATATGCTTTCCCTCAAAAAAATACCACAGAGGAAAGTGCCTGCTTTTCCAGTCTGTCAAAAATTGATTCTGCAGCACATCTGCATTGCACATACCAGAAGCATGAAATGTAACAGCGAGCAGAGCCAGGAGATACAGGGACCTTCCAGGCTCCAGTGTTCCAAGCAGTCCTGTTTAGCAGGAGCACATACCTTAGTCTAAAACAAAGCTACTGTGCCTGTAGCAACCTGATGTGCTCTTGGTAAGGTACAGTGCTGTTAAAACAGGTTGAAAAGAAAAATTCAAACACTAGACAACTATAGTTTGAAAAATAAGGTGAGTTCTTGAGGATGGAAAATAATGGGATAAAAAGTTTTAATACTGTTGAGTACACTCTATTTACTCTTAAAATTTATTTGTAGAGGTGTTTTCTGTGCAGGTGATTTGCGTGCTGAAGTCTCACAAGGTCATGTAGAACAACACATTTGTAATTCAAGAGGTCTTCTCTTGTGAGGGTTGCATGTTCTTCACTTTCAAAGGAAATTTTTTTTTTTAGTGATCCCTAAAAAAAAAATACAAAAACAAAAAAAACAACCAAACAAAAAAGTTTTCAAGCTTCATCTTCTGCTTCTACTTCACATATATTAAAAAAGACTTTAAAATCAGAATAATGAGCTATCACTTTTTCTAAAAGAGATGAGTAAATGAAAGTATTCTACATTGTTATTGATTGTCAGATGATCCCCAAAACAGCATATATTAACATAAATCTCTTTGTGAATAAAAATGTAGCTATAAGCCTGTCAGAGCATGCACATGTCTTCTCTTTCAAGTAGTTTCTCAAATTTCAGCTTCTCTGTCAGCAGCATTTTCAATTTGTAAGTAAACAACAGCCCCTATATGAAGTACTTGGAGCAGTTAGTGCATTAGACCTTTTTTAAAGAAGAAATTTTAAAAAACAATTTGCTAGATATCTATTTTTTCTTAACCAAACCCATGGTGTGTTTGCTTTTCTAATTAACATAAATGCATCTGCATTTTGTATTAGCTGCTAAAACACATTAAGATTTCAGGAAGAAACATTGTGCTGCAGCAAATGCCTTCTTAGCTGTTTTCTAGTATGAAAATTAGAAATATCCATGTAGATAATTTGTGGTGTAATGTATTTTCTATACATTGTTACTTGCTTTGTAAATAAATCATCAGTAGCTGACTGGGGGGAAATGTACTTTGATGAATTTAAGTGTATTCTGAAATACAACTATATAGAATAGCGTGGGTTTTGTCTTTGTCTTTCTGCAGCCAAAATATATTTCTTATTTTCATTGTTAAATGTGTAATAATAGGTTTTAATGTGAAATTGTTTGTTTCTGCCATAGACTGCATAATAAAGATTGAAGACCAAATCTTTGCAAGTTGTAAATTAAAGGATTATTTGAGTTTAATCACTGAGTTGCTGCTAAATATGTAGCATATATATCAGCAAACTATGAAGCTAGACATAAAAGAAGTGCCTTAATTTTCTTCTCTTTCTGTTGAAAATTCCACTGTGTGGTCATATGGATTTATGTTTAATTTTGTGTTAGTTTAGCTGTATCACCTCATAGTTGTCATTAAAGTTTAAACCAGAGTCATCACCATTCTGAGAGGTTTTGCATCTAATTCTCAAACAGCATTAGAGAAGCACTTGGAAGAAGTTGATACATTGTTTTGCACGACAGAGCAGTACTATTTAAATAAAAAAACACAGAATACACTGGATTTAAATGGACTGACATCCTATGACATCATTGCTACCTGATGGATTCAGAGTAGTCTGACATGCTCACATACAACAATCAAAAAATGTTAAAATATTGAATGAGTATTTGGAAAGTCTTAACTGATAGACCAAAAACATGTTTAAGTTAACTTAAGATCATAGTTTTGTGAGTAATCAAAAGTTCAGCTTTCACAAAATTAACAAAATTAATTGAAGCCTCTATTTCTCCTTTACTTTGCATGAAGCACACAGGCAAAATATTGTGCCAGCAGACAGCCAAATACTTTTAAGGACATTTTCTGTTTCTGCAATCCAACAATTGAGAAACCTGACTGTAAATATGCTTAGCAGTAATAATGTTGTAGCCTTGATGGTTTAAGGATATGAGGAAGTAAATTTTATTAGCAGAGCACTAGGAAAAAGTAATAAAAATATCTTCTTTACCATGAGGCCCAAATGTTCATTGTTAGTGTTTTCCAGTAAGTAGCATATTATTATACAACTTCTGTATCTGCGTTGTAAACCTTTAATAAAAATGTCTGTTTCTTGTGGATTTGCACTCAACCCCATTGTACATGTTTGTGGTGAGAACATTAAAAAGCACTGATCCCAAACAGACCCTTGAGGGAGACCATTTGTCACCAATGTCCATCTGGACTTTGAGCCTTAGACCACTACTCTTGGGGTGTGGCCGTCCCAGCAGTTTCTCATCTGTTCAACAGTCCACCCATCAAAGCCATGTGTGCCCAATTTCGAGAGAAGGACATTTGTGGGAAACCAAAACCATGTCAGAAGTCTTACCTATGTCCAGACAGATGACACCCAAAGCCCTTCTCTAACCCACTGATGTAGTCGCTCCATCATAGAAGGACACAAGGTTGGTCAGGCAGGATTTGTCCTTGTTGAAGCCATACAGACTGTCCCAAATCATCTCCCTGTCCCCCATGTGCCTTGACGTAACTTCTAGGAGTTTCATGATGTTCCCAGACACAGAGCTGAGGCTGATATGTTGGTTCCCAGGAACCTCCTTTCTACCCGTTTTAAAGACACATGCAATGTTTCCCTTTTTTGAGTCACCTGGGATTACGCCTGACTGCCATGACTTTTCAAATATGAAGAAGAATGTCTTGGCAATTACACCAGCCAATTCCCTATTTACTTGAAGGAGTCTCCATATAAGGGAAGAGGAAAATTGAAGAGATTTTCTACTTAAATGACCCCTTGACAAGAGGTGCTCCATCCTGGAGTTGACATTTTCCACTGCAGAGATAGACTCCATGAACCCAAGTCTCTTTGTGTGAGTTTGTCTCTGTGGAAGCTGGAATGTAGTTGAGTGCAATTTCAGATGCCTTAATAGAAGAAATATGCAGCTCAGTTGGTTTTGAACTGACTTATGCTGGTTCACTCAACTAACAAAAGGAAGGGAGAGCTCAACAGTTGAACTCCTTGTCTTTTTGGCTTTATTGTTAATTAAGTCCAAGCAGCATGAGTAGGCTTACTTGTGCCACAGGTATCTGAATCTCATTTTGAATAATGGGAAGAAACCTTAGAAATCTACATCATGACCTTACATATCTCCAAAATAATAAAAAAATAGGGCACTTAGATTGTGTCATGAGCAAAGCAGTCTCAACTAATTCTTGCTAATTAACCATAAGGACTCAGCTAATCAGGAAAAACTCTGAAAATTACTATACGCCAACTGCAGTATTAAAATTACTGTTTTGGTAGCCTCCAGTGGGTCCCTGCTCCAGTGTGGGTTGCCTGCAGACACAGTCCTCTCGTGGTGTCCCTGTCCTTGCTACTTTTTTTTCACAGATGTCAGTGTATTGGGTTCTTTTTGATCACTGCAGTTTTCTATATAAGGTCAGTGTTTTGCCAAATTTACAAAAACACAGTTTAGCTCTGATTTTCCAAGGACCATTCAATTTTTTTTTCAGTGACCTACTTCTGCATTACTTGATTTTTTCAGAACTATGTTTTTAAGATCATGTTCTCTTGAATGACTTTTTGTACAAACAAACTGAAAGACGTTCTTTCAGTTTTTGCTTTGCACAAACATTTTCTTCAACGTGTAGGATCAAAGTGATGACTTTCGTGTCAGGACTGTTAACTGCTTGGAAAATATATCATCTGGGAATTGCCAGTACTGAAATTTCCAAACCAGCACTTTACTTTCTATCCAGCTCCCAATTTGACCAGCTGCTGTTTCTCCTGATCTTTTTAAAATTTCCTCTTGATTTGTGGTTCCATGTACTACATTTTCTCAAATAAAGTAAAGGCAAAAGTGCTTTGACTTTCATATATTTTTGGTTGAATTTTTTACCTGACACAGGATCATATTCTTCTCTTTTCCCCCCACCCCCCAGCCCCTTCTAGATTTCCAACAACTAGTTGTTTTCTTTTGAATTTTTCAAAGAAGCAATATATTTGTGAATAAGATGCAGTTTAGTTCAGGATCATCTGAATTCTCTCTCACTTCTTACCAATTCTGAGAACGTACATATTCAAGCCTCTTATATTAAATGTTTGCTTGATTTACTCAGTAGTGCAGAGATGATACAGGCTGTTCAAATGTAATTGCTTTTTTTTGTATTCCTTCACTGGGATATTTTCTTGTATCTGATGTTCCAGAGAAATGAAGACAAAAGAACAGGGAACTGGCAGGCTCCAGGCATACACTGTTCACATGTAAATGATGCATCACGTTGTTTCTGCACATCAATTTACTCTCACAGTCTCTTTCTGTAAATATCTATTTTATTTTTCCCTTGTAATGCTGTCAGTAGGCAGGATCAGAAGAACTGTACATTGAGTCAGAGGGATAAATACAACCTGGAAGATCCAAATGTGATAAGGGGTGTGATGATGAAGGGCAGGCAAAATGTCTTGCTCTGAAAGATTTATAGATCAAGATTGCTTCCATGTATCATAATGCAATTAGATAAAAACAGAGAATGGTAGCGTTATAACACTGACTAACACAGAAGTTATTATACAACATTTATGAGACTTTTATTTTCAAGAGAGGATCAGACCGTATCATAGTATTCACTTATGATGGGTCAAAATTTCACACATTTACATTAATTCTTGGTAATGGAGATGATGAATCTCATCACCAGATGAACTCTGAATGGGAGGCCTCCCATTGGTGTTGCTAATAACTATAACCTCCCTCTGTGCTGATGGTCTCTGGCTTAATGCAGTTCATTACAGAGCAACAGAAGATTAATTTTTTTAAGTGTTTGATAGAGAATTTATATTGCCTTTTATACTGCCATCATCATCTCTGTAATTTGGAAGTTGGATATGGGATAATTGTAGGAAAATTTTTCTTCTCTCCCAAGAAAACCATGCACGAGATGTGGCAGAGAAACCCTGTGTTAACAGTGTGAAAGTAGAAGTAGCAGTGGAATTAGACATGTAACTGTACACAATACCTGTACTTCTGCATATTGGTCCAGCTGAAGTAGAATCGCAGAATCGTTTAGCTGGGAAAAGAGCTCTAAGACCATCAAGTCCAACCATTAACCCAGCAGTCCCAAGCCCTCCACTAAATCACATCCCCAAGGGCTGTATCTACACATCTTTTAAATACCCCCAGAGATCAGAACTCAACCACTTTCCTGGATAGCCTTTTCCAGTGCTTGACAAGCACGAATGGAACAAGTTTTCCTAATATACAATCTAAACCTCTCCTGGCACAACTTGAGGCCATTTCCTCTCATCCCACCATTTGTTACCTGGGAGAAGAGGCCAACCCTCACCCAGCCACAACCTCCTGTCAGGTAGTCGTAGAGAGCAATAAGGTCTCCTGTGAGCCTCCTTTTCTCCAGGCTGAACACCCACAACTGCCTCAGGCACTTCTCCTAAGACGTGTGCTCCAGACCCTTCACCAGCTGGAAATTTTAGTCCTTTTAATAGCAGAGGGTCTTTAAACAGTCAGAAAAATAATTGTAATCAGTAGGAAGTGAAGCAATGGCAAATTCAGGTGGTTCCCCTGTATACATATGTACTAGAGACATTTTAGACAGAAGCATCATGAAGGTATAATGGGATTTCAACTTATTGAACTAAGAATACCCTCCCTCCACACTTTTGTTAAAGCAAAACATCATGCATTGGGATCACTTGGACTTGGTGAAAGACCAGTAGGATGCTTGTGTAGAAAGTCTGACCAAGGTTGTAGCATCTAAAGAAATCTTCACATGTTTTGGTTTAAAAGTAATAATGCAGGTAACCAGTTGCAGTAGATTTTAAGTAACAATGGCAAAACTTCAGCAAATCTCTTCCAGGCCCTAAACTAACATACATCAATAATAAAATACAGTCTAGAAGTGAGTAGACAGAAGAAAGCAAACAGCATAAGTAAATTTATTGTTCAGGAAAATTCAGTGAAATCAGTATTACCTATAACAGAGTAAAACTTAGAGTAAAATTTAAATGTCACACAGGTGATTACCTCCGTAGGCTGTCTTACTAAGGTTTTCCCTTTCCACTCCTCCACTCCTTTCCCTTTAACATTACTGCCTCTGCATTGTAGCTGCTATTTTACCTTCTTCCTGGTGTAAGTTCAGTGGAACTACTGCTGTCTCTTCTCCAACACAGCAGCAATCCTCTTTCTTGTCCTATTCTTTGGTAGTGATTCCTCCTTTTAAGTGCATAGTTTCTAATAATGTATTTGATGGTTGCTGCTGGGCTTTTGGCAGAGATATCAATGAGAGTGTTAGAAGGAGTATTATTTTTTTAAGTTCATGATGAAAAGAACAGCGAAATAAAATGTTATATTAAAAAGTGTTATGAAGAAAAAAGGAATTGTGAGTGTTTAGTAGTGTACAGGCTTTCTTCAAGCTCAAGGTGTTTTGTTGCAACCAACATAAGCACCTCTACTTGTGAATCTGTGGGTATGTGCAAATTCAGGTGTCCTCCAGAAAAGGCTGCTGGATTAGAAAGGATTAATTGGAGCAATACAGAATAAATGCCTCTCTTTCATCTTGATCTGTATTGCTTTTATATTCCTCACTAATGTAGCACTTAGGAATTTAGCCTGATACTGCAGCTACTTATTATTCCAAAACTTACACTGAATCAAAGAAAAAACTATATCTCTTTCTTCAGCTAATGCCAAAGGTGAATTTGGTGCAATGGAATTAATTGGATGCTACATTATGAACGGAATACAGGTTTTTGTGTAGTTATTTTTCTGATGTTTGTGGTAAATTTTGACAGACAAAATAGGAGGACAAAATTGTTGCAGAGATTCTCATCCAAAGTCATTATACTGTGAAAATCTGGGAGACTGCTGATAAAATCCCAGTGATAGATACATCTTTCTAGGCAGTTGTGCAGTGCCTTTATAGCTTCTCTTGAATTATAAACAGAATTTGTCACTGTTTCCTATCCAGGAGGTAGAGAGTATATCAGAGAAGGTGCAAACTCACACAGTAGGATTTCATATCTTCCAAAGAAACAAAATCACTGGAAGACTGAAGGCTGGAGAAACTGAATTGTGAGCATTGCCAAAAGTGGTATCATGGTTCAGGCCACACTCCAAAGCTCACGGTCAGGGTGCTGACCTATTGCATCTGCCTCTCACCTACAAACATGTCTTTGGGAATTGAACCTGCTGTGGTTTCCCTCGTATCACCTTCCCATCCTGTCTTGACACTAAGATATGGTTTACCATATCTGGATGCTCTGCTCACCTTACCAGCTGGTGTTGATGAAACAAATGGAACTTGGGAACTAAGGCAGTTTTGCATCCTGTTTTTTCTCTCCATGGGATCCTCTTGTCATTAAGCTAGTTTCAAATGTCAGATGATGTGTTGTCCAGTCCTGCCTGGGCTGTGGCCCAACCAGGTCACCCTACAATCCTCCAGAGCAGCCATGCTGCTAAACCAGTCCATCCCTTCCTGCAGCTGAACTTTATTCCCAGGGTTTACTTCACACACTGATTTTCTCTATGAACAGCATCATCACACAAACTCTGCCTTCATCATTTCTCTGATTCCTTATGTGATAGGCTTCCTTTCTCTCTTTAATTAGTGAAATTCCCACACTCTCTTTTAAAGATGCCATTTGTGTCACTGTCTCCAAAGTTCTGAGCTTTGTTTGCTGCCTCAGTCCTGAAGCTCTGATCTGCTTCTTCCAAATAGTATCAGCACTATAAGTCATTATTTTTCTTGTGTTAGAAAACACATTTCAGAAACAACACAGGCGCCTGAATTGCCTCATGTCATCAGTAGCAAGACGAACAGAATAAATTGTTTCACAGAAAAAAAATTATGTTCATGATGAAATATCACATCTGTCTGGGAAGTTGATATGTGTGTTCTACAACAGTATGAAATCTGATTTGGAGCTCCTCCTGACATTTGCAGAGCAAAATTTCCAAATTTCACAGCAAATGACACCACTATCAGAGTCATCTTCATAGCTGCTGTAATATATGAACTTAAGTGCTAAGCAAGGTGAACTGAATTTACTGTCTATAAAAAATAAGATTTAGGAAAATACACCTTAGAAAGAAAGATTCTACTTCAGCAACAGGACTGCAAGAGCACAGGCAGGCCTGTCAATTACCAGCACATGGCTGCCATTGCAAGGGCTGAGGGCATTGGAAATGCCTCTGACTTTTCAGCTATTTTCTTGTGACAAACCATGATAGTGGCTTTGGGGTTTCACTAGGCAGGCACAGAACATTTCACAGGGGTCAGAAACACATCATGGGCCTTAAATGCATTTTCCACAAAATAATCTCTGACATCTGAACCCTCAACTTTTAGGGTGCTCTGCAAAACAGCTTTCATAAATTGCTGGATGAGACACATGGATATGAAATAACCAGACACTAAAAATCTTCCCCATCCATTGTGTGGCCAAATGGAGTATTCCACTAATCTCATGCCATCCATTTTTCATCAGACAATAACTACCCCTTTCCCACACCCCTTAATTTAACAGCTCTTTTTTCTTTGTGTCTGCTGCTCAGGTGCTCACAGAGCATCTTTATCTCTAGACTGACCTGGGTTTAATTTTACTGTTTCTGTTTCAGGTCTGGAGAGGGTCTGTGTCCCAGACAGCATCTCCATTTTCACACTTGCAGTAAATGCTGTCACCTCCCTGCAAAACTTCCTCAAATGTAGGCTGAGACCATCACAAACTTGTACACATGCAGAAGAGGGGAAGACAAAAATCCAAAACAGTACTGAGGATAATGAAGCCAAAAAATCATGATCCTGCAGCAAACTCTCTGATTTTTTTTCCCCTCTTACACACAAACCTGTGATTTCCTCCCTTGCTTGTGCTGCCAGCAGCCAGCAGGCTGTGCTGAGGGATCAGTTTTCTCCTTCAGTAAGTTGCTGAGGTCCGTTTGCAGAAGCTGTTTTCCCACCGGCAGTACAAGAACTTGTTTGTCTGCCCAAGACTGAAAGCACTTTGCCAAGAAGTGGAAAGGGGAAAGATACGGTTTCCCCATCAAAATAACAGAGCAGTTTGTCACTGTACACAGCATCCCATGTACTGCCAAGGCTTCTATTAGACAATTTGAAACAGCCCCTAGTGACAACGAGGTTATTTCTGAGAACAGGAAGATAACACAGGAACTTTCTCACTGACAGTAGGCACCTTCTTCCAGCAATAAGAAAAAGCCACGATAATAAGAAGAGTGATGATGGAGCCATTCCAAAGAAGCAGTGATGAAATAGTGTCAGATGCCAGGGACCACACCTTTGCCCTCTGTGTTGCCTGCGATGATGCTCGTCGCAAGCTCTCACAAAGCAAGCCCAATAAAACCCAACAGGTTTTTTTAAGCAGACAAAAGACAAATGTCCAAATAATAATGAGTAACTCAATGATATCTTTATAAAACATTGGAACAGCTTATGTTCTGTACCACCACAAGAGGGTGTAAAGCAAAATCAAGAGCCAAACAAGAGGCAGGCCAAGCCAGTGAGGTGAGGTGAGGTGTCACAGCAGGTATAAGGGTAGACATATGGTGTCTCACTGCCTTTCCTGTCAGCATTCCCTCAGCAAGCATGCCAGGAAGGATCCTAAAGAAAGATATCATTGGATGCTTTTTTGTAGAGTCTTGTTTTCAGGTCCAGAAACCAAATGTTTGGCTGCACATTAGGCACTGAAAGCAAGAGCACAGGTTGAGATCACATGAAAACTGTTTGCTCAGGTTGTCTTCATGACTCCCTGTCTAGCAGGGGAAAAAAGAGAAATCATTGCTTGGTGGAAGCAAAGGTATAACTTTGTGGGAAACTGAACCAAGCTAATGTTCTGCTTCTGAAAGGAAACTGTCTCCCTCCTCCCTCCCACTTACGCAGATCTTCTTCCTTCTGCTTCTGCCTACAGAATCCAGCTGCATCCCTTCTGAGGGGCACTGAGCCTCTCCATAAGGCAATTTCAGTTATCATCACTGCCGATGAGTATCCAGTTTGCTGTGTCTGTTCCCTGCTGCCTGACTTGGTTGAGCAGACAGAGGTTCCAAATGATGATCTGATTAGCCCAAGGCAAGTAGAAGAAGCATGTAGGAGGCTGGGGGAAGAGAGATGACAAAGACAGGGACATTCTTTTTTCAGCTGAGCCCTTAGGACAAGCTCATTTCCTAGGAAACACACCTTCACCATACTGCTACCTGGCTAGCCTATCCAGTTAAACTGAAATCCTTTTGACAAAAATATCTGTCTTCTTTTAATTGAAACAGGCTGCTCTGTGACCTTAAAAAAAACCTAGTAATAGTCAATACCTGTCAGAAGAGACTACAGTAATTTCATGATTATAAGCCGCACCATTTTGACTAAAATTTTGCTCCCACTCCGGAAATGCAGCTTACACTCAGGAGCGGCTAATATGTGAAAAAATTTCTGACATTTCCAACCCCGGAAGTGCAGACGAGGTGCTGAGCTGAGCATCTGTTGGTAATACCCAGGATTTCACAATTGTTACAAATTGGTTACTCTGTTGCACGGCGGGTGGAGGCGGGCTTAGTGCTGGCAGCGCGGGGTGGGGGAGGGAGGCGGGGGAGCTCCCTCCTTCGGCAGTGCAGCCTGGGGGAGAGGCGGGGGGCTCCGTGTTGCCATCCCTGTGGTCCAGGTGGGAAGTGGGGTGTTCCTGCCCGCTCTGTCCCCGCCTGCCGCTGCCGCCATGGGAGCAGGGGGGCTCCTTCCCCTCCTGCCGCCCGCTGCCACGGGTGCCGGCAGGCTCTGTGCCCCCCTGTCACCGTGGGGTAGCACCAGGCCGGGGCAAGCGAGCCTGGCGGCAGCGGCGGCTGGCCCTGAGCGGCCCCGCCGAGTGGTAGCGCCGGGCTGGGCCACCTGGCCCCATCAGCAGCCCCTAGCAGGCCGAGCCTGCACAGCCCGAGCCAGTAAACCCCGCCATCCCGCGATTCTGTTACTATTTGGCAACTTTGTTGCACGCGGGTCCTCGCTGTGAACGACAGAGCAGTTTATAATCAGGTGCGGCTTATTTATGGACAAAGAACGAAACGTTGCCAGCACCTGGAGATGTGGCATATAGTCCATGCGGCTTGTAATCGTGAAATTACTGTAATCTTCCTAAAGGGTACCTACAATAATCAATTAAATTTAAAAGCAGTTTTAAATATCACATTGTGAACTAGTAGAGGGCATTCCTCAGTCAAAACATTCATTGACTCTTCCTGGTTCCAGATTATACAACTTAATAATAATATTAGTCCCATAGGGAAATTCCTTGTTTAAAGAACCAGCAAAATTTTATTTTATAGCAGTAAACTGAAAAATCTGCAGTGAAAATAAAAAAAAATTAAAAGGCTGAGCAAAATATTCTCTCATTTCAGTGTTTAATTGACAAGTGCAAACATAAGGCCCTCATTCTGCAAGATGTGTGTATCATTCCATGAAAATCAATTCACACGTGTAGGCAACAAGCAGTAAAAAGGCAGCGCTGAACGCCAACATTGTGCTGCGAGTTTTAAACCAATGAAGGAAAAAAAAATACTCAGCAAATAAAATACCGAATTTGGATTCCATGTACTTTCATGGTGCTGCAGGCTCTGCCACTGCTTAACAGAAGTCCTTGGAAATATAGATAGTCCAGGGGAAATATTCCTGTGTGCATGACCTTTCCTCTCTACACAGAACACAGTGGGACAGACACACCCATTCTTCCTTTGGGCCAGACCTCAGCACTGAAAGCTGAAAGTACAAGAGTACTGCTATTTGCATGCACAATTGGATTTTCACCAGGTGAGTTATTTTGCTAAACACTCATAAATAATGTGACTTACATTAATCTCTGCTAGACTAGAGCTAGTTTTTATTCATGTGCGAGTGGGAGATGTGTTTTCATATCCTCTTTTTTATTTTTACTTGGTAGAAGATAAAACTGTCCCAAGCAACTTCAAGAGTCAGAATAATTTGGGCAGGTCCTAAGGCATCTAGGACAAAGAGAGTGGTTCCTAAGCTATGGTATGATGACACAAACTATTTGCCCTATAGAATGGTCATTCACCTACATCTTCAAAATGGACCTCGTGGACCAGATGGAGTGAATCAGCTTCAGACACTGGTAGCTACAACACTTTCCCAATGAAATGGATTTTCTGTGTTACAGGCTGAGTAATCTAAAGTCAACCATTTCCAGATCATACATCAAGGCTGTTGAGCTATCAATGAATTACATGCACATTTCATCTTTAACTTGCTGCCATCTTATAAACTACTCCCTTTGGATTTTTATCCAGAGGAAATAAATTAGGAAAATATTAAATTTTCCAGAGCAGACAGGTCTTGGAACTTCTCCCATAGCAAATTTCAAGGAATGTAGTACTCTTTTCAACACCTTACAATCATTTTTCAGTGCTGAAATGCTTAGCTTTTGGCAAGCTCAGCTCCTACTACCCTATGCAGAGATGTGAATTTCAGCATGATCTTAGCTTCAAGATTGTTCAGTTCTATTTTCCTTTTCCCACCTCAAATTTTGTTTCAGTTCAGAATGAAGGCAGTTTTTAAAAAATGCAATAATGTTGCAGCTTGAAGCAAGCCAAAATGGGATAAATCTTCAAACATCGAGGAAATGCTCACTGACATCTTAAAATGTCTGCTGCTTTGAAATGCCCCACACAAAACAGGAAATTCCACTTTGGCTCTACTACTGTAAGAAAACCACTTTGGCTTCCTGTTAGCAGAAAGACATGTCTCATATAAATGAACTCAGGCCCTCACTTGGTTACAATTTGTTGCTTTTGTATGACTAAAGAGGCAAAAAAGTGAAAAAAAAGTCCAAAATCCAATCACGGTACATGGAGTTCCCCTCATAAAAGTAAGCTTACATGGGCTCCTTTGCTACATGAAAAGTTTAAAAACACAGGTTTTGGTATCAAATCTGTAACAGACATGTAAGCTTACAGGCTCACACAAATAGACATAATACACACATAATTTTTCTAAGTTAGAAATCATTTTAAATTCTGAAATTCCACAGCATTTTAAATCAAACACCAAGTTTTTTCTTTCCCTTCCTCCTTGACTTCTCAAACCAGCCTTTTCTCTCAATAGGATGGATTCCTCCAAAACTCAAACTATTTAAAAAAAAGAGAAGTAGCACATTATTTATTCCTGTTTATTCCTGGTATCAGCTAGGGTGGAGTTAATTTCTTCTTCAGTAGCTGTTACAGTGCTGTGTTTTGGATTCAGAATGAGAATGGTATTGATAACACACTGAAGTTTTGGGTTTTTGATAAGATGTGCTTTTACTAAGTCAAGGACATTTTTCCTTGTCTCATTCTCATGTGAGGAAATACACAAAAACCCACACTGCAGGGAGCATAGCTGGGACAGGTGACTCAAACTGACCAAAGGGATATTCCACACCACAGAACATCATGCCAGGTACACAAACCAGAGAGAGCTACCTGGAAGTGGGGGTTGACAAGGGTTTGGGAAGAGGGGTCTGGCAGGTCAGTGGGCTCATCACTTGTTTGGGTTTCTTTCCTTTTTATTATCATTGCTATGATTTACCATTATTGTTGCTGTATTTTATTTTATTTTAAATTATAAAACCATTCTTGTCACAGCATATAAGTTTTACTTCAATTCTGCTCCCCATTACACAGGGATGGGGAAAGAAAAGAGAGGGGGGCTGAGCAAGCAACTGCATGGCGTTTCATCTCCAGCTGCACTCAAAACCATGACAAGGTGAAACCCTAGTATTGATTGAATCATCAGAGATACATGTAAAAATTATTCACAATCCCCACATGAAATCTCTTCCATCATAGGAAAGGAAATGTGACCCCACCTCATTCTGGTATCTCATGAGATGTACACCACCAGAACAGAGAGATTTGATATCCAGAAAAGTTGCAGAAACAGTTGGAATTAGATATTGTTACCAGGAATTCCAAAATCTCCATTGCTTGACTTGCTGCACCAACTGCTTTACAGAGGAAAAATTGTGCATGTGCACATATCCACACACACATACTTTCACCCAAAAAAAGTATATAAAACATGTCCCTTGAGGCAGATGGTTAAAGACTTCTTGACATTCACACACTAGGGATGCACAGCTCCCTATGCTACGAGTCAATAGTGCAGGTCTTCCAAATCCAGACCAAGAAATAGCAGTTACTCCAAGCATCACTGAGCAGAGCACAGACTTGTCCAAATTTCTCCTGTAGAGGTGGCTCCCTGCTGTAGCTGCCAGCTTGTGCGTAATTCTGTCTCTGATTATGGCTTTCACGCTGCTGATAAACCCAGGCAAAAACTGTCACTGTAATTAGCAATGCCAGAAAATTAATCCTGTTTCACTGCAATTTTCACTTTGCATTTTCCACGCTTTCCATTATTTTGAGTCTAAATAGTAGCTGAAGAGAGTGGAGTTAGACTTCCTGCACATTACTTGCATAAATCCCACACATTTGTTTTCCTGAACAAAAAATAATCGTTAAATTTATAGCTGGGACGACAGTAACCCCATTCAAGAATTTTCTGTTCTTTTCCAACTGGTGATAGAGCCCACTCTCAGCAGGTCTTCAAAACCTCAATAGTTCAACAATAAGTATCTACTGACCATCTGAAAGACAGTAATTTAAAAGCAATTTTGGGCTCTGTAAACTGTCAGAACCAATAGTAGAGTTTGAAGGCAGAGTTGAGTAGAGTCCAAGGGCATCTCTTTGTCTCTAGATTTGAGGAAGCTGTTTTGTATATGCTTATACCAGTGCAGTGTGAAAAGAGACAACACAGCATGTACAGACCACATGGGCTTTTTTCTGTATACTGCAAATCTACCTCAGATAATGGAATTGACTCGGACTTTGCTCAGAACTGCAAGGCACTGACTTGCCTGGCCCACCTCCACAGGCCGCTTAAGCATGTGCTTCTTTTCAACATCTAAGTGAAGATGCTTTTGAAGGAAAATGGTGTTTACGTGCTTTGTTTTGCGAGAAACTCATATGTGTGATAGAAAATGTACATGCAATTTGACCTTCAATATTTCTCAATTACTTAGCACCAGGTAGTTAAAAATGAAAAGGACCAAGCAGATTAATCCCTACACTCCTAATTTTCAGTGAATTGACAGCATTTCAACGGAAATAGTGGAAGAATTATTTAAAAAAAAAAAACCAACAAAAAAAAAAGCATAACAAAAAAAGTAAGCTAAAAATGGGTTCAATTTTTAAGATGCAAAGTTTGGAGTTGATTACTCCAAACCAAATTGCACCAGGCATTAAGCTTGCTTAACTTTTAGTTAGAATTAGTGAAGTGATTAAATCACCACTCATATGATGATTTCCTGAAAAGAATAGCTTTTTAACCATCCATGGTTTTGTGTCTGCTTCCCCATTTAGTCATTTTCATCTATTTCCTTGCCTCTATCTAAAAAGAAAAGCTTCTGAGTATTAAAAATGTAACATCAATGGACAAACCAATCACTACAGAGGTGGAAAAGATTTCATATGTTTCCCGCTAATATCCTTATCTTTTGTTTTCTCAATCAAGCTATGATAAAACATAAAATGTATAAAGACAGATGAATATGGCTGCATCTCTATAGAGTATTTTTCTTTAAAATATAAACCGTATTGAAAACTAATGGCAAAGAATATCTTTATGAAATAGCAACAGAAGTGCAGATTGTCACAGATCCTGTACTGGCATTAATTTGGAAATGGTGGACTAATTTTTGCTTTTCAAAATTCAGCACTTTGCAAAATTCTTTACACTGCAGAAGAGGGGAAGACAAAAGCCCAAAACCTTGTACTGAGGACAATGAAGCCAAAAAATCCTAATCCTGCAGCAAAACCTCTTATTTTTTTCCCCAAATGGAAATTTTGAAACTTTCTAGAAAACTTTTTTAAGGTCCTAAGTCATACAGATTTTCTTCATCTAAAACTCAAAGCTAGAAAAGCACAAGAAAAAGTCACAGCAGATATCTCAGGGTAGTCTCAGCTCTAGAGCCACTACTGTGCTCTACAATGGGGGAACACAAAATAAAGAGGCATTTCAAGTCAATCTCTAAGTGCTTGCAGCTAGGCTTGGTCCACATGGGCATATTTATATTAGGAAATTCAGCATATATAAATATATAAATAAAACATCTATACAGTACATAGTCACATTCATATAAGCCATAAAATTACGTATATTTACAAAAATACTTGCAGCTTTGTTTTAAACTTCCAGGTCCACATTAGGAGTTTAGTTATTTAGCTTCTGGTTTGTCAATATGATCACCTTCCTCAAGTTGGACTCTGGGATGAACTTGTACCTTATACACTCCCAATTGTCAAAAATAAGAAAGAAGAACATAATCTTCCAAGGAATTCTTCCAAATCCATAAGAAAAGTTGAAACTTGTCTCACTGAAGAGTAAATTACATGTTAGCAAAAACTGAGACCTCTTCTTCATGTAGAAAGACAGTACCTTCTTGGTCTGGACCATAAATAAATTTGAAACTCATAAAACATCAGGCAGAGCCCAAACTGGATGCCTGGCAGCTGTCTACAGTATGAACTCATGCATAATTACTCTTCCATTTGTTGCGGCTTAAACTGGTAGAGTGGTGAAAGTAAATGGGTGCAGAGACAAAAATGTATACGTTGGGTTACCTTAGAGGGCAAAAAGGTACAGTAGGCTACATCCTGTTGGTATCAGTTTAGCTTCATTTCAAGGTAAGTTGTATGGTTAAAGCAATTCCAAGGATTTCATATTTATACAGTATATATTACATAGTTCTGTGTCCTCCAGGATATGGACACTTCTAATTTTCTTCAGAAACTGAAAAACGTTTCTTTGCTGCTTTTTTAAATAGTCTTCTTACATATGCAGGCCGTGTTTAGGCATGCTTTTTTGGGGAACTTGGGCAAGCTCGGGGAAGTTGCCCTTTTGAGAATAAACGAGTTGTGCAAGACCATTCAAAACTTTGGAGAATGGGTTGTTTTCCTTTTGAAACACACTTGTGAAAAACAAACCCCAAGATACAGCAGCTTAAATTGCTCACACATGAAGACCCGTGAAGAAAAATCTTGCCATGTGCCATTGATCAAATTGCACTTTCAGTGATTGGCTGTGGAGTCATCTCTTGCTCCTCACTATTCCCTGTGGACACATCCCGGGCCTCCTGCTGTTGATAAATATCTTGGACCAGCATGATGTTTGTGCTCCTCCACTCTCTGTACTTCACTGCTGTCAACTTTGGGTCCTCTAGCAACTGGTTAATTGTGGCCAGGTCATGTTCCTTACACTAGGAAGAGAGCAAGTGGTTATTTTCACAGAAAATGTCGAGACAATTGTCCCTAACAAAAACGCTCTGGGAACATTAGACTCATGTCACAAGGAGACGGTAAATTACCCATCCTCCTGGTAGCTTGTTCCCATTTTCAGAGCATAGGTCATCAAAGTTATGTCTACAGCAAAAATTCTTCCCTGTTAAAGGCAAGTTATGATTTCATGTGGATTCTTCTATAAACTTCTTAACAAAACTTGATGAGAGAAGATGCATGTGAAAATTACACATTGTTATGCTGTCTCTCAACAAGACAGTACTTGCATGAAACTAGACACAACAGCCTTTATTTCTGTAATTCACAGTCATTCTAGCTTTCTCAAAAAACACTTATTCCATGCAATAAATGTCTCTTCTCTGAGAGCTGGACTGAACATAACCTTGGATATAATTTGTGCATAGGCAGTAGAGTGGCTATAGTACATGTGGTTGTCATCTACCACCAGCTACTGCTAATAAATCTGGTATCTACTTTTAGGCAAGAGCAGCTCAGACCATATATTGCAGGCACCCTGATTCATTCGTAAGATGTGAGCAGTGATTGATGCAGGGACACTGAGACACTGTATGTCACAGAACTACAGAATGGTTCAGCTTGGAAGGGACCTCTGGAAGTCATTTGGTCCAAAAACCTTCCTCAAACAGAGCCTCCCACTGCAGGCTGCCTAGGACTCTGTGGAATTAACTCTTGAATATCTCCAAAGGTAGAGACTCAACAGCTTCCCTGGACAACCTAGGTTTGGTCACCCTCACAGCAAAAAAGTGTTTCTTGATATCCAGGGAAAACCTTCTGTGTTTTAGTTTGAACCAATCACTTCAGGTCCTATTGCTGGGCACCACTGAAAATAGCCTGGCTCTGTCTTCATTACACCCTCCTTTCACACACTGATGTTCTCTGATGTCCTCACACATTGTGGCATAAACCGTTTTGCTTTTCCAACCCACATTGCCTATCCATGCAATGGACCACAGAATAGAGAAGCCCCAGCTAGCAGGTATCATTTCTTAATGAAGGCACCATGCTGCACTAACAAAATTTGACTGCTTTTGCCAGGCTCCATCCTCCAGTCTGTATGTGAAAGTGATGGAATAGTTCTATCTCACTACCACCCTAATGAACCTTCAACTGCTCCAATCTCTGTGAAGTCTTCGCTGCTTTTTAAACCCAAAAGCTCATTCAATTGTATTTTACACATGTCCTACCCTCAAGATCCAGTGCCAGTCCCTTTAAGAAGACTTCTGGCTTTGATGCAGGGACATGTGCAGCTAGCTTAAAAGAAGAAGAGAGGAGATAGGGAGGTGGAAGGGAGAGGAGTGTTTCTATTGGACAAATTTGGTAGCAAAAAGCCATATCATGAAATTTCTCCTGTAGCACTAAAACCATTTCCCACATTCACTAAGACTGTGATGCATTCCCACATAGTTTCCCTCTCTTTCCAAGTATTCCAAGCATGTTTTGTTAATGAGATATTGTGGCAGCAACATTAATCTGTTGTTAAATACTTGGAGTCAAAAGTCTAAAATTAAAATTGCATTGAGACTTACATAAATCACTTCTCAAACTAATACGGTTTTAATTAAAGCAGAGTACATATGGATCAGAAGCAAAAAAAATCCTGATTTTTAAATTTCCATTAGATTATTTCAAATTATCTTATGTCTTATATTACACATTGAGAAAATTGACTTTAAAAGCCTGTAATTCCACTGATGTAAAGAATATGACACTTTCCCACTGTAGACACTTGACTTTCAGACAGGTTAACTTAAATACTGCTGTGTACAGAGCTCTGTTTGTGTCTATGAGGAAGTGTCTGTGCTTTCTTTATTTGTCTTGTCAATACTCCAGTTTCTTAGTTTGAAGAGAGGGGAAAAAAACCCAAAAAACCAAAACCCAAAGAGATCAACACATTTTATATGTTATGAACACTCCAAAACTTATTTTTTCATATTAAATAAAAGTGTTAGACAAGCCTAAGTTAATCACAACTTATATAATCCTCCCATGCTAAATCAATGCACCATTGTCCTTCTTGCTCATGTCTAACATTAAAGCTTTCCTTCATCTCCATACTAATGAAAGTGATTGTTCCACAAAATACAACTCCATTTTGCACAAACTGGTACTTAGATTTATTAGTGAGGCTCCTGTCAGGGAAAACGCTGCAGAATGTTTCTGTACGTAGCTTCCTATCCTATAAAATAAGCATACTTTTTAAACTTTGTGTGGGGGACTCACTTTATTGCTGATACAAATGAATACTTCTGTAGTCACTGCCACATCACTGAAAACTCTTCAAGGATACTAAGGAAAGACTTCACCAGGTCTCATATGAAGCTGTGAAGAGTGCCTCTCTTCCCAATTCCCTTTACAATTGTACTTTTCAGGAATTTCAATACAGGCTGAGGTGCCAAACCCAAGCCTCCCACTACAATTAATATTCAAACCCATGATTGTGTTGACACAATAATTTCTTAGAATCATAGATCTGCTAAGGTTGGAAAAGAACTCTAAGACCATCAAGTCCAACCATTTTACATGGATTTCTCCAGCTTACAGTGCCTGAAGCCAAATACATCCATTTGAAACAAGATATTCAATTCCTGCTTCTAATGCGTATGAAAAGAAACAAGTGAAACCCCAAGTTTGCATTTATTCTTTCTTTTCCTTACGATGTAAATGCTATGGTTAAGCTTTTTGTTTCCCTCAGTACCATTCAGAAGCAGGCTTTGAAATCCCGTGACACTTGATGCTGGCAAGTAAACTGCTTAATAAATTCCCGTATTGCAGACAGATTTACCAGCCCTTTCATGTAACATATCCTGAACCCCTGTACCCCTCCAGTTCGTGATATATTTCCAACATAAAAGCAGGATGCTTTTGCTATTAAAAATATTTTAGTTACAGGAGGTCTTTACAATAGCTTTGGCATATCCTGTACATTCTCTGATAATCACATAAGGAAAACTTTTTTTGGCTCAGGGTCATTTTCATGTCCTTTATCATCAATGTACTTTGTCTGCTCTTCCTTTTTTAAGGCTCCCCTGTTTCGTGTGCTTAGCTGAGCTTGCAAGTTTTCCAGTTAACTAAGAGTTTTCTTTATTAAATTTTCCAAATGGGCTGGAATTTCTGCAAGAAGAGTCCCTCCTGAGCTATTACCTCTGCTTCCAGTTCAAACTGAACAACGCAATGCAGATCAGTATTCACAATGAAGCAGAAAAAAAGAATTCAAAAACTTAACAAAATTCTCTGGGGCTTTCAGCAGATATGTAATTAGAGTTTGGCTGAAGTCTATACTGCTTCTTTTTCAGCCAAACTGTTTTTTACTCTTAAGTTTTCCTTGGCAAGATCTGCATACTCACCTTTAATGTACTGTTCAGCATTCGAATTTTGTGGAGTTTCTCATTAATGGAGGGGTTTTTGCTGCGCTTGATAAATGACTTCCTAAGCTCCTTCTTAGTTGACAGCCGACGATCACCAATGGGAGACAGGCTTGCTTGCTCCAATGACTTGTAAAGTCGCTCCATCTCATCATCATCATCACATTTTTCCTGGTCTGCAAAGAAAAGAATAAATTCTTTATTATGTATGAGAACGTGAATGGGGCAGCAGATAACAGAAAAGTTATTGTCAGCCATCAGGAGGGCTCTGAACCAACTCCAAAAAAAAAGGTATTACAGTTAAAACTAAGGGCAATTAGGGTAATTTCTAGGGTAATAACGCCTATGAGACAGAAAAACTTCCAAACTCACATGTTGTTAAGAATCAGGTAATGTTCCAAACAGATGTGAGCCTGTACCTCCACTAATAGAGTACTGCCTTAATGCTCTGAATATACCACAGACTTTGAACTGTCAGTAGCTCTATGTTTGAATGAAACAACTCTGATAGCATCTACACCCATTCACCCCTCCCTGCATGCTACACATGGTGAATTATGCTTCTACCTGGCAACTCACAGGGCAAATTCTCTTTGGTGTGCTGATTCATCACCAGATTTTGTCAATTATTGAAAACAGAGCTTGAAAAAAATGAGCAATTAAAAGAAACACAGAAACATTTCAGGGGCCCCAAGAGAAGGTCCCTAGAAAACAGATTAAAGCAAGAACCCTTGGGGCATCCAGTGTCTTGTCTCTGAGTTTCACAGATTGCAGCAGAGAATTTGCTTGTAATGCCTCACAACAAAGCCTTGATTATCCCCACCTTAATTATTCTGATGGCTCCCATGCTACAGGACCATTTTCCAAGATACAAAGTACACAAAAGGAAAAGCAAGTAAACAGCTGAGAATAGCATAAAATAAGATGAAAATTGAAGCAAAGGCTTCTCAGAATAAAACAACTTTAAAATGAACAGACAGGAACTAAAAATGTGCCAGGCATATGTAGGGATATTTTAGCAGAAGGCCATTTTTAGCAGCAGACTCACTTCTTGTCCTTCAGTCCACACAGCCTCAGTGATCTCTAAAGGAAAATCTTACAGCTATTGCTGTTTTCAGGGTGCTAATGAATCCCTCAAGATGCACTTTGGATACTGCTTGGTCTTTTATCACTAGGGGCAGTGGTGTTAATTCCTCTCAGTTGCAGTCTTTCCTATTCCATTGAACTGGCTGGGCACTTTCTCGCTTAAAGTTAAGCATTTACTTTTCTAAATCATCTGCAGTCAGCAAATATATTCCGAACAAAAGGAACAAGTCCTTCTGCTCACTCATGCTGCTGCAAAGACTTCTGCAATATGTCAGCATGCTAAGGAGGTGCTTCTTATCTTTTCCATGTTTTATAAAGTACAGCATCCTCCTACATCTCTGTTCTTTCTAAATATTTAGGTTACGAGAAAGGTTTATGATATGCTGCAAATATTTGCCTTCACTGTGTTTCTGGCCTATTCTTCCCTACTGTGTGATTATAAAAAGCCTACCATAACTTGACAAAAACTAAATATAACTTCCAACATTGGTACATTGCTGGGGGAGGAAAAGGAGAACTGTTGTATATTTAACAAGCTGCAGGAAACAGGAAAAAAAAATGGAAGTGTAAGGCATAATACAGGGCATTAGTATTTCCTGAAAGCTGTTGGCACATGCCATGAGGCTCGTAATGACTAGTTTCCTGCCTTCTTTCTTGGGATGAAGCAGCTGTTTGTTTCATTAGCCAGCTTCTCATAGGACTGGCTCAGCTCTGCTGTAGATATCACCCATCAGGACTATGCACAGTAATACTCTGAGAGATGAATTAATTTTTATCAGTTATCCAAGAAAGACTGTGTAAGAAGAAATAAAAAAAAAAAAAAGTTACTTCAATCCCATTCAGCAACTTTTAGATAAAGTCAACCCACAGGGGACTTAAGGTCCCTGCTGTGGACACCTTTTGAGGCTAACTACTTTCTTCAGTATCCTTTAAGGGTTACAAAGCAGCAAGCATGAGACAACACCCTCACTGAACACTCTTCTTCCATGCTAAATATTCTGATATCTTCCATTCACTTGTGAGAAATTGTGAGGAGCACAGTAACATTCAGCACAGAAAAAGATGGAGCCAAACTCAGAAAAGCCCAGGAGAAGGCTCCCAGACGATGCACTTGCCCAGCAAAGCGTACTTAGCTCCTGCAGACTTTCAAGACTGCTACTTTGAAACTCCTTTCCTATTTCTTATTCTTCCACCATTCTCATCCTCCAAGGCATTAATCAAGGTCTGGCAATTTCAAAGGGAAAGGCACGTGTCAGATTCTTCATATCAGGTGAGTAAAGGAAGTGACAGTGAAGCAACTAAATAGAATTCCAGCAAACTGCTGGAGAACAAGAGTGACTGGAACTTATGGGTTGTGTAAAGCCAGTAAGAGTTACATAACACTTTTGTCTCCATCTCTGATTAATTTCAACTACAGTCAAAAAACAAGAGTATCCTAATGTTGTGTGTTTGTGTAGAATGCTGTTGCTTTCTGTCAGCATATAGAAGGATATGTCTGCCAACAAACCTCTATAAACTGAGGCCAGACTATCTGTTACCTACCTGGAATTTTACCTTCAGTGTACTGAGTACCCCTGAGCCAAGCTCAGAAAGAAAAAGCCCATGTTTTGCAGGCTTGAAGCTGCCACTGAATGCACTAGATTGATGCTGTAAATCTGAAAGGGGGAGAGGTAATGGATGAACTGAAAAAATCTGATTTAGTGGAACTAAAACACAATTCTGAGGCTTGATGCCATTTATCTGGAATTTCTCTCTAACAGGAGGTATCACAGACAGAACAATCTCCCAGAGGTTCAACATGCCTATTCTTCACCTCCTCAATTTTCAGCTTCTGCTCTCCTGTCAGCCAACTTGCCACAGGCTGGAGACATTAGGTTATTGAGACTCCCCATCTTGGAGCATCAGTACAGGAGCCTGTCTGAAATCTCAGCTATATAAGTGAAATTATCCAGAACTTTCAAAAAGCAGCTGTGAAAGTTGATTGTTTCCCAGTGTAAAGATGAAGAAATTGGAAATATTTGGCAGAAAGAGCATTTTGCACTGAAAACCTCCAACAAAATATATCTGACTAAATTTATCTGAAATGTAAATATTTGTTCTCCCATTCTGCAACTGACATCTCACAGACCCCCAGTTGTGTATTAATCACAGGGGGAAAAAAACTCTGCTTCTTCCTCCTGTTCTTGCTACTTTTATGAGCTTCTTGTAGTTTTGCCAGCATCCCTGTTCCTGATTCTACTAAAATTTTTGATGGTGTCAGGAGAGAACATATACACACAAGTCTGGGAAGAGCAAGGAAAAAAAAGTCATAAGTGATTTTTTGCCCTTTCCTACCTATCCAGCCCATAGCCCTTCTCCATAGTGGTAGTGGACTTTTCAGTGGGAGTATGAAGTCATCTCAAGGAAATCACATTTCCCACATAATTATGGAATAGAAAATATAGAAAAAATTCAATTAGCTGGGCATAACTCAGGCAAACTCCTCACTGGCAAATGCAGAAATAAGGGAGGAAAGATTGGAAGAAAATAATAGGAAAACTTGTTACCACAATTAGATGCTATTGCCTGACAGTATAGTAGACTCAGCAGTGAGGGGTGGAATTTTAATAGACTGACTGAACTGGAAACAACATAAGTAAGTATCTCTTTTTCAGAGGGTTCAGAAAACCATAGCACCATAATTTTCACTGTGATTTCTAAAGCTTTTTTTGATGAGAAACAAAACAATTTTTCAAGTTGTTTCTGTACGCAGTTGTTCTCACCATAGGCACATTTCCTCAGCTAGTTGCAGCCATGATCTAGCTATTTTCTATAACTTTTGCAGAAGGAACAAAGGGGCCAGAGCACACCAGAGGATCTGTTCTGGCTATTACTGGCACAGGCAGACTCCAGAGAGGAAGAGGATGTCAGTAGCGAGAACAGAAGGAATTGAATTAATCCAGCTCCTATTTAACCAACTCCTTCCCACAAAACCAACCCAGATAAAATCCAAGATGTATTTGAAAAGTTGTCCAGGTTTAAAAATATCAGCACACACCAGATTTTTCACAGCTACCGTGAACTAAGGTAAAATGAACAAGAAGTTATGAAGTAAGAATACCTTTCCAAGACGAGTTAACTTCATATGATCATGAAACCCTCAGAAAATGCAAGGAAGAATGATCTTACTGCTAAAATAAACTTATTCCCTAAATAAATAGAAACACACATTCCTATTTTCATGTATAACCTCTCAGTTGCTGTGGGCTCCTTTAGCTGTTACAGTTTTTTATCATAATGGTGGTGCATCAGTCATATACTTTTTCTTCCTGTGGCTGCCAGAAGAAATTCAAAAGATGGAGCTTGGCTGGGGAGTGTATCTAGCCATCATAGAGGGGTCAAGGCCAGCTTCTGGATACAGTGCACGTAGTCAGACAGCTGTTTGTATTCTCAGTTGTTCCTTGTTTACCTTCCAGTTTCTTTCCATCACAGGCAGCTTAGAATCCTTTGTCACTGTGCATGTAGCAAGCTGCATCACCAAAGTCTCAAATATTCCCAAAAAGTAAATGGATGCATAATGGTCTCCTTTCAAAAAAGAAAACTGATAAACTCCCCTTCCATGTATCACTCTCTGGTAGTTAACATCTCCCCAGTAACTGGCGCAGAGAATTAATGCTGACAATGTTCATAATGCCACTAGGAGTGGTCAGAAAGACTGTTAAAAATAGCATATGTCAGGCCCCTTGCACCAGATACTCACAGCTGCTTAGCAGAGTTCATTAAAAAATTCTGTTGAAAAAATAATCAATTGTCATTTAGTTGAATCTGTAGCTTTTCTTATGGAGATTCATCCATTTATTTTTGAAAAATATTTATTTCATTGTTTAGGCCATCACTAAGGTTTCTTCACTATTTTTGTATTTTTTCATGGTAAGCTCTTCCCACAAAACCACAGCTACTCTTTCTTCCTTCTAGGTATCAACTTTTATCAGATTGGTCTCCATTCCTAGACTTTGTCCAGCAAAACTGCTCTTCAGTTCTAGAAAATTTTCTCCTCAACTCTAGACTCTTATCAGCTGCCACAAAAAATTCAACTTACGGTTTTACCTTGAAAAATGTGGCCAGAAAACAGTGTGGCAGGGGGTTTTTTATCCTCACCAGAGAGCACAGACACACCTGTAGGTTCTGTGGGGGACTGGGATGAAAGACTATCAAACAACATAGCTGTTCTGATGACAGCAGGGCCATCTTTACACACAGGGAACATGTGCTTTCAGGACAAATTCTGACAAAAGACAGAATTGTCTCCTCCCGGATGAAGACTCATGACTGAAATGTGTCAGAAATGCACTGCAAAGTAAATAATACTGACTACACCTGGGGTATGCCTTCTTGTTTTGCACCAGGTAACATAAAAGTGTGCTCTTACTAGTATTGCAAATAAGTAGAATTTGCAGCTAGATTTTACCCAACAACTTGAATTCATCTCACAGTATTTGTACACATGCTCATCAACTAGATGGAGAGGGAAATTCTTGGGGAATAAGCCACAGAGCCAGAATTGCATCCTTTTCAGTAAATTTCATTTGGAACTGAATTGTTACTTTACATTAATCCTTCTTTTCCTACCTCATTCTCAAATTGCAGTAGCTTAATCTCCTTGCAAAATATTTCCTTAATGTTTTCAGTGCCCATTGCAGGAGAGGGCCCCACACAGCAGCCCTCTCCACACCCAGCCCATAATATGCAGACTGATACAGGAAAGACAAACCTGTGTATGGTGTACATTTACTTGTCAAGCAATGGGTTATGATGCAGACAAGGACTAGCGAGGTTATACAGTTTCCATAGTGACTGTCTTGGCAAAATAACCTATTTCTGGAATTCTGTCAGTGATCACTGCTGTGGTTAGGAAAAGAGTGTCCTCAGTTTGGCCATCAGGGCTGCCCATCAACTAAGCAGTGAGCAACAAAAGAATTAATTTCCCCAGGAATAATCTAATCAAAATTAAACTATCTTGCACACTGTAGGAGTGTATATCAAAATATGCCTTGATTAACATTTTAGTCCCATTTTATTGGTTAATATGATTGAGCCAAACTATACTTTAAGTGATCATGCATGTGTTATTATGCTAATTCTGTGACATCCATAAAATATTTGTCACCCTTACACTACAGTGGAAAGCAGTAACCTATGCATTATTGCAGGATTTCTGACAATACCAGAGGAATATATTCTAAGCAAAAGTTTAGACTTAGAAGAGCAACCTTAGAAGAGCAACCACTGAATCTTTGTCAACAGGATCTATAAGCCACTATGCCATTTATGAGCTACATTCCAACAATCAACTTTAATGTCCCTAGTAATGTTTTCCAAAGACATTACTTTATCAAATTTAACCCAGAAGTTAAAGTTAAGGAAAACAATATATTTAATATGTCTTCGTGACATTTTAGTTAAGGTCTCCATTTCTGCCAGCCCCAGCCCTTCCACAGTTTGCAAAATCAGAATTAGGGGAATTAGATTCCACAGTAACTGAAAGCACAGCACTCTTTTCCAATACATAGAAACAGCACATATGCTCACTCTGGATTTTAAATCTTTCTGATCTTCATTGCTACAGAATTTTCTGGCAGAGGAGCCTACAAAATGGATAAGGTAGGTGAGCATAAACACTGAGTTAATTTTCGCTTTTTATGAAAACTGTTCTTTTCTTAATGTTCTTTTGTTGTGTGTAAAATCAGAAAAGGTATGACAACATAAAGCTTTCTAAGCTTAGGTAAGTGTAGCCAGCTTTCTAAGTGCTGTTGTTTGCAGAACATAGGGGCACTGACAAGGTAATTGGTGTGCCTCATAGTATCATCTTTCAGTGTCAAGTTGACCTACAGAGAAATACCCTGAGCTCCTAACAACTCCAGTGCTGTTTCTTTCCACCATTGCATTACTTTCAGCCTAAGCTCTTAGAATGGTACATACCTTTCTTTTGCATTGTAATGAGACAATCCTTCTCTTTCGGCAGTAAAGTACTCACTTTAAATCTTCAAGGATTTGGAATCATGGGAAGAGCTGAGGCACAGGAATGTTCTTGTTCCCTTATGTATTACCCCTCTACGGAGAATAATTGTATGCCAGGAACAACTCTTAGGCTTCAACTGCCTTTAATTCAGAAAGATGCTTTGCGTAAACAGCAGGAGATATTTCCTCGCTACACAGGAGAGTTATGAACAGTAACAATGACCAAATTCTGGAACCATGCCACCTTTTTTTCCAATTAGCAGTATATTTCAGTAGGAGGATACTGTGAAGATACCTATTTACTTAAACAAAATCCAGTCTTAATAGACTTTCTGATTCAGGATTTCGGTTGTTTTCTCTTGATTACCATGAAACTTAATGAAGCAAATAGGGAGTATGTACTTTGAGTAAATACAACAGCACATATTTGTAAAATTGGACTGACTTAACCCCATGTTCACCATTACCTACATAATACAGTTTTGTTATAGTGCCCATTCTGTGACACACTTTGCTAATAAAATTATGTCAATGCTAAATTTATACACAGAGGTTATGATTTAACTTACAGATACAATTTGAGAAAAGTTGTAAAGGTACCTATCAACCAGACACCAGGTTATATATTTTATGTGCAATAAATTAAATGTTATAAATGATGTGCCACTGAAAAAACTCTTCAGTGAAGAATGCAGAGAAAGCAAGGGGAAAAGAAGTTAAGGAAACCTGTAACTCTTATATTGTATGGCTCTGCAGCAAAAATCTCCCCTCTCATTAGCTCACCTTTGGCTAGTGATCGCTGTCCTGCTGCATCTGGCACAGCTAGAAAATGTGTATCCGCACTTAGGTAAGAGGTTTGGGATCCACCATTGGGTTCAGAGAGTCTGACTTCCTGGCCTTCTGATGCATCTCCACAGACCACTTCTGGGGGCTCATCAGAATGGATCTGTACGCAGAACGTTAAAGGCTGATCACCCTCCTCTGTGGCAGAGCTGCTAACCAGGTCAAGCCAGGACTGCCTCTCAGAATAAACCACTTTGGATGCCAAGGAAGACGATGATTCCTGGGAGTTGAAAGTGCTTTCAGGAGAGGAGAGAGAACAAGATGCTTCACTTGACAGAGTTGAGGTGAATGATGACTTCTGCTGATCCTGCTTTCCAGAAACAAAAGTGGGGCGTGGGGGGGGAAGAAAAAATAAAAATTATTTGCTAATTATTCTTGTTACTAGGTTCTACATGATATATAGATATGTAGCTGAAATGCTAAATGACCAAAAATTAATGGAATCTTGTTACTTATTCATCCAAACAAGCCTGTGGTGTTGCAATCAATCTCCTTTCCTTCAGAAACCAAGCCACCAGGAAGCCAAAAGCAAAAGAGATATAAACCTGACAATGCCTATAAACAAAGACCAAGGAAAACTATTATGCTGAATGTAGCCTTCCATGGTAAGTCTCACACTCTTTCTTAATTTGTCTTCACTTTAGTGGCCTAATCAAGAGTGAAGAAGAAAAACTCCAAATTAGCCATTGAACATGAAGCACTCAGCAGTTCCACCAATGCAATAACCAGAGATGGAGAGAAGGGGTCCCAAGCACTGAAGTACAGTAAAGAAGTATTTTTCCTAGTCCATTCAAGGGATAATTGTTCACCAGGGCAAGAAGGCTTGGCAGAAACTATCAGAAATTGGGATGAGATCATCATGATATGAAAGTCAGATTTCTTGCTACTGAGAAGGTGTTGCTAGGGAAACCTGGAAAAGCTGAAAACAGGTAAAGGGGCCAGCCTGGAATACCTATTTATAACCCAGTAAACCAGAAATAAGTTTTTAAATAAACCAAACCAAGAGTAACAATTTTTTTATTATTCTTTTTAAACTCCAATTCAGTGTTGTATACCACAATGTATACAACTTCCTTCTTATATTAAAAACAGCAAAGCCTTCTTGTGCTTCTTATACAGCTGTATGATGTAAAAAAATAGTCAAATCAGAGGATGAGGAGGACCTATATCAGGAGGACTGTGAGCACTATTTGTTTATAGCAGCTTTTTCACTTTTGTAAATTTTCAAAGCCATTCATAGAATCGTAGAATTGTCAAGGTTGGAAGAGGCTCTCAAGATCATGCAGTCCAGCCAAGCACTCAGCATTCCCACTGCAGCCCCTAAACCATCATCCAGGACCAGATCCAGACACCTCTTGAACACTTCCAGGGATTGTGACTCCACCACCTCCCTGGGTAACCTATTCCAATCCCTGATCAACCTAATGGTGAAAAAACTTGTCCAATATCTATTCTGAATCTGCCCTGTCCCAATTTAAGGCCATTTCCTCCAGTCCTGTCACTGCAGGCATGGCCCCTACCTGGCTACAACCTCCTTTCAGGGAATTTTAGAAGGCAATGAGGTCTCCCCAGAGCCTTCTCTTCCTGAGACTGAGCAAATCCAGCTCTCTCAGCTATTCCTTGTAAGACATGTTTTCTGATCCTTTCATGACTCCTATAAGGCTGTGCCAAATATTGCAGGACCTATGGATACTCCCCTATGGAAAGTACAGCACTGTGTTTCAGGTGTGGTTTTGTTTCTAAAATAGAAACTTTCACATATGCATCCTCAGGCAAAGGACAAGGAGATGCTATAGAGTGCTAAAAATGCCCTTGGGAACACAGGTGATGTGAAGTATTTCATCTAAGAGCTCCTATCACAACGACAAATGGTTGAAGCATTTATAAAGCCAAGCAGAACAATTGAACGGTAACAGCTCTTGCACACATCTTGTAGTTGGTCTAATTTCAATTGTTCGAAGCTGGAAAATGACGATGTTAGATCTCACCTCTATTTTTATGGCATTTGTCCACACACACACCAAAAAAAAAGTGTTATTGAAATGAAGATCGCGCTTCACTGAGGGGAATACATTTTTGTTTTCATTTCCATCATGTGTTAATTAAAAAATATGAGTGAGAAAAAATATGACTGCTAGAAGGTGTTTCTTTTTCTCTGCATATGTGTTGTTTTGTTTTTTCTTTGGCATGACAAATGCTTACCTGACATAAGTTATTTGAGTGACTCCTTTGGAAGTTTTCAATCATCCATATGATAATAAATTTCCATTTGGGGATGTTTTAAAAAGTAGATCATAAGGATTTCACTGGAGATTAATGAGTCTCTAGATATGTTTTAGTGAAAAATTATGATCATTAAACTCTTCAACTGCTCTTTTGGCTGCTGCTGCAATCTATTGTCTCAACATATCTGCTGATTTTTTAACTGTATATCCATTCACATGGACAAATTGATGCAGGTGGTCAGTTTAACTTTTGTCCTACAGATGTTATAATTTACTTGTTCCTCTCTTGCTTTTTTCCTCCACCATACCTAAACCCATGCATACATATGGAACCTTATGACCACTCATGATTTACTTCTGCAAATTTCAAAATGGTTTGAGTCAGCAGAGAATAAAACAGCAAGTACAAACTTTGTGCTAGAAGTACAGCAAAGTGTTTGCTGCTCTAATACGTAACAGAGCCTACACCTGGGTTTCTATTAGTTTCCGGACTAATAGTTTTTGTTTTGGAGTTAATGTCAAGTAGTTTGGAGACCTTTCTGCTTGAAATAATAAAAAGAATTAACACCAGTCAATGCCTGGGACATTCTCGACGCTGAGCTGAGTTGACAGGATAAGTGTCACTTCCAGTAGCAGTTTGAGAAAATTGAAGTAGGCCAAGTGCTGCACCCACAGAATATGAACCCAAATCGACCATATTTTTGAGACTTCACAGTTTGGTTCAAGTACTTTGCAAGAAATAAACTAAAGAGCCACATTTAACCAGCTCTCCCTGAGACAACTGCAGGCTCCAAACCTAGAATTCAGTTTTTAGTAGAAGCTGCGCTTTCCCTATCATTCCAGTGTTTCTGTTGTTTCAGCACTTGTCCAGAAGTGAAAGGGGTATTAAATACAGTATTTAAAAGAGGACTCTGACTTGCAGTCAAACAGAACTGTTCCTACTCTCTATGTAAGCAAGTTAAACACAGGGCAGACCCACATCAAGTGGAGCTTATTCCAGTGGCCAGTTCTGGGGTGAAAAGATGACACTTTGCTCAGGAGACACCAACCTTTGTCCACAAGGGAAGGGATTTTAAGGGATAAGAAGAAGGGAAATCAGCTGTCAAAGGTAAAGGCTGAAGGGAAGATACACTTTAAGGGAAAGCTTGAGAAAGCAGGATCCCTCAGCATACGCACCACTGCCTGCCTCCCACATGCTCCCTGCCAAAACGTGGGGGCCAGCACTCAAGAGTGCTTCCCTTCATATGGGAAGGAGACAACCAGCTATCGCCTCTGCAGCAACAGACCAACAAGCAGCAGGAAACCAGTAAAACAGAAAACTAAAAACAGCACCTGTTTAAAACTCATCATCTGGAAAAACGCAGGCATTCACTCAGAGGTGAGCAGACGGAAAACACATCTACAGCCTCCTAAAGGCAAGCCACTGAAGTATAAAAATTCAAGACGCTTCCTTAACTGATCCATGGCCCTGAATAACTGTGGAGACATACTGCCAGAGTTCTTCTCCGATATTTATAGCCCCTCAGTCACATTTAACTTCCAGTTAATGCAGGCAATAAAGAATCACGCTCTACAGCAGTGAATGCCTCACACCCCCGAGTGCCGGGCGGGTTGTTCCAGTGATAAACGCTACATGTGTCAGGAGAGGAAGTGAAGATTGACTTATCTGACTGAAAATGAGGGGGGCAAGTGGGTGAAATCCACTCCCAGCTTCATGTGAGCTAATTAGGGATTGTCAGACAGGCAACCCTGTCCGTGACATCTCCTTTCATTAATGCCTCTGGTTGCACAAGCTCCTCTAGCTCATCTGTATATTCCAGATATTTCCTGCTCTGCTGCTCCTGTGCCCACCCCAGCTCCTGGGGATAGCCACAGAGGAACTTGTACCACAGCAGGGAGTACAGAGCAGACACTTCCCTTCCGACAGATGCCACTAGAATATTTAGTACTAAGTGTATTACCGTACACCACTCAGTGCTTACTTTGCGATAGTGAAGAGGAAGGCTTGAATCAGGATTCCTTATTACCAGTCCAAACCAAATCACTTATTTCTAAACAGGGAATTAAATAAATTTGGCCTTCCATTTTAATGGAAAATACTTTAAAAATGTGGTGACTAAAGACTCTCACAAGGCTGCTCTATAGTTTTCAAAGCATGATATGAACAAGCTGTTTACTCCAAAACTGCAGCCAAACACCTAATGCCTGTTGCTAGCTCCAGGAAAACTTACTGGTTACAGGGATTAAGGGATTGCCTCTGCTACTTGCAAGAGCTCTCCTGACTTCTACTACAAATGAAACTTTTCTTTTAAAGGTTGCAAAGAGAGGGAAAAAAAACCCACCCAAAACCTACTAGTGAAGCTACCTGTCACAGCAAATTAACAACTTTTCTTTCTTTACTTAAAAAAAATCTAAAAATGGAAAAACTAAAAAAATTAAAATAATTTTTTTAAAAATTCATTTAAATTGCGTGTAAGAGCAATGAGATCACTGGGAAAAACAATTATATAGAAACAAGATTAATAGGGCAAGAAGTAGATAATATAATAATTAGACAAGTCAATTTGATTAGACTCATGAGGGTTCATAGTGCTTATTTTAATTTATTAAATGAAGTGAGACAGGAAGGAATATTCTGGGACAATATGCTACATAGATTTTGGAAGAATGCCTATTTTCTTTCTTCATAGTCTATTTTTCAGAGGTAGAGGAAAAAGAACATATTTTTATCCCTATGTGAAGAAGCCTCTTTCCCTTCACCTCTCTTCACTGCCACAAAAGCAGCTTCAAATTCAACAGTCTTAAAAACAGCTCACTCAAATAAATAAATACTAAGCTTTTGGGTATGTTACCAAGGTCACAAAAAGAGAGAGGTTTCAGGATGGATTTTTTTTAAAAAAGAGATTAATATGAAAAAAACAGCTTATAGTGATGTGTTAAAAATCTTGTAAAGGAAAGACACAGTTTGTGTATGAGGTAGAACAACACCTTCCTTTCTCCAGCAAGATAAATAGGAAAGAGTTGATCTTTGACAGTGCAAAGCTCCCTGCCGTGCAGGATGTGCCAACTGTGTGCTCTGCCACGTGGCAGGCAGTCTGTGCATGAAGGTTTCACAGGAACACAGTGTGGACATTTCCAGACAAGGTTTTAGGCTATTCCTAGAGGTCCTCCACCTCAGAAGAGTTTTTTTCAACCTGCTTGCACCAGAAACAAGGTAATAACTGGAGCACTTACCGAAGGAGGAGGTGGTGTCTGGGCTCTGTAGGGTGGAGGTGGCGTGTCTGTTATTTCTGGATCCTCGTGCTCGCTTTCACTGTAGCATTCTGAGGTAGATATGGAAAATGAGCAAAAAGAAAGAGTGAGACCAACATATTGCTCTTTGCAGCAGTATGGCAATGAAAGATCACCAAGTAGGATGTTCTGGATTTAGGACTACACTTTAACAAGTCAGTGTCACCTAATCCACTGGTGGTGATGCTGGAGAGCTCTTGCAAGTAGCGGAGGCAACCCTTTAATCCATGTAACCATTAAGTTTACCTGGAGCTAGCAACAGACCTTGGGGGTTTGGCTGCAATTTTGGAGTAAATAGATTGTTCCTATCATGCTTTGGAAACTATAGAGCAGCCTTGTGAGAGTCTTTTGTCACACATGGTATCTCGTACAGACACACCCTACAGCATGGTAGTATATATGAACAGGTAATGCCAAAAGTAAACACAGTACTCTAGGACTACCCTACTTGTCCCTCTCTCTTTTTTCTTTTTTTTCTTCTTTTTTTTTAACAAAAACCAACTCATAGGAGCCTCAATATCTTTTGACATATGGCAGAGGCAGTCATGCTGTTATTTCTTTCAACTATCTGTGCAGCAGGTGAAACATTTTCCAAAGATTTTTTTAAAGGTGGATTAAATGAAGTGATAACCATTGGTAGAATTAGACATAGATAAAGGGAAACAGAATGTTGCTGGTTCTTATGTCCAGGACCTGGCAACAGTAAACATTGGACAAGATCATAGAATCATAGAATAGTTTGGTTTGGGAGAGACCTTAAAAGGTCATGTTGTCCAACTTCTCTGCAATAAGCAGCATCATCTTCAACTAGACCAAGCTGCTTGGAGCCTTGTCCAGCCTGACCTTGAATGTTTCCAGTGATGGAGCTTCTGCCACCTCTCTGGGCCACCTGTTTCAATGTTTGCCAACTTCACTGTAAAAAATTACATCTTTATATCTAATCTAAACTGGCCCTTTCTTTGTGTAAAAAAACTGTCCCATCTCCAGGATACCCTGCTAAAATGTTTGCCCTCATCTTCCTTACAGGTCCTCTTTGTGCACTGAAAGGCCACACAGATGACTTTTGCTAAATCTCACAACACAAATGCAACCTTTGCAGGAGTAAGTGCTTGCATCCTGCCCTGAACCGCATGTGCAGGGAGACAGCACTGACCTCCATCCCACTGAGCTGGGAACATGAGAGTTTGCAAAGACAAAGCCGGAGCTTGATGAGGACAACTTGAGTGCCAAGAACAGAGGCTGCCCCTGCTGTGTCCACGGGATCCAGCACCGCCCTTTGCTGGCCACATGCACTCAGCAGCCTGGGCTGTCCAAGAGCCTCTGTCCAGCCCTGCCCCAGAGAGCAGGGGTTGCTTACGTCCAGCTCTGATTCCTCATCAGAGATGAGACGATTTCATCTAAAATGAACTCATTTAATACCCATGTGCTTTATTTTTAAGCATGTCAATGTGGGGGGAAGGTGGGTGTTAATAAGCACAGAGTGAGGGGAATAAACTTGTAAGAGAGAAAAATTTTGTGTGTGAGAAAGAATTTTCTAACATATTAACAAAGAGAAACTTGAAGAGGTACATTTTTTTCCCTGCATTGTTTGCAGAACCATAGGGTATTGATAGCATAGATGCTATCCTGTTTACTGGAAATGCTGGCACATCTAAGCATAAAGAACTGAAACTGGCTGCAATGAGGCCTATACCAAATTCTAAGACTCTATTAGTTCCTTTTGAGTAAGTCAGTAAAAAGCTTATGCTTTCTACAGGTCCCCTTTTAGGCACACAGAAGAACTGAAAAAGAATCAACAGCTGTTTCTGATACTCCAAACAGGCAATTGGTGGGGGGGGGCGACATTAAAAGGCACAGAAGTATCTGAATACAGAAGAAATGTCATAAAAAGAGCCAAGATTTCTGAAGAATTTTGGTGCGTGATACAGAGAGGAAGAAGTCATCTGCAGGAAGAGAAGTGAGTGGGTAGGGACAGTGTTTTAAGGAAACATAGCAATATTTCTGTCCAGCCAGGCACCAGTAGGTGCTGCACCCATGCTGAAGGCAGCTGCTGGATTACCTGTGAACAAGACATACATGAAAAGACAAGGAGGTGTTTGACAGCAGAATCAGAAGGCTTTTTTCTGAGGGGGAAATGGATGACTATCTTTAAAAGCTGAAGAAATCTTGGCTATGTTACGCTATTGCAAAGTTATTCGATAACCTGTTCCACAGGTTATTGAGATGATTATTGTATACCATTTGGTATATACTTTTAATTTTAGATTAAGATTGGTGGGATGACTAATTTTTTCATAATTCTTGATTCAACTAATAAAACCTGTATCACTTTTTTTTTGATGCTTAAAAAATTAGTTTAATGTATAAAATTTTGGCCATTCCCATTTTCCATCAAATTCTTCCATTCATGAAAAGATGGTCAACATATTTGAACACTTCCTCCCTGAGTACAAGTATATTGCAGTTCTTGCTACACAACCTAATATTCAATGTAGCCCTTTATCCTCTAGTGTTTTGATAAAGTTGGCTTCAAACAGAATACAGGCTTCTTACAGGAATTAGATGGTGTGAAAATTAACAAATTTCCTGACAAGAAACAAATGTGAACAAAAAAACTGATGAGACTTGCTGAATTCTCCAGGCATCAGTAGTATCTGTGCTTGCCCACCCTAAAGCTGCTTTTAATGGTAGAGCATAAATGGAGCCAGATCAAATTAATCAATAATGTAATTGCATGTCCCAAGCCTGGACATAAACCACAATCTTGAATTTTATGGTAAAGCAGAAGGGATGCAGAGAGGAACACTTCATTGCTTAGACAAAACAGGCTGCATCAACTAAGGTTCATACTACTGCAAATACCAGTTATTTTTCATAATGACAGTTCCTTCACCAGCTCAGCAGTTCTAAAAAGGGCACTGGGTACCAATACTCTAAAAATGGAGATTTAAAAGCCCAGATGATGACACATATGTGTCATCAGATATGTGATGACATATTCCTCAGGTTCCTGTACATTTAGAGACCATTCCAGGCTCGGTAACATAATATTACCCAGAGCACTTCTCATTCTAAACCAGCTCCTCTGCTCAAATTTGTGATTTGAGTGCTGGTATCTTCCCATCAAAGAGTTGTATTAGGTTGGTGTGCAAATTAAGACAATAAATAAATTGTTTAGAACTTGTAAAGTTTCTCATTCCATAATGAACTCGGGCTTGGTTTTGAAACAAACTGTAGGCTCCAGAATAGCAGTACCACCCCCTCATTCCCAGCATTGGTTGAAACCCCCGGGACTGGAGGATGGTAGGGATGGGTCTGCAGAGCTCAAGTTGTTCTCATGCAAGCTGCCATGCTGCAGCACAGCTCCTGTCATGTAACTCACCAGCTCAAAACCTGAGCAGCACAGCTGCTCCTCTTCACACTTGGTAGGCTTAGCAAGCCAGCAAACTGCCAGAAAGTAGTTACACATCTCTCACAAGATCACCTAGTGTCTCTCACTCACAGTTTCTCACCATTTTTTCTCTTCCTGTGATTACCCAGTACCGTGACAATGTGGTTTCTCTGAGCTCAGACAGTAGACAAACCCAAGATGACAGTTCGAAAGACAGAAAATAGCTGACAAAAATTTGGCCAAGGAAACACTGTGAAGAACACAATGCAGTTACACATTGAAACCACTTAGGAGCATACCTTCCTCATTCCTCCTGTTTGGTGCCTGAGGGTCTACAGCCATTCCCAGCTTACTTAGCCACCTGTGTTTGAAACAGAGGGAACACAGAGTCAGGGACACTCACACACTCTTCAGACTGAGTTTTGCTCTTTTCAGTTGTCTTCTACATCACCACATCTGTTTTCATTAGCCTGGAGACTAAATGTCAAAGTTTCAATTTCTTAGATCATCTGCTAGAAAGGCACCAGTTACCTCTTCATTAATATTCCTTGTAGTGAGCAGGATTAAATGCCTGGAACATCTTTCCCTGACACTGAAAAAAGAGATACTACTGATGACCCAGGAGTCACACTTGTGTAAGCTGAAGAAAAAGTCTTTGTGCTGTAACACCATGTCAGTGTATTAGTCCAATTGTTGAGGTGTCATCCTTCATCTGAGATGGAGAAAAAGGCATGAGAGCCATAGAAGATGATGTCAGCTGCCCTGGTCAAACCTATTGCAGCACAGTCTCTGCCACTTGAAACCAAACTTTTTGATCATAACATATCACATTTTTCAATGTTGCTATGTACTTTTGGTTTTAGTACGTCTCATTTCCTGTGTTGTCTTAAGCTATTAACCAGGGTGTTTTTCATTTATCTTCCTAGGTGGTTGCATTTTTCCACTGCTAGAAATATTCCCTCGTTATACTTTTTGTATATTATGTTTGCCTGTAGGTCTCTCAGGGCTATCCACATTTTAAGCAACTATCAAACTGAAAAAGCTCAAGCTTTTAGGATTAAAACACAAGGCATATATAGAAAGTATGAAGGGCAGGAATTTATTATTGGAAAAAAATCCGTTTTGTTTGATTTTGTTTCTACTAAAGCTAGTAGATCAGCATCAAAGTAACTTTTTTAAAAATGTACTTTTAGGTTTCAGTATGAGGAATAGAGCCACAAACAATTCAGAAAAACAAAGTGCCATTTCTCTAAGTGTGGTCCATTGACTCTTTTCTGACAGCTAATCCTAATAGAATGATTTCTAAATGAAAATCCAACTTAACAAGGAAAAGATTTGCTAAAAAATTCTAGGACTTAATTAATGATGAGGGCAGACAAGTCATGTAATAACTATGTACAATTGGTCAGCTAAATGCATGCAGCTAGTCAGCATGCCTTTACTTTTCATGTGTTCATGACAATAGCAAATACATGATAAATTAGTGAAAAAAATGACTGTGTTAATAAATGTACTGTTGATTTAATAGATATGTATATATATACAGGTATATGCATCTACCGATATATGCATGAAGAGTTACAAAAGGTCATGATCCATCAAGCATTTATGCACACCAGGAACTTGACACACACAAATGCTCCAGTGAGTTCAGTGAAACCATTCAAATGTGTGTTTGCAGGACTGGAGCCAAGAGAACAGATGTCTTTCAGTCTGTTTCGACATATGCGTGACTATGCGTGTACTTCATGTATTAAATGCATGTATTTTATACTTTGCCAAGGAAAACATCATTGGTTGCAACACTGGGGAGTTAGTACAGCATAGTGCAGGCTGCTCTAACACTAGGCTACCTAGCTTTAAGCCAAAATTAAATTTACTCAAGAAGTGGAGTCTGAACAAAATCATTCTGAGGCCATAAGAGCTAAGACACCTGCATAGATTTCAATCACTCACTCACAGGAGACTAAATATTTTTCACATGAGAATTTCCAGCTGGGCTCCAAACTGTCTGTTAGCACTTACTAATATCCTCCATTAGCTCTAATTTTCCTTCTCCATATGTCCTTCCATCTCTTCTCTCTTAACCAGGGTTACCCTCTCTACTGAAATATTCCTGTCCAGCTGTTCCTCATTCTCAGTCCTTCTCATCCTATCTGCATCAGGAACTTGTCATTCCATTCATTCCAGCTCTGGTGGGAAGTGCAGGAACACCAAAATGGATGGTTATCTACCCACCAGAATGTTCCGTGATGCTCCAACTTGGAAAGGGCAACAGAGTCTTTTCATCTATATTTACTTGTGGGCATCTGTAGAGTACAGATGTATTAATACATATCTATGCACATACACTACTGTAAAATTGTACATTTCTATAACTCTAGATCTCTCAGAAGCCCACACACATTCTCTCAACTGCTCTCTTTTTCTATTGTGGTAAGTATGTAAAGGGTCTCCCATTTATAGAGGGATTGATAGTCATTGCCTGTGAAAAATCACACAAAGATCGCCAGTAGAGCAATGATTAAAATCCTGGCCTGACTATTGTAGGATCTCTCCTCCCATTTAAATTGTACTGCTTTGCATCCAGTATTTGGCCATTTAATGCAATAGCATAGAGAACAGACCGCAATCTGAAGTAAAAAGGGCAAAGTTGTGAGATATTTCTAAAGCAGCCAAAATTGGATGAGCAGAAAATAATATCTTTCTGATAGCCCAGTGGTTTCCAAAATGGCAGCCTTTACATCCATTTTTACTTCTTCCATTGAGAACCATTTGGTTGCTAATCTTCTGGACATTTCTGGAAAGAAAATTTCTGACTGTCATTACGATCATTCAACTACAGCATAGTTTGATGCTAGTTTACATTAAAGAAACAGACCTTTCTATCCCTCTAACCCTCCTTGTTAGCTGATATGACACTCTGAAATCAGAAACTGTTATACTCTAGTCCTGGATCACTTCTGGGACTTTTCCCTCTCTTTCCTTTCTCCCCTCACTTCTTCCCAGGAGTTGTACTTGCTATCAAATCTTAGCACCACCCTAACAGAAAGGGATTTATACCAGCAAATGTTGGGAAGATTAGTATCAAAATTAGGCTAATTATGGGATTCTGATTTCAATTATAATTAGTGAACAAAGAGTAATAGTTTTCTTCCATTTAGTGACCAGAAAAATTAGACTCAGTAATTCCTCAAATAACTTTGTCAATGACTGCTTGACAGTGAAAGAATGAACTTTCAAAGAGTGTTCTCATGCATGAGACAGGATGAAACATAACCAGTTGCTCCTACTTACGTGTTCATTTCCAGAACATTTTCTGCTGCAAAATAAAATGTCTTGATCTGTGGGTGGCTGATCTTAATAGCACTTTAGGGAAAGAAAAAAAAAAAAAAAAGAGATATGAAGAAAATCAGTTTCCATAAGAAAGAAAAAATAATAGCTGAATGAATTAAAATACATATTTATTCCACTATATTAATCCAGATTAGCTTTTCCATTCATATGGCTCTTTCTTTAAAACCCTAGCCTATTTTTAGCTCATTTCCTAGGCCACACATTATTCTGAGAGTATAAACTACAGGAACTAAAAAGGAACGAATAAAGAATAAAACAAAGGTTTCCATTATTTCATTACATAATTCTGTTGCATTCCCATACCTCAACCACTATGTGCAGTTTTGCTTGCTCCAGAGGTAAAAGGAAACTCGGAAAATGTTGGAAGAAAGCACCAGTAGTGACCCAAGACAAGGAACAGCTTCCGTGTGCTGTGGTCAATCAGGCTAAGACCCCAAAGCATGGAAAACCAATGGCTGAGGGAAGGGACATGTGACACAGTAAAATCACAAGCAGCACACAGTGGGTGAACAGTGACTGACTCTTCTGACTCCTCCATCAGAAGAATGAAGGTTTGCTCTTGAGGGGCACAATTAAATGCACGCTGCACTTTGTAACTTTGAACAACACCAACTCCTCTCCAAACCTTTGAAGTGTGCTCAGAGGCGGCTGGAAGTCAGTGCTGCATGTGGAGTTTGGAGAGAATATCTTCAAATGTGCATCCTGCTAAAGAAAGTATTTATTCCCTGCACAACCAAAGGCTTCAAGTACACCCCAAGCTCAGTTGCACCATAGCAGCCTTAAGAATAGCCCAGGCTTGGAGGGATGCAGCATTACTTGCACTACTGCTGACCTCCTCAACTGAGAGGGGACATCTGAGAACTACAGTCGACTCATAATGAGCAATTGAATAAAGGAGAGGGAAAAGAAAGCATTTGGCACACTCATCTGGGGTTTTTTTGTTTGTGGTTTTAGCAAAGCACATCTGGCAAAGACTTTTCAAAAATATTTTTTCAATATGGTTTTCTTTCAGTAGCTCAATTAATATCTCATTATTTATACAACACAAAAGAACTCCCCACAGTTTTACTGTCAACTACTGAGATTCATTCCTTGCAACGTTGTAAAAATCATAATAAACTGGATAAAAAGATAAACTTACTGCTTTTTTTTGCATTCAATTGCTCGATCCACACTGAAGTCTGGAAGTCTTATAAATCCTTCTGCTTTTTCAGCCTTCACAAAAAGGAAAAAAAAATTAAATATCACCACATCAACCAACTGGTAAGCTAGTAGACTCCAATGTTGAATAATATTTAACATGCAAGTGCTTGTTTTTGACAGCTTTTTATACTGTGAAAATATATGCTCATCACCATGGGGACAGATTAACGCCTGATGAAATATTTCTATACCAGCTATATTTGTGCAAATCCAGGGTGCCGGAAAGCCACCACTCCTGTTGGTGCAAGTGGCAGAGTGCAAGCATAGATTTTGTTGACTAATAAGGATGAACAAGGTCTGGATGGCACCTACACTTTCAAAGGTGGTTTTGTGCCATGTTACAGCATGTGTGTATCTTACAAAGACATGTAACAGCAGACATAAAATGACCTATTATAACAGCTGAAAAATACATTTCAGAAGTGCCCCCAAGATGGTTCTACGTAGAAATGGAGGAGGGTGTCCCCTGTGTAATTGCAGCATGGATCATTTTGCAGGGTCACCTGTCCACAAGCAAGGTTGAGGCCCTGAAGGTTGCTCACATCCCATGCAGCTGACTGCTGTGGTTAAACACCGCAAACCTGCCTCAGAGGGCTTTGGTCACCCAGTTATCACTCCCCCCAGAAATTTGCAGGCACAGTACAAGAGGTAGCAAAATCCAGGCAGACATTTACATTTACAGTACAGTGCTTATATCCAGTCAGTCCTTTCTGCATGCAAGGAGCTTTACTGAGCATTGACGTCTCTGTTCTCAGTCAGCAGGACTCTGAGTCAGAGCTTTGCTCCAGCAAAACTGAAGCGACAAGCTTCAAATCCCTGTTTGTGCTGCCTGAAACTGAAACATCTGAGGCAGAAACATCTTCCTTACTATATCTTCCTACATAACACTTGGTCATCTGCAATAAGATTAGGAGTCCTCCTAAGATGAACAATATATAATGTAGACAAAAGTCTATAGGACATAATGTCAGGAAAACATACTTTCCAAAACACTTAAGTGCTCATTCCTGAATTACATTTTTGCTGCTCCCAGCCATTGCTCATAGAGTCTGTACATTAAAATTCTGAAAACGTACACTGAGTTAAAGCAGGTAAAATACACACAGCAATTACAAAGGCAGAACATAAATGAAGACAACTGACAGTATCTCAAGTCTCATTATGCATGAATATGATGAGACTGTAAAAAGATGTCTTTTGAGCTTTAATGCTTGGAAGTATGAATCTCCAAGAACTGAAATATGGATACAGAATTGATATTTCAGTGAGTGGCTTCCCCTGATATCTGCATATCTGTTCTTTGGCATAAAATAAGTAATGGCCTAACCATCACGTATTAAACATTCATGTGAGAAGTTTATATTTTACATCATCACCAGTAAATGGTTTTGCTGCTCCAAGACACACACACACACACCATCAGTGGAATGGGTTTTTCTTATTTTCTTTCAGTACAGGAGAAAAAAAGATTTTTTTATATGTGGGCTGGAAAACTTTCATTCTGGAGTATTTGTATGAGAAAGTGCTTATTTGGTACTGTGGGCTTTTAACACTCTCTGATTGTATTAGTATCTGTAAAACTTGTTTAGTGATTAGCTTGGGGAGCTTTTATTTCCATTCCACAGGTTGGAATTTCATGAGACTAGAGCCATTGAGGTAAACTAACAATAACTAAACCTAGTATTACTATGCCAGATCCATAGTATATTAAAAATTTAGGGATGAACAAATAAATACTGGTGAGTAATGAAGCAGCACTGTTCTTGGGTTGCACTATACTAGAGATTGTATTATCCAGCATTTCTGTTTCAAAAAGGTGATCACTTACTGGATCTGGAACACTGAAATTCCTGTTTAGTTCCCAAGACCAGTTGAGAATACCGGAGACAAATCTCAAAAAAGCTGTCTATGGTACAACAATCACTATTGCACATATTGCTGGATGAGAAATCCACATAATGCCAGTTGCTTCTCTGCAGTATGAATCAATACTCTCAGTTTAATAAAAAGTAATCCACTAGACCTTGGGTGAAGGAATATGCCCAGTAGCCATGCAGCAATAAATCCATGGCCTGAGCTGGGTAAGCCATCAGGTGGGTGAGTGGGTGACTTGGGTCTGGGACAGGTTTGCCTTTCTTCCATGTTTCAAATGCAGTTACAGCTCAGTCAGTTCCATCAGTGCAGTAATCATGGATCTAGATTTCACCCTATAAACAGTTTAGAGTGCTGCAAAAGCACTCCTGAGGGGATTAAGTCCATGAAATGCCATTAGATAACTCACTGTCTCTACTGTCAATGTATAAAAATACAGTAATTTCACAAATACAAGCTGCACCGTTTTGACCAAAATTTTGCTCCCACACCAGAAATGTGGCTTATACTCAGGAGCGGCCAATATGTGAACAATTTTCTGACATTTTCAACCCCGGAAGTGCAAACTGAGTCAGTGCAAACTGCAAAGTCGAGCTCCTTCCAGTAAAACCCTGCATTTACGCGGTTGTTACAAATTGATACTCTGTTGCGTGGCGGGTGGAGCTGCTCCGAGCAGGCAGCACAGGGGGTGTGGAAGGCGGGGTAGCTCCCACCTACTGGCCCCGCGGCTCGGGGGGAGGCAGGGGGCTCCGTGCTTCTGGCCCCGCGGCTCGGGGGAAGGCGGGACAGCTCTCTCCGCTTGGCCCTGTGGTTCGGGGGGCTCCCGTCCCCGCGCGCCACTGCCGCGGGAATGGGGTGGTTCCATCCCCGCCTCCCACCACTGCCGCAGGTGCCGGTGGGCTCTGTGCCCCCCCGCCACTGCGGGGTAGCGCCGGGCCGGGGTGAGCGAGCCCAACGGTGGCGCCGGCCAGCCCTGAGCTGCCCCGTCGAGCGGCAGCGCCGAGCTGGGCCACCCAGCTCTGTCGGCAGCCCCGAGCCCTCATGGCCCGAGCCGAGCCAGTAAACCCTGCCCTGCCGCGGTTCTGTTAGTATCTGGCAACTTTGTTGCACACGGGTCCTCGCTGTGAATGACAGAGCGGCTTATACTCGGGTGCGGCTTATTTATGGCCAAAGAACTAAATATTTGCCAATACCCAGAGATGCGGCTTATACTCAGTGCGGCTTGTATTCATGAAATTACTGTATTTGAGTATTAATAGTTTAGAGAGATTCCTCTACATAAATAAGGGCAGCACCCTCTAAATTACTAATAAATATAGGTCTACAGTCTTTGATTTCAGTACTTTAATTTCAACATTTGTACAACAGGGAAACCTCTGACTTCTCATACAGTATTTGGGCTGTTCCAGTTGGTAAAATATTATGTTCTCATATACACTTTCTCTCTCAATGCATTCAGATTTTACACTAATTTTCTCTGTGATTTCAAATTTTTTCATTTAAAGAAAAGTTTATGTTTCATTTAATGTATGAGTGAAATACACTATTTGTATGTGTCTAAAATGTGCCATCTATGTAACAGAAAAGAGGGATTTGATGTAGCTTCATAATCATCAGGGGAAACAAAGGAAAAAAGGAAAAGAAGTCACTTAAAATCCTAAATGTATTATTTCAGTCGCAAATATAATTCCAAATAACATGTGGAAGTAATCTTTTCTGTCATTCTTGGGATAAAAATTACATTTTAAAACATTTAAAGCATACAGAAATCCCAAGTGCTTTCTTTCTTCCAAGATGTTATCTCTAACATGACTTTAGTATGCTATTATTTCATTCACACATTTCATTCAAGAGTCCTTCAGATTTTGATGCAAAGTTGTAAAATAGCCCTAAAACCTCAAATACAAAGAACGTTGACCTGTTTTCTACTTAATCAGGAGGTTTAAAAGAATAAGCTGCTATCTCTTCTGGGTTTTATGGAGGTTAGCCTAACATAAATCTGTGCTTTTGCTATTCCAAGTTGTAGAAAAATAATTTCATTAATAACAACAGTCACTGCAAATTCTTGTGGCAAAAAAGAAAGTAGCCATTTTTTCACGGAAAAAGCTCTGCACCCAAAAAAAAAAAAACGAGTTACAGTAATTTCACGATTATAAGCTGCACTGAGTATAAGCCGCACTTCCGGGTGCCAGCAACTTTTTGTTCTTTGTCCACACATAAGCCGCACCTGATTATAAGCCACACTTTGGGTTCGGACCAAAATTTTAGTCAAAATGGTGTGGCTTATAATCGTGACATTACTTATGAAACACAATGCATGAATCCAATAAAAGAAGTTAATGTTCTTTTGAGCTTGCCTCAATATATTATCTAAATTTGTGACTTTAGGAGATTTAGTAAGTCATTTAAAGTAACTCTAATATAGCAGCAAGATTTTAAAAATTAGTGCTAGACAAATGAAATATCTTGTTATTGTGGAACAGCTCCAATCTGCAAATCAGGGAAGTCCTCACGGCTTCATCAGTGTTTCAGCACTGCCCCCAGAAGAGTCTATGGATGTTGGAGGAGCAGTTCAGAATTTTCAACTTTTTTCTCTGCCAAGTACACCAGTGAGGCATCCTATAGAACTGTGAATAATTTATGTAAGACATTGGGCTGTAGGTACCCAAGCCTCTCAGCAGAATCAGGTGCCATCAATGACTTTTTCTCATCCACATAAGCAGCTATTACAACTCAGAGGTAAAAGATTTTTCTTTTAAGAGACAGTAATTATACAGCTTCCAGGAAAGCTGTTGGGGTGAGGACCAATTTAAATGTAGTGAATGAGGAAAAAAAAAAAAAGTACAAAGATAAATAGTGATGATAGATCACAGCCTGCAACTCTTTAATTTTGTATTTATATTTCTTTTCAGCTGAATCCCCATGACAACCGCTGTTAACATATTCTGCAAAAAACTATTTCAATTCTATTTGGAAAACCAGTCAAGCTACCCTAAAGACCCACCAGACAGAGGCATTTAGTCCTTTGTCCCATTCCAGCCAACACTATCCAACACAGTCGAAACAAGCACAAAGAGCCTGGGATTACATGTGACAATCCTCCCCCACCACCCCTCTTCCTATGTAGGAGTACTAATTCCCTCTGGGGTTTCAGTATGAGAATTGAAACAGCTAAAGGGTCAGTCAGTCAGCATCACAAACTGCACTATTTACACACTTGTCTTCAAGGCAGCTGTCTACAGAGAGCAGTACTTAAAAAAAAAAAAAAAATTAACACTAATAAAGAACAGTTGTCCAAGGAGTCTGGTGTTCTTGAATGCACCCAGAAAGTCTGACTGCCCAGATATATTTTCTGACATTTCCTGTGTTTTCATTGCAAAACCAACCCTTCTGTGCTTCCTCCTAAACCAAACAGCTTCCCCTCCACAGCTGGGAGTGTTTCCATGCTGTAAAGTTTACTTGCCTCACGTTTTACAGAAAGAAGAAGGGTGTGTGGGAAGAGGTTCCAGCACAGCCTACCCAAGCCTGCTGAGACCACTGGGCCCTGACCTCAGCTAGGTCATTAAAAATTTATTCAGACTGGCCTGTGTTTTCTAGCTTTCTTTTAGTGAAAGAGAAGCTTCACTCTTGGTGTGTCTGATCTGCTCTTGCTGACATGTTTATTATTTTTACTCTTTCGAGCTGTGGCATTCACAAAATATTTTATGCTGAATTGAAGGAAATATCAGCTGCAAATGTCACAACAAGCGTGCTATATCATGTACCCAAATCTGCCTCTCATGAGAGACCCAGAACCAGAGTGACTTGAACAAAAATTAAACCATAGTGACAGAAACATCCAGAGCTTTAGAAGTACACAAATTTGACCAAGAAGATGATATTCAGATGAGGTTATCTACCCAAACCCAGGATAATGCATGTTCCCATACAAATTCCACCCACTCTCTATTTTCTCCAAATCCATTAGAAAAAAGGTCCAGCACCCTGTTGCTATGCTACAGTTGCCAGTGCCTGGTTTTCACACAGCCACAAACAAACCATGCCCATTTCTCACCAGAACCAAACTGGCCAAGCAGAGAAACCAATGCGCCCCAGTCCCTCTGAGGTCAGCCCCACTCTTTCATCACCTCCTTTGGCACCAGGCTCTGTCAAAGGGCCGGTCACAGGAAGCCTCTGCACGTGAGAAGCAGGACTCCTGTTTCAACAGAAGTTTGGACTGTCATCTTGTACACTCCCTTGGGACCAAGGGTTAACTTTACTGAAGACAGTGGAAGTGAAGGCAGTCCTCTCCTTTCCAAACCTCACAGTTACTTGACATTCTGCAAACACTGATTGAACTATAGTTACATGGAGGCTGTACTTTAAGGTGTCCCAAGAAACCTTGAGTTTTCAACATAAAATAGTAAGTTGGCAGAAGTTGAAAGCAAAGGGGCACTATCTGTTAGCATGCTTTAGGCACAGCTGTGATAGGTGAGAACTCTGGGCTGACACAAGACAACAATGTTTTGAAGCCATATGAACTCTTCAGAGGAAATAAAATAAAGGAGAAGGAGCTGATACTTATTTTTCAGCCTTGTTCATTTGGGGGCAGTCAGTGACAGCCAGGAAGTAGGCATGGACTAAAAGGATGAGTGCTGTCTAGGAGCACTGGAGCCAGCATGACCATGGTTTTTCTGAATCTCAGAAGTGGGATTTTACCAGGCCAGAACAACTGAAGGAAGTGGAAGAATTTGCACCTCTCCCCCATCACTCTTCTCTTCCCAGAGGCAAACTTCTCCTAGTCTTACCTTTTTTATTTCCTTCCATCTTGATTACTCCTCAGGATTATTCCTTTCTGATATTTTTTTTGTCTACAAAGACATGTCAGCCTGACAGCTCACCTCTCTTAAAACTGCTTGGCCAGAAGTATGACAGCAAGCACAGATTTATAAAAGCCAATATTAATAAGGTTTTGCAAGGTATTAATGCTGCTTATTAGTATTACTTCCTCACCATGTCTTTCAAGCAGAGATACTGTAAGCATTAGGAAAAATGCACCTTTTTAAAACTTTTTTCCTCAATTTTTCTACTTCTTTTCTTTCTATTATGCAGATATTTGACATGGTCTTGAAAGTAATCTATATCAGACTACCACAACATCATAAAAAACAACAGCCCAAGACCAGTAGATTTTATTTCCTTTATCCCTAAAAGAAATAGTTAATATCATCTTGAAGTACTAGTCAAAGTTTCTATTTGGATTTATAAAAAGCAAACAAAAGAAAATATCTTTCTCACACACACACAAGCAAACAAAAACTCCACAAAAAAATACTAACACTATACCCACAACTGAAGGGATAATGTGAAATAGCTTTGTTTAGGCTATGAGGATTTTTTTAAATGGCTTAAACTATTTTATTTTTTTCCCTGAAGCAGTTAGCAAAATTTTTGATGGGGATTACTGCAGTGGAAATAAACAAGTGGAAATCATCCAGATTGCCTTTGATTTGTCTTTTTTAATGCTCTAAGAATTAATAAGGGTTCCTTTAATCTTTCATCCTTTGCCGTGCCTGTGACATGCTGATTTCCAGAGCAGCTACTTTGCATTTAGGGAACCTCATGTCCATCCACAATTTGACACTGAAGCTGCTGAGTTTCAACCAATGTTTTGCTGGCATGCCCTAATGCTTTTCACCCCCTAGTTCTCACCTCTGTCACCCCAGCATTTGAATGTGATAAGAGCTTTCTGGAGACAGCAGTGCCAGACAGCAAAGTGGAGGGAATCGGAATAACTATATCTGAATCTTCCTAGGATAGATAAGAAACCCTCTCTGCCCAATCAAACAAGCCCATAGTAAAGCCAGCTGCCCTCCACCATTTGAAAAGAAAAAAGAAAAAAAATAAAAAAAGGAGGACAAAAAGTAAAAGAAACAAGAAAAAAATAGGAAAAAATAGAATTAAAAAAAAATAAAAAGTAACCAAGCAGACAAACAGAATAATCTCAGTGTGGAAGGGGATGGAAAGAGAAACAGGAGAGACATTTCTGAAAATTAAATTGATAATAAGTGAAGACGCATTCCTGTTTTGAGTCTTGACAACAAGTGTTTGCAAACTGCCTATACCCAGGAAAACATTTCTCAAATTCAAATGCCACCAGAGCCTTTTAAGAACAGCTCTTTACAGGGCAAAACAGACTGCAAGTTAACATTTCACAAGTACCTACTGAACTAGAAAACACATAGTTTTAATCATATTTCAAATTCATATAGACACTTCCCAGATCACAAAAAATGTCAGGGCTGATAAATAAACCCAGTATTTGTACTCCTCCAGGGTGCACCTAAATTGTGACCCCAGGTTCCCTTCTTTCAGTCCCAGCAGATGCTGTTTGTCTGGCACCCGGAGCTGGCTGTATGCTTTACTCACCAGCTGACTGCTGTACCAATACAGAGATGACTCCTTTAGCACACACCAGAACTTTTTCCATTTGTTGCCAATGAAAGCTCCTTTTTCCTTCTTTTTGTAGAGCCATCCTTGGCAATCGGCTTGCCCCAGCTCTTTGCAGGATATCCTCCGTCGGCTCATTATAAAGAACCCTGTGCCATTAAAAATACAGTGTTGTGCTTGCTTAAAACTGCATTACCAGGAAAGATGTTGCTGCCAATTAAGGATATCATCCTTACTTAGGAATCTCAGCAAGTCATCCAAGTATATCTTAAAATATACTTAGAAGTCATTCAGTTTTATAATGGCTGTGACAGTAACATACATTCATTTGAAAGGCTTGCTGATGTTCAGAAATAGAACAGTAAGATATAGATAATGCAGATACTAATTAATGCTAAGATAACCATACACGAGTTTTTGTAAATTAAAAATACAGTCTTTGATCCTTTTAAGAGAAGCATGCATATATTTTCCCTCACACAGCTGCACTGCAAAGAATACATCTATTTAAGTCAGCTAGAGAAAACTGTTATCCCAAGCACATGAAAACCACTAGTGTGTATATCTGTGCAGGCAGCTGATTCTACCTCACTGATTTCCAGCTTTGATTCAATTAACATACCACAAGGATTTAGTCCAAAGGAACAGCCCGTTGTCATTTTTCGCAGAATTGGTGTAAGAATCAGTGGAGTTAAAAAGCAGCTTTTCACCAGATGAGTAGCAGTACAAAATCCTCACCCTCCCAATAATAAGACATACTAAGAAAATAACAAAAGAGGAATTCAGGAGAGAAAAGGAAAAACAATCTCTCATTACCTTGGCTTTTCTTTTTTGCCTTCTGACGCAAAGGAACCTGTAAGAAATGCAGGAAGGAAAGAAAAGAGGAAATTTCAGATTGTGTTGCAACATTTGTGTAGAAAGGGGAGGGGGAAGCTCGAGAAGGACGTGGTGGTGATGCTGGTGGTATATGCAGGATGGAAACACATAACCCACTCACTGCTGAAGGGACGTTAGCAGCTGAAGCAAAAAATGTGTTAATTAAAATTGATGTATATCTAGTTGAGCAAGAGCAAACACAACCCTATTACACATGTGTCTATCTACTACTGCTTCCTGTTTCACATTCACAGGCAGCTTCTACTTCGCTGTGTTTGCCTGAATTGTATTCTGTGTTTTGAAGTTGAAAAATAGAAGTTAAACCTCCAGCATTTTAATGCTTCATTAGGCTCCACAAGGAGGATTTACAAACATGAGGAGATTAAAAAACATGCCAGATCACTGATAGTAATTTAGCTCATTCTAAGAAATCCCAAAAAAGAAAAAAAATGAATCTTCACCTTTGCCTTTTTCTTTTTTTTTTAATGCAGAACATATATTTTTCCTATGAAATAGTTTCATACTATTTCTTAAGAAAAAAATCACACAAAATATTCAGAAATTTTAGTCTCTGCAAAAGTAACACAATTGAATTTATTTATGCATTTACAGTCTACATATTTAATGCTGCATAAACACATAGAAAATGAAACTAAAAGAGAAGACCACAGAATAAAAAAGGAGGCAATTGAAAATGGAAGGTCTGTCTTTTGGAATAAATTCTCCCCCGACAGGCTGGTTGGTTGTGTGATTGCGGACAAAGTACTTGACTTCTCTTTGCCTCAACCTTTCCTTCTCTAGAGTGGGAGCTAAAGCATTCACTTTTTTCTATTTTTAAGAAGGGTTTGAAGCCTCTGGATGACAAATGCTGGATAAAGTGACGTATGATTTAATATGCTGGCCACAACGTTGCTATGCAAAGGCGGCAGCTACCTGATCCGCTGCAGAGCTACGCTATGAACATCTCCAGTGTAACCCCTCCGCCTCACCAGACAGCTTCTCAGAAACACAAAACCTCATTTCACATCACTCTTGAAAAATTTGATGGCTCTTGTCACAGGCAAATTAAAGGTGAGTAAAGCTAGACTGTCTGCAAACAATTAGAGAAGTGACCACTGTCACCAGTATTTACAAGAGCTACAACTATCTGAAGCAGGGATCTCTGCAGGGTGAACCACAGAGCACAGAGCCATGTATCACAGTCCTGTACTTATCTGGCACCTATTTGACATGACCTGAATAACACTCTTGCAGGAGGCTTTATCAGGCATGAATAATCCCAGACTCCTGCTTAATCACTGAATATTCTTTTTTCCTTTCTCCTTTTTATTTTTTTTTTAATTCTTCCACTGTCTCTCTCTCTGACTATTCTCCATGACAACACACAAAGAAATGCAATAAGAAAACACATCACCTCTGTTAGGGATTCTGCTATTTCCCCATCCTTTATAGGCCACCCTTCATGTCTTCATTCCAAAGAAACTTACATCCTATTTAGGACACATGGAAATAATATATGGCCTCAGGGAATCAATGGGTCACACAAACTAATTATTTTCCTTCAGAATTATCCAAAATGGTATTAAGAAAAACAAATATGAATCAGATCTCCTTGCCCAAAAACTACATAGTAAAGCAACATCACATCTTTGTCATGGTGCTATAGTGGGGTCATTTCATCTCTAACCAATATAAAGTCATAAAAAAGAAGAGAGATGCTGAGACAGGATGTGGCTCTCTGTACAGAACTGAGGAGGAAGCAATCTTTCCACTAACCTTGTTGATGATCTAAAGAAAAATAACACGGTCTATTGCTCATCTGTCAAGAAAGAGTTAATACCCATGTTATGTAAGTCATCTGTTGGGGCCCATTTTATATCAGATTGAGGCAAAAACTGATCACCTATTAAGAGCTTGAGCTAGCTAAAAGTATTTACAAATGTATTATTCTGTGGCAATGATGGTATCCTGCTGCAAGTTGATAGGGGTGATGAACCAACTCTCTTTTCTTCATATATTGTGGGAGAAGTTGGGAAATGAATGGTGGAAGGAAGAGCAGTTTCTCCAGCCTGAACAGCATTTAATTTGCCAGGAAAAAATCCATGGTAAATCTCTAACAAAATAACTGCTGAAGAAATTTTTTTTAATTAAGATACATTTCTCATTATCTTTCCAAGTATTCCTGAAAATTGAGGCAAATACTCAACAAATTAGCACTAAGCCTGGAATCCTGCAACTTCTGGTTGTGTTTTAGTGCTGTTCAGAAACCCAGTTTCATCCTATTAAAAAGATGTGTTCTGCTCCACACAAGAGAAATCTTATCCCAAACTGCAGCAATAAAATCTGGTATGATTCACAAAATTGCCTTCTCAAATTTTGTTGATCTATAAACAAATAAAAACAATCTCTTTCTCCAAAGCACAGTGTTTGGAGTCAGATAGATACTTTATGAAATAAACAAACAATTTTTAGTAAAACTGTTTTCATCTCAAACCAATAGAAAACCTATATTTAAATGAATCTAGCACAAAATTCATAAAATGTCTTACCAGCATAGTTTGGATTCAATTTTCCATGAGAATACAATATATTAGCAAGTCTCTAGTGGCAAACCTTTTTTCAAGAAGTAAATTAAAGTTTCCTTCACTGAAAACTCTTTTATAAAAAAGTCAATAATCTTTTATGTCAGTGGACCTGGGTGAACATTGATTAAGAGATACGTTTAAGTTCCACTCTTCTAGCGATTCTTACCAGTGCAGAACAAAGAGAAAACTGTGGGAGGCAGAGTTGTTACCAATAAAACCAGGGGCATAACAGCAGTTTCAGATGTGAGGCACTAGCAGACATAATCACTGGAAAAATCTGAAACTAAACCAAATGTCATGATTTTGCTTTTAAAAATGGTGTGCATTTTTCTACAATTTTCAATTTCCTGATTAGAAATTACTTATCTCATTATCACAGGTTCAACTGAAAAACGAACTAAGAACATCAGATGTATTTCTGTTTCTTCCAACCAAGGGAAATCTGAGAGCAATAGTTCTCAGAAAGATCTGGGATAACTGCAAAACATACACTTTTGTGCAAGATTGGTAATAGAGAGTAGGTCTTAATTATTTTGGTAGGTTTTGGTTTGCTAAGGACTGAATGGGATTGGATAGTTATCCTGCAGAACACAGACTTCAAACTTGCTATCTATTGCTCCTCCACTTGGCAAATGTACCATGAGTGAGTTGCAAAGGAACCTGTTCAACTGTGCATTGTTCATAGCCTGCCTGTGCCAGGCAGGCTCCAGCAGTGAGCAAAATATATGAGAGAAGTTAATTTCAGCAGAGGCTTCTGTCAGTTTAGATGTCCTATTTTTCCACAGAATCACAGCACGATTAAGACGGAAGGGACTTCAGGAGATCATCTAAATCCACTCCCCATCTGGTTTTCCAGGACCATTTCCAGATGGCTTTTGCATTTCATCAAGCATGGAGACACCCCACCCTCTCTGGGCAACCTGTGACAGTCATCCTCACAGTAAAAAAGGTTCCCTGATGTTCAGAGGGATCCTCCTGTGTTTTAGTTTGTGTCCATCACTTATCACCCTTCTAGTTCTGTCATTGGGCACCAGTTAAAAGAATCACAGAATTGTTAGATTGGTAAAGACCTTTAAAATCATGAAGTCCAACCATCAACTTAGCAGCACCATCATGTTGGTCATTAAAACATGTCCTCTTCCTTGCATCCTCCCTTCAGGTATTTATGCACATGGGTAAGAGCCCCCCTGGGCGTGTTTTCCAAGTTAACAGTCCCAGTTCACTTAGTCTTTCCTCATATCTTAGGTGCTACAGTCCCTTAATTATTCCTCTGGCCCTTCATTGGGCCTCTTCAGTATATCATGTGTCTCTTAGATTGAGAAGTTATTCCAGGAGTGGCCTCAGCAGCACTCAATGAATTATGACCACCCTTGACCTGCTGGCAATACTTTGTCTAATGTAGCCAAAGATACCATTTACCTTCCTTGCAGCATGGACACATTGTTGGCTCACGATATCCACCAAGATTCCCAGGTCCTTCTCTGGAAAGCTACTTTCCAGCTCTACGACTCCCAGCATGCATTGATTTCCCCTGGCAGTAACATTTGTGCCCAAATGGAATAACATCAGGGGATAGGAGTCAGAGGGCTGGGCAGGCTTTGGAAGTCTCTGCACAACATCCTGGATTCTGGTCCCACCTGGCAGCACACATCTCTAGATGGCTGGTCAGGCCTACAGATGGGTCCTTTGTCCCTCCCAGCAGGGTCACACACTGCAGGGTCTCACCATTTCTTCCTGGTAGACCTACATGTTTTACAGTTAAGTAAACCATGTCTTTTGCTAAGGGACCCTATCTCCCTCCCTTCCACTTTTTCTAATGCTGCACAGTATGCACATTTCCTCCCAAACGTCCTCCACTTGCCAGCTCAGCTCCTCCAGGATGGCCTGCAGGACTGAGACACATCAGCCTTGGCCTCAGGGAGAGGCTCCTGACACCCCCTGAAGTCTGGGACTTGGAGAGCTGCAGCCACTCTACGTGGAGGCCTCTGCCCTAGCAGGGACAGCTGGTTCTACCTTCTGGAGAAATTGCCCTGTTGCCACCATGTCTAAGGCTGTTACAGCCCCACACTTTGAGTGGAGGTCCCCTTATTTCACTCTTGCTTCACTCCCTGCTGCACAAAAACATGGCTCTGTTGGCTGCTCTTGGATAGGTCCTTCTCGAACACCAGTTGAAGGACTCTTGATCCTTTCTATTCAGAGGGAGCTGCATCAAAGGCTCCAGAATTCCGTGGTCAGGGGCAGCCTGCAAACTCCCCAGGAATAAAAAAATTGGGTGCAATATGTATATGAGGCTGTTTCAGGGGAAAGGAAAAAAAAAAAGGCAGGGGCATTGGGCTAATACTGAAAAACAGGCTTCACGTCTCATGAAGTCCTACTCACATGAGTACTATGCATGAGTCTGAGAAGGCACCAAAGGCAGCTATGATCAACAGTTATATTCTACAGAGCCATATTTTCTTTAAGCTTCCCAGGGGTTAGACTGTGTGGCTAAGAAATCCTTGGCTAAGTTCATGTATCTTAAGTCACAGTTATCTCATCCATTGAGGGGTAGCATCAGGCACGTGCAGTAGATTTCATTTTATCCGTATAGCAGAACTGGGGCAACCTCTCCACTTGGATTGGCCCATAAGAAAGATTTTTTTTGATACTGATACTGTTCACATGCGCTATTCTTTTACACTGTTCATGGTCTTTGTGACTACAAGGATATAATCCCCACATATGACATCTTCAGATGATCAATAACTCTGGCATAACTTCAATTATACTTACAAGAATATTGCCATCAGTTTCCATGAATGGTTTCAAGGTTCAGTGGAAAAGCTGTTAAAAGAGAAAATTTTGTGTACTTAAGCTCTGTATCATATTTTCATATAAAATAACTCTTGGCAGCAGAGCAAAACAATGCTTTAAAACATTCTAACTCTACCCTCCGACTTCTTCCAACCCCTAAAAAATAAAAAGTTTTCCAAAGACAATCCTAGGTTATGCAAACTGATTTTACTTGTTTAGAAATCAACAAACAGTAAGTAACATTAACTGAAAACTATCTAAGCTTATTTTTTATGAAATAAACAGAACAAAGCTCATGGATGTGGTCATGTGCTTGGTTGTGATGGGTTTTGGAGTTGATTGGAATTGGAGATTTTTGGGGTTTTAAGAGGAAATGCAAGAGAGAATAAATAAATAAAAGTGAGAGTGGATTTTTTTGTTTGTTTTGGTCTTTAGTCTGAAAGAAATCTATAGTATTTGGACTCCTGCTTTGGTTAAGTAATTCCCAGCATTTTCTAGGAATATAAATTCAGCAACCTTCTGGCTCTCCTGAAGAGGATGAGACCTCACACTGGACTACTCATTTTATAATGGATTGGCATTTTCCTTTCTAGAGACCAAAATCTGTGCAGTCCAAAATCTGTGCAGCAGACACTGGATTCTGTTTTCCAAAGACACACCAGGTTAGTAGGTATCCATTTAGGTTGCAGATGAGGTGATTTCAATTGGTTAACGCAAGCACTTGTCAGCTCCCTGTGAGATTTCCCTTTGGTTGGTAGAATGCACAGATGATGAATCTATGCAGTGTACAAGACAAATGAAAACACACCTATAAAACTCACCCCTCTCCATGTGAAAGAATCATGGAGGAAAATGGGAGAGGATACAAAGCTCTGCTGAAGCAAGCAAGAAAGGATTTCCAGAAATAGAGCCATACTTCAGAAGAACTTCACAAGAACATTTTTCCTGTTACTAGAACCAGTTATTTAAGATATGTGTCACTCCTCATACATAATATTTGTCTTAGTTTGAAAATAAAATCTTAAAAAATAAAATAAAAACCCACCTACTGGCTTCCAGCAATTTCAAAATAAAAATAGAAAGGCAAACAAATACATATTTTTCTGGCTCCCAGTCATTTCTGTTCAAAAGTAGAAAGAACCACTTTCTATAAGTAGCTCAAGTTGAAGTAATATCATGATGAGGAGAAATGTTATGGCCAATAATTTCAAGGATGTTTAAAAATCATAGCTTGTACAAACAAGCAGAGGAAACACCTTGACTTATACAAGTAAATTAACATTGAGCCTCAAATACAGAGCAAGCAAGAAAGGGAATAACAGACCACATCACAGTAATTATTGTAACGTGGCCTTTTTCCTGTCATTTCTTAACTTCATGTGTGCCTTGGGTTTGGGGAGGAACTGCACAGCTTTGAATCAGACACAGTACCAAGAGTAAGAGGAGAAGCACTAGTTAACTGGCACAGCAATGCTTCCTCCTGTGTGCTTTGTGCCAAATGGATTTCAGCTAACTCTCCTCAGTGACTTTAACTCAAACATTTGTTTAGTTTCCAGAAATTGCATAAGCAAATTTGAGCCAGCATCCAGTTCAAAAGCAGCATTGACTTCCATCCCATTCTAGTTAAAGAATATAATTTATTCTTCCCTGTGCAATGAAAGATACTTTAAAAACCACATAGTCACTGCAGAAATAACTTGTTGACACTTAATCTGAGTTTGTTTCTCCTAAGAAAGCCCAACCTGAGTGAGATTAGTTACTCTGTGAAAAGGCATTAGGATTTTTATATCCACTCAAGTGCACTCAACTGTTTCAAAACTAACATTTCAGAAGGGCATAACCTGTTTATCTTTGCACTAGAGCGAAATAAGTGAGCCTTGTCAATTTTGCGCAGGTGCACTGGGGGAAAACTATCTCTCCTTTCTAAACCGTCAGTTGAATTGGAAGAAGGAGCTGGATAAATGTGGCCATTCAAACAGAGCCAACCAACATCCACCTTACTGGATGGCCCAGCACAACTCTGCAGGTGCTGTCTCTGGGAACCACAGCCCCCTGTTGAGCCCCTTACACAGACTGCAGCTGGCATCCCATGGTGGGCAGTGCCCTCCGTTTTCCCTCTGTGTTGTGTCAGTGGTCACACATGGCAGCCCAGGGCCGTGCTCAGGGCTGGCAGCTTGGCCAAAGAGAAGGGCTTCCCAGCCCGCAAAAGCTGCACCTGAGCTCAGGAGCTTTGCAGGTCAGTAAGAGGTTAGTAAGAGACAACCCTTCAGGTCATATCATCAGGAAGGCATCCTGACTCCTAGCTGGAATAGCTGCAGCACGAGAAGACTCAGTCCATTTCACAGCACTCACAGTGCTCTGTTACATCCTGAAGGCCTTTGTGCATCCTTGTCCTGAATTTGAAGAGGGATATCACCCCAAAAGGTGGGTGTGGCATTCTAGCCCTCTTCCTAAAACTTTCCACTTGCAACAAGCTGAATTCTAGGAACAGAAGGAGAGGAAAACCCTCCAGCCTACAGATTAAGGTACCCACATGGAAGATGTGCAACAGGATAGCACTCTGATATAACAGATGCTCAATTTGCTAAAATGAAATGTGGAATAAACCAAAGAGAGAAAATTAAACACGGTAAACCCTCTCCCACTTCAGATGGCTTCAGAAACAGTAAAACAAACTTGCATCTCTCCTTTTCTGCAGGCTAAACTGTAATGGATGTACTCAATAAAAGCAAAGGGGATGGATTTATATAATCATTTTGTAAACCATATCTATAATTCTTTGGCTTTTCTAGGATTTATCTGAACCACCTGATTTCATTCCAGTCTGAATTAAATACAAAGTCAGATGTGGTTTCAGTTAAAAGATTTCTAAATCTAGTTCTTGAGGGTTTTTAAAATTTTGATTTAACAACTGAACTTTAAGTATCAGTGTGCATAGTTTTATTAGTCTCACTTCACCCTTGCTTTTTCAAGAAGAGTAATAAGTAGGTATGTGAGCAATAAGCTGATGCAACAAATGTGAAAATGTGACAAGTGTCTTATCAGAAATATCTTGCATTAATAGATAGAGGTAGTCTATCTGACTCATCATCTCTGCTAAAATGTATAGAAATATCTCTATAAAGATCAAATGTAATTTGAAAGGGTGGAAAAAAGAAAAAAAAAGAAAAAGAAAAAGAGAACACTGAGGTTCCAATGACTCTAATTGCAAAAATCAATTTTAATTCATTAGTAATATTCCTCTTGGGAAAATCAAAATCCACAAGGCCTTATGCTGTCTCTTGCCAATTACAAGCTACAGTGAGTATGTCAATCTGCAATGATCATGGCATAAGCCTGCCAGACATGCCTTCCAGGCATCTCTCAGATGACATCCAGAGTGGACATATGCCTTCCTGCTTCTGAGCAAAATATTTGATATATGCAACATGACTCAGACTATTTGTGTCACAGAAGCACCCAAAATGTGCATAGCTAAGATCCTGTTCAGGTGGCATCAACACAGACTACTCCAAAAGAAAACTTCTGTTTTACCAAGCACCAAGCCAGGACTGTAGACAACCTGAAAAATAAGCTCTGAGCCTTCTGTTTACATTTCTCACGCTGGTCACCAGCTTTAACCCTGCTCTTGTTTTCTGTTCATTTGGCAGCCTGAAATAATCTGCACTTCAGTGGGCAATGAATTGACAGGTGGTATGAAACTAGTGAGAGTGCTACCAAAGTTTCCCCCACAAAAATCAATGATTACTTAATCACATATTTCACCAGACATTGCCCCAATTTACAGCAGTGCTTGAAGCACTGTCCTATGGCAAGGAGACAGCCTTACATAATAGTCCTAAATTATCACATTACCTCTAACTGAGGTTCTTGCAACAATGCAGGGGGGAAATGATCACAGTGATTGCAAACTCTTACTTGTCCTTAGGCTTACTAGAGGTCAATTTAATCTGACAGAACCTTACCATTAACCACTAATTAGTCAGCTCTAGTCAGGTACTTGACTGGTTAATCAGCTATCTAAATTGACTGCCTAACTTGTACAAGGAGTTTCTTGGCCTGCAGATTTTCTCTCACATACAGGCTCACCAGGGAAGATGGATATTAAGGTGGTACCTTGCCTCTGGGCAATAACAAATAGACACTGAGGTAATTTTCACCAAAGTTCATGGACCTGTCCCATCTTGGATAAGGTTGCCTCACCGACCTTGGTCTCCAGGACTTCATGTTTCCAACTGCAGATGAAGCTACAGATTCACCATTGGCATCAGAAAGAGCAAGTCTATGAAAATATAGTCATAAGGCATAATTATCAGAGTATACCTTCAGCTTGGGCCTCAATGGATAACTTTAACCTTTTGAACAAGCATTACACTTTGCAAAGGGCTCTTTTCACAGGCTTAGCAGCAAGAAACTGCATTTTTCATATCTAATACATTTGTATTTTATAATACCATTGGTTATAACATTGTTTTCAAATGCATTTGGAATTACTCAATCCCCTCATGTGAAAGCAATTCAAAAAGATGACTTCTGACTCTGTTTGGGAGAAGGCCAGGGAAAACTGGAACAAAGTTCACTGCTCCTGTGTTGGAGACAGAAAGGGTCTGGAGACATCGCCCTGCTTGGATCATGGCCAGGTTCTGTCAGCCCAGCTGGGAAGCCCAAGGGCAGCAGGTTATATGTGCTGACAGCTCTGAGCAAGCAGTTTCAGGAGTCAGTGCTCTCTGCCTTCAGGAGGAGAGGGGCTGGAAAGAAAGAGGAGGTTCAACAAAAGGAAGACATGGTCCAGCTGCCTCTATGGCCTCACAGACTAAAACGAGAAAACAAAATGGCATGCTTAATGAAGTGCATCTGTCCCAAATTCCTTCTGGTGTCAAGTGACTCTTAGTGCTGCTATGCTTGAAAGCCAAGGAAGAGTTTGCAGAAACATGGAGTGCAGTGCTTCAATTCCTACTGCTTCCTAGCCCGCTTTTTGTTTTTGTTGTGGCAGGCAATGAAAAGCTGGCTGCAAAAATAGATGAAAAGTTAGTGCACTGAAGGGTAAGGAAACACTCCAGGGAAAAAGAAGTACTTTCCTGATGTTCTGCTCCTTCCAAAGATACACAGGTTTTTTCTAGTCCAGAAGATGAAACACAGAAGGGAGGAAGGAAAAAAAAAAAGTAAAAAGCCTATAAAAGCCTCCTGAGACAACAATCTAAGCGGTTTATCTTGAAGCAAGTCCCTTGTGAAAAGATACAGGTGAGGAGAGAGGGACCATCATTCCCTCCTCTATTTTTTCCCATCAGTTGTTCAGCAAGGACAGTTTTGAGGTCCAGAACTGCAGGGTCCAGTACCTAAAGAGAGAACAAGGGCATGATTCACCCTAGCACAGAGGTACAGAACTGCTGCTCTACTTGCAAATTTGGATTATTGCACTGACAAAAACCTGAGACATCCTCACTGGAAGGTGGTTCTGAATAACCTTTGCTGTCATGGCATTGCAGGAATTTTATGCATCCAATGGAAGGTAAAAATTGCAGGAGCATGCTTTCAACTCCTGCATTTGAGAGCAAGAGGCCAGCAAAAATTGTTAGTTTTTGCACTATCTGAAGCTTAGACGTAAGTCTTCTTTCTTCCGCTAGGGAAACATGTGTTGTATCAACATCACTATACAAAAGGCCAGCATTCATACTTCCAAGGAAATCTCAAGAGAACAGATTTTTTAAAATAAAGCAAAATCATTACATTGATGATTATGAAGATGAAGTAGGTAAGAAATATCTGGGGGACTTACTGCTTCATCCATCAAAGAATTCCACTCCACATTCATGAAGTTCTCAAGAAACTGAAGTTTCCAGACTCCTGTCTGGTTCTTCATTAAAAGGTCAGGAGCAATGAAGAGTTTATCTTCCTCCCACACATCAGAGCACAGCAAATACATGTGCAGCACTCGAAGATCACCTCTGCAATAGGGCAATCCAGTGGGGAGAGGCATAGCAAGGATAAACTGCCCTGGCAAGTTTCACCAGACAAGGGTGGAACTGCTTCTGCTCAAAATGTCATCTGCTGAGCCATACAGATTTGCAAGTGGCCTCCTTTTTCCCGTGGCTGAAAGGCATTTCCCCAGGAGCAAGAGAATGGAGAAAACTGGGCTGCTGACATCACAGCTTCTCCCATTCACAACCCATTCCTCCATTCAACATCCATGTGCTAATATAGAGCATAGAATTTCTCCAAGGTCTAGGACAGCCAGGCCAGTGAGCTGGGCAGCCAACTGGGAGCCAAATGCTGTTCTCAGTATGTCTGAGTTAGACCAGATATGGACTGCTGAGAGGCAGAAAAATCATCTCTAGAATGAAAGCTCAAAGATATGATGAGAAGGTGCTCTTAGAAACATTTTACCCTGAAATCCAGTTTAATTATCAAGTAGCTTGCCTGTTTCTGACTGTTTCAGCAGTAGATTTGGGTTTCTTTTAAACAGATTAATTCTCATCTTCAGTTACTACCACCCATATTTACTTTGACTTATATTTGCAGTAAGAAAGAGAAAAAAGCCTCTTCACCACACTGAAACAGCACAGTAACATCTGCTAGAATACAGACCCTCACCAATGTGAAAAGGGAGTCTTGTCTAAGGTGGGTAGCATAACAAGCTGTTTAGCCATGACAGCTGCAATAAAACTTAAAAAAAACCCTATGACTGGTTGCAAATGATGGTTACATGCAAATGATTGCTGCAGTACTTTTCTTCAGCCTTCAGCTCCTGTAGGCATTCAGGATTTACTGATTGTTGTTTCTTAAACAACATAGCCTTTGCCAGAACATCTGGACAAACAAATAAATCATTAGAGATAACTATTTACTCTCCTGCAAATGCAGATCTGACTACATCAGATAGTTGCTTCTTGAATCTTACAGAAATGAACACTTTTCTGTACTTCTTTTCTGTAGTGTTGCCCTCACTGTAATAAAATCTGAAATGAAAGCAGTGAGTGTTTCTCTAAAGGAAAAACCCATATGTTAAAATTACTTACATAGAACTAAAAAGTGAACTTTTTCTTTCACAGGAGCAATTTCAAGCTTTTCACAGATGATCTGGATTTTCTGTTATGTCATAAGCTGTATTTCAGCAAACTTTTTTACTTATATTCCACCATCCCATGGTTCTCACAACAGTCTACACAAAGTTAATCTGTGTGTCTTACTTTTCTTCTAAGGAGAGACTTCCTTTCTTCTCTGCTTTTCTTCTAAAATGTTCCCAGTTCTTTATGTCCTTCTATATTTAAAAGAGTGTATTTCAATATAGAGCACCTCCCTTTTTTCATAATTCTTATGCACAAATTTTGAAGCTTTATAGAGGAAAAGCAAACAGTCAAAGTAAGTTCTTGACTTCTCAGTCATAAAAAATAATAAAGACAAAATTAGTATTATCACCTATTTGTATATCTCACAGAAACTGCAGCCTCAATAGTTACTCTTATTTCAGTGATCCTCTTTTAATAAATTATTGTAACTTATTAGATCAGTTTTTCCTCTCATTGGCAACAGAACCTCCATGGTAGTAAAAATAATAAAAGAGAGGTAAATGCTTGAAGAAAAGCAACCCCACATTTGGTATTTCCTGCTGCAGCAGAACTCTAATTTATACCAATAACAATAAAATTTCTAAAGTTAAGAATGTTCTGACTGAAAATATTTATTTTTCAAATTATATTACAGTCCTTAAATTTCAATTTAATAACATATACAATTAAGTAATAATATAAAATTCATTCAAATTCATGAGAAGGTTGGCACAAGAAACCTACTTCTCATAAATTGAACAGACATTTGACCATTGGTCTGTGATTTATTGAGATCAGTGAGGATAAAAAAATGCAAGCTATTCCAAAATATTTCAGAGGACTCACTTTCAATATACTTGTGCTGTTTTTTTATTAAATGTCTGCCACTTCAGAATTTAAGCCCCAGTTCTCAGCAGGAAAAGAACACCTGGCCATAGGGATAGGATGAAAGAATGCTGAAAATGTTGAATTCAAGGTAGCCAAGACTAAAACTCCAGAGTCAGGTCAGAAGGCTGAACAGCTGTTAAAACTGGATGCCAGTCAAGTTTTCAGCACATTTCATAATGTATTGCCTGTGCAACAAATATGTTCCTACCACGTCCTTAAAAGCAAAAGAAGAGGAAGCAGCAGCAGAGCAAAGTTATGGACTCCAACTGAGCACCCACTGTCCTTGCACATCCACAGGCAGCAGTATAGAACCCAAATACAATATCATCTGACAGTATGAAGTTGTATTATGGCTCAAAAGTAGGAGGAACATATCTCCACACCCTGAGCAGCTGTCTCTGAAGCTGTACCAATTTTGTTTCCATCAGGAGACAAACAAGCCAGAACACAACCACCACCTGAAAGTCTATCTGATCAGAAATCACTGAAATGGAGGAACTGAAAAAAGCCCTATGGACTGAGCAATTAACCAGTATAAGACCAAGTCTTTTCTGTGGGTTTACAAACCCAAGACCAGAGTTAAATTGCTCTGATTCACTGTGTTTCTAGGATTCTATTTTCACAGAGCATCTTTGCATTTCATTTGCACTTCATTTGGAAATGAAGTGTATACCAGGCACAGACAGCACAACCAGAACACAGAAAACTGCTAGAGGGTCTTGCTTACCCCTGCAATGGTGTGTACTACATGGCAATTTAGAATACAGATTCAAGCTTCATCTCAGCATTGCTTTAAGTGTGCTGGTAGCAATTGGGCAAAACCTACAAGACCCCAGGCAGAGACACAATGCAAAAACCACAACCGAAAAAAAAATCCAGTGCACTAAATTCCTAGTAGATAAATAAATAAATAGTGATAATTTCTGGCTCTCCATTTCAGCTCTCTTCCCTTCCCTCCCAAAATTCCCTATTTTGCTCTTACCTGTAGAGATGTTAAACAACCTATTTGGGAAACGCTGCATCTTACTTAATACAAACATCTTCACACTGTTGTTTTCTGAGAAAATTTGACAATTTGACATCATCCCCTTTCTCCCTGCACTTCTTAAGATCCACACAAATCATTTAAAGACTCTATGAGGGAGCTGCAGAAAGCTCAGACAATAAGCAAATTACTGTGTATTAGCTGAGACACATTAACTATGAAAGAGCTTCAAGGCAAACTGCATTGCCTAGCAGTTGTTTTTGCTTTAGATTAAGAGAAAATAAGCACAATTAATATGACTCAGCTGGTACAGGATTTGGATAATGCTTGTACCCAGAAGCTGCTCCCAGAAGAACCTGGTAGACTTGGATGTACCATGGAATAAGAGCATGAGCTCTCTTGAGACCTTGCAAGAAGGAACAAGGATAATGAAACAGCTACACAACATAACAAAGCAGGGAAATATGTAAAGTGATTCACAGCATCACTACACAAAATAATTTTTAAGAAACTTCTTTAAAGTATTAGTAAGAGGGGTTGCAGTATGCTCGCTTCCATTACAATGGACCATGTGTACTGTAGGAACACAGAAGAAAAGACAGCTGCTCTTGGCAGGTTCAAGTCGAGATACAGCAGGAGGATGTAGGCAGGAATCAGACAGACTTCAAGATAATAGCAGGACAACAACCACCAGGATCATTTTGGGTCTCAGTAAGCCTGAGGACAGGCATTGTCAAAGGTTTCTGTTAGCACCAGAGCAAGGACTTTGAAAAATAATGAGATCGTATACACTCAAGTACTTGTAAAACTAAAAGAGGGATCCCAGGGAGTGAAGGATCCCAGGGAGTTCAAAATGAGAGTTCAGGCTCAATATGTTCAATGCTGCTCAGAAGTATAAATAAATAAGATAGGAGATTCATCAATGAACCAGAGTAAGAAAACTATCCTTGCAGTGAGTCTCTGAGCTGATGAAATTACTTTTGTCAAGGCCAGATAATAAGTGACATTAGATAATGACACTTGGACAACAGTATATTTCTGTGTATGGAGAGTGAAGGCATTTGAAAGTTTATGTGAAATTTAACTAATAGCTTGGAAACAAGGACAAAGAACTAAAGAAATCCCTTAGGCTATGACAGCCTTATCAGTATGATATCATTGTCAATAATGAGCAAGCATGGCTTAGGAAAGTTAGAAGTTGATCATGCTGGCTGGATTCAACTAGACGCTGCACCATGACATATCAGAGAGATGTAGGCCAAACGCTACATTTGATAAAAGAAATAAATCAGAGTACAGTAATGTTTGTTAAATCATAAACAGCATGTTGAGGTATATCAGAACATTCTGAAAGACATTTTGCATATGTTTTCAGAAAACAGACGGAGAACCTTTGGCAGATAGAATCACAGATGGAAGCTTTTAAGAAGAGATTTTCAGATAAAATTGAAGGTAAATGCCAGGATAAAATGAAGGCAGACAGGATTTTGTTTGTTGGTTGTAGTCAATAGAAGAAATAAGAACATGCTAGCTGAGAAAGAGAGGAAGACTAGGGGAGGTTCTGGAGAAAAGCAAGGTACAGAAGTCAGAGGAAGATGAGCCCTGATGAGGAAGCCATATCTGCACCTGATGAGGAAGCCATATCTTCAGAAGAAGCAGTCAAAGAAGTAGTAGGTGACTCAAGGCCATGCCATTATGTTGATGGTTTTTTCTTCCGCCCTAGAAGCAACCCACAAGAGCTGTTTGGAGAGAAAGGACACAAGAATATGGGGACAACTGAAAGCATGAGCACAGAGAAAGCATGACTCAGCTAATCCAGAGGCAGGGGATAGAGTTGGAGGAGGACAGACACAGCCTATTCACAAGATTTATGCCAGAGATGCCCCATAGCAAAAGCAAAAGAAACAGACACTGGAGGACAGCCAGACTGTAGCTTGATGATAGGAAAGAGAAGAGAGCAATTAAAGAGTAGAGGAGGCTGCAAAAGGGAAATATTTTTAGAAAATCATGTCGCTAAGGCATAAACACAGTGCACGCACTTTGATGAGCTCTGTCTTTAACTGCACATACTGCTTTCCAGAGAAATTATTAAGAGAAAAAATGTGGCTCTCCTTCAGGCAAGAAGGAACTGAGATGCAGAAAGGGGTAGTAGCTATAGTTTCACACGCAACATTACCTCTGTGCCCATCTCCCTGTCTAGTAATTGTGCAACACTCAGCACGATTTTATCAGCATTAAGGGACGCATCAGGAAGGACATTTTCTCCACACATGAAATCAGTACTAGCTACACTGGTCTGTAAACAGCACTCGTGAGTTGACAGGGGATTGAGTGACTCCTTGAAGAGAGTCCTGTGCACAAAACAGTGAAACTATTCAGTGTGTCATTCAGCAACAACTCTTTCCTTGGTTACTGCTCCTACCACAGGATCCAACACCAACTGAGAATCTCCTAGGATCTATCTCTCCATGACAAGCTGGTGAGCAGCAGGATGCAAATCCATACCATTTAATCAAGCCAGTGCACAAAACTCTTGTCCGTAGAGTACCCTGAAGCTGTGTCTTTATCCACAGCAGACCTTGTCCCACTAACCCACAACCAAGTCAAAATTACTTTCAAGAGCCACAGAGGAGTGTGTAAGGGATAGATTTGTGGGACAAGGGGAATCAACAAGAACAAAACAGCATCTTTAAAAATATGGAATCCCTTCAGCCTGTATTGGCTTGATGCTGTCTCCCATCACTTTGCAGGGACTTCACAGGGCTGGTGGAGAGCCTGCCATGCTGAGCAGGCAGCACCCAGCTGCTTCACCTACAAGGAAATACACTCAAAGAGGTGAAAAGCAAATGTGTTCTGGCAACTAGACAGCCCTGCAAGAAATCAGGTCTCCCAGTATGCATGGGGATAAGCAGCAAACAGCTAGAACCCAAAGTTCACACATGAACATTAGCAGCCTGGCACTAACAGCTCTTGCCATCTATAAAGTGAAACAGAGGCTTCCAACCACCCTGTGATGGAAAAGGGGCAGCAGTGAGGCAGCATGCTGGGCAAAGTGAAGGTGATGCAGCATTTGAAAGCAGACAGCTTCAGCATGTGACCTGAGGCACACAGCCTCCACATGCCACAGGACTTAGACCTGGTCACATTGTGTGCATCTCTGCCTCCAAAGCCAACACCAAGAGAGAGGCACTGTGGGTATCTCCACACAGGGAGGTTTTGCATCTAGAAAGTTTCACCACAGGGGAGGCCACAGAAAGGCCATTCTGTAAGAAGTCACAAAACAATTTCTTTCTCCTTTTTGGATTGTCGCAAACCATTGAACATTGGCAGAAGTGGTAGATGGGAATATCCTGCCAAACTGAACTTCTGTTCCTGCACAGGGATAATATACCTTCCAAGAAACCCAATTGATGCTACTGAGACCTACACTTCAAAATGAACTGGTTGAAAGAAAATAGGTAAGTGAATAATTAAACTAGATGCTAATCTCCACTTTTTCCAAAGGCACATTTTGTTAAGGAAAACTCGAATCCAGAGATAAAGACAGAGTTTTGGGTTTTCTGTTTCAGCACAAAGGACAGGAGATTCTAATTCCAGCTGTCCTTTTGTATGGGTAAGCCCATTCACACAGTACTTTTGCCGTGTCTTTACTCTTTCAATTTAATGTGTATGAGAGAAACATTAAAACTAATGGACTCTAAAATTCTTTTCACATTGAAAACAGAAATAATTCTGCTCAGTGCTGTCACCACAGCACAATGAAATCTACTCCCATATTGCACCCTAAATTCTCTTCACACAACAGTATATTTGCACATTTTTCTCTAGGAACCCAAAATCAATAAGGGAATTGTTTCAATTTCCATATTACACGTTTGTCTTCACAAATATCATATTTATATGAAACAGTCATGAATAGATTCACCATGTCCCTTGATGGATCTTAAAACATAACTGAATTAAACTTGTCCAAAAGAGAATAATTGATATACACGTCCCTTGTCCTCACTGAACAAAATTTTTTTCTAATTATTTCATTATTTTTTAGTGATTCATTTGCATTTTTAACCAAAGTAGACAGGGGGAGGGGAGAACACGAGATCTTTTACACAGGTCTTTAAAAACAGGCAGCTACTTGCCCTTGTGAACTTCCTTTATTATGCCAAGTGAACATTGTTTCTTATCAGCTAAAACTATCCTGTCTTTTAAAAAGAAAAAGAAAATAGATGTGACTAGACAGAAATAACTAACATTTTTTCACTTAAGCAAAAAGAAATAAGCCACAACCTTACCAGCAAGGAATTCTGAAGAACAGCCACACTTGTCCTGTCAGCTCCATACACCTTGCAAAGCAGAGAGGAAACTCTTACAGGAATCAGTTGCAATACTGAAATTGCCCAAGAGGAAACTCATGTCTCTTTTACAAGCAATGACTACAAAAACCACAAGTCAGGCATCAAAGCAAGCGCTAAAAGCCTTGCCTGTCAGAAGTGTTAATGCCAGAAGCCAGGCATGTGGAAATGGGGTAGGAGATGCAAATAAAGTATTAAAAATATTCCCAGATAGCTAATTTTTAGTATTTTTTGTTTGTTTCCCATATGGAAATTAGTTTTAAAATGTACTCTCATACATTCCTAAGCAGAGGCTTGTGGAAAACAGAAGAAAGTATACAACAGTCCCCATGACAAACTCTCCAAGCCTCAGCACAGCCTCTCCTGCTAACACATTCCTCAGAGCACCTCTCCAGTCCCAGTCTCCTGGGGGCCCCAGCGTTCAATCCTGAACCCCAAGGTGTAGTACAGTCTGAACGCAGACACATCAAGGCCAGGAAGCCCTTGGGACAAATGGAAAGACAGGACATGAAGTGCTTGCTGTTGGTTTGGTTTTTCTGGGTCATCTGCAAGGTGTATCCCAGGAAACCCCATCCAAGCAGGGACGACAGCAAGATCTGCACACAAGTACCTGGATCTAATAGCTTTAAATCTTTGGTTACCACATTTCCTTTTCAGCTAACCAACACAGTGATAAGCCAAAATTAATAACTCTGTTAAAATTATGGGACAGATGCCTCTGTAAGTTACATATTCACTGGGCTTGTGTGGGGGGGAGGGGGGAAGACAATTCAGGACCTTGTATTTTTGGGTACTTTTCTGGCTTATGTATTTAACAGTTTGAGCCAAAGGTATGTAGACTACAAGAATGAATAAAAATCTAGCACAAATATCCAAGTAACTTTCATTGCTCTATCTACACAGCTCTTTACTTATCTCATGTATCACATTAAGTCTATAAAGACAGAGCATGCACTCTTAAATTTCATCCTTCTTCAAAGTGATAGGCATTGCTAAAAATAAGGCAGGCCATCACATACTTTTAAATGATTTTTTCCTTTTTGACTCACTGGAATATTACAGACCAGTTTCCTTAAATCAGGATGGAGGGATACTGCTGCTTAGGGATAATCCTGCATTTTCTCAGATCTGTTGCCCTGTCACAGCAAAATTCCAGGGTCCAGAGTCAGGTAAAGGAGTTATACAGAGATCTCCATGCTTTACTATTCACGACACTGAAATTACAGTGCCACCTGTAGGATATCCATAAGAAAAATTAATTTGGGCCTTGCTGGTGCCATGAACGCCAGTTATAATTATAGGGCTTTCTAGTAGTCTTGGCAGAAGTGTAGGAACATAGAAAACAGATGACTCATGTCAGTCTACAGGGAGTTACTTGAAAGCTTTGTTCACATAGAGCAACATGCTTCAGCACATCCAGAAGAGGATATTTTGCTACAAAAATGAATCTTTTGTGGAAGGAGGATATGCCAGCGCAATGCATTCATAATCCATCCATTTCAGAGCTTGTGACAGTGTATGCAGGAGAGATCTGCCACATCCTCAACCACTTCCAGCCAAGAGAGTCATCACCCTTGACTCTAAGGAAAGCTTCCATTGTGGCTGCACACTTTTTGTTTGCCTGTTTTTAACTTTTCCACTCTCAATTTAGTTTTTAACTATGGACCACGTTAACCCAGTGCATCACATTTCATTGGCCAGTATTTGCATTGCATTCACATGTTACTTTGCAGCATTGGAAAGCACTTCAAAATATACCAATAAACTTATTTTATGTTGCTTTCCCTTTTCTTCTTTATCAAGAGAGTAATGTTCCACTTTTCTAACCCATAGTTAAGTCAATATTAATAAAGTCTTCTCTCCAATGTATTATTTCAAGACATAAGGTAAGACAAGAGTAGGTAGATACATCTTTGTAGCTAAATTTCCATTAATAACATTTGAAATGGAAAATACTCAACTGATTTACTTAATAGCTCTGTTGCTGCAAAGGAACTTAAAAAGAGGAGGTATACAACATGTTCAAGGGCAGTTTATCTTGATGTTCAGCTGTGGCCAGAAACAGAACAAAATAGTTCAACAGATGAGGAAGGGAACAGTGAATAATATAATGGATTTAGGAATGCTTTTGTTTGGATTGATGGCAGTTTTGTATGGAATATTACATAACATAGCCATCACCAACAAATAATAGAAAGAATCTGTAAGACTAAAGAGAAAAAAATTGAAAAGAACGGTCAAGAACTGCCAGGGGAATAAAAAGCTCTTGTAGGAAAATGGATTTTAATATAAACAATGCTTTGTAGTGTGGCTTGACTGATAAGGGATTCAACATAAATAGTTTAGATTATGATTTATATAGGGAAAACACATCTCTTTCTGAGTCATGTAAAACAAAAAAGGAAGGAACAAACAATGAAAGGTGATAAAATGAGAAGGAAGAGGATTCAAGCACAGTGTTTGGAACTTTAGTACAGAATTGAAAATATTACTCTGTGAAACAGGGCAAAAAGAGATTCAATACGTGTAGCGAGCAGTAAATTAAGTAGTTTCCAGGTCAAAACATTCAAGGCAAATTCCACAGCATAAAAACATTATTCTCTTCGTTTTACTAGCTTCTTATGGCCACAACAGTGGAAAGAGTCAGAGATTGTCACTAACTTTTGAGATAGATGCACAAGACAAGAATAAAAATTGCAGTAGGGTAAATGATGCAGAGAGTTAAAAGAAATTATTTATACAGTTGTGCAAATACAGGCTGTAGAAATCACTAAGTTTCCACAAAGGTAGTTATGGAAGGCTGGAGCAGAAAAACAATTTCTGAAGGGACTTCCTGCCAACATGGCTACAGGGACAGAGGAAAACTTGCAGGGGGAACCAAAAATATTTAGGAATTTCTAATTCCTGTTTCTCTGGCAAGCTGCCTGTGAGGAAATAAAGGATTGTTGTAAACAGAAAAATCAGAATCATATGTACAAGGGCACATATGAACATGAGGGCAGCTCACAGAGATGAGGGACACTTGGTGAAAGCAGGGAGGTCAAACTACTTTTCCATTGTACTCTTACAGCAGATTTCATTGGATTTGAGCATTGCACAGTAGAAAACATATCTGTCTGGTTAAAAATTCAAGACATAGCATCTGTAGTTTTTCCTTGAGCTGAACAGCTGTTGTCACAGAAAAAGGAAGGGGGGGAAAAGTACCCCGATTTGCAGTTTATTTGCAAGAAAATCCCATTAGACACCGTATTTTTAACTCAAAATGCTCTGTAAGTGTTTGTTTCTTACCAGACAGGAAAGCAAGGTGTCATCTGAACTTTCCTTTGCCTACTCAAACAGCTAAGTAACCAATGAATGTACCAAAAGGTGTGGGAAAGCTGCAGAAACCTATCACTTACCAACAAACCTATTGGTTGCACGACTCCCATCACAGGCTGTAGAGACCACAAGTGGGATGAGATGAGACTCTGTCAACCAATATGATTCATATTTGCCAAGCACACCTGCTACAGGCAAACCAGGTGTTATGGACACTCAACACTTACGATTGCAAGCTACTGACACAACCATATTTATGGCACAACCATAAAATTTTCCTTCTAAGCAGTAAAGATGTTCCAGCTTCCTCTGTGAGCTTTCTTTTCTATTTTAACTTGTTTCATAACAGTTAATGAAGTGAACTTGGAACAGAGAGCATTAACCAGTCTTCGAATGTTCCAGTGTTGAGAGGATGGTGGGGTTTATACACATCACTTCAGGTTTGCATTTCTCTGTACCCCAGATCAAATCACCCTTGTGGGACCATTATTGGCAAAATCAAACGAAAGGAAATCAGCTATATATTTGTCTTTACCACTTGGCTAAATTGCAGTATGAGATTTTGAAAATAAAGTGCTGATGGACAACATGAAACTGAAAGCCTTTGAGCAGGGAATCAGTAATGAGAGGCTCCAGCCTGATTCTGGCACTAACTTACCACTTGACTTTCACCCCACTTCTTCCACAGCTTTACTTCCACACTTTTAAAAGAGGTACATGATAATTACCTACACTGGAGGAATATTGTAACAATTTAGTAATTAATTCCTCCAAAGTGTTTGAAGCTCCCCAGATAAACTGCTTCAGAGGCAGGAAACATATGAGCTGGTTTTGTAAGGACAGCATTATCAGAAAAGAAAAACACCTATAAGTGACCAGAAAATTGCTTAAACACTTTGAAAACAAGCAGTCGCCAAAGTTAAGCATTAGACACTGGTTTTATTGCAGCACTATATTAAACAAGGACTTTAGCATCTGTTCAGAATCCTAAATCCCACTCTTGGCTTCAGAGTAGTTTCTTGCACAACCTTATGCCACTGCTTTCCTTTCATCTTTGATAAAAAGCCCTCAGCAGTTCTAGTCAGGTTAGCACTACTGCTGCTTGTTGTGGCTGTATGTGTGTAAAATGCCTGCCAGAGAGTCTGCAACAGCTTCCCATTGTAAATGTTGACATGGACACTTTTATCACTAACCCAGTGACAGAAACTGGGTGTTCCAGATGCACTGGGAATGTGGTGGGCTTGCAAGATGGGCAGCAGGCTACAGAGATGGAAGCACAGCCAGGAGATTGAGGGACATGATTACAGCCCTCTGCTTGGTCTGAACCACATCTAAACCCTGTATCCAGTTTGGGGCACACACCTCAATACAGGGGAGATGGTGACAAACTGAAACAAGCTCAGCAGGAGACACCGAGATGGTTGGAGCTGGATGATTGGTTCAGTGTGAAATTGAGGGACTATGACACTTCCAGCATGGGGCAGGGACAGTTTCAGGGCCCCTCTAAGAGCAGCCCTCCACCACCTATGAGGCAATCAGCAAGACTATGGAGATGGGCTCTTACCTGTGGTGTACAGCAGCTGAAGTTGAAACAGGAGAGCTACAGACAGAATAAAATGAAAACCTCCTTCCCTATGAAGACAGTGGGACTGGTCACTCAGGGAAGTTGTGCAGGCTCTGTCCTTGGAAGTGTTCAAGCTGCGATAGGATAAAGCCCTGAGGGAGATGGTTTGAGCTGATACCTGAGCCTGCTGGGAGCTGGAGGCTGGACTGAGACCGCCTGCCTGGGTGGTGCAATGAGCCTGTCATTCTTTGTCAGTTCCAAACCTCCATCTCCAGCAAATCACCCAAAAATCTGTAGGGAAAATATTAAAATGTCTTCCCAGAAGATAGACGCATGGTTCTGAAAAGCAGGATGTGTATGAACACAAGTTTAGGACAATCTGTGACTTGTATACATGTGTAAAATTCTCTGTTAAAATCCAGACATAAAATATCACTGTTAGAGGTATGATAATGAACTAGGACTATGCAATTTAAAAAAATATGCTCCTTTAGAAGTTATCTTTTCTTACCATAGTAAACATCCTTCTCCTTCATTCATGTATTTCAGTTGTTCTGTCAAGTCATCCAAAGTTTTTCAAGTATATTTTTTCACACACAAAGGGATAAGGCTTTTATCAAACTATCTGGTATTTTAAAAATTATTCAGGAAAAGAGGAGAGTTGTTGGATGCAACAATTTACTTGAGAAGAAAAAAATCAAAAGGAAGACTTATGAATAACATACATGGTTTTTGCATTATCACGCAACCATTTCTGTTCCAATTGCAAGGTCATTAAACAAAAGCAAAAATTAAAAGGGAAAAAACAATTTTATTTCTTGAAAATGAAAATATCTTAAAGTGCTTGAAAGTCTTCTAGGAACACCCCATATTATTTTCACATATCTTAAATCTATTTTTTCAAATAGTTCTAGGTTTGTACTCTAAGATTACTAAGGCTAGCCCAGCTACTTTCTTGTAAAGAACCCAAAAGAAGGATATCCCATTCCAGTTGCAAGATAAATAGATAAAAAGCCAATGTAGCCATTGACCATCAATTCATCAATAAACTTTCATTACTTTATATATGTCATTGTGAGTGCATTAAATTCATTTGTACTATAGAGTCACATGAGTTACACCTAAATTCAAATACTGCCATGATATAGGCATCTGAAATTCAGAGTCTTCAAAATCAAATTTCACAACATGCAAAAGGTCAAATTTTGAGACATTGGTAAGAAAAGCTTGTCATACTGTGTTTTATTTGTTTGGGGTTTTTTTGCTGTTTGCACATCTATTTATCAAATAATGGTTTGTCAAAATTATACTACCATTAGGTATATGCACATCATCTAAATTCATTTGGATTAACTGAATTTGCCCAAGTTCTCTCCCTCATTTTCCCTGTGGGCTTTCCCTCTGGGCTAAGCTGGCTGCTGAGGTCTCACACCTCTGAGGGACAAAGGAGGTCACACAGCAATGCCAACAAATTCTCCAGGAAGAGCAACAACCTCAGATGCATGTTTGCCATTTCTCATCGGTATTTTCTGCTGAGGTTGCAAGGCATTCGCAATTGCTGCTTCCTCTTTCTCTCTCTTCCTCCCCCACAGCATTTGTCTCAGGCCCAGCAACTAATTTAGCAGGTGAGCACACTGAAGGCTGCTCTCCAGTCATCGTTTCTGCCCAGCTTCATTTTTGCCCTTACTCCACTCCCCCAGGTTATTTGCATTTTTCATACTCAGTAGTCATAATAATAAGGCAAGAGAAGGGAATAAAAGCATTTTGCAATACATCTTAGTAAACATTTGAGTCACTGTGGTCTGGTGGTTGAAATCTCCTTTTATTTTGAATAGGCTTCTATGTTGACACCTAAGCACAAGGCTAACAGAAGTATGTTTGGGACTCACTTTTCCTTTTTTACCAAGCCTTTTTCAATTGTTTTTTCTTCTAAGTTCACATGTTCCTTAACAGGGAATTTCACCTTGGTAAAAAATCAAGCTTGGAAAGCTCCAAATAGAATAAGGAAAACAGCTCAGTGTTAAGCCCACAGTATACATAAGGAATGTGAAAAGGTTAGGACTAGATTGCACCCTGACTAAACAAAACCATAAAAGCCTGAGAACTCGTGACACATCTACCAACACTTCTGCATTGCTAATGACAGCGGTTCTATACAAAGGTGATGAAGCCTCCCATGCAGGCACAGCTGAGGATATTCCACCTTTGCAGTAAGAGTGATTGCTTAACCAGCTCTAGAAAGGCTTCCAAGCAATCCTTGATTAAAAAGACAATATTATCTATGGTATTTTCAACTCTAATTTTCAAACTCATCACCACAAGCAACAATTTATTTTCCCCTCATACTAGAACTGACCAGTGTTTGGCACCCCTGAAAGTACCTTGGCTAAATAGGGAGCTCCTGGAGGAACTCAGGGAAAAAAAAAAGAGTTATTGACCTTTGGAAGAAGGGGTAGGCAACTCGGGAAGAATACAAGGATGTTGTTAGGTCATGTAGAGGGAAAGGAGGAAGCTCAGCTAGAACTCAGTCTGGCCACTGCAGTGAAAGATAATAAAAAGGGATTTTAGAAAAACATGAACAACAAAAGGAGGGCCAAGGAAAATACCCATCCCTTATTGTATGCAGAGGGGAACATTGTCACCAAGGATAACAAAAAGCCTGAGGCACTTAATGCCTCTTTGCCTCAGCCTTTAACAGAAAGTCCAGTTATCCTCAGGCCAACCAGGCCCCCGAGCTGGTTGACAGACACAGGGAGCAGAGAAAAAGCCTGCAATCCAGGAGGAAGTAGTTAATGACCAGCTGAGCCACTTAGACACAAGTCTACAGGGCTGGAGAGGATTCACCCGAGGAGACTGACTGGTGGAAGGACTTGCCCAGCCACTCCAACATTCATCCTCAGTCCTCGTTAACCGGGGAGGTCCCAGATGACTGGATATCAGCAAATGTGATGCTCATCTACAAGTAGCGTTTGAAGGAGGATCCAGGGAGCTACAGGCTTGTCCACCTGACCTTGGTGCACAGGCAGGTCATGGGGCAGATAAACTTGAGTGAAAAAACATAGTAAATACAACACAACCAGGGGATCAGGCCCAGTCAGAAGGGGTTTAGGAAAGGCATGTCCTGCTTGAACAACCTTTTATGATTAAGTGACCCAACTGCTGGATGAGGAAAAGGCTCCAGGTACAGCCCACCTGACTTAAGCCTTTGGCACTGTCTCCCATGGAATTCTCCTGGAGGAACTGCCAGTCCAAGGCTTGGACAAGTTGGGTTAAGAACTGTCTGGATGGCTGGGCCCAGAGAGTGCTGGTGAATGGAGCTCATCCAGCTGTAGGCCAGTCATGGGCGGTGTAACTCTGGGCTCAGGGCTGGGGTCAGTCCTGTTCAGTACTGACGATCTGGATGAGGGGATCGAGTGTACCCTCAGTCAGTTCATGGGTCACACTTAAGCAGGAGTGTTCATCTGCTGGAGGGCAGGAAGGCTCTGCAGAGGGATCTGGACGGGCTGGATCAATGGACGGAGGCCAGTGGTATAAGGTTCAACAAGGCCAAGTTCTAAGGTCTGCACTTGGGTCATGACAACCTTAGGCAATGCTGCAGCCATGGGAAAGAGTGACTAGAAAGCTGCCCAGCAGAAAAGGACCTGTGGGTGCTGGTCAGCAGCAGCTGAACATGAGCCAGCTGTGCTGAGGTGGCCAACAAAGCCAATGGCATCCTGGCCTGGATCAGCAATAGTGTGGCCAGCAGGAGCAGGGCAGTGATTGTGCCCCTGTCCTGGGCACTGATGAGTGCAAATCCTGTGTCCAGTTCTGGGCCTCTCACTACAGGAAGGACACTGAGGGGCTGGGGTGAGTCCAGAGGAGGGCAACAGAGCTGGTGAAGGGTCTGGAGCACAAATCTTATGAAGAGCAGCTGAGAGAGCTGGGGCTGTATAGACTGGAGAAAAGGAGGCTCAGAGTAGACCTCTACAACTCCCTGAAGGGAGGGTGTAGCCAGGTGAGGATTGGTCTCTTCTCCCAGGGAACCAGCAACAGAACAAGAGGAAAACCCTCAAGCTGCACTGGGGATGTTCAGGTTGGACATTAGAAATAATTCCTTCACTGAAAGGTTGGTTAAGCATTGGAATGGGCTTCCCTGGGAGGTGGTGGAGTCACTAATCCTGGAGATGTTTAAGAAATGACTGGACATGACACTTAGTGCTGTGGTTGAGTTGACAAGGTATTGTTTGGTCAAAGATTATTTCAGCTATCTTGGAGGTCTTTTCCAGCCTTAATGATTTTATTTGATGAAAGCACCAAGGTTCAAGTTCCTGGCAATGAAGCAGACAAAGAGCCCTTCTACTGTCCTGCACCCATGTGGTCAACATGACTCAACGACGTTACCACACATGTCCTTTGACACTCCAAGAAGGGCTTGGAACTCCCCAGCCCCACTGCTACTCCTACACTTTTGTTCCACCACTATAAACATCTTCTGAATCCCAAAAAACTTGTTACATGAGGTTTTGCCCTTAACAGTCTAAAACAATCTTTTCACACTTATGTATTAAAAGTTCCAACAGTTCGTGTTACAGAGAAATTCTATGTCAGCTCAAAAAAAAAAAAAAAAAAAATGGAGGGGAACAAAGGTGAATGGTTACAGAAAGAGTGAAAAATAACAAGTGAGAAAGTGAGAAAGCAAGAAAGAGGACGTGATTAGACAAGCCAGTGGTACAGATTCCCACTTTGCTACACATTTCTTCAAAGAGCCTGCACCAGTTCTGGGTAGCAAAGTTCAAAGGACCTTTGAAACTTAGGAGAGCACCATATCTTTTGAGGAGCTCTCCATTGATTCCCAGGCAGTCTCTGCTTACCAGGACACCCATCCACCTGTCTTACAGTTGCAGCTCTCTAAAAAGCACTACACATTTTCTCCACTACCACCACTTAAAGGAAGTTCCCTTGCTGTACCACAGTCTGCTACAACATCTGTAACCACACCTGTAACTTCCCTGGTGCTTCTCAGAGTCAGAAACTACTGAATGCCCTTTGGTTGTTCTCACTTGTCTTAGTCCATGGCACAGCACACCTCAACCTACCCTGTGCCACCTCCCTGCCACTACTGAGCTTTGTCCCAAACACCCACATCAACATTGTTCCTGAGGCTGACATAGAACCAGTACATGCAAGCCACTTCCCAAAGCTGGAAACTACAACAGGACTCTGCAAGTGAGGTCACAGGTGGTGCACAAGGCTGAGAGGCCCTGTGCAAGCCCTCACAGTACCAGCAGCACCTCCAGAATTAAAGCAAGCTCCCTTTGGCATTGCAAGACAATGCAAGACTGTTAAAGAATAAGGTACATGTGCCGATTCCATCCTCAACTACTTCTAAAGAGTTCAACCCAAGACTGTTCCATAAAAAGAAGTATGGATAATCTGTCCCAAAGGGATGCAGAGAGGAAGTATTTGTATCTTCAATAACAAGCTGAAGAAATTTGATCTTGTGGATTATTACTTTTTCTTATTTACTTAATTATATACCAGACTTTGAGAGGAAATAAAAGTGGTGTTTTTATTTAGTACTGAAACTGTGTCAGAACAAATGTAAAGTGGAAATCAACAGAGAACAGGAAGAGTCAAGAACAGAGACAATGTCAAGTAAGGTCTCCATGAGGAATTCTGCCATTCCACAGTCTGGGCACATCCTGAAGGAAGATTTACAGAGCTTCATTGTATAAAGAGTCATTTCTCAACTGCTTGTCCTTCCATGAACTTTTCTCTTTGCTTTTTGAACCCATTTATACATTCAGCAAAATGAAATCTACACTCCCACAATTTAATTTGGCAGTGTGTGAAAAGTACTTCTTTTTTCTTTAAATTTACTGCCAGTTTTGTTAGGGTTTTTTGTTTGAGTTTTCTTGAGGTATTGGCTGTGGCTTTTTGTTTCTATTGTTTCTTTTGTTCTAAGTTTTCATGTGGAAAAACTAGGGTATTCACTGCCACATTGTAACCACTTCAGTGGTGGTCATAAGTGACAGACCTCTCAATCCTCTTTTTCAAGCTGAAGAGCTCCAAAGCACTGAAACCCCAGTTCCACTTTTCCACACCTTGTTTCCAGCCTTCGCTTCCCATTGTTTAATCAGCTGTTATGCTACAAAAGAGCTGTAGCTGCCCTAGCAGTCACAAGCCTTTGGCTATAGCCCTGCCAAAAGGTGTCTGGAAATCCAAGTCTGCTGCAGTGACACATGCATAGGCAAGCAGTGCAGTAGGCTACCAACAATGGATCTATAGAGCGAAATGTGCAGTGCCAAAGATCTGCCATGCACACAAATAAATTAGTATCAGTAGCCCAGTCTTGTGGACTGATTAGCAGTGCACTCCTGGAGCACATCTGGTTCATTTTATTCAAAGGATGCTCATTTTGTACAATGCCAGATCTGTCTGCCGTGGGAACTACAGCAGGGTAAGTGGGGATAATCTGGAGATTTGCTTCAGAAATGTGCTCCTTATCTGAAATAACACACCTGCATCAAAACATCCCCTATCAACTGGGTGCACCTTCAATTCATGCTGGCTCATAAAGCCAAAGAAAGCATCATCTTTACCCCAAAAAACCCCAAAATCAGTATGTCTCCCTTGATGAATATGAATCCACCTGTTTATTAATTTGCCTCTTTTTATTTCTCTAATTCAGTTAATAAACTACATACCACAGTGTCTACTTTAGAATCTCTTTTTCCTAGTTGCTCTAGAATCCTCTGTGAGCACTGATGGGTGCTTATGATCCACAAGACTTTTTTTTGCTTATTTGTTTTAAAATTCATTCTTGTAGTAGTTCATTTTGGGACAGCTCCTTAGATTTTCTCCACCAAAAAAAAAAAAAAAAAAAAAAAAACAACAACAACAACTTTTCTCTAGAAACATCTAGTACAAGGTCACATGATACTGTTTCTTAGTCTTATCATCTTTCCTGCTTCTTCTACAATTCAAACAGTATCAAAATCTTACTCTGGTTTCTGTTTTTAATGATCTGATAGGATTTTGCTGTTACTTTCTCCCCAGTCCATTTTTATGACTTAGCAATCAAACCAAAAAGACTAAATATTTACCATGGTCTTTTCTATTCTTATTCTACTGGATATGACTCCCAATTTTTGAAAAAAACCCACATTCTTTTATTTCTAACAGACTGTTTTAATTTGCTGTTTGCACATACCATCTTTGTCATGTTGTTATTAGTATTTTTTTTAAATCTTCCTTGACATGGATACGTGTTTACTCTTAGTTTCTACTAATAGCACAATTAAAGAACCTTGATGCCATTTCAAACAGCTTGTCCTTTTAGTTGTTTCTCTTATTTTTCTCTCAACAGAGTCACATCATTTAGGTCCACTTTTTAAAGTTACTTTACTTGATTTCTTAACTACCAGATTGATGATGAATTTGAACTCACTGTGGTCCCTACATTTGTTTAACTTTAATAAAGATGAGACATATCATGCTTTCTTTGGCATTCCCCTTAACCTCTGCCATATGGAATATAAATTTTATCCAGGATGTAGCACTTCCAACTAAACAGTCTTGATAACAGAAAAGTTTTTGCTCATCATCAACAAAAAGATCCCTACATATTAAGCACTGTTGTTCGTTTTCTCAGAAATCCTGAACTGGAAGATTAAGGGTAATGATAAAAGCAACAATAACAGTTTCGCCCCAAAGCCAAGGCAGGGGTCAGGGAGGTTACAGGAGGCAGCAGGACACTGCTGCCCCACACTCTGGGGCTGGTGACACCTGGCAGAGAGGACAGGGGTCAGGCTCTGCTGGGAAGCAGCACCATGCCCCAGCATATGCAGAACATCTGCTCATCTCTCCTGCTAGGAAAACCTACCTGTTTAATAACTACTAGGTTGCATGCACATGTTAAGCATACATTTGTACAGCAGTGCATCTACAAAAGCCTTTCTTTCCCACCCCTTAGGCTGTCTGCCAGAAACATTAAGCTGTAGATTTCTGATTCAGCCTTCTCAGGCCATGGAGTGTTTAAACATTAACTACTTGCTGGACCACAGCAGATTTCTATCAGCAGCACTTTTCCTGGCCCAGCCACTGCATTGAGGTTGGATGGAGCACTGGTCTAAAGAGCAGAATGTGACAGCTGGTGGAGTGTCCTGCTCCAGCAGCGCTAAGCAGTGATCTAGGCTTGCCTGCAGGACTCAGTGGGATGCTCCTTGGGACTTCTTGGCCTATGAGAGGAGATAAGGAGAGTCTAAAAAGATATCTAGTTCCTGTGCATGACTCCAGGAACTCCACCTAACCAAGGCATGATAGAAGTTGATAATGTGGAACTGCATTCATTTGTGTAAAATGTTAGAGACTACAGATATACAAGGTATTAAAGAAATCACTAGTTATAACCAATTTTTAATCCCAAAAATGGTAGTCAAATATTTAAATGTCCTTTTCCAATACTGCCTTACCACATATTTCTCTTTTTTTTTTTAGAAACTCAAAGGGGACACTACTAACATAACTAAAAAGTTTTTAGGAACTAGGTATGAAGATATTTTAGAAGCAATGCCACATATAAATGTGACTGTACCAAAATCTGTAAGAGATAACAGGTTCATTTAATGATTATACCTATCAGAGGCTCCCTCTCCCACAGCTGTCTGCTCAACCTTCTGCTGCAGAAGGTGACAGCAAGTATGGGCAACCCTGTCCCCAAAGACACGGTGCTCTGTACATACACAATGGAAAGGGTGATGGAAACACTGCAATACACAAAGCCTAAGCCTCTCTTTACACAACTTTTCCATACCACAGCTCAAACTATTTCCTTCCCCCTTCTCCAGTGAGGAAAACTGTGCATTCTAATCCACAAGAATTCAACAAATAAGATACAGACTTTGTTACCCTACCAAAAAAAAAGAGTGAAATCACTCCAAACAGATCAGAGTAGGCTCTAAAACCCTTGAAAGAAAATTTAAACTCATCCTGAACATAGAAATATCCAACTATATTTTTTTCTCAGGGTTAATTTGCAGACTTAATTTTTTCAAGTTCTTCACTAAATACAGTTCAGCTGAATCCTCTGCCGGGACAGAAATCCCAACAAACACAAGTCATTTCAATGCCTGAATAATGGGTTTTGACCACTTCCATGCCCTGCTGAACCATCCACAGCAACGGAACAGTGAGGAGATTCACAGCAGGGAAGATAATCCAGCTGCAGAGAAGCACTGGTTTACAGTTAAAGGGATTTCCATTCCCCCATTTGCTTTGCAGTGCTGAGCAAGCTTGGTTTACCTCTGTCTCAGTTCCTCAAATCATCCAAGGAAAGCAATGGCTGCTCTCTCCTGCAGATGGAAGTGTTGTGAAGGGCAGATGTAAATCCACAAAACACTAGGGAACTTTGCTCCCCAGATGTGGGGATTGCAGTCCCCAGTCAGTGCCCAAAGCAAGTACTTGCTATTAAATGCCAGCTGAGATCTATCCACCTCATTAACAGCAGGATTAGCCTTTCAACACAGGAAATAAAATATGCAAAGACTCCAAATTGCTGACCAAACTCATGATTTTAAGTTAATGAAGCTGATGGCAATGCTGTAGCTACAATGACACAGAAGTCAGCTCTCAGAACAAGAGCAGGAGGTACTCTGCCACTCTACCAGTGCTCCAGTCCTCATAGTGCCAATGCATTCTTGACAGTCCTTTTCCTTAAGGTTAGATGCAACATCTGCTTATAATGTCTGACAGCAGAGCTTAAGGAAAAAAAACCTAAACTTTTTAAACCTACCCATCCTTCTCCTATAGAAAATCTCCAGCTTCCAGGCACTTACGGAGGAGCTTCCTCTTTTTCTTTTTTTTTTAAGGGAAGCCAGATGATGGAGCTGAAGCTGTGTGTTCAATTCTAGTTTCATAACATCCAGTCTCAAGAAAACTTCCTTTTACCCCACCATTTGAAAATTTCAGACATTGCTACATAGTAAGGAAGTTTCCTCAACTTACATAATGCTTTCCCTTCTCTTCCTCTTCCCTTACATCCTCCAAGTTGATGAAGCAGAGGACATGAACAGAGCTCCAAGAAGACTGCAGTAGGAAGAGCAGTGATTCTTGCTACCTTCTCACCAGTTGTGCTACAGACCTCCCAGACATAAACAGAAGATGAAGAGAGCACCAGACTTTCTCTACCATGTGGGGATGTTCCACATCAGAGCCAATTACACTTCTGCTCAGTGAATCTCTCCAGAGAGTCAGAAAGAAAAGACAGCTCCAAACAAACACAAATGGTGACTTTGCTTTCTTTCTTCAGATCTACCAACACCCCCTTTCCTTATTCTTCAGCTCCAAGAACTGTGTTTTACCTGCAGAGCTTACTTCAGTTCCAGGAACATCTGGGCTGAGAAGCAGCCAATCATTCAGAGCAGCTACTTTTCCCAAGCCTCCATCAGCCCAGCTGCAGCAGAATCCAAGTTGCAAGTGTGACAACCAAGTGGGGAGAGAAGCTCTGGGAGTTTGCTCTGGCACAGGTTAAGGCTGGGAGGACTGGAAGAGGACTGACGTAACGAGACCTATATAAGGCTTTGTGACACCAGCAGTTGTCTCAGTGGTTTTACAAGTATCAGTTGTATTTACGCTAGCTCAAGTGTTGCTGTCTGCAAGAGAAATTCAGCTTTCTTATGGCTGCTTCTCAATTCAACATTCATGAAACAGCCAACACCCTTGGTCAGGATCAAGGGCTCATCATGGTAGATACTAGGTAGATAAAGAAGATTACATCATCCCATCCCAAAGCCTTGGCAGAGATAAAGAGGGAGTAAGATGATGACCAAGTACCTGGAAAGGGAAAAAACAAATCCAACCATGTCCCCTCTTGGCATCTATCAAAATAATGATTATGTGTAAAGCCCTGATTGTATGCATATACGTAAATAAAAAGCAAGACTCATACTCAGCACCGGGAAGTTGTTTAGCTAAAGTCTGCAAGCTCCTGCCTGTAATAATCCTCCTCCCTTCTGACTGGAGCCAAGAAAAGGGTTTAGTATTTTTCCTCTTCTCTAACCTAATACTATTTGTAAATGTGTTTTTCCTCTCTCCTATCTTTCCAGTTGGTTTTATTTATGTAGACATGCCAGTGTGGTAAATTTCAGACCTATAATTTGTGGCTTCCTGACTTGGGGATGGTTCTGAAGTCGTTCTTATGTGGCTGTTCCTCCAGCTGAATGTTTACACACATATACCCTATGCATAGCTTTTACTTACGTGCATGAGTAAGAGTTCTGCATGCTTCACATAACTTTTCAGAGTCTACATGTGTTTCTGATCATGACAACACATTGAAAATATGTGCCTACAAAACACATTTTAAATGTATTTATACAACACAGTATGTGCTTACCCTTGAGGTGTTTTCTATATATAGAAAAGCTGAAGATTAGGCTTCCTGCTCTCATTCTTTCCCTTTAAGTTCTTCTCTTGCGATTCATTGTATCCAGGTTTCCATTACCACTCAGCTGTGCATTATTTTTCACCGGCATGAAATCAATCAAACCTGAATTCTGATAACACACATGCACATGATAAAGCATGAGACTATCCCCTAAGGAGATATCTGGACTTTCACATTTCAGTCAATTCAACAACAGTGATGGTGTGGGAATGAGCATCAGCTCAATGTCTGCCGAGAGACCACACCTCATAAACCTTCAAGGTATCGAGAAGTATAGTTACAAAATACTAACAGTGTCACTCATTGTCACATATATGAACATATTGAACATATATGTCCTTTAAATCTCTTTTCTTAAAAAAAAAAAAAAAGTAAATCTAGTAAGTTCAGTCTTGTTTATAATGGTTTTAAACAGAATGGTTTTAAAGAGTGATTTAACTCCAAAGTACTTTTTTTTAAATTTAGTTAGTTTAGCTTGCAGATGAGGCCCAGCCATTCTAAGTTTCCTTCCGCATGTCAGACTTGAAGGCATTTATAAGATTTATGAGGCATTTATACTTTCACACCTGAATCTTGAAATAAGCTACATGCAGTATAAAAAGTCAGTCACCCTATTGGCCCCAAATAGGAAACACAAAGAGCCATGACTAGTTCCTGATTACCCCGTACTTCTGAAAGTATTCACTCTAAGACTTTACAGTATGAGCATTAAACAGTACTTTCTCCACCATCACCTTCCCTTTCCTAAGGTTGAGATGCAAGAAGGGAAGGCAGGCAGGCTGCAGCAGCCCTGGGACCTGCACTCACAACAATTCCCAGTTAACAGCTGCAGCCACCTCTGGGGTGGCTGTCCCCCAGTGAGGAAATACAAAACACATACTACCACAGCCTGAAGACAGTAACACTTTAAACTAGACGAGTTTAACAAAATGACTATGTGTGTTCCACAGCCTTTGGACTAATCTTATAAACTCAAGCAATCCTAAAAGTCAACAGTGCTACATAAATGTATTCACACACTGATAACTGCCTGCAGGACCAAGTCCTAAGTTAAGTAGATTTTACAAACCTCATTATTGTCTGTATTTACAGAATACAATCTATCTGACATATGTATGTTCCCTTTTTGTCATCATTATCTTTAATGGATTTTTATTTATGTGCATGACTAGACAGGCTCTGTTTCATGTGAATACCAGCATTCATCCACAGAGAACAATAAAATGTCTTTCTCCCACTGCAAAAGTTTGTCCGGGAGCAGAGACCCACACAATTCAGCCAAGCAGACAAACACCACCAAAAAATCCCCACAGGAAAACATGTAAGCAAACAATTTCCAAGGTCTCGTACACCAGGCTGTGATACATAATCTGCTGGTGGCACTGTTATGGACAAGTCAATTTTTACCATTCAGAATATTTTCACAATCTATTTGAGATAAGAAGAAAGAGAGGGCTGGGAGGACTAGAAAATCCAACCAGGGTTAGTCACCACAGACAAACCCTCAGCAGCCCAACCAGCTGAGTAATTCATGAGGTGCTCTCTTACAGCAGAGTCACACACATAAAAGCCTAATAGCACCACCAGTCAGACAGCAAGTGCCAGCTGCTCACACAACAATATTTGAAATAAAGGTCAAATAATACAGCAGCAAAACCTTGTCCAGAAATTTCAGATGACGGCTAGCCTTCTGCATGGATCCATGGATCCAGCCTTACCCTGGGAAGGAGGAGGCATCATTTATCCTCCTCCTCCACTCCTGTGAGCAAAACCTGGAGCTGCTGCTGCCCTTTCCTGCAGTGGGAGGAGAAGACAGACAATGGGAAAACAAACAGCTCACTCTGGATCTCCCTTACAGCCTGTTGGTCTCAAAACACACTCTGGACTATATTACCTCTCAGCCATTAACTTTCTCTTCCTAAAGAGAATGCTGGACCTGCTGATGGGATCACTGGGAAGAGTAAAGCACTGACAAGGAGGTGTTTTGGATAGCGAGGAAGCTGAAGGGCACACGATGGCATGCTTGAGAGAGAAAGGCTCGAGCATGTCCTTAAAGCACAAGGGTTGCCAGCAAGTGTCCCTGCACTGGTGTATTCTAGAGCCAGCCACGTATCCAAGAGGCAGAAACTGATGGTTAAAATAAATAATTAACCCACAATCTCAAGCCAAAAGCCATTGGGAATAATGGTTTTGTTCCCCAAAACATTTACAGTGCTTGAATGTTGTTTAAAGCCTGGACTAGAATTTCAGACCACTGTTTTACCCAAATTTTATCTAAATCCATGATTTTCAGGGGAAAAACCAAAGGAATTTTAAGTCAAATTATCTTCTAATCGAATTAAGGACCGCCTTATTTAGTTTATTCCATTCTGTTAAACCTAGTCTCTTATATTACAAATTAAATTCAGAATAATCCACTTTTTCTAATGATGGCTTTTCAGGAGAATAAATAGATATTTATCAGAAAAGGAATAGAAATAAATCACTTTTTAAAGAAGGTTAAATGGTGCCTGATAGTCTATAACCTGAGAAGTTAATCAAACAAGGAGAAGGAAAACCCTACCTTGTAAGTAAGGTAATTACAAATCTAGTTTCTACACTCTGGAATGAAGCCAAGATCTAAGTGTGAAGGACTGAGAGGAAAATCTGTTGTAAATTCCCTCAAGTGAAAGTCCCTATTTAAAAGGCAGAAAACACAATTAGAAAGGTCATGAAGTCACAGGAGTTGTTTGGGTTTTTTTCAAAGCACAACACCAAATGAAATTTGACTTCTTTTTAAAATGGCAGAGATAGACACAGCTGCACACATTGACACAGTTGGAGTGTAACTCTCACACTAGAAAAAGTAGGTTTTGCACTGAACTTTTGTAGGCACTTCAGATATTTACTGAGTAGGAATCACAACCTCAATGATCGTGAAAATTTATTCTTATATATTCTCAGTTTAAAGAAAAAAAAAAAAGCCATACCTCTCATATAGGCATAAAGTGAGAAATTACACATAAGCTTTTTCACTAAACTTTCACCAAGCCTGGTTTTACCCTCTGTCTAGGTAAAAGGGTTGTGTAGAGAGGGAAATATGGCAATAGCAGACTCATGTTCCTTGACTACAGTTTGTAAGACTAAGCTCTTTGGAAGGTTTTTAGCAAAGGTAAAAGAGTGAATCTGAGAGTTTAAACAGAATTCAGTGCATGGGTACATACATTCACCCAGAGGCATACACACATGTAAATACTTTTATACTTGTATAAAGCTCAGGCAAATTCCACTGAAACTAGGAAACCAGACTGGAAAATCTGCTTACATTACACCTTTGCATTTTAGTCATAAGTTAAAAAGACAGTGGGTGTTGTGACCGACTGACAGTAAATTCAGCCACTACGTGGTGGGTTAAACTGTTGCCTCTCCTGATTTTTAATTGGAGGTTAACTTTGGCACGCTCCACTATAAACAAGTCCTGGCACTAAAAACAAAGAGACAAGAAATCATTTCATCGATGTATTCCTGTAGTTCATCAAATATTCATCATTTACTTTGCCCAGATACATTGTCAAAGGTGATAAACACACTCATATCACTAACAATAGTCTGATATTCTGCTCCATTCCTCATCACAGGTGTACCCAGTCCTGATTCCAAGAAAAGCAACAGCGCAGAATGTAACCATATCCAAGAACATGAAAGGTCTGGCTCTAACTCTCAGAAACCTTCCTGAGCAAGTATAGCAAAACAGCACCCTGATCCTGTCCCCACTTTCTATTCACCTTACATGTAATTGCACACACTAAAGTGACTCCGAAGTAGATATAGTAGATGTAAACCCAGAAATGCTTCATACACCTCCTATATAACACCAGAAGGCCTTGAGGCAAACACCCCAGACACTTGCTGTCACTCCCAGTCAGGATGCAGGCAGATCACACACACACAAAAAAAAGTTACTGCAAGAAAGGGTCCTGCCAGAAAAGTGATGGCAAATCCCAGAACAAAGCTACTATAGCACCTCAGGATATGTAAGTGGTCTCAGACTGAGCAGCTGGCAAGACTGCCACATTTCAGGCAGTACATACTTGCATTATTACTTTGCAAAGTATATTATCCCCCCCAAAATTAAAACATAACATCCTTAATCACAGGTTGTTCCCACTAATAAATTACCTATTTAATATGTTTACATAGGCTCTTTTCCACAGTACGAGTCATGTTAAAATTGTCCTAATTAAAATATCTCCATTTATTTGCATGACTAATCAGTACTTTTCTGTAACATGGCACTTCGTATCTTCAAAGCACTTCAACTGCATATAAATGGATTATCTGAAAACTTGCCCAAAAATGTATCTTGAAATCTAATGCAGAGTCTCAGCTATTGCTTCCCAAAATAACTACTGGCTTTGCGTGCACTCTGAATTGTAGTGAGGATAATATTGACAGGTCTGCAGAAGCACACGTGTTACTTACGGAAAGAGTAAATATTCCACAGAAGAGATAAAGGCAGTAGACCAGACAGTGTTCCTTGATGACATGGAAAAGCAGATGGCTCAGTTCTTTGAGCGGTAGCAAAGACAAGTCTATCCCACTTCCCACCATGCTTTTTGCTGAAAAGAGCTGTCACACTCATGTGCAAATTAAGTCCCACATCCCTAAAATTGCTTGCAAGAGACTTGCCACCATTCTTTCACTTCCTCCTCTTTGGAGCTTTCTACAGACTTGAATGTCAAAATATTCTGGACATCTGGTGCTGCTTTCTGGAGACTCTGGCCACTGACGATTTGCACTGCATGAGAAATTAATTTCTTGGTATCATGCCACCCGTGTGTCTCCCTATAAAGTTCATACCCCTGGGCCACTCATTGGTTGAAAGGAGATGAAGGTGGGTACTATTTTGCTTCACAACTTGTTTTAACAAGGATTTTATATACAGAAACAAGCTACTTCCGTAAGCACAGAGCTGCCCTACCTGTCTGAAAGTTATTTGTCTTTTTAAAAATTAAAAATTAAATTAGAAATGGCAGGGATGTGTGGATGTATCTTTCAACTCTATCAGGAAGCAGCATAAAAGAGTTGATTTTGTAGGTCTATTGGCTTGATTTTAAAAGGCCAAACTATATTTTAGAGCTATCAATATGCTTTCCCTTGTCAGAAATTTAGGACCATTACTAATACTTTTCTTCTACTGAAAAGAAAACCCCCTTAGTTCTTCCAAACAAAAAGTGGTGTTTTTGTAATATTCTGCACGTGCCTCAACTGAAGGAACATCAGTGATGATTTTACTGTAGATAAGCACAAAACTGCAAAAATACTGATTCTGAATGTTACTGTTCCCTGTCCCTCCTTCCTGTGTGGTGCCCCTGAACTGCATCTTCCCATGCATTCATTCAATTGCTTCAGGGTCCTTTAAACCTCCAAATTTCACTGGGGTTATGGGAAAGTGTGCATGGCGGCTTTTATCCAGAAGGGCCTGAAAGCACTTTATGACCTCTACCAGAATGCAACCACATACAGCCTACCCACATCTCTGTAAATTCATAAGGCTGCAGAGACATCAAGAGATTATTAAGTCTGTCCCTCCCAGCAGGATCAATTATACTCAGGCTATTTCTGACAGAGGTCACCTAGCCCGTTCTTTAAGACATCAAATAATGGAGGTTCCACAGCTTCCTTCAGCATCTTAAACCAGTGCTTAACTCTCCTTGACATCAGGTTTTTCAACCAAATTCAAGCTGTGTGCTGTAATTTAGGTTTATTGTTTCTTGTTCCACAAACTTCTTACATAACTCTTTAATGTTCATTCTTATGACAACAATGCAGTCATCTTCTCTTAAGACTATGCAACACAGTTTAATATTTTCTCAAAGGCCAATGTTTTCTAAGCAAGAGGGGCTGTTGCCCCCTCGCTGAAACTACCTGCTGTGGTAAGTACTTCAGGTTATGGCAGGCACTGCCAGCCCTAAAATGACAGTACCCAAAAGGAATGGAAGTGTCCCCCTTGCACAGTTAATGAAAGGCTCTTGAAGAATGTGGTGAGAACCAGAGCCCCAGCTGTTCTTTCCTGTTCTGTGTTGGTTAGAAATACAGGTAATTTGCCATCAATTACCAGGCAGTTCACTATTCACACTGACAGTCACACAGTTTGGTTTAGACTCAAAAGGAGATTTGAATGCCTGCTGGTTGAGTCCCTCTTCAGCTTTGGGAAAAAAGAAAAACCAAAGAAAAGTCAGACAAACAAGATCTGAGCAAAGCCTGTCTGCACTGTTTTTTCCATTCTGTTGCTCTTTAGGCCCTTTAAACTGTACTAGTAAGTACAATAGAGAACAATTAAATCCCCAACCCAGCACACTCAGGAAGGTAAAACTACAAGACAAGGCTCACTAAAAGAAAGTCTTACCATCTAAATAGGTAAGACAGACTGTAATAAAGGGATAGATCATTATAAAGGAAGAAAAAAACTTATTCACCAATGTCAATACAAACAAAATATCCACAGAAAAATAAATGTAGAAAACTAAGGATGTAGCTGCAGGGAGTACATGAGGGGTTTTCTGCAAAACTACTGCTCCCCCCAACCCTGTCACGTGCCTGTCCCACTCCAGACCTGGCAGTTTTTTCAGCACTAAACTGCCCTTCACTACCACTGAGTTTCAGTAGGCAAACATGTAAATTGGGTGTTAAGTTTACATGAGCAGCACAAGAGAAATTGAGTTATCATTTTTTAGCCAGTGACTGAGGCAATCAATCTCACAGTTCACCTCCTTATTTCAAGAGGGGAGCAGGAGACACAGAAGCTACCAAGTTTGAAGGATCCCCAGCCCTAGCACATATCCCATGTCTTCCCCCATGAAGAACTGCTTGAAATATAATAAACAAATCATGCCTAAAATGTTCATAAAGCACTATTACTTTAAAATAAAAGCACTTTATGACCTAGTTGCAATATATATTGCCCCTTCAATCCTCTTAAGAGAGCTTTAACTTACCACAAATTTAGAGAGATCTCAGGAAAACCATAAAGTTTGCACACATGAAGCAACAGCTTCTCCCCCCACCCCGGAGACTCCTTTCTGTCTTCCTTTTCCTCCCCCACCCAAGCCCTGAACACAGGAAGAGAGATCACCAGCTGCCTGCTGAAGAAAACAACTACCAAATAGTGTGCATCATTCAGATGGCTTGGATGATTCAGCTTTTCCATGTGAACTTTAAGTGGCACAAATGGTGCTCTGTGCATTTCTGAATCAGGCGTGTATTTAATAGTCCAAGTACATAACACAATTTCTACTTGAAGAACAACTTTTCATCTTAAATACAGTAGCATATCTGTTACCTTAAAATGGCTCAATTTCTCAAACCCATCAATAATTACATCTACCTGTGCTTATGTATTGCAGTGTCTTCAGCCTTTAAAATACATTTCATATCGTTCTCAAAAGTTGAACTGAGTAGGACAGTGAAAAGAGGATCTAGTGATGAGCTTATAATTTTGAAAGTCGTCTGATGTGATGTGCATTGGTTTTAGAGTGGGAGGGCTGGGAAGGAACAGAAAACTCAGGGGTAGCAAGCAGTCTGCTCTCCCAAAATACAACAGCACAATAATACAGAAGCACCTTGATCATAAGCATCCCACAGTTACCTGCAGCTCATTGCAAAGAAACTTGTAGGACAATAATATTGAAAGTTTCCAGACAGTAGACTCAGCTATGAAATCCCACACAAATGCAAAACACATACACATTTACTTCGTGTATTTTTTGTTCAGTGCTGCTCAGATAAAGAATTAGTGCCTGGTTTTACTTCTCTAGTTCCTTTGGCCTTTATTAATTTGTTCAAATGTTCGTTTGAATCTTCTTCTCCAAGATGATCTTATTTTCATTTCACCCTTTCAATCATAAATCAGAAACAGCTCGAATTAATCAGATTTGGCACAAAAAGTAGAAGGAACAATCAGGCCTAGTGCTGAGGACAGAACCTCTTGCCTGACAAACCCTGTTTACTCAGCAGGAGAATTTCTTATTTATGCTCAGGTACAAAAGCAGCACAAGCATGTTGAACACAATGCTGCCTTCTGCAGGCACCCAAGTGTGACAATGCCAAAACTGCCTGAGGTGCTCAGCAAGGGCACCTTGAGCAAAGGAAGAAGGTGGCAAGACTGAATAGACTAGTCATCACCGGAAATCACTCAAGACCTAGAGAAAAACAACAAAAATGTTGCTTGACCTGTGCTTTGAGCAATGGAAATAATCCTTTGGGGTCATGTAGTGTGCCACCTTCAACTAGGGCAGCACCCAGGGTTTTATCTTAGGGGTGTAAACTAGGCAAGAGTACTGGAAAACAACCAGAGAACAATGTTTTCGCAGCATCTCTTCTCCCACTAGTGGCTTTTGTATTTTTTTTGTGATTTTATAACTGGCTTCCACTTCATTTTAAAATGTAGGCATGTTACGCACATCCAGCCCAAAAAGCTTGTATCAAACTAGTCAGGGTGATGCAATTCTCAACTTATAGCTCCTGCCCTGAGACAACACTGCCAGAGTCAGCCTCACTAGCCAAGATGTCTCTCTTCACAGCCAGCTACATGAACAGCAAACACTGCATGAGGCCACAGGGTGTGCAAAATACTCTGCATTTTGAAAGCACACCAAATATTTCATTGCAAACTAGTTGAAAAAATCCACATTTGCGGAGTGATCTGTTGGAGAAGTCATGCGCTTTAGTTACCATGCATGATTCAGGTTTTCTGAACTTCAGACTTCTGGTGATGTTTGTTTTCCCTCCCTGGCATTTCTTGATAGGGAGAAAGATAGCAGGAGTTCTTCTCATCACACCTCCCCCACTTTGGTCAACCGCTGGGAAAATGAGTCACAATGCCAAAACCTGAGCCCCTTCTACATCCTTCTAAAAGCCTCATTTCCCACACAGACCACATCCATTCCAAGCACAGCAGCCACCATGGTCAGTAGCAGGTCAAATGCATTTCTTGTGGCCAGATTCCCCCATGTGTGACCACCCCGGGGTTTGTGCCCCACTGCCTCTCCCAGACAGCCCCAGCTCACTTGTCCCCTTAGCTTTAACAAAGGTCTCTCTGTGCAGCACTAGGTGAAACACACCTGTGCCACAGCAGGAGCTCACATGCTGCCAAACCTTTCTGGTTTTTTAGATAATGGCTCCCTCATACTATCTCTGTGCGACATGTCACCCCTCCACAATGTTCCCACACTTCCACAGGAAAACAAACTTGGCAAATCACATATCTTGTCCCATTAGCCTTTTACTCAGAGGCCTATCATTCATATCCTGAGCATGAGAGGGAAGAGAGGGGCTGCTGATGGGTTTTTCCCCTTGCCTTTTTGTCCCTCCACCCCTCATAGCCACTGCACAGACAGCAGGAGAGGGCAGGAGCTCCACATCCATCTCTCCAATGTGACCTATGATTTCAGCATTACAAAACTCTGACAGAGAAGAGACCTTTCTTCTTATCTAGTGACAAGAAACTGATGTGTCTGGACCTAAAGTTCCCAGGACTGCTTGGGGTGGTCTCAGTAACTTCAAAGTGGAGTCTAAGCCAACAGCTTACTAAGCAGAGAGGAATTCTTATACCAATCAAGAAGTTGGAAATGTTGTCTTCTGGGCAGCACTATTTTTGCTGGAAGGCTCTGGTCAAAACTATCTCAGACATCAAAACAAACTGATTATGCCATAAATATTAAAGACTTTATAGTTGTTTGTGAAATAAATTCTTGGGAAGTCCCTTAGCCTTAATGTGGGGAGGAAAAGGTCAGAGAGGAAGAAGGATTAGGAAAAGGAAAATAATTAATTTAGGACATCATTTATTTTGCTCTCATCCTACTCACTTATAGGAACTTATACCAACTTGCCCCCCTAGAAACCAGTAGTCGAGAATTATGCCAGACAGCATTAAAACTTCTGCACATTCAATGGAACATTCAGTGACATGGGAAAGAGAGCTCCAGCTAAAACTGTGTTACACCTAAGAAAGCCTTTGGTCATGCTCTGTGGAGACTCATTTAAACACCACAGTTGCTCTGCAAAAATCTACAATATCTGAACTACAGCCCCCACTTTCTACTTACATGTAATATAACCAAACTAACCACTCAAGATGTATCCACTAAGGTTTGGTTGATATTTTACCTGGATGAAAATCCTTAGTTTCATTATTATTCATTACCATTCATGAAGTTGTTATTCACAAGGCAGAAAAAGGTGGTTTTTGCTTGTGTTTTGCTAATGGAGTTTTGTTCAGTTGGGGTTCTTCCACAGTTTACAGACTAAAATTTTAAGGCTCATTTGTAACTACTTGGCATTATGAACACTTTCACTGGAAATATGGGCGGATTTCATTAGAAACATTGGTACTGAAACAGCTAATTGGGGATGAAAGAGGAAAACACATTAATAAGCATCACTGAGAAGTATGCAATTACTTGGGGAAAAAAACCCTCAAAACATTAAATACACAGTCAAAACATTAAATATCAGTTTAGACTGTGGCATATTTTATGTTTCTCAGTAAATATTGCCCAAACAAAAAAGCTTATAAGCAAAGGTCACAAAGGTCTGAGGTTCCTCACCTGTAAAGGTACTCCCAGAGCACATCTAAATGCATGGTGGCTGAGCACCATCAGTCAGCACAGCCTAGTGATCCATCAGGATCTTGTCAGCTTTGCTCCAGAGGTACATTTCAACAGCTCCTACTCTGGCTACTTGCACTGAAATAGGGCTACTTACCAAGGAGGTTGTGGGGTATCAGAAACAACCGTAAAAGCCCAAGCAACTACCCCTCTCAGCTGAAGATGGCACAGTAAACTGGAACTTCTCGTCCTCTGATTCCTTGGCTGCTGTCTGGCACAGAGAACATTTACTTACCCTCACCAGAGAGCAAAGAGAAACCACAATCATAAACCAACCCCAAGGATTCTCCCTATAACTCAGCACTCTCTGGCACTTATTTTATGTTTAATTACTCCGTCTCCATATCCTGTTGATCAATCACATTGTCCGAGATATCTGCCCTCTCCCAAAAAAATATATTGGGTAACGTCATGACCACTAAAGGGAGAAAGTCAGTGGCTTACATCATTCTATAAAACTGAGGTGACCACACAGGGAGGTTTAAAAAGAAATGTTTACATCTATTCTATGTCATGCTAAAACAAACACATTTCTCCCACTGGCAGGAACTGGAGGACACCCAAAGGTCTGGGGTTTTTCCTCCACTGAGTATGTAATCCTCATTTTTTCTTCCATACTGGCAAAGTATGTGCAGCGGACAACTCCTGTCTGTTTCATGTTTAGTATACATATAAAAAATCCCAACTCTAAGTGATGTTGGAGCAGTAATATCATTTTTAAATTTGACTTGCCACTTTTGAACAAAGTCCAGAATAACCCAAACTAACTAAGCTTTTGGACCACTGCACAAGGCCCCGTGGGAATGACAAAACCTTACCAGCAGTTGTTAACTATCACAAAGAAAGACAAAACTGATGGTTAAGGACTTGCATTGTGCAGGCAACAGGATAAAGAGAGGTTACTATTTTAAACTGATGCAGTAGCAGCATACACAGCAGAATTTAGTGAAATTACACACTGACAGCAACTCTTGATTGCTTTTGTCATACATCTTACAGCTCAAGTGTGGTGTGTAGAACTATATATAACTGCTTTGAAAGACTGCCTTTGTTTCATGTTCTAGCTTCATACAAATGTAGCAGTAGAAACAAATGTGCGTGCTGCAATTGTGTGGGGTGCTTTCTTTACAGAGTTACTGTCACACATCTGAACCAGCTTTTGACACAACACAGACCTATGCATTTAGCTTAGCCTGCGCCCTCTTTTTTTCATTCTCCAAACTGAGTGTTTTTGGAGTGCTCTTTCTGCATTTTAAGTGAATCACAGAATACGCCAAGTTAAGTCAGTGGCTTCCTCAAGAGTTCTTGTCCATTATAAAAACCTTACAGCCTGCAAGGAGACAAAAGCATTCCCATGTGATGGCCACAAAGAGTGCGTGCTCCATAACCACAGCATGTGCAAAGTAAAGCTCAAGCTACAGAGAAGAAAGAAGACACAGCTGTACAGCAGAAAGGTTCCTCCAAAGGACACAACACTACTTTCCAATTGCCCGTGAGCATTTAAATCTCACACTTTGAGATGGTGCACTAGGATGCATGGTAGAAATTGTGGGATGAATATTTTAGTGCAGAAAACACAAGCAGAAGCCAATATTCACACTCCCCCAAGACAGCAATCCTGCTGGCAAAGGCATTTCTGAGAATGCATGTGCACGAAAGCCTTCCTGCCCGGATCATGTGCAAGATATTCCAAAAATTGAATGAGGAATGCAGGAAAGTTCCTAGGGAAGTAAAACCTGCTAAATAAGGTTTGAACGGGATTCATCAAGATGCTAGAGGGGTTTAACTTGGTCTATGCAGGATGTGATTGCAGGTACAGAGCAGTTTGTGAAGACTACCTGGTGGCAGTGTAATAAAACAGGGCACAAGATTTGGACTAAAGAAACATTTATGCAAGAAGAAAATTCTTTATCCTCTCCCAACTATAAAGCTAGTCTTCACCATCTGTTTCCTGGTTTGGTTAAGTTTTGGATTTTTACTTTCTCTCCTTTCTGTTCAATCAGCACCAAGAGTATGGAGCATGTTGTTTCTAAAACAAGCCCTGTTTATGAGGAAGGAAGAGTTACCGGCTCATTGATTCGCACAAAATTAGTATAATACTCTCAGTGTTGTGTCCACCTCTGTTCATCATCCAGAATTCAAACACTGATTAATTTACTTGTCCATAATACTAGAGGAAACACATGGCTTGGAGAATTGGCCTGCACGCTGTCTCTACAAGCCGTTAAGTGTTCATTTTTGTCTTATTTCACACATTACCATCCGAAATCAGGTATTTTTTTTTTTGCAATGATAAGAGAAAGCAAAGGTATTGGCTTTTACATATTCTACAGACTACCACAGAAGCCTGCTCAATATTTCAAAAGTGCATGATCCTCACCTATACATGTATGCATGAGTATTAAATATTATTTTCCATTTTTGTGGGGTTTATGATCTTTTCCAACTAATTGCATTGTTTTGTCACCATAACAATGTATTCAGAGTATTGTGGAATACTGTACCATAGCAGGATATCTGGAAATACAGGTGGTACTTGTTAGAGAAGTCAGTCTAGATACAGTTTTTTATCTGATAGATACACATACCTTCAACATCAACAAATGAACCAAGTTTTTCTTTACTAACAAATTTTTTTGCAGGATAAGCTAGAAGGATATCAGTTCTGAATTATTCCTAGAGCTGTGGTATTTTTTTTTACCCCTAAACTGTAGAGCATCCTCTATATTCACTATACACAATAAGAGGTTAAGCAAGATGGCCCCCATTCATTTTTAATGTACAGAAAATTACATTGAAGATGAGCAGAATTTCCACTTTAAAAGTCTCGTTTTGACAACACCTTTAGAACAGTTCAGCCTTTTTGAGGCTGGACTATACTACACCACAGAACCTACAACACGGCAATTTCAGCCCTTTTCTTGGAGGCAGGGCCAAACTGTTGTAGGGTTCAGCTGCAAACACAGCAGCAGTGCACGTCTCTAGTACAGACTGCCATCTCAGGGAATGGAGGAGCATGGCAGAAGACAGACATATCTGCTTTGATCAGAAAGGTGCAGACCAGCCTCCCCAGTCATTATTGAGTCACAATCAAACACAATTAATTGAGAAGTGATTGAAACACCCTCTCTCTCTGTCGGGCTGTAGCACAACTTCATCAGCTCATTGCAGCAAATGGTGACATCTTCACAGACAGAATTACAGTGTGTTTTTAACATCCTGTTAAAAACATGTGATTCTTGTCCCCATCCTAAGTGCAAACTAGCATTTAACGTCCCTCTTCCTCTACCAATTATTAAATATAAATCCTTCTTTTCAGCAAGACCAAAGGAATAGAGGCTGTTGGCAATGTATCACCTACAAAAATAGTTAGTCTTATAATTAGAAAGTAATACGAAATCTTATTTTCTTTCCATTTGACTAAGCTGTGCCCAATACTTCAATACAGGAAGGTACAAACTCTATCTGTTTAAATGTAAAAATATATACAACTATATTTAACATTTAAATAACTTTAGACACAACTGTTTGCATACTAACAATCTTATGTACATTCCTTCTTAAGCAATACCTCTTCAATATCCTCCTCTTTTGTTAAAGAAGTTTTATTTTCCTCCCAAAATACCCAATGCTGCTTTAAAATTCTGGAGGGGTAAAAATTAGAGCTATATAGAAAATAGCAAGATGTTTTACAATTGTAGTGTATAATAGCACATATTTTTCATAAAAACAACACATAATTCAAAAACTGAACCACTGTAAAAGTTCTCATAAGTCCAACAGGACTGTCTTTAAAAGGTTACTTTGGTTAACAGCAAGTCATTCTTAAACAATTAAGGAAAAAAATATATATTCTTTCACCACCTCTACAGATGCATTTCCTTGGCATGTTGTAGCAATCCATATACCTTCACAGATGAGCACTGCAGTTGTTCGGTGCTCCTTATCTGTACTGTGATTTTAATAAAATAGATTATATATATAAGGCTGGATTGATTTATCATTAAATTAGTCCAACATCCTCAAAATCTCTGAATAAGAGAACTCTCTTCCTAAGACTTCATAGGAACTCTGGATAACAGAGAAAGAACAGTAACCCTACTACTACTTCTTCACAAGGTTGATCTCATGCAGTACTTGAAGCAGCATCACCAAGTTGCATGAAACTGCTGCTTCCCTGCTCATTTTCCCAGTCAGGAGAGTGACAACTTCTGTGAGCTCTGCAAACTCTGACACCCTGCCAGTTGCACCAGCCTCTGAGCATTCAGACAACTAAAGTACCACTGGACTTCACAGCAATGCAATGTTTTCCTCTGAGTCACTACGCATTTTCCAGGTCATGTGTGGCCTCTACCTCACTGAAATTTTACTCATTTCCACAGGAATAAATGCCTTCGGTTTTTGGCCAGGAAGAGGAACTTGATCTTTATCTTTCTCCCCTCCTTGCACTGTGAAACCCTCTGATCCATCAAAAATGACAAACAAAAAGGCAAAAGTGTAAGATTCTCCAGGAAAAGACAACCACATTAGTCACTGTGTGTCAGCTAAGCTGCAAAGCAGAGAAGTCTGACCAACGAGCAAAGGCACTTGGCAACAGCACTGGGGACAAGTCAATGAGTCAACAATTTCAGTCTCGTGATCAAGTTGACCAGCAGCGAGGGCTCTGTCGAGGAGGATTTTGTGGACGATGTAACCGACGACTTTTTAGCCCCTTCCTCTTGAAAAGGAATTGTTGCACTGTTGTGGAGGTCTGTATTCATGCAACACCTGCTGCCTCGAATATAATCTGTTCCCCTCGCTAACTGCTTGTCAGACACTGGCCTGGAGAGCGGGTGCTGCGTGGAGGGGCTTTCCTCAATGATTGGAGGTATCCTTTCATTGCTGAAGTACCTGCAGAGGACATCTTCACCTGTACAAACAGGAAGAAAACCAATTACTGCTGACTTCAAAACCCTCCATTAACATTTTGTATTTTTATAGGAGTACTCTGGTTACACTTCAAATACCTAGATCTGGGATTTTGCTCATAAAACACCTGGACATCAGCAACTATCAAGAGAATCACAGTTTTTTGTATATTTAATGTTTTTTAAGTAACACAAATAATGAAATACATCCACACACAGAGGAGATACCAATTGACTTATATTCCACATTCACACACATCAAAAATGCTGATACAGACTACCTTCATGCAAACCACTATCATAGGTGAGATGTAACAAACCTTCCTCTAATACAGCATTCAAAATTCTGAAGAGACCAGAGTTAAATCCACAAACTTCTCAATATAACTCATGAGTAATTAAAAGCTACTAAAAATACGCTGGACAAGAGAAATTAATTTTCGAGGTGAAGATGTAAGCACTTCCATCCCTGGTTTTGACCAGTGATTTGTGATGCTTTCTCTGTTTTTACTGTTCCCAAGACACCTCACCCAGGCAGCTGCTGCTAAAGGCACCCTACCGGACTAGGCAGGCCTTTGGTTCTGACCCAACACAGTTTAAATACAAGCCTGAAGCTTGTAGTTACATTTCAAGCATAAAAGACAACACAAAACCAAAGGTAAAAATCAAACAAAAAACCATACACACAAAAACCAGCCCTGCCACCTGGTGATCACTCTGTTAGCATCAACCTGGAGGGATGCTTTTCCTTATCAACTTCTACTCTTACATGAAAATAATAGAGTCCAGCTTTGATTTTACCTAGAATTAGACATTACGTTTCATAACTGATTCCAAGAATAAACTAGTCATCCTTATTTCCCACTCTAACAGAACTCAAATAGTCTTTCAGATGCAAAAGAGGGTGGGAAGAAGACAGTGTGGGAAGTAAAAAAAGCCATCCAACCAAACACAAAATGTTATGAGCTTCTGTCTCTCTCCCATACAGTATTGCCTGCAGAATATGTTCCTAACAGCAGTAGCAGTAAAAAGTAGCTCCTAAAAGACCCTATATTTTACATTCTGTGAACAAGTTTACTGCTTCAACAGCCTCCATGGTGAGCTAAACAAAAAAAGAGTAAAAAAAGTAGTTTCATGATCAATATTAAACACAGTAGAAAGGGAGAGGTAGTGGGCAAGAGCAAAATGGTAAACCTGTGCCATAAACTACAGATCTGCCCTAGCAGATCATTCTAGCTAACTTTTAATGCTCACTACAAGTCTAAGGCAGAAGATTTGAGTCCCATCACTGAATAGCATCAGAAATTTCACAGTTATCATCTGGCATTCCTGCTAAACTCCACAATGGTCACCTTGCATCAGCTCAGCAATTTGTAAACCATAAACCATTCCTAATTTAAACATTTCCACGTAGTTCACCCCAAGGAAATTTTGGAGAGGAAGAGAATGAGGGACAAAACCTAAAACCTTACCTTTTCTCCCTGATCCTCGTGGCCTAGAGAAGGGCTCTGCAGCTCCTATCCAGCTTCCATCAGCAGGCATTGACAATGGACGAGGTTTTCCTAGAGACAATATAGAAGGTTATGAGGAGTTACATAAAGTTGAGGAAACCAATAGGTTTTTTTGCTTTTCCCAGCTAAATAAAGGGAGAGATAAGCAATAAGGGGTTCAAATTGCAGCAAAAAATAATATTTGAAGAGACTTCCACTGGTGACATAAGAAATCAGTGTGCTGAGATTTAACAGTTGCCCTCTTGCTCATTTAGAGCAGGAGTATAATGTTATAACCAAAATACATGTGGAAATGACATTCTGTAGCAGCAGACCCCAGCTGAATGATATTCATTACAGAAATAACAGCGTTTAAGAGAAATTATTTCACATGTAGAATTTCACATTCCAAATTTGCACAAATGGCCTTAATATCAATGAAGTCTGACGAGCAGTTTTCTACAACAAATCATTTCAGACTGATCAAAGCCCTTATCACAACAGTGATAACAAGAGAGGAATGAACTCACCATAGGACTGTGTTTTTTCTCTCATCTTGGCTGGTAGAATATTTACTTCCATGGGATACCCTGGCAGCTGATCCGAGTCAGCGATAGTAAACCTCCGCCTGCGGCTCTCCTGATCCAGAAAAGAATTGGGAGACTCGGCGCCCTTGGACCCAGGTAGGGGTTGACCACGTTTGTTGCCTCCTCCGTACACAAAGCTCCCCTTCTCATCTCTGAAAGGACATGTCACTTCAGTTAGTGCCTTGAAAGAGTTTAAAGCTACAGACATGAGTAGTTTGAAAGATGCTTCTAGCAGCAAGTCATGCTCGTGACAACTGGCATTGTGCTGCAAACAAGCTGGGAAAAAACCCCAAATAAGTCAGGTGATAGAAGACTTCATTATATTTAACAAGGAGAGAAGAAAGCTATCCCGCTTGTGCTAATTCACTCTTAACAAACCAGTAATTTAACACACTGAGAAATTTAGAGGTTCCACTCCTGCAAAAGATTTTGATAAATGAAGCCTTTCTGTCATGAGGGCATCAAAGCCCCTGATGCGCTGCCTGCTCAGAACACAGTTGTGACTCAGGAGTGCTACATAAATTTATCCATCTCTGTATGTGTAATGGTAACACCTATTACCTCCATCTGAGGGACTCTGCCTTTCAGTCATTGTAGGAGTCCAATAACTGTCACTGAATATTTCCCACTCCCTCCTTGTGAGTTTCAGTAAGAGATTCATAGTGTGTGTGTATATATCTATATATATATGATTTTGCTTAAATTCTGCAAGTACTTTTGGAAGAGAAGTTACCCTTCAAGTTAAGATTTGCCTGCAGTTTTTTTCCCCCTTCCTACATGTTACAATCTTATTGCTTGAAGCAACCATTAGCCAAGTCAGGCACAAAAACACATAGCTGAATGTCTAAGCACTCATATACCCCAGTATTCATAGCAGGCCCTGGACAGCACATCCCACTTGTCCAACTCTCCAGCAAGAACAATGCTAACAACCCAGTGAATAGGAAGGAGCTATTTATGGACATGCAGAGACCAAAAATTGCACTCAAGTGTTACACCAGAAATGTATGTACACGGAGAGCTTTCCTACACCACCACCATGTGGAGACTGCACCATGGGGAGGGAACCCAAACACTGCTCTCTGACTCTCAGTGTGGAACAGAGGAGATCCATGACAGGAAGGGAAGAGAACAGGATGATGAAGAGGGAAGAAAAAAAAAGCAAGCATCACACTACACTACAATTTCAAGAGAAAAGCAAAACACGCAGAGATCAAAATAAATGGTCAAATAGAAGGCAAAAGAATTGTCCTTTCTCCTCTTCCTGCCTGCCATAGCTTCTTACATTTGCTTTCTTTAAAAGTCAAAGTCAGGATGCCTTTCCCTCTCCAGTTTTAGAGTTCATATTGCAATTTCTGTCTTTTTCAACAGGGATTGAGGTCTAAAGGCATTTGAAGCTCAAAATAATTTTGTGTCTCTTTAAAGACAAACAAATTGAGCACATGGACATAATTCAGAAATATGCTTGAAATGTAATGATTTAAAGAAACAACTAACACATTCATCTGCTAAATCTATATGCTTGTTATTGTGCCAAAATATTTAAAGATCTGGGGTTTTTTTTAATAAAAACTGAGCATTTGTAACCATAAAAGCAAGGCAACAGCATGTCAAGGTGGGCCCAACTTCAGTAAAGAGACCCTACCTAAGCGAGCCCCCCCTCCCAGTCCTGCCCCGAAAACTGCAGCAATATGACCTCTGTCTCTGTATCAGCCCTTACATGACAGGAGGCACGTGCCCTCCCACAATGCCCGCAGTAAAATGTCACAGTTTCTGTGCTGGGCTATCTACACGTACCCTAAAATATGAAGGAAGGCCAGGGAGCATGCCTGCCTTCCACATCTTGTCTGAAAACCCGTTTTTCCATCACATTCCCAGATCAGCTGGCAGGGTTCTGGCATGAGTCAACATGGACTTGAGAACAAACAACAGCCAGCCTTACCATATACATAACTCCCCCTCCCACTGTGCACACAGGTCTGCATTTTTATAGCTTACACTGCAGGATAAAAAAATAAAAGTTGATGTATTGCCTCTCCCTTCCCTTCAGGGGGAACATATTTGTTTTAAACAACTTGCAAGTTTAAAAATTTAATGTGATAGGTGTCATTTAACATGACATTCTTTTCTATTCTAACTCCCACAACAGTTACTCAACTTGCTGAAAAAGAGAAAATCCAACAGTGAAAAATGTTAGGGACAAAAATTACTTCTAGCTGTGTGCAACTGGATTTAAACAGCGTCAGAAACATAACTCCACAAAAGCAGAGATGACATCGGTTCATGTTCTGGGAACAACTCTGTGGCACATAATCTTCCAGTAATAAAATCTGTCACAATCCTGGTAGTATATGCATTTAAGCATAAGTTTAATCAATCCAACTCATTTAGGCAGCTAGAAGAAAGTTTGAGATTTCCAGCTTCCTCAAGCTGATCTGCACAGAGCTCTAACAGCAAGCCAGCTCAGAAACAAGTGCAGTGAAGGTTTCTGTTCAGTGTTTGTTTGCATACCGAGGAGAATATGGAACAGCTGGTGGAGGGGGTATGTACAGGTCCAAAATGGCTGGCTTCTCTTTCTTCAGGGAGGTATCCACAGTGTTTTCTGGTGACTGAGTTGTAGCTGGTGGAGGACTGGTCTGAAATGTTAAAAAGCTGTCAAACATCTGAAGATTCATTCAACATTCACAAAAAGAGAATTTAATAATCAATAGTACCATTTTCATCCCCTAGTGAATCACTATCTCTGTGATGTATGAGCACTTCAAAAACTCTTAGAATCCACATTTTCCTCCACCCACAGTCTTGGCTAGCTGTACAGGTTCTCCCACAGAAGTCCTATCATGGGTAATGCATTGCTCAAGAATATTTTGCTCTTTCCAGTTCTATTTTTCCTGTAAATTCCACAGACAAAAAAAGCAACTGAGACAAAACCCCCTCTTCTATTTTTAGATGTATTAAAAGAATGGAATTTTTTAAATACAAATATGATTAACAAGCCTTGTGAAGCTGGCATATGCTACCTTTATTCCACACACTCCAGTGCTTGAGGCACAGACAAGAATATCGTAGTTCACCATAGATTGGATCAATGGATACAGCTAGGGCCAGGGAAGCAAATTAAAAATAGATTTGGCATTGCTCATCTTTGTGGCTCATTTCTATATATTCTCAGTATTCTTCCAGGTTCCTGTCTGCCTACAGGAGAGAAAAGGTTTCAAAGACCTTTCCTCTCCAATCACTCCCTCCCTCAAGGAAACACTGCTGGGCATAGCCTATAAGCCTCAACTCTTCACACCGGTAGAACATGTCAGGCATGATGCCACAAAAACAGGACACATGCATTGGTGAAAGGAAGGATGAGCAAGTAATCAAGCACACATCTTCACCCATTTTGAGAGAAATTTGCCTTCATGGAGACTTGTGATAGCCACCAGCATTTCAGAGTTTTAAATTATCCCTGTGGCTGTAGGGAAAACTGTATCAGAACAGGAGGAGGAGGGGGAACTCTCCCTGATTTTATTAATTTCAGATAATTAGTTTAAATTCAGTTAGATTATTTGCTCCTGCAAGCATTAAGCCCTAAGTTTCCTAATAAAATGAGCCATTCCTCAACATAGTTATTTTAGAATTACTAACATTGTTTTCTCTGTCTGCTTAGTACCCAATCTGTGAACTGCCCAACAACTAAATCTTATTTAAACACATAGTTTAAATAATTTCTTGGGGAAAAAAAACACTGTCTCACCCTTCCCTAGACTAAAAAGAGGACAAATATTTGGAATAATCTTAGGTTATTTCAGCAAAAAACATATTACCATGATAAATAGAGAAAGCATTTATTTATTGCTCCATGCTGATGAATTTCATACATATCAGTAGTGTTGTCACAGTTAAATTCTCCCAGTGACACACAGACTGACAAAAATATTCAGCACACCGAGTCCCTTAGTGTACCAAGAGGGCATTATCTGGTTGCAAGAAAAAAAAAAATAAAAAGGAGCCATAGGAAGACAGCCATTTCACCTAACCTGCTTTGACCTATACTAAAACATGACTATTTGGGGGCATTTCTGTGATTTCTCTTTTTAATAGCTGCCACCAAGGCATTCCCATCCTGAGATGAGAGTGGGGCTGACAGGCTCTCACCTGCACCAAGGGTGGTTTCCAGCGCAGGTTCTTCAGTGGGGCAGGAGTGAAATGAAAAGAGCCAGTAGGACGTTTCTTAAGCAGCAGCCTAACTCCAGCAGGATTCTCTCGCAACTTTGCCACCAGATTTTTTAGTTGCCATCCAACCTGGAAGAGAATAAAGACATCTTTTATTTAGCATTTCTTTTCTGAAAGCAAACAAACAAGAAAAACTCAAATCCCCCGAGTCAGACTGTGTGTTTTGACACAAACCTAGAAGAGATAAGGGATCCAAAAAAGCCATCTTAAGAATTTTTTTAAAAATTGGAAAACTCTTTTTTGGCAAGATTCTTATTTTTCTTCCCAAGTTCTCTACTTAAGCTGTCAACTAAATACTGAGCTATCAAGTAGTGCTCTTTATACCTCAGTTCCAGTCCTTGCATGGATATGCTCAAATTGACCAACACAGGGATTCAAAGTGAGCTACTTTTGTCATGTTTCTGTCATATATTGAAAGGCATTGCTTAGTGTGCTAAGCAAAAATATAATCATTGCATCCAGGATCCCAGATGCAATTGACTGGACAACCATTTGCAAATTATTGGGGGGGTGCTTTTTAAAGCTCTTTATCTGCATTTCAGTGGATTGCTACAAAGCATTTTAAAATATGTCTTAAATGCAACATGAAATATTTTAATGATGTGCAAAATATTGCATATAAATATTGTATATTTATTTTATCAAAATATTGCAAAGAATAAGATTTGTCCTGAAAATGAGATGCTAAAATGTTCCTCAGACATTTAACCAGGAAAACACCAGAACAGCCTCCTGACCCCATCCATTCAGCCCCTGTAGTGCAAAGTAAGAATAAGGGAAGGTCTGTAATGCTGCAAGTTACTCACCACAGTTTGCCGATTAACCTGGATCACTTCATCACCAGCGTGAATCTTCTGGGAGCGATCAGCAGGGGACTGCAAAGAGGAAAACAAGACTCATGTGTTGCAGCAGGTCTCCCTCCCTCCCAGAACAACTCCCACCACTTTAAGTCAAAGGTTGCATCAGCAATGCTCTTCACTATACATAATTTTCACATCTGCTGAGGACTTGAGAAATGTAAATGAATAAGCCAAATTATTTATTTTTATACTGGGGGAGCTAAACGGGAAGAGAGAAGGCATAGCCTCCACCTGTTACAGGCCAAATTGCACATAAGTCATGGGGCAGTCTCCACTCTCCTTTTCCCTCCAGGTTGTGCTATAGTTTTAGACAGTAATGGAAGAGGATTGACAAGGGTTTCTGCCCTAACACAACAACCATCTCAAACAGCTTTTAAATAAATGTGTATTTATTTTAACAAAACATTAAGACCTTGAATGTACAGAACAAAGAACTAAAACCCCTCCAATCCATCAGATAGATCCTTTGCACTTTCCCTTCTTGTTTTCCAATGCAAATAAAAGCTTCTGACTTTAATGTGAAACTGCCTGCCTGAATCACCAAAGTCAGCAGATAAAAATATTTACATAGACAGGTATTTTTCAAATACCTATCTAATAACAGTACACTTTAAAATACAATCTTCTTGGAACAAAGCCTAAGCTCTGGGGAGCCATTAGCAAGAAACTGATAAATACGTCAACATTTAGATTTATCAACAGCTGGTGCAATGCACCAGCCTTTGCTGCAGTTATTAACAACACTCACTGCTATAACACACCAACTCCTACCAGCCTTGCCAACACCCAGAGCACACAGACATGATACACTGGTACATGCTGCACCCTGGTCACAGGACAGCAACTCCTCCCGTTCCCCCCACCCCATGAGTAACCAGACAGCAGGCCAGCCCTTCCTAGTGACTCCAGAACTAAGCACTGGGATTAAGGATGCCCTTCTCCACCTCATCACACCTTTAGACCTCAAGTAACTTTGTTATGAGAAAGAACTATAAGAACAAACAGTGCAACAAAGGAAGAAAACATGGGGAATTTGTGGGAGGTTCCAGCTATCATAAGTAACCCTGTTTCTTCATTGTCTTCTCACTTCCTCTGAGAGGAAATGCCTCTGTGGAAAGTTGCATATATAGAAGTCAACCAGGATCATGAAAAAATGCTGGGCCAGAGTCAAGTTTGTGAAAAACAAAGCTCAATTCAAGCTGTCCTTTGGGGGACCAACAGCTCATCTGAGAGAGGGTGGGGGACACTTGCACAGAGAACTCCAGCTGCAAGTGACAGGTCACAGCACTGGGATCACATCGTGAGAACAGAGAAAAGAGCCAAGTTTAGCTCTAGACGAGTTAGAAATGCAAAGGCACACGTAGCATGGCATAACTCAGGAATCCTCTTGGCTGACTCATACCAAATGGACCTCCCCAGTTCTTCCATTGTTCAGTACTGTCAACTCAGAGATGCAATTCCATTGCATTCCCACACACCAGCTCCTAGGGATAGCTACTAAAATACCATTCCAAATCTACAAGAAGATTGAGCCTGGGCCATCTAAACGATACCACACCACCATAAAGTCATCAGTTGTTCGTAGATCTCTCAGTCACTTGCCAAGTTCTGCTGCTCCAAAGGATGGAGCTTCCCCAAAGGAAGAACCAGTGTTGACAACAAAAAGCAGACACTTAGGTCAACACTCAAGGTTACAGAAGGAATACAGACCCAAAATAAGACCCACATGCAGAAGCAGCTTGTCAGCAGTCAACACTACATTCCTTTGTATTTATCAGATTTAAAATTGTTGCAAAAGTGGAAGTGGTCTCTGGCAGATCCTATACAGAGTTATGCCAGGACAAGAGTATCAAAGCTATAGAAGCTTGCACTCTGAACTGCAAGCAGAGATTTCCACCCTCTCCTGCCTAGTCCCTGAACCTGGCAGGGGAATAATTAGAATCACTGGTTCTTTCCTAGTCACAAAAAAAAAAAAAAAAGCATTGCTGCAAAAGCCAAGTTTCTCACTCTTTTTCTTTCAGTCACTGTTCCTGGACAGTAGTAGCCTGTTTGAAAACACCACAGCATCACCTGCCAGCCTCAGCTGCTGGCTAGAGGTCCACTCCTTCAAGGGCTGCCCAGAAGCCTTCAATAAACTCTCAGCTACAAAGAACTCAGTGTACAAATAAAACAAGGAACCACCTGCAGTAAAAACTAGTTGCCTCTTATGCCAAATACTTCTTTCAGCTGACCACTCTTAAAGTCTTACTTGCTCATAGTCTTCTCACCCTGCAAGGTAATTTTGTCACAGGACAGCTCATTGATTTCATTACTCATTACTGAATTTAGCCCACTACCACCTAAATGCTCTCATTAGAGGAGATTGCCTTTGCCAGTGGAGAGCAAATACATCCAAAACTTTGTTAAGCAAGATACCGTAAGAGTTCACAACAGCAGATACAGTAACTTATTAAAGCAATTACTTTAATGCCAAGCATTTGAACTAATTTGTTTACTTGCAGAAACTGGTTTAATTGGACTAACAGTGAAACATGTAGGCACAAAATATTTACAAACTGGATAAACAAATGATGGATCATGCGGTGCTTAAAGCAGTAAAGCCATGCAAGTCATGTCTAAGACAACAAAAAGTAGTAAGTCCAACTAACTCAATCAAAGCCAGTGTCTGAGATCATCTACATTTGCTCCACTTACATTTTCTGTAGTTCCAGTAATTACATGCAATCCATCATAAGTTGATTTGATGTACATTCCCTAAATATAAGGAAAAAATGAAAAACAAGTTAAAGGCAAAACAAACCACATAACTTATCTGATTAAAAACTGTTGGCAACAGACTCTAAACATTATTAAAACCAGTCAACAATTAATATATTCTCAAAAATTTTCATATATTCTAATATATTCATATAGTCTAATATTACAATACTCTAAACTTCCTCACATACTGGTGTAATTTATTATAATATTAATAATTACTTAAAACACCTAGTATATGAAATGAGACTTAGAAATGCTCTCTGGTTGGTAATACCAAACACTGCTGGTTTTGCTGCCTTGTTAGTGTTTGACCTTGAACAGAACTATTTTCTTACTACCCAGCCTGCTCTAGAGAATTACAGGTTTTACTAGGTGGCCACCAGCTCTCTCCAAACAGCAGACTCAGGTGGGCTACAAGTATTGCTGACATGTCCTTTTACACATTCTCTTGGTAAGTCAATACACAGCCTCGTATCCACAATGTTTACACAAGCACTAAAATTTCCAGCAGAGTATTTGTGGCTCTGTATGTTAATGATGAGTGTGAACACAAGGACAAACTTGATGAAATGGGTGTTGACTATAAGAGCACCAAATTAAACATCACAAACAGGTTATTAACTAATAATTACATAAATTTCCCACAAGAGATGACCAGCACATTGATTTTATCATTTATGAATATATAACTGATTTTCCTTTCTATATCTGTTGATAGAAACACTCACACTGAGAAGAACTCAGTGTTATTCAGGAGCTGAAAGCAGCTTAGCTGCCTGAAGTTGCCACACTTGCTTTAAAAGTAGGTGGAAAAATAGATTATCTTTTGACCCTTCCTCTCCAGTCAGTTCCCTGCCTGTTTTCCTGTCAGTATCCAATTGGGTGCGCCCACCTCCTTGTTTCTTACTTTGGCCAAGCTAGACTGACTCTGCTTCAATGTAGCTTGCGCACTAACAAAGAGGTTCCCATAACTGCAAGAATGCATGACTGATTCAGTCAAATCCACTGGTCTAGGTAAAACTATATAGCACACTAACACTGTGCAGCTCTCTCTAAAAATGTTCATTTCTCCTGCCTTCAGGGTTAGGAGTGAACACAAATGCATGTAACAATTTAAATTTCCTCCAACTCATTCTAACACATTTGTTCTCTAGACAGAAAATCCACCAAGTTTTCAAATTAAGTTTCTCATAACCAGCACTCAGCTAAGCAGAATCCATTGAACAACAAGAATCAGTAACAAGACGTGGCAACCAAACAGTTAAAAAATTCTCATTTGCCTGCCAACAGCAAACTTCCAAAATTCTCCCGTTCATGTCAGTCTTGCTATAAGCACACATAAAAAAGCATCTTTCAAAACACAAAGATCATTTCTCATTGCCTTCTTCCTCTCCCAGCCCCCAAGAAAAATAAAACTACTAGTTTCCACAAGAATTTGTAAATTCTCCACTATCATGGTTAACACACAAATCTTCAACAATTTAGAATCAGAAATTATAGTTGGTATCAAGCCTATTAATGTGCATATCTGCCCCTGGTAGCCACTCCAGCACACCACCTGAGAACTGACATTTAGGACTCCTTCTCCACAGATCATTATTGGTTTTGGAATATCTTATATAAATGCACACTTGCATTGGCTCACAGGGCTACCTATTAAATACTGGGAACATCAGGACACTCCAGAATTGCTTCTTACCAGGCCTTCCCCAGGTTTGATGTTGGTTAAATGGACCTCCTCCAGACAGGCACACTGGCTCATCAGTGGGTCTGTAGTTGATCGGATGGCTTTATCACAAATGCCATTTAAAGTCTTGGCCTGCAATGAGAACATACAAAAAAAACAGTTAGGAAAATTCTCTCCTGGCTTCTTCCTCTTTCAGTTTTCAAAAGACGTAAAGGAAATGAGTTCTAAAATTACGGAAACAGAAGATTCATTTGTACAGATCTATCCCACAGCATGTTTACACCCTTACTGTAACACAGAAACAATTTGTTTCCATTGGTGCCACCTTACCATCACTAGCAAATGCTGACACATCCTCTGTCTGAGAAAACAAACACACAAAATACAGAAAAAAAAAATGGGTTTGGGGTTTGTTTGCTTTAACCACAATAGAACTCATTAAAATATTGAAACATTTTGATGATTCCTTGTGGGAACAACTGACAGCTTTTCATGTTATTCTGTATTTCTGCTATAAGAATACAGGTGGTCATGTGTCACAAAAAGTGATGTCTACACAAAGCCTTACAGAATAAGGTAGGACCATCCAGCACATAAGTGCTTCTGCAATACTTCACTGTGCCTCTGAGCTGACCTCTTCTGGAATGCTTACATAGGCAAGGTTCATATTTCCTTTTGACCAACACAAAACTGATCCTAAGCCAACATTATAACTAAAGGCTAATTCTGACCTTGGTGTGTTTGTCAGTAGAGTTGGAGGCAAAATGGCATGTAAGCATCAGAATGTCTAATTAAACATGAAAAAAAAGGAAAAAAAAGGTCAAAAAATCTGTGCCCTCTCTACCCTCACAAATTTCATTATGTCCCACTGTGTTTTCTGTCTTGACATCAGTTGAAGCAAGGCTGACACTCAAAGCAGGTTACAAAATCGTAAAGGAGAGGGGAGAGAAGATCAGTACACAGTACAGTAGTTAGGGATAAAGTTTGTGAACCTGCAAGGTAAGTCACCTTTCACAAGGGGCTTGAACCCTTCAGTCAAAGTAGACACGTGTAATTACAGAATTGGGGGGGGGCTATGTCATAGGAAGACATTGGTTTGGATTACAATGGCCCCTGGAAACAATAGCTCCAACGTTTTCTGTTTCGTTTTACGTCAGATTTATAGAGCAGCAATAAAATAAATCAAAACAATGTTTAAGTGTGAATGTGAGGAACTGCTCAAACAAGGGAATTCCAAACAACAATACCTACTTCCAGTGTGGGTGTGCACAAATGGAAAAAGAAAGATGCAGAAAACTCCCTTTTACATGCTCTCATTATTTATGAACAAAATTATTTTTAGTTATTGTGCTACTAAATTCCTAAGAATCTATGAGCTACCGGAAGGCCTTATCAAAGAGCACAGCCTGGTTCATGTCAAAGGCAGGAAGCGATGATTAACTGTTACAAAATATAAAAAGCATTCCATTACACTCTGCATTTGGTCACAAGGCTGCTTTAAACAGCCCTAGAAACTCAAGATCAAGCACAGAGCCAGAGCTTCAGTTCTGTGGCAGGGCAGTTCTTTTACATGAAGAAGCAAAATAAGGCACTTCACAGGCATAATTGGTTTATCTAGCCTGTGATCACCTTACAGTACTAGTCCTCCCTTGAAAATTTGAGGTTAAACTCTCTTGGAAATTGCATAGTTGTGTAATGAATCTTTAAGGAATACTTGACTCCATGCTATCACTGCACACGAGCCATCTGCTGAAATTTCAGTGATCTCCTCTACAGTAAAGAATCTACATAAATATATATAAATATATATAATATACATAAATATACATATACAAAAATATACATAAAACAAGCCATAGTTTACTTGTTTACTTGTATGACATGCTTGTGCATTTGGGACTGAAAAGCTGTTGTCAATACAGCCAGCATAGAAGCAACCAAAATGAATGTGAATGCAGACAGCTGAGTTTCAACAGAAACATAAACTTACCACAGTCTGGACTTTATCTTCCATGTCAGCCACAGTGCAATCCTAAAAATAAAACAGAACAAAACCCCTACATTAACCAATAAACATGGAAACAAATCATCTCTGAAAACTCTGCAAAACTTCCATTTTAACCTCAAATAGAAATAGAGTTATTCATGCTGCAGGGATTAATCAGATTAGTTTCACCCAGCAGGGCTCAAAAGGACTGTTAAGCAACTATTTTCTGGCCCTGGTAGAAAGCAATAATAAACCTTGAAAACTAAGAGAATGTGGGATTCAATTACAGCAGCTGACTTTTCCAGAAAAGCAGAGCCCTGCACAATTAAATCAGATTCTCAAAAGGCCAGGCAGATATGTTTGCCTTACACTGATAAACCCTAATTCAGGTACTCCTCTGCCCCAGGCATCAAAATGGATCTAAAGCATACTGTTAAAAATAGAAGGGAAACTGATTTTTTAAAAAAATATGCTATCAATGACATTCCTGAAGGGCAGAGGTCTGCACACAAGGCATTATTTACACAGGCCAGGTATAAAAGTCTTTGAACTGAAACAAGTTCATGTAAAAATCTACGTAAGTCATCACTGTTTTCTGCAAGAAGTGCTGAACTAGAGAATGCTATTCTTCTCAGATTAAAACGTTAAAACAGCACATAAATAATAAAACAAGATTTACAATATCTACAAGGAGAAACCCCCCAAACACTTTAATAAGCTTAAGAAGGAATCATGTTGGAGAAGTTTGTAGAGAACTTTGCTCCACTTTTCTCTGCCAAATACATCTGCAAAAATCAATAGCAAATACCATCTATCATGAAGCAGCCAAAATGCTCAATACTGCAAAGCCCTTCTTCTCCCACTCCTTTCTGTGTATATTGTTTATTATTTCAGTCCTAAAGCTTGACATGGCACTTGAAGTGGAGTAAAATCCTGTCCTTGAATCTATATAGCCATCATCAAAGGCAAATAGAACATTCCTGCATTCCTGCCTTCTTTATGATAATATGCTCTTATATATCATTTATGATTAGGCAGAGCAGCATTGGTTCCACGAGAGCCACTCTGGCAGCTTCTTCACCATTAGAACTGACCACCCATTTCTATAGTCTATACCTTAATAAGAAATACTTTTGAAGTTCTAAAAACCCTCCCAAAGATTTTTTCCATTGTATCTCTTTTTCACATCAGTAGACTCCTTCAGACTATTCTAGAATATGTGCCCCGTGCCAGAACAAAACTGTGTTGGTTGGTTCTTCCCCCATTAATGCTTTACTCTTATTCACCAACCCCATCTTTTATTATAGCTCATATCAAATTGGCAGAGAAGTAATCTGACATGTTTTAAAAGATCAGGGCTGTATTCACAACTTCCATTCCCCTGCCATCAAAGGCTGACCTAACAGAAAGATCAGAACTGCATTTTTAGCAGTTTTATTAATACATTCAGCAATCTCCTATCTCAGTTCCTGTAGCACTCTTGAGTGAACAGCATCTGCTGCCAGAAACACGTACTGTTCCACTGCACAACCTGCACACCTGTAGTTGTAAATCACTGAGTTTGTGTGACTGCACATGGAGCACCCCAGCAAGAAGGGCACTGAGTAGCAGGCATGTGCACCTTGGGGCACCCAGACACCATCCTTTCACAGTGACACATCTGACATCATAGGGGGGCATCAAAGCTAGACAGCTCAGGGTGTTTCTGTCCTTTGACATCATCCCTTCAGTATGTGACAGGGCATAGTGCTCCAGTGTTCAAACATTATATGGGCACAGAATAATGGTTATGAGCAAGTTTGGCACAGTGTACACACAGTGCTTCACAGCCGCAGCAGTGCCACGCTCTCAGAACAGGCTCAAAAACAGGTAGCATTACTCAAGAGAGCAGAATTATGACACCTGTCAAGATTGCCACAGTTGCTACGTGTCCTTTCAGCTATTATCTGTACAAGCACTCATCATACTGCTGGTAAATTAGAGTTTTGAAAAATATTCTGGTCTTGCAGTAGAGGCAGAAGCAGTCTGGCTAATGGGATCTGCATCCTAAAGGTGGTAGCTCCTTCCATACATGCAGCATTTCCCTTTTGATGGCTAAAACATCCTGCATGGGACAAGATCTATGGACTCTGCAAAAATAGGCAAAAAAACCAACGGAGTCATATTTTTGTTTAGAGTTAGCACTGATAACTGTTTTTCAACATGCTGCTTGGAATACGAAAATCTTCAAATGTAGATTAACTGTTTCAAAGACTAACTCTCTTTCCAGTAAAGCTCAAGAAAATAAGAGTAGCCTTTAAGCTGCAGTCACTTAAGAAACAGCCAGCAATATCAAAATTGATAACTGAATTGAAGGGCAGGGGGAACAACAAAAACACCCCACGATTCAGAAACACAAACTGAAAACTGACCTTTTCAAGTTGAAACTGACCTCCAAAGCTCAAAGTAAGCTCTCATTCCCAGAACCGCCTTTCATCAGTGCTCAGCACAAAGCAAGCACATTACTTCCCCAAACACCCCCTTTCCTTCCCTTTTGGAAAGCAGAGAGGAAAAGAAATCAGCTGACCTTTTGAACAGTAGTAGTGAGGTCCAAGCAGAGCTGAATGATTCTGTTCTTCATTGATGAAAAGTCAGCAATACCAGTAAATGGGGTCCTACAAGAGAAAATTCCCCTTAGATTGGAGGGACCAGCCTTCTCCCATCCTACCTTACCAGAGAAGAGCATATGAGAGTAAGTGCTGCAACTCTAACATTGGCACAGGTGTGAGGATAGTTTGACAATGTAAATATTCCTAATTGTATAGTCCTGTTCCACTCTTGCACTAAAACTGGGAATCTTCTAGCCCTCTCCTTGGGTTTACCAGTAGACCTCCAACTTTCTGACTGGACAAGGAACAAATTATTCTCTAAAAGAAAAATAGATTTTCACATTATATACACAGAGGTGCAGAGAGACTTAAAGAATAATCTTTAGCTTTAGGGCCAGTAGAGTTCTACCTCTGACCTTTCAGACAGCTGCAAAACCTAGAAGAGGAGTTGAGAAATAACCATAGCAGGTTTGCCAATGGACAAGCCAGCAATTCTGATGACCATGGGTTACAGAAAAAAATTTAGGGTGAGCTGCCAGCAACAGAGTGAGAGGGGAGGACCAGGTAAGAGGCACAAACTGTTAACATCACTGTCTGGACACAGATCAACTCCTTGCTTCAGAACAGGATAAAGGATAAAAGTGCTCCTTGCTGCCAGTCCCTGTGTAGTTATTCTCCTAACTTTGCTTCTCAGGAAAGCCAGCAAGGGCTTTGAGAATTTATCTTCACCTGTTATCATGGACTGCACCCCTGCTGCAGCTGTAACAAAATAACTCTGGCTCTTTCCAGGCAAAAATCAATTCAATAAGCCAAAACAAAAAAAAAAAAAGCAGAAGGATAATCTTTCCCAGTGCTTAGTTTTCAAATCACATAGCTAAGGCCATGATTTGAGCAGAACATTAAAAAAATCTTTCAGGAAGGGACCTGCCAAAGACAAGTAATTTAGAAACTGGGAAAACCATGTGTGAGAAATTGTCCTAAAAGGGAACACTCATACTTTTATAAACACTAGTTTGAGTGTAATGTTAACAGTTTTTTCAGTTTTAGCAAGAGTGGAAGTGCAAGAATAGATACCCTAGGTTAAATTTATCCACTAGAGGTCTTCTGGCAACACCAAAAAAAAGGTGTTAGTGACATCAAGATCTTTACACCCAAGCATCTAGGAAAGGCCTTACAAAGAGAAGCAATTAATTACAGCAGCAAATGAAAATATAACCATTTTATTCTTACCTGTCCAACCACGCAAGCAAGGCTTTAGCAGCACCAATGAGCTCCACAACAGAAGTAAGGAATTCATTGGGGGGCTTGCGAGAGGTATTGCCATCATAGCTGGAACTTTTCCTACGGCTGCTGATGTAGTTTTGCAGATTGTTGGACGACCCTCGCAGCTTGAGAACCAGGTTCTTCATATTGTCTGTTTCAAGGCCATAGTTCTGCAAGGAACATTATTAAGCCTGATAAATATCCTTGTTGAGTTCTCCTATTATAAAACAAGTTAAAAGCCCACATGGGATGAAAAGTCTGGACAATTTGCACAACTTTCTCATGGTTTTTGGGAAATATGCCTTCAAAGATTTGTTCTACACTGTAGTCACTAAAGAATACTTTTGTGGGTGCTAAATCTCAGTTTCTGTCATTAATGAGATGTAAGGACACTTTTCAATCAGAATGAAGTCTCAATGTCCTCAAAGATATCATTTACTTGTTAATAATTGGATTGTGTTGTTTTTCTTTGTGTTAAAGAAGAGCAAGCATTCTGTTTTTCTTAAAATATTTTCTATCCTATGATAAATAAACAGTGAATTAACATTTCATTCACAACTAAAGATAAGTTAAATCTGGTAGGAGATGAAAACATCAACAGGAAGCAAAGGCAATTTTGCAACCAAAAGCTTGAGTAAATATTTGGATCACCAGTTTTCAGTAACTGTGCTCCTTGACTACAATAGTGCAATTATTTGCAAGTTTGAGGACAGTGTTAACATCATACATGGTAATTAAAGTCATTTTTAGACATCAAATTTTTTTTTTAGTTTTTGTAAATGAATGAAAAATCTGATATTCTTGCCTATAACTTCAACTTTATAAATTCAAATTCCTACTTTCCTTGAGGGAAAAAAAAACCCAAAAACACACAAAAAACACTCCCACCAGAACAAAACAAACACACAAAAATACAAGAGTCCTTCCCTCCACGATTCTTTTGCTGCTGCATATTCTTGCAACTAATCTCCAAGTTCCATAGTTCAGTCAGATATACTCTCTACTCTTTCTACTTTCCTACTCAAAAACCTAAACCAACTGCAAATTTAATTCCATTTAATTCCTAGTTTCCAGGAGTTCCTAATACCTCCACTCAGGATCACCATCCAGGCTGAAGGGAAACTTTGGAGGTCTCAGACCAACCTCCTGCCCAGAACAGGTTCAGCTGTAAGCTCAGAACAGCTTATTCAGGATTTTATCTTATAGGCTCCTGAAAACCTCCAAGGACAGAGTGTACAACCACCCTGGGCAGCCTGATCCGCCTGGTCTGACTGCCCTCAGAGCAAGAGAATGTTTCCTTATATCCAGCCTGAACATCTTGTTTCAACTTCTGCCATGCACAGCCAACTCTGTCATCCTGACAATTGTTCCCCACCAGCCCTGACCAAGCTGAGAGCCCTTCACTGAGTTTGCTCTGGTTTCCCTGTGCCTTTGCTGTACTTAGGGGCAGGGAGCATATTTAGAATAAGGAGTACAACTAAAGGGTGATAAACACTTCCCTCCCTCTCCCATTACTGCTGACCAGGATGCTGCTGGGGCACAGTGCCAGCTTGTAGCTCCATACCCTCCAGGATGAAGCATATGCAAAACAGGCTGGAATACTTCAGATTAAGTCTTTTACAAAGAAATACACATCTCCAGTGTATGGAGAGGTTTCAGCTACACATCTACCTTTAAAATAATCCTCCACCTCAGGGCCCCTGGCAAGGAGATATGCTTAAAATGCAGCCAGGAGTAGGGGTTGAAAGGATATGTACAATTTTAAAAAATGCCACGGTTGCAACAGCAAAGGGTATACTTAAATTTTCCAGGATCACAGAACGGGAAAGATCTGGATTACTAAACAACTTTAAAGTATTTGTATACTGTGATGTGTGAACTTACCACCTTTTAATTTTAACAAAAAACAACAAAAGAACACCAAAAAGATCCAGCACCCCAGGAGCATTATTTGGATGCATTTCTTGGAGTTAGTTTTATCCTCCTTTTAGAAGATTGAATATTAGTCTATTGTTGAGGGAATACTTTTTCACAAACAGGTCTGGATGTGAGGCAAGTTCCTATAACCACAAGAAACAAGCCATATATCATAAATCCTCCCCCCATAGAGGGGAACTAGACAATGCTGATCCCCTGCTTTCATAAAGGGACAGACAACAGCAAATACTTTTTCAGTGCAGAGGTATAACCACCTAATCACTCTGGCCAGAACTTGAGAGTTTTCATGTAATTAAGTATCTCCAGATCTTTCTTTCTGTCATTCAGATGCAGAAACTCTGCCAACCACCTGTGGGTACTTGAGATTAGAGGTGGCACCAGCATTTAGGACACATGTTGATATACCAGGTAAGATTTTGGGCTTGGCTGAAAACATTCACATACCCCTTATCACAACTCTTTCACCTTATTTTTACCATGGGTGAGTCTTGTGTGACTCTTCCAGCTCAGATAGTTTTTTAACAATTCTGTAGTTCTCAGTTTTGAAGGTGACTTCAGCACACAGGTGCTGCATCCAGGGATGCAGGGGCTCTAGCTCATAAATGCAGCTGGGGTCCCCAGTAGACTCTCAAGAGTCCATCACAGCCAAGCTCTAAGTCACTGCTCTAAGCTCTCCCACAGCTTACCCCACAGGCTCTACAGAGTTCACCTCCACTGCTAAACCAGCAGTTTGTGCTCCAGGAAAGGTCCTGAACGAGCACCACACCTATCCAGCACGACTCACGGCTCTTGAGTACCAGGACACCAAATTGGACAACTGTGGATGAGCCCTAGTGGATGAACTACTCCAGAAATAGGAGTCATCCCAACCCACCTCTGCTCCACCAGTCCCCTCACTGTCTGCTCTAATACACAGAAAGCTATAGCACCAGATATAGCAATGCTTCTCTCCAAGCTGAAACTCTCCTGAGCAGCTCTCACATCACCAACTATTCCTTTTCCTTCACTTGCAATGTCCAGTCTGTTGGGAGGGCTGGCTTGGGGATCTAAACAATAGAAAGAAATCAATCCCTTGGTTTAGCTCCCTGAAGTAGCTCACTTCGGGGTCAGGTGAGTGCAAGCACAAAGGACCACTAATCAGAGGACAGGAGGGGGTGGAGACAGCAGCTGACTTGGATTAATTTAACTTGTCACAGAACTGTAGCCCCAATCCCTGACAGATAGGAATGTTGATATCGTGGCAGCACACCAAACAACCTTCACAGTGACGCACAGCTGAAGTGCAAAGCTTAGCAGGCTTTTCTTGAAATATTTCCACAGGACTAAGGCTTCAAGAGTTAACAAATTGCTATTTAAGCAACCAAATGGTTTTAGATGTTGCTCATGAACCAAAGAAAAGGTTACATTTTACTATTGGTCCCGATTTTAAACATCAAAGTTGTTATAATCTAAACACAGGCTGAGGCCAGCGGTCAAGAGCACCCCATGTCAAACATTCCCAGGCTATTGCTCATTAACCTGGGGAGCCACATGCAGGGCTGGAAGAGAGGCAGCACCCACACGTGCAGGAGAGAGCACATGAGCTCACTCCTGAACTCCATCACATTTAATGAGAAAAAATAATCTGACCAAATAATGACTCAAGGTCAGACAGCCAACACTACAAAAATTAAAAAACAAAACAAAAAAACGTGGCTAACTGAAGTCAAAAGAGCAGAGCATTTGTGTCAGAACTGAATTGTGCTGATGAGGAGCTCTGCTACTGCCCAGGGACAGCATCCTCTTTCCTTTCACAGCCATGTTCACATGCTGCAATGTGATGAGTTGGACATGCCAGCTGATGGAACTGAAAACATGCTCTGAGAAAAAAAAATTAATAAAACCAGTTCAAATGCTTGCTCAGATGCTCATCCAACTCACTGCAGGCCTATATAAACATTTGAATTAACACAAGGCACAGTCACCCATTCTTGCTTTTTTCCTTTTAACAAAAATGCATTCCAAAGAATCCTCTGGAGTAGCAAATTTCCAAATATACAATACAAAATTTGAAGCCTCTAAAAACCCTAAAATTTTATATGGTAATGTATAAATATCCTTTGACAATGATTAGGACCTAAAGGGTAAGTCTTCATGTATGCATATTATTTTTCATGTTATGATGTTATATTTTGTTATGCTGCAAATATGCGGGCAGAACAATACCACCAGTAAAATTATCAAAGGCCCAACTGTGTCCTTTTTTGGTTTATGGGCTCTTTTCAGGGTTCAGGATGTTTTTTTAATCATATACAATTACTATCTCTTTAGTCTAAACTCAAGAAAAATCCACTGCTTTTTTGTTTCCAGACTCTCCCATCATACAGTATAGGCAAAGATTCAGAAACCAAATCCAAGCAACACATTAAAAGTGAAAATATTTGCATAGTTTCTTGCTTACATTGATTTATATTCATTAAGCCCTCAAAAGCTTGTTTTCTGTCCCTGCTTTTGTGGTTTGAAAAGCACAGTTATGTATGTTTGTTCCCCCCTTCCCCCAAAACCTTCAATCAACAAAGAAACATGATCTTGCTTCCATCCCTTTCCCCCCACACGCCAAGCAGTACTGTCAACAAAAAAGTTGAAACACTCAAGTCGATGATTTTTTTTTCCCTCTTCAGGGGGAATTCAGGTCCTTTGATATATTCTCTAAATTCCTCAAATAAGTCTTTAACACTGGTTCAGAAAATTCTATCAGACCAGCTCAAGAGCAACAGAAATGTGTTTATCCCAGTCTACACTCTCCTGCTGACTCTTCAAAATGCTGCATATGCAGCCACTGATACAAGGACATGAGGGATCACTGCTTCATCACCAAAGCAGTAGAGAAAGATGCATTAATTTCTTTTTCACACCTGAAACTTCCAGACATATTTTTATCACTGTGCTACCAAACACTACTCAACCCCTAGAAAAACTAAAATTAAAAAATCAGGTGCATTTGGTGTCCTTTCTCAAGGCAAGGGTTATGTTCACACTATTTAGTGACTGATCAATTGAGGTTGGAATAAAGGTCTGTATGGTGAGTGCTTGAAAAGAGATACCGCAGGAGAAAGATCTTCCAAAGAGAGCTTCCTCACTGTCTTTAGAGCCACATGTGTTGTTGTGGTGCGAGGGAACCAAAGCTCTGACCCGAAGGTAACTCGGCTGGGAAACCACCAAGGCAAAACTAGATAACAAGGGCAATTCTTCTTGGGAACTCCAGGACTGGGAAATCACCAAAATCCCCTCTCAGCCTTTCTCTGCCAAGAAATGACAACCTTTCAAAGAGTGACATCAGACAGCCCAGCCAATGCCACATTTCCAGTGTGAGCTGACAGCTTAGTGGGAGTTGCAGTGGTGTCAACAAAGGAGGAGCAAAAAAGGGGAAAAAAAAAGATTAAAAAAGAAATTTTAAAAAATAGTTCCTTTGCTTACAAGACCCCAAAAGTTGGGAAAGTGTCAGCATATGTACAAAACATCCACTAAACAATAAACAATCCCACTCTCGAAGAACTAATGCAGGTGGAATCCAGAAAATTTTCTTGCACATAAAGAAGAAACAACAACAAAAAAAATTGACACCAGCATTTAGTATCCCCTTGGAAACAAAACCAGTGGTGATTCTATGCAGTTCCAAAAACTCAAGGGAGCAGACATCAAGAAGGTGGCAAAGGGCATACTGAAAACACAGGAATTCTTCCTTCGCCTCTTAAAAAGGGAACAAGCATATTTCAGCTGTAATGTGCAATATCTGTCTAATGCATTAACTTCAGCTGCATTTCACAAAGGATTTCCAGAAATGGGTCTGAGGTCAAAACTTTTGTCTACAAAGGAAATTAGAAGGAAATTGTAGGAGATAAAACACAGCTTTAGGTTCTGGCAGTTGTCCAGCTTTGTTCACTTTATCCTAATATTTTAAAGAGAATAAGAAAGTGCCTTTGGAGATTGCCACATAGAATACTTCAATTAGGATCATATACAGCCCACACCACATTTACTAACTCACCAGACCCCTGCACTTGCCCAACAAGCTCCTTCCCACACCATGAACTGCTTTTCAGTCTAGTTACATTCTTCTATTAGGTTTTCAAGTTAATGTTAACAATTTTTGGTAGATCAAATGCCTAAAGGAAATAAAGTATCTTTCAAGTATAAGAGTAACTCTTTAAAAAACATTTTAGATCACTTGGAGATTTCATTAAACATGCTTCTTTCAGTACAATTTGCTCCAGGTAGTGGAGCAGGAACACCTCTGCAGCAAATAAAGCACGTAGCGCACAGGCAATAAAGACTCTCCATTTTAAGAAGCACAGGCTCAGTGCTGCAAGCCTTGCCTAATGTAGGGAAGGCAGGCCAGTCCTGGCCAAGGAATCATCAGGTAGGCTTTCCCACTCCCCTCCCTGAAGTACTTATATATACCTCTGGTGCTCACTACACTGCACTACATCAAACAGGCCTTCAACACTGTGACCAAATAATGGTCTTTAAATAGAGCCTGCGCTAGTAAAATAATCCAAAATATAGCTATACTTTTCAGAGTATGTTTGTTTTCAAAGTATCTGCAGTTATATATCAGGAGAAGGACAAGGGAACAGCTTAAGTTTTCAATCCAACGAAGAGTTCAGCTAGACTGTAACTGAGGCAGCTAAACATCCCTCAACTCAAGAATTAATTTTTCTTCACTTCCTAGTTTTGCTACAGAATTACCCTAAACCCATTTCAACTGATGTGAGGAACTTCTAGCACTTATCATTTCAAGAATACGTCTTTTGTCTTCTAAGACAAACTGTTCATTAACAGGAGCCAGAAGATCTAACAATGTCACTCAGACAACTTCTTCCTTTAAAAATGCAACCAAATGAATTGAATTTGCCTCTTATGAGGAAAAAGAGAGCTATTAATACAAAACTTACAAGCATTAAACAAATTCTTACTTTTTTCTTTTATCGTTATGTGTAACAGAAAGCAAGAGACAAAGGTATTCTGATTTTATCAATCTTGCTTTGGTTATTCACCCAAAAAGCCCTTTATGAAATTCTTTGCATTACTATTCACAGCTTAACTTACCAGTGCACATAGCAGGTCCACAGCCTCTAGAACCAGTTCCTGGTGTCCAATCCGTGAGATACCTAAATCTTCAAGGTCCTGATGAGAAATCTGTAACAGCTGTTCGCCATTTATCTTCTCCCGTTCAAATTTAGGGACATACTGCTGCAGGCAATCATCCAGGCCTACCAAAACACAAGAGAGAGACAAGGGGACATTAGAAACAAACAAACAAACCTTCCCAAAAAAAGGGAGAAAAAAAGACCTTGAAGAAATTCATATAATACACAATGCAAAATCATGAAGGAAACTTGCAGTGTGACTGGGGTTGTACCATGGGAGCGTAGAAATAGAGCATGTAAGTTATGGGAACTTTGGGTCAGCAAAGTCAACGCACAACCTGGATCAAGCTCAGCCAGTAAAAATGTGCCTTTGTTGTCTGCATAGGCAAAGTGACCAAGGGGCATATGCATCAGGGTAACCCAAACCCTGAGGGGCATCCATAGCAACAACAAAAAAAGTAACAACTGTCCAAAAAAAAAATAAAAAGTCCAAGACAAGGCAAGAACAAAGATCTTGCCCAAAGCCTGTTAAACAAGCAAAGAAACAAAAGCATAAAATTATAAGGAAAATGAACAAAAGAATAAAACAAAGGCAAAGCAATCAAAAGGGTGTTTGGCTCAAGTCTCATCATTACTTTGATTTATAAGAGTCTGCAGCTTCCTGAAGTAGCCTTCCCCTTTCTGAGGATCAACAACATACATGTAAGAAATCTAATTCATTTTTCTATCTAGAAGTATTTTTAAAACAGTTTAGACTGCTTTGTCACAGCAATATCCCCCAAATCCTCACTTTAAGCTGTGATTCTATCATCCTGTTCTCTACAACAGGTTTACCCAAGTGATTACAGAAAGTGTTTCTGGTTTTCATCTTATTTTACTCTAAGCTTCATGTGCTAATCCTGTTTCCTTGTGTATTATCCTTACTTCCTCTGTTGTTTAAGAGCCCATGAGCAGCAACAATCTGGGGGGGGAACTCAGATGGATGTGTTATTTTAAAAATGTTTCAGTGTTCTCATAACTCTGTTCCTCTTCAATATTTTGGCTAGAGCAAAAGGAACAGACCCAATTAGATCTTTTTCACAGCAATACACCACGGTCATTGAAAACACTTGACACGAGCAAAAATTCAGGTAACCCATCTGACATCTTCTTTGTATAGTCCACAACAGCTACATTGTTTTACCATTCCTTTTAAAAAAAAAAATGGTTGAACTTTTACTTGAATAGAGGATGTTTATGCACAATTCTGGTTCAAAAGGAAACCATTGAGATGGACAGGATATCGAGCACAGCAGATGAGAAACACGAACAGCATCCTGAACTACAGAGACACAAGAGCCAAAAGACCAGCACTCTGTTCCACTCATGGAGCCGCAGTAGCAGCCTGGAAAACAAGCACGGCCAGCACACTCTACCACCAAGAAAACACTTGACACAGCTCACACGGGGGGGTTTGAGGAGTCACATCAAACACTCCCGTGTAAACATGGCAGGAGCAGCCAGTTTCTCTGCAGTGCCTGCTCTCAGTGGATGTGCAGAGGATGGGCTCCCCAACACACCACTGGCCCCTACATGGCTGGGCACACTTAATCCTTACAGCAAATCAACACCTGGCTGAACAAGCTCGGCTCCTCCCCGTGCAGAGCTACCAGTGCACACAGTTTCATTTTTAAGTGGAATTATGGATGGGAAAACCCGCACACAATCTAGCGGAGTTTCCCAGGGCTACACTTGTTCAGGGTGCACTCTTGTTTCTTCCCATATGTCTTGGCAAAACTGCAGAAATTTTGAGAATTGAGCCCACCACTCTCTTTCCCACAGGCACCAAATTCCCCCTTAGGGTATACAAACTCTTTTCCCAGGAAAAATAATAAAAGAAATAACTGGCCTTCATTGTTTAACAATTTATTTTTTCAAACAAATTCACAACCAAGGCTGACATACAGTGCACATATTTGGCATTCCCAATTTTTATTGCTGCCTCACAGACCACTGTTTCCCATCATTTGCTCTTGTAAGCCCAGAGTTTCCATTACAAACTACACAAACTACACAAACACCTAAAATAAAACACATTCAGCATGCAGGGAAGGTTTTAAGCTTTTTTTACACAGTTTGGTTTCCGCCTACTATCCTTTCTTGAATTTAATTCAACGCTAAACATGGAGACTCAAATGTATATATCCTCCCCTAGAAATACAAACTGTGGCTTTTAGTTTGCCTGTGTTTTTTTTAACTCATGCTTGCCCATTCTTGTAGCTCTACTAACTACTTGAAGGGCTACTTTAAAAAAAAAAAGTTCAATCAAGAGCCCTTAAAAACACTACTTTTATAATCACACTCTAGGACTATATTTTATAAAATATTACAAAATTGCCAAATGTTGATTCAAAATAGCCAACACAGTGGCACAACTGCTCAGTTGGACACGTATTTAAGTGACCAAAACTATGCAAAGCAGGAAGTGAAGACAGACCCAGCAACTAATGTATTGATAGTTTAAGATGTGCTTACCAACATTAGGAACATGGTTATTATTTTTACTAAGAAACCTAGGGGGAATAGTAAATATTTTAATGACATTGCAACCACATTTTATAGTCTAAGTTTTAATTTTTCATAATATGAATGAAATGTTTAATCATATGCAAATCAAAAACATCGTGTGCAAATCACACTTCCAACAGGGAAGGGAGAAGGAAGGAAAAAGGACTCATAACCCAATTTAATAAAGTTCAATAATATTTAAGCAAAGTTTTAAAATCACCATGCAAATATCACTAGTAGTCTAAACGACCTGCTCATTTTTCCCTTCTTCCAAACATCTATATTCTTTCCATGTATTTTCTCAATGAACTTCAGAGCCTTACAGAGACTTGATATTGATCATTGCGATGTCTGGATATTGCTGAAGAACTCAGATGAACTAAAAACTGTAAAAAGCAAGTCAACATTGCTTAGATAATTTCTTACATTACTTAGAAAGATACTTTCTACATGTCAGGTTATTTTCAATAGTGCAATATTAGCAGGTTCAAGCAAGAAAATAGTTTTCTATAATTCTGGAAAAAATACAGTTAAGACTGACATTAGCTGATCTATTCATTTTAGGCTCAAAATGTGTTTAATACAAGCATTTGTCTAAATCATGTGTGTGAAATCTTTACATTATTTCTTGCACATACCACATAGCCATGCACAAAATAATGTCCTTTCTAATTACATAATTGTCAGAGAATGAGAAAAGGTAGAAATTAAAAAAGCAATTGCAGAATATTATTCAAGTTTTAGAACACTAGTAGCAGATATTTTTTGGGGGAGAGAGAGAGACTAATTCAGTTAGGGTCATGCATGTTGTGAAAACCTTTGTGAAGAACAGCAGTGTAATTTGAACAAAACTCCCTCCCAAATTTTGGCAGGTGTAGAGATGTGCAATAGATCCTAAGACCTGTCTAGACTTTTCTGTCTAAAATAACCACCACGCAAAGCACCCCTGAAGACATTCAATACCTTGCATTCATGCAAAAACATTAGGACAGAGCTTACACTTAAGGATTTGCACTGATACCAATCTCAGTCTGTTTCCACAATTAAGAAAGTTATTTTGTATGAGAATTGAGGAAGAAAGAAACAACTTTGAGGGAGTTGAGGGTGAGAGGCTTGGGTGCAAGCCATAACTATCGGCTTTCTATTCAGAGAGAATTAACATTTCTATAGTTGAGAGATGTCGGGCCATCGAGCTGTGGCATACCTGACTTCCCAAAAACTAGAGGTGTGTTTTGTGAGAAGAGTTAAGCAGTTTCACGCTTTTTGCTCAACTTCTTCCTTGGACACTACCAAAGAATTCACCTACCAAAAAGCAACAATTAACTAACCTATTACAGGCACAGTTGACTCACCACCCCTTTTTTCCTCCCTCCCTATCTTCTTGGGATACCACAGTGATCACAGAGTCCATATACCCCAACCTAGCAGGGCAGGGAGCAAGGAAGAGGAGAGAAATAAGGCAAGTGGCTGAGGAAAGCATTGCTCACTGTCCAAAAGGAAACCAAGCATTATTACGATCATATTCTCTCTGTTGGGTGACTCTAAGGAGCAGGCAGCACCTGGCATCTCAAGGCAGAACCAAGGTCCAACCCTCATCCCATTAAGGGCTCCCTGGGACCTTGAATAGCTGGTTAGGATAGAACTGCCAAAGTCATCTTGGCCTCATCACCTTAAAACTGACCTTTCCACCTAAAAAAGTCACTATTAATACAGTCTCCTCCTCAGGGTCTATATAGTTGACATTTTTAGTACCCAAAGATTCCCTGCACACATCAAATTCATCCCTCCCAAGCCTTGAAAGATAATCAGTTGTGTGAGAATCTTTGGCACACCCCACAGTATGTGCCATAATACTGTCATTTACATTCCACATCATTTTATAACAGTTACTGTAATAGCTTCCTCCCATCGTTTCCTCTATTTCCAGGACTGGAAGAAATTAATCAAAGACAAAGCAGGAGGGAATCGAGGCAGCAAATGAACACTAGAAAGAGAAAATAACTACTTCATAAGCAGATGAACTAACCCGTGAGAAGGCAAATGAAAATAAAGAAAAGGGATCTGCAAGGCAGCCGAAAGCTGAAACAGATCAGCAGGACAAATACAGGGTGAAAAGAAAAGAGAAAAGTTCAAGGAGAATAAAACAATAATATGCTGTTTTCTTTAATATAGAACACAGTGGGAAGGTTTTACACAGTAACATCACAGATGCCATTCTCCTGCAGTATTACAAACAGAACCAGGGATTACTTTAACAGAGGAATTCAAGATTCTGTAAAAGGAGGATAAAAAAATTAAATCTATAGCAGTCAGTAGAAACTTATTTCACTAATAATTTGAGCCTAGGTAAGAACTAACTTCCTAGGATCCACATGTCTGACTGCTAGCTATCATCAATGTTTTCACATTAATCTTTCCAAAAGTTTCTGAAACAAAATCTTAGTTATCAACTAGTGTAAGCCACTTTTGGGGACCAGGAAAGAGATGAAAGGTCTTTGTTTTCCAAGAAAACACTTTCAAAAGATATTTGTATTATTGTCTAGCAAAAATGTGAAAAAACTTCCTCATTCTACTTTTTACTGTAATGCAATTTCACAATTAGTCATAACACTGTTACCATCTGAAGTATCAATCACTTGAAAAACAAAACAACACAGAGCCAAAGAGAAAGAGCTGCTTATCACCATGGAAAAATGTGTCCTGCCTAACCAGATTGTTTGTAAAATAAGCTCTTCTCATGTAGTCAATTGTAAGCAAAGCTTCTATGGTTTTGTCTGAGCACCTGCATCCTGATGGGTACAGGTTTGTTGAGGACAGGCATTGCCAAGAGCAGCCAGAAGGGCACAGAAGTTTCTTGCCAGTCTCCCCCATCACACAGGGATGGTACCCAACAAATTGCTGGGCTCTCCTGCCAGCCGGGATGCAAAGGGCAGCTCTCTCATTAAGGTCACAGCAGGACAGAGGGAAATGGTGAAGACTTCAACCTCGATGAGTGCTTTACTGTCCCCTCTGTAATCCCTCCTGACTGACAGCGGCACAGAAAGGCTTTTGCAATGTCTTTCTATTTTCAGTATTTTCAACTAATATATTTAGCCTGGAAAAACAGGCTCCATACTCATGCATTCACGTTACCTCAAAATAAATCCATTCATTCCATTCAAATCCACCCATAAATCCCCCAGCTTTTTTTTTTTTTAAACACAAAACTGAAAGCTTTGCCTTGTAATAAAAGAACTCGTGGGTAAATTTGGGTTGTAAGCTATCCTGACCAGAAGGGAAACACAGACTACATTTAACCTTTAGCTGCTCAGTATAGATACAATCTCAGACTGACAGCCCTTGTGTTATGCCACCGCTTTTATCAGTCCTCCCTGCAAAGCACCACTGACTGAAACCATTCTGGCAGAGCCTATTACCTTGGTCCAGACAGCAAATCTGAGGACAACTCTAAGCTTTAGCACTTCACAATCATGAAGTGCATTCAGAAAAAGTGAAAATACTTGAGAAGTGAACCCTTCCAATACTCTAGAAGTTTTATAAGGCAAGACTTCTCTCTACAAAAGCCAGAAAAATTTACTCAAATTTCCCTCAAAAATACTTTCAGGAAATTAAGCAGACATGGAATAAGTTTTACAGAAATATTTTGGGGAGGACATGATAAACACCTGTAAAGCCAGAATTGACCAGAAAGAGTAGCGATTGCTCACCATCTCGTCCAACGAAGGAGTCAGAGAGTGAAGCAAGCATGTAACAGGTCCAAACAAGTAATAAAGGAGTGATTCTTCACACAGCAGTATGCAATGAATGTTCAACATCCATACACAGGTTCAGGGAAAGGTGAACAGGTTCATGAAAAAAAGTGACACAGAAGTCAAGTCTGACCCTGACAAACAAACAGAGATGGTTTAAGGCTTGAGGAAGCCTACAAGAGGAAATACAATGTGTCTTCTTTCCTCTTGCATTGCTTAATTTACCCCTTTTTGGCAAACATTCTGGACAGGACACTTAGCTAGGCAGCACAGAGCACAGGACTATCACAGCTGTGCCATACACAGCACAAATATAGGTGGTAGCTTCCCCTTTAATTACTTTTAGGATCACAGAATAGTTAGGGTTGGAAGGGATCTTAAAGATCATCTATTTCCACATCCCTTCCTCCACCCCTCGGGTATGGCAGGGACATCTTACAGTAGTGGCTCCAAGTCACATCCAGCCTGACAGTGAACATTTCCAAGGATGGGGTACCCACAGTTTCTCTGGGCATTTTGTTCCAGTGCCTCACCATTCTCAAAGTAAGGATGAGTTCCTAATCTAGGGCTTAAAAAAAACTGTCCCTCTTAACTCATAAAAGCTACTCCTGGTTTTAATATTTTCTCTAAGAGTGACACAAGATTTTCCCAAAACAGTAAAACTATATACAGAGCAATTAGAGTTGGGGGGGTAGAGGGGAAGATGAAAAAACTATACACTAATATTGACTTGTGATATCAATTTAAGCCAAAGATAAAACCAAAGCTTTCACAAACCGGTAAAAAAACCAGCAAAATAGTACCCTGTAATTCTAGGAAATAGATCATAGTGAATCACGTGAATCACACAGCTGCTCTCATGGGTTTAGTAATCCAGCTTGAGATGTTGACATCAAGCAGAAAATTGCTAGAGTGAATTAATTCATAAATCGTACCTTTGGTTGACAATGAGTCAACTTGCATCAGAACTCCAAAAAGAGATTGGTAGTGTACAACAAATGATGATAAAGGAAATTCAGTAACAGTTGAGAAGGTAATGGTATTTAATTCCCAAATTTCAACTAAAATTCAAAATACAGTTGACTTTCCATTTTAATACCTCCTTTTCAGATAATTAATGAAAAAAGATGGGGTGAGGAAAGAGAAACTTATTTCTAACCTTTTCCATAGGGGGGTTCTTATTGTGACATAGCTTTAAGACTTCAAATTAAAGGCAAAATTGACATGTAATGTTACAGAAAAGAGAGTTGTGATGGTATGTCACGAATCTAAAAAGAAAAAAGGAAGAGGAAAAACATAACTGGAATACAGAATAACATACAGGTTTAACCAAAAAAGTCTTTTTTAAGAAGAGATACAAGCATGAAGACAGTAGGTCAAACACAGCAGGGATTGAGTTCCATAGGATGCAGCAGCTTCACAGAGAGCAACACTCACGCTTTGGTTTTCTCTTTTTAGAATCAACTGCATCACTCACTGACCAGCTACGTTTTGCAAAATCAATCTTGCCATGCTGTAACAGATTTTGTTTGGCACATTACATGAATGAGATTGAAGCAGAGCATATCCATATGTTCTGTACAGACAGACCTGGCACTCTTAGTTTCAACAGAGCATGCAATGAAAGCCAACACTCAGAAATGCATGCAAACACATCATTAAAACAGAGAACACACCTGCTTTAGGCAGACAAGCCCCAATAACTTCCCAGCTAATGCCACAGGATGTCTTCAGGGACACTTCTGACAACATCCTCCTCCACTTCACAGTAAAAACAATATCCTGCTTGTGGCAAGGTGCAACTTGTATTCATCTGCTGGATGCAGCACAAGCAAGGCAATATGAACAAATATAATGGCAGTATGTCGTAGCTGTAATGAGGCCCTTTTACTTAGGCAACATTTGTTGCTCCAATATCACTTAAGAACTACTATAAACTCCAAACAAACAAGAACACATCTTTTTTTCGCAATATACTAATACGTGTAAATGCGTGCCTATTTGTCTTGGTTGCATTAAACAGTGGTAGTTAAATGGGTTTAGAGTGGCTCTCAACTGACACACAAGCACTTCAGCCAGCACGACCCAGATCTTGTTATTCTTTCTCACCCTAATTCTCTACCATTACATCTAGCAACCAACTTATACACCCCAAAAATTATCTTAAACCAATAGAGATTGGCACAGCATATTCTGGAATGGCAGAAACAATGCACGTTTTAATAAAAAAATAAGGGTTTTTAAACCAAAAGGATTGCTCTTGAACTGATTAATGCAAACTTTTGATAGCCATCATGCCCAGAGAATCAGACCTAGTGTTTGTCACAACCTAACAAAATCATTTACTGGTGAAAACGTGACAGACTGTGTCAGCAAATACAGAGCTTGTAGCACAGTAGAAAGACAATCACTCGGTGTGATTTTACAGTTGCATACATTACATAAGGCAAAAAAGAGAACCAAGTATCTGTGCTGAGAGAGATGCAACAGGACTTTAAATACTTCCAGCTTCTTCCTACACCCCAAAGAATTCTCTTCTTTAGTGGTTTGCAACTGATATGGTGACTAAATGAAAGATGTTGCCTAAACAGGGTATCACCAGAAGTGAGTTACTTTATTACATCAGCATACAGCAGCTTCATTAATTTCACTCACACACTGATGTTCATTATACACGAGAATATATTAATATGTCCTATGGGCTGTTAGTGACACAACATATCATCCTCATGTACTGTGCCAAAACTCTGACAATGAAACCTTGGTGAAAGTTTCAATGTGGGAAATCTGTTCCACCCTGGGTTTGAAAACCACACTCCTCTTGGATACCCACAAGTTATTTCCCAACAACTCAAAAAACCACTAAGTCTTTCTCCAGCAGGAGAAAAAAAAAAAAAAAAAAAAAAAAAGCAAGTGGTAAAATCAAAACCAAAAAGTGGAGAAAACCAGATGATTCCAGTATTCATTTTTCTCAGCCCACTAAGGTTTTTTTTCACACTAAGTATACTTTAAGACATGCTGGACAAGACATTGTAAGTTGTACTCAAAAAGAAGTTTGCAACTTCTATAGTCACGGTTGATCTGTTCACCAAAAACTTGTTTTGTTTGATGCAAATAACAGCTTTGCCTAGGCTCAGTAGGGTTTTGGCAAGAATGAAAGCACAGTGGTATCTGATCATTGAAAGCTGCAGTTGAGAAAAATCTACAAACAAGGCCTTTGTCCCTCCCTCCATACAATGCTTGGCTTTATAGGGAATCAATCCCCTTCACCATGTGTTCCTCCGTCCTGTACAGAGTGCACAGGGTGTGCTGCAGAAACAAAGCACCCATGGGCACACCACAGCATTTGTCCCCTTCTGCAGCTAGGTGGCAACAGGAACAGGGGTGGGAGAACAATTGCCATTTCAGCTTCAGGTTGGTCCAGCACCCTGGCTCACTCTCTTAGTAGAAGGACAACACGACACAAAAGATCCACTGGATCCCAGATAGCACAGAGAGATGTACAGTTGGTTATCGCCAACTCACTTTTACCAAAAACTGAGGTAAAGCTCCCCCATACCCCACACCTGAGAGACTTGTCCCAGACACGGAACATCAACATCTTGCAAGTAGAAGGCAAGCCATGAGGATGCCTGTGCCTCAACCACTGCAATAGGACTTTAGAAGCTCAGCAGCAGCCTCAGCCAGTATAATGGGCTGCAAATCTGAAAAACACATAGGAGGGCACGACCCAGTCTGCCATCTCTGCTGCAGAGTTACTGCAAAACACGAGGGCAGAAAGATGCAGGGTTGGGGGACAGACAGCAGAAAATGGCACAGCTATGACCAGGAGAGCTCTTCTGAGACCTGACTGGTGCACTGTGAGACCCCCCACATCTCCCCACCAGACTGGCTGCAGACCCCACTTAGAGACATCTATTTCCTCACACCCATTAACAGCTCCAGAGAGAAGCCCAGAAGAAATCTTACTGCCACTACTAACAGATACAGATGTTTTCACTAAATCAGTGCAACCGCAGAGGAAATACATTTCCCGGAATTTTCCAGCTCACACAACTATGCTGAATTTGTTGTGTGGTTTCTTTATAATACACTCTAACACATATTTTACATAATTTTTACTCAAAACAAGTCTTTAAAACACTACCATTTTGCTTACAGAAGTATAATAGCACTGAACATAAAATAGTACAATGTTAGTTATGGAGTCATCCGCAAAACTACAAGAACCAGATTTTTTTTGTTTTGTTTTGTTTAAGGGGAACGATTTAATTTTGTTTTATTGTTCAATTGAAATACATACTGTAGCTTAATCCATAGCAGGAATAGGAAATTGTTTCAGCCTCCAGAGGCAAAAACTCTAGAAGCTGTGGAAATTATGGAATTTGGACTCAGTCTGTAGTTCATGATATATATGGCTGAAGACCACCTCTTTAGTCTTATTCTTCCCACTGTCCATCTCACTCCTCTCTCCAACACCCCTGGATCCCTTCTTTCTCACCTCTGAATCACAGAACAGGTAAAGATGGAAGGCACCACAGTGAGGTCTCCTGATCCAACCTCCCTGCACCTGCACTGTACTACCTGCCGCTTGCCAAAAAACCTTCCAGGTCCACAGCAAAAGCAAGGAAAACTACAGACAATGAGGAGGTGTCACCATGTGCTCTGGCTGTATCTGAGAATATTCTGGAGGCATGCCAGGGCACCAGAGAAACGCTTCAAAAAGCGGGCTGGACCAGTACTCCCCATCCCTGGCACACTAGAGAACCACCTGGCAGCAAACGACACCATGCAAGGCCCAGGTTTAGGCACTGCTTTGGGAAATTACAGGTGCCATAAGCACCACAGAGGGGAACCAATTGCACGACTGCACTTGGCACCACGGATTTAAGAAATACAAGGCTCTAATAATTGATAGGACATTGGACAACAGACAATGAATGCTACAAAAGAGAAGACAATGAGGTGTGGTATAGGTTGCACTGCTTGCAAAAAGAAAAATTTAAAAAAAGCATTTCACTCCTTACAAAAGAGTATGACCTTTGGCAGGTTTCACTCCAACCCTCACATCTCCTTAATCCAGTTTTCCAAGCAGTAGACATATGAAGTTATTCTTACCAAAAAGCAGCTCCCTACCATTGCACTTTTCCAGTTTGCCTAACTTCATTATTACTATAAAGTAATTGACAATCTAATTTATACAGTTTTCACAAGAGCAAACATAGGAACACTCGTGGACAAATTAATGAGCCTTTTTCCTTATAGGGTGTTGGAATTTCAATTGCAATGGTAATGCATTCACAGTAACACACTGTTTACACCAGCACCATCACAAGAGAAACTTCAAGATGTCAAAAATTCAAAGGTGTCTGAAAGAGGAAGTGTTTCTGCTTCACAGAGAGATAACCTCAGTAGAACAGTCACCTATATTTCCCCCTGTATTATCTTTCACCTACTGACACTTCAAAGCAGTGCTTCTTCAGTTCATTATTTTCATGCATTTAACTATTCTCTTTGTCTACATGGAATCACTGAATTCTTATGAATAATCAATTTTTCCTCATACTGAGATATTTCTGTACCATTATACAGTTGGGCAGGGGTTTTTTGTTTGTTTTGTATGATTTTGTGTGAGTTTTTTGTTTGGTTTTTCTTATTTCAAGAACAATGTTACATTTAGAGCTTGTTTTAGCAAAATATCATTTTCTCTGTAGGTTACCTTTCTTTACTAGGGAAGTCTTGCATACCAAACCAATTAATCAAGTTTCAAAAAAAATTCATTCCCATGCCTGTGTCAGTTAACACAAACTCAATAGCTGAAAGAACATGATCTGGTAGATAAAGGAAACCCTTACAAGAGGCACAAAGTAGCAGATACCTCCTAAAACCCTCAAGTCATTCATGGAGAAAATGTGCTACCCCAGTGGCTGATCCACCTTGTAAGCACCATGTTTCTCCTGCATTCTGAAAACAGCTATTTTCTATTTCAGTTATGCCAAACTTCACATCAGCCACTTTACTGCTGCATAGTAACCAAGGGGAAGGATTTTCTAAACTGGATTTAAATAAGGCTGGGTGGATCAGGTAACATTTATGAAAGTGGTACATAACCACTTAACAGCCTCTCTTCCATGAGATCATTAAGTGGACAATCTCCCCTTAAAGCTTTGAGTTCTGTATTCGCAAAACAGATGCATGAAAGGATGAAAATCCCATAAATGGTTTGCATTTGTAATGTGTGACACAATTTAGTCATTTGGGAGCACCCTACGTGTGTGTGTGTGTGTGTGTGTGTAAGATTGCATGCAAAAAGCCAGGACACTTATTCTAACATTTATATTGATTTTTAAAAATGTCATCTGTTGGGTATAAGGGTTGTTTCAAAGTGGAAGGTGCAAAAATTTAGCAGCAGATGTTTGCCCACTAATAAACAGATATTACATCCAATTTAGAAATATCAACAGTTTTATTTAAATGTGGTTGTTTGTTTTGACCAATTCTAGTTGTGTGAGCAGCCTCTCTCCTGGATGCATGCTGTATCTCACATAATACAGAGCCTCATTTCCAAGCTACATAAAGAGATCAAATAACCTCCTCTGCAAGTCAATCTGCCACGTGGTCAGTACTGTGTAGCAATCTCCAGTCAGTGACTGACACTCCAGCCAGTGATTCAAACTTCCAAATCACAATAAATTGCTCACCGAGCCTAAAGTACTTGGAAACACAAATTCAGAAGTAATAGTTGAGTGCAGTACTTTGCAGCGGAAGCTAGAACCTGCAGTCAGGTTGAAGTTCTTTAACCCCTGAGAGTGGCCCTATTTGTTAACTTTATGGAAATGGACTTTTAAGATGGTGATTTATGGAAACTTGTTTGATCACTCTTTATTCTTCTCTTACAGGCACTGTAGTGACCTTCTTTACACCCGAGTTAATCATTAGGTCCTTACACGAGGTGGGGAATGGTGGGGGAAGGTGGGGCAGAGGTGGAAGGAGGAGGGTTTATTTTCTAAATTAAAGGCATTTGTGATATTCAGAAGTTATTGAAACAGCAAAAAAAGTGTCTTACACATTAATCTCTGTTTATGCAGACTTGGCTCCACATCCCTGAACCGAGACTGCTACTGAGAGTGACACCTTCCCCGCATTCTCTCTACCAAAACTTCCAGGAAACCCACCAACTCCAGCAGTGCCCTCTGCACCAGCAATAGTGACCCGTAAGCAGAAAACTGTGAACAACTCATTTGCTAGCTGTCATCATAGAAGCCATCAAGCACTCCTGTCTTCTGCTTACCACTAACTAGAAAAGAATGAGAGCTCTCCATATAAGGGCTAAAACAATTATATTATATATATATATACACATATATATATATACATATAGACACACATATATATACACACATATATATATGCTTGCTGCCTTTTGTCACATCTGTAAGCATCTTCTTTACAGTAGGGGGGAAAAAAGATCCAAACGCCTCTGAAAATTGTTGTAAAACAGCCAGGAGACAAGTAAGTTATGTCAAGTAAGTGACAAGTTACCCAAGTAAGACCAACATGACAGGATATAATCTAGGAAAGATCACATTAACGGGAAAATACAAGGAATAAAGGGAAGAACACCCAGAAGAGTAAAGTTGATAAAAAACTGCTACAGAAAGTTTTCATTGTAGACATTCACCCCAAAGTAACCATTTAACAGACCTTTAGACACCCACACTACTTCAACTGCAGCAAGCACAAAAGATTTCTTTGCATTATTTTCCTCTTAATGTTTATTTCAAACCGACAAAAGTAGCAGTATCTCAAAAGCAAGCAATCCACAGGAGAACATTACAAGCATATTATAAACAGGGCAATATAAAAGTTAGCCCAAAGTTACTCTAGATATCCCATCCCACTCATTTGAAATATGAAAAACATTTATTTTAGCCCAATGTTTTCAATTCTAAGAGACCTAAAATTGTCATCAACCTCCTGGTCTGCAGACACTAACTTCAACTGTTACCCATCTCATGCACACATGCTAATCCTGCTGAAAAGACGCTGCAATGACAGCCATGGGAACCAAAAGCATGTATTTGAGCTAACAGCAGCTCCTCAGTCCCTGTTCCTACATGGTAAACTGCTCAGGCCTGGAGAGCTTAGGAATACAGGGGACAGGCCAGACCCCCACCCTCCTCCATTTCCAAAACCCCTAGTAAGGGGGGCCTTTAGAGATAACTGCACAGCAAAACTTCCTGGCAAAGCAAAACTCAAACTGAAAAACAAACAACCCATCGCGATTGCAGGCAAAAAATCAACCTTGAGTCCATTTTATCTGGAGTTGGCTTCTATCAGCTCACACATACATCTCATCACCAAGCCTCTGGTCATCTAGTTTATTGTTGCAAAGAACTTCACAGCAGCATAGAGAAGTACACTTTCAAAGGAATAAAAATGAAAGTACACACACAGAATTCAATCACATGCAATATTAATGTTAATCAAGTATTTACACAATGACTGCAGGTAACAAAAGCAGTGTCCCCTCCAAAGCATGCCTCCTAAGGTGACTTCTTCCATGCCTTGTCAGCTGTAAGAGCTTATGGCCCTGACATGAAGAAAATAAGTCGGCATCTTTGCAGCAAGAATAAATTTTATACTCATTCTCGGTCTTTGCTGAACCTAGAAATAAATACAACGGGTCAAGCACAAAGTTATTTCATTTTCCAAAAGCAGTAACAGTGCACTCTACATAGCTTGTTTGTGTGTCGAGCACATGAACTTTGTGTGTCGAGCACATGAACCTTGTGTGCATGATAGCTTTATGTGCTTAATACAAGCAACCCTTCCCGTCCTACAGCCACCACACAATTAAGAGCTTGCCTTTTAAAAGTTACAAGGTTTTTGTGGCTGAAGGAGTAGTTCATTAGTCACAAGAACTCCTTTTCTTGAATTCAGGCAATTAACACTCTGTTGCCTGTTCCCACAGTGGAAACAAAAAAGCATTGCAAAACTGCTTGCCTCTTGTCTCCCGAGAAGAAATGGGGTGATTCCTTTAATCTGGTTTGGCTGCCTTCTCGCAGCACCATGTGGAACTGTTTTGGCTGATTGCAGCAAGGTTCATTACTCACATCTGCCTCTCCTTTGTGTGTGCACCCTTGCAAACACTGTGATTACTGTTCCACCCATGAGCAAGTCAGGGAGCAGCCTGCTGCAAGGCAACAGCTGATGCAGTGCCAGATAGCCAGCTTTGGGATGACAGCCTCCCACTCGGTTATGAAACACGGATGCCTAGCACCTTACACTCTGACAGTCACCAGGGAGGAATAAGTGCAGCCACATGAGAATCGCCAGCCATCAGCACCTGCTGATGAACGACAATAGCAAGCTGAATGACAGTAGCAAGCTGAATGACACGACATTAACAGAAAGATGCTGATGGTGCATATACCTTTCCATCATGGACTGATCCCCAGGAGTCACTACTGCAGTCTCCCAGGAGCTGCTGTCATTACTAGGACGCATAAATTACTTCATTTTAAAAAGCCTCACAACATTTCCATCAGGAATTCCATCTTCTTGAAAGTTACTTCTTGCATTATTTTACCCAGCCCTCAAAGTGCTTTCCATGAACCAGGACATACTGTCTTGAGGCACTCAATACAACAGGCATTTTAAAGCATGTCACAACTGGGTCAAAAAACAAGGTATATCAACAGAGTAGTCTAATACCAAATCTTTGAGCTTCTCCATAATTTTATAATCACTTTAAACATCTAAAGCAATTGCTTGAAACTATTAGCTGCCTAACCCATTTTCATTATTTCATATCTTTCAGGCCTAGTTATGATGCTACTTCCTAAAATAGCAAAGACCTCAGAGTTCAAGTGCAACATCCCAACCATAACAAAGGCAAAGGTATCTTAAGATCATCAATGGCAAAGCTGAGGGCTCTGTCTGAATCATAGACAAGTCTAAAATACCATTAAACTGACCAGGAGACCCACCACCTTCCTAAACGAAAAGCAGGACAGGAGAGGGCAGGGAAGAGTCCTGCAAGTACCTCAGCCAGTCCATCTGACATCCTCATTTTCAGTGATGATGAAGAGGCAAGAGTGTGAGCAGGTATTCTACCTCCTACTCGGGTGGTGTCAAGATATTTCTGAACCTCTGCTGAATCTCCAGACAAGTCTCTCTTGACTTTTAAGCCACAGCAAAGCATCATCAGATCATCAGATATTTGTCAGGAAGTCAGGCAATTTGACTGATGGCTATTTGCCTTTTTTTTTTTTTTTTAAAGTCTGTTACAGAATACAATTTTTTTTGGTGCAAGTTCCAGACAGTGCTTAATTCCTAGGTGCAAAAAGCATCTCAAAGGAAGGCCCATGCATACATGGCTAACAAAGCTGCTGCTGCTGGAGGATAATGGGCAGAATGAAAACAGTTTAAATCTTTAAAGAAAATTAGTTTTCAAAAGCTAACATATTTTTGAGAACACCCAATGACAGGGCAGAATAATAAAGAGCAAAATATAATTCAGTAAAGCCACAAAAGATAATTAAGTTTCCAACTATCATTTCAATGCTCTCTTAACCCCTGGAAAATTGAGGATGATATTGGAGAATAAAATTTACATGCATTATGCTCAATTATATATATGTGTTAGAAACCACACAGTCCTTTCAGTACTCTGCAGCAAGCAAGCCATGTTAATTTGAGTAAACCTGCAAGCATGCATACTACCTGACAATCCTGGAAATTACCATTTCCATGGAAGGCAGCTCAATAAAAGCCTCCAGACATGCCTAGAGTCATGACTGACTCTACTGGGAGCTGGAATTCCTCTCCAAAGACAGTAATAATCTTACTACAGCAAAAAACGGCACATATTGTTGCTGCTGGTACCATGGCCACATCCAATGTGATTGTCCAATTGTCTTGTTTGAAGAGACCATTTTATACAAAGATGCTAATTAGTTTGGAACTTATACACCATGTTATGCTCTAAAAAGACGTGTTCTGAGGAGATAAAACCAAAACCAGCAAGACACAGAAATGTTATTGGCAGGTTTGATTTCCAAGTCCTTGTTTCAACTACATATAGACTTATTTATCCAATGTTATTGTCTGAAATAGTGTGAAGTACGTATAGCTAAGATGACCTGTTTTTAAATACAAGGAAACTACTACAATGCTTTTATGTTGACACAGGGATTATATTTCACAAGAAGTATAACGTTACACCCTCTGGTAAAAACAAAGTCCAAATACCACAAGAAATACTAAAAATTTTGACCAAAAAGACTACAGACAGACAGAATTCATAGCATATTTATGTTTTGTCTCATTTCTTCCAAAGTTTCCATTGCAGCTCACCTTAGGAATGCCAACAATTACTAAGTGTAACTTTTGCCATAATACTTTTATAATTCCATTTGGTAAAATTGACAGAACACAAACAATCCAGCACCTTGCAAAGGATGCAAGTAAAGCAGGGAATACATATCTTGACCAGAACCAGTCAGGGAAGGAAGAAAAAAGGAGTTTCATGTCAGAGCAGGTATCTGTATTTCACTAAGTTTCCATTTTTTCTCTGCAATACTCTGGGCACATCTCCATCCACTATGCATGTTTTTCAGGCCACATTCTTCAGTCATGTCTGAACTTGTCCTTAGAGGCCTCTACTTAGGGCAAGTCCTATTAAGGGGTGGGGAGAGGAGGGGAAATAAGCATCCACCCCTTTTTGTTCCCTTCTCCCTCCCCACCTGCATGGCCAACCACACACCTCAGCAGTGCAGTGCTAAGATACCTGCTCAGGTACCAGAACTCAGTGCTCTGCCTCCTGCAAAACTTTGAGTCCTTCTCTTCTGGCTTGAAAGGCACCTGTACCAGAGATGGTCTCTTTGATTTAATGACAAAATGGGCTTATTGCAGCTTTATTTTTAATAAAGCACTCACCCAACCAACTTCATTTTGCTAAAACGAGACTGTGAGATAAATAAACACAATGATAAAAGCAAGGCAACCTAAGCAACATTCACTTTGCACACCCAAGACAGAGACATCAGGATGATTAGCCCAGAAGCGTGTACCAACACTTGCTTAGCAGAAGCCTTAGCCCTTGATGAGCACCAATTAAGTTCTTTCCTTTGATCAAGAAGCAAGATAAGAACCCATTTATGCCATAAAGCTTTGATTGCAACAGCACACCATACACTTTGCTTACCTATACCTAACTACTAGTGTAAGAAACAGCCCAAAAAAGTATTTTGTCATTACAGTGACAAAGAATATTCTTCATTACAGGTGTGTACAGAAAAGCACATATAAGAAACTACTTTAGCACAGCACTGATACAGTATTATAGCAGAATTCAGCCAGGTGCTGAACACATGACTGTAGACCAGAGTTACAGAGGTCAGTGATCTGATCTCACCAAATCAAACACAGATGCTTGGTTTTGTCCAGCATATGTGATGTCTGATGAAAATTAGCTACATTTCATAATACCATAAATATCTATTTTAATAGGTAATGAGTGTTGGGAGCCAGCAAAACAGATCAGGCTGATTCAGTGTACCTCCTGCAGATCCTCCAAGCTGTGAAATGTTATTGCTTGTACTCTGAAAAGATGGAGGCAGGCATATAAAAAGCCACAAGCAATTTCCTCATGCAAAGGAAGCATGGCCCAGGGATTTGAATGATAGACTCAGACTCCAAAGCTATCCCACTCTGGTAATGAGCCCAAATGACACAAGGAGTCTATACCAGGTCTAACAGCATTTTTATTTGGATCTCCTATCTCTTACTGTGAACGAACACACTAAAATCTTGAGCCACCCCACCACCACAAGCAGCTGGGGCCCAAAGAACTCCCATAAATGTGTGAAAGGTTGCTATAGTGACCCCAGTTCAATTAACTTCTGTCCACCCTTTCTTTGCTCTACTCGAATGTGCCTTGCCATCATCAGTACCTCACTACCTCCTCCTTTTGACAGGACTTATTTGGGGTGTGTGGAGGACAGAGCAAGGAGAAATATTGCAGATACACCATTCCTCTAGGAAGGCAAGACTTGACTGTGTGATACCATTAGGCAAAGGCAAGGTGCAAATTCAGAACAATATCATCGCTTCTATGGGAAATATACAATGGAAACCAATGGGAAATATACAATGGAAACCAATGTCTTCCACTTAATTCACAGAGGCACTGTCTAGACTTATGTGTGAAGCATCAGTGGAAATCTTGTCCTAATATGACAAAGCAAAGCAAAAACTGGGCAGTCTTGCCATCTCTTCTGCAATTCCCTAACCATGACCAGTCATCATCTGTTAGACATTCCTGGAAGGAGCTCCATTACTTAAACCAGGCAATTCAGAAATTTTTATTTAAGAGACAAAAAAGAACAAACATCACCCAAAAACCCCACATACTTTTGAGTACTTGATAATATGCTGCATTCACACATCACTCATACTGCAATTCATCCTGTGGCATATGTTGAGCAACAGCTTTTTGTTGGGGTCTTTTAATAAAGAAAACAAATCACCATGGCAAATTTCAACATACAATTTTATCCAGTGCCCTGTACTTTGTCTTCCTGTAGCTCTTGCAATGTGCTAATGAGTGTAAAAACAAGGAGAGGCATGATTCTCGTTCAAGAAGTTTTGCATGCTGAAAACAGGAAAAAGTGCAAGGAAGGAACACATAAGAGTTCTGAAAACCTGGAGCCCAAGCAATATTTCATCAAAAATGAGGCTTTTCCTATAGAAGTCTCCAACAACAGATACAAATTACTTCCTGACCCTCAAGTTTTAAAGAAAGAAAGAGAAAAGCAGCCTGCACAGTGGCCAATCTCTGCACCTTTAATTAGGCAGTTTCACTACATTCTATAAAGTTACAATCAACTTCCTACTAATACCTATGGTGATTTCAGCTTTTAAAATGTTGCTTTTCCACACATTATGCTAACAGCATTCAACTTTTAGACCTTCTGATGTTTGGTTACAGTAGTTTGAACAGCAATTTAATGTCAAATCAACAGAGCTGACTGAATATGAAAAGATCAAGAGGGAAAAAATCACAACCCACAAGCAGCTCAAGAAAGTGCAACACAGCAAAAACTATGAAAACGTGATCTAAACACATGAACACAAAGTCCAACTTTGATTTATGTTTTCATATGTATTCACTCAGCTATAACACATGAATAGCTTTAGAACTGCAGTAGAACAAACTTGTAGTGCAAGTTTTTACTTTGTTTCAGCCCACAAATAAATATAAATAGATATATTTAGTAAATTCCACCTTTTGCTAGTAAAACATTATCGGCAAGCTTGGATGTGCAAAGAGCAGTTATTCAATACCATTCCTTGATCTAATCAACAAATACTCATACAGAGTATTTTTTAGGTAATCAAGAAAAGGTTAGGAAGGAAAGAGATTGTTCTGTATCCCAGGCATGAGCAGCTCTCCCTGCTATTCTTCACTAAAAGCAAAATACTCCTGTCTTACAAAATAACCAGGGGTTTCTTAGTGTTAGATTTTCCCAAAAAACTTTAAAACAACGGCGTTCACTTGAGACTGCCCAAAAAGAAAAGCTAAAAAATAACTCCAGTTCTAAGCAACACTCAATTTGTTCTAAAATCCCGCTCTGGTTTGCAGCTCCCTGCATACAGAGTTAACAGGACTGACCTTGTTGAAATCTCTCTGGGTAAGCAAGATAGCTCTAAAAAAAGAACGCCAGGCCCTCACGATTAATTGCTAACTATTAATAAATTAGAATATTTCTCCCTCTTCTCCCAGACATACCTATAAATGTAACTGCCCAACAGCTTTACCAGGAATGGAAATCTGAGTATTTCATGACATAGGCAGGAATAAGTAATGTCCATGAACTACTGAGAAAGGGAATAACTGAACCTGGAGTGCGATGATGAGCCCAAAGCAGACGTGTGATCCCCAGCCAGCTGAGCCTACAGCTCCAGTGACAAAGGCCAGACTGTAATGGAGCCTCACAACAGCAGAGGCTTCTAACCACAAGTATGTCAAGCTGTCTTTACCATGTAAAATTTTGCTTGAAGTCACAACTCACACAAGCATGTGAAGCCTGGGGAAAGGGGGGAAGAGACAGATCAGGCTACAGCAAACAAAGAGGAGGCACAGCGATGTTCTCTAAGATGACAGTGACATTTCTCACACAGGAGCTCTATGCCAAATGCTGCTTTCCTCTTCCTCACATCTTCTGAAGGATGACCTTAGCTGAGGGGCTTCCAGTAGCCAGGGGCCATACCACGAATTGTCATTATGCCAGCAAAATTAAGTGACTTTTATAGAGTGCACTGCAAATGTGCTGCAACTTCTATGGCCACCCACCTGATGTGCAACAAACTGAATAACTCTAGGAAAATCTTGAGGAACTTTCAAGAAATTCAGGCACACAAGAGAGTGCTGTGATATACAGGTGAGGACTTTGAGCCCCCAAGCCTCTTACACTGCACAAAAGCAAGATCACAGGTCAACTACAACACTGTCCAGATGTTAGTCTGTCCCACAAGAAGGATCAAGTCAAAACAACCCAGGGAAACAAACCCCAAACACATCTTGTCAGCTGAGTTAGGAAACAGTGTGGACAATATTGTTCAAAGAGCATAAACTCCATGCCAGCCCAGGCACGAGTAAATCAACACAGCATACTAGGCAAATACATACCTTTTCATGGCTGAATATGGCCCCTAAATACTATTAAAAAAAAAAAAAAATCAGATCATTTTCAAACATTGAAGCTGTAGCTAAAAAGTTATTACATCTTTGGTCAAAGCTTGAGAAATGCTTCATGTACACAGAAAACTGCTAGCAATAAAAGTACAAGTCTTCCTCTGCAGCTTCAGTTTAACTAGACCAGCTCTTATTAACTTCATAGCCTGCTATTGCCAGTACAGCACCCTGTGCCAGAAAAAACACCCTTGTTCACAAAAAATAGCAGCATTCTAGTCTGAATTAGCAAGAGAAGACAAGCAACTGTGTTTTGTATCAGCTGTTGTTGGTAACAATGAACAGAGCACTTTTTATTTAAAACTTGACTAAAAATATCTAAAAATATTTATGTTCATCTTATAACTTCTTGGTAGGTTCTATTTTAAATTCTAGATAAAGGATTCTTACAGTATTTACCAAGGACTGAACAAATGAAAAACTCAGAGCAAAACTCTTCAGAACAAGAGTTACCGTGTTAAAAAAGTTACTTTAAAACAATTAAAAAAAAAAAAGTTGGCCAAAAGCAAATAAGCTGCCCAGCAGTGGTCATACAGCCCACTTTAGGAATTTGCTTTTAGGGGTTTGTCTAATGGAAAAGGGTAAGTTTCCATTATTCCTTTTGGTTTGGAAAAGTTATTTTTAAAAAATTAATCTATCAAAGTTTGATTCAAAGGAGGGAGGGAGAAGGGGAAATGTTCCTGCACAAGTATTCTCAGTTTCCCATTGAACATTAAAATGGACTGAGTCAGACCACTAATTTTCACCATTCTCTACATTTTGCCAAGATATTTTTTATCATTGTATGATAAGTAAGAATCATTATCTGCAAAACCAATCTCCCCACTGAGAGTTGGCATCTCACAGCAGTTTTTTACATCATGCTCCTAAAATACAATTCCATGGCACCACAGCACTAACTACTGGCAGCAGATATTGCCAGCCAAATAATTTTTCCCAGAGTTCAACCAGTTCAGTTGAGATCATGGCACCACTTTACACAGAAGGCACGTGCAAGAAAACAAAGAGCATAAGCTCCCCTCCAATCACTTCTTTCATAAAACTAACTTTGAGAATTAAATGTAATATTCATAAGGTAAAATTAAATTGGTCTTGGTCAAACACGAAACCCAGTGGTTGTGAACTACACAGTAAATAACTATTTCAGACTAAATAAACTATGAAACATTGTGCTAATAAGGCTGTTAGCTAGCTATTAAAGTGTCTATTTTCATGTGCAGAGATGAAAGTACAACCATAAAGAAAAATTTTCCACATGTCATTTCTTTATTACAGTCTTGTCATACAGGGAGTGACATAAAATGACTCTGTATACTGAACAAGTCAAACGCTTACCTAGAAACTGAAAAACAACAGCACAAACAAAAGTCACCAGCAGTCTTTAATTTATTCCCTTACATTTCAAAGTACACGTGTTTGCATTAGTCGGAAGATCCACCTCCCAACTACAGCCAGCCCTCAAATTATTCTGCATAACACTAATTGAGGGTCCAGCTGTAGAGTTACTTTTTCAAGGAACCTGCAAGTAAAATAAATTATGCAAGAAAGGAAGCCAAGCATGCTTAAGAATAATAAAGGCTTTTAAAATGATTAGCAGGTTTACTCTTTAGTCTGGCAAGGCAGCAAACTTTCAGCACCCAGGAGAAAAAACACAATGAGGGAAAAGCTTTCTATAAATATTCCACATGCCAAAGCAAAAGGCTTATTTCATGGGAACAATGCACTCCTGTTTAAACCAACACCAAGCATTAAAAAAAGAGAGATCTTCCGAGGGAAGTGATCTATATGTTAACGCATAACTTCACAGCACGTTCGTGTGGAATCCTCTCCTCACAAAGGCTGCTTGGACAGTCCCGCACTGGCACCGGCCCCTTCGGGCACATGCTCACGCTCAGGAGGGCTGGGAGTATCCATCTCCCGCCGTGTGAAAACACGAGCCTGCTTTCCGAATGTGCGCGGCTGGAGCGGCGCGGCTGCCGAGCGCTGAGCGCGGGGCGAGCGCAGCGCGCCAGTCATGGCTGCTGCGAGCGAGGCCGCTCGCACCCGGGAAAGCCCGCGCCTCCCAAAGCATTCCCAACTTCCCACCAGCCCAGACTCCGGATAAGCCTGGGGAAATACTTTATGTAACCAAAGAGGATCACGCTAAAACGTAATGCTCCGAGAAAAAAAAAAAAAAAAAAAAGATAGGAAAAAAAAAAAAAGAAGAGAGACGTACACTCCAGAAGTCATAAATCCCTCACCTAACTCATAGCTCCGCTTCCCTTTTGATTCATTCCCCGTAGAGCGGGAACACCAGCAGCAGCACCCGGGTGGGCATTCGGAAAGCACTCGCAGGTCCCAGCGGAGCGTGACGCTCGAGGCTGAAGCTGCCCTCGGAGGAAGCCCCGGTAACACCGAACTGCCCCGGCAGGAGCGGCGCTCCCGCAGCCATCCCGCCCCCCGAGCCCCCCGGGACAGGCGTTCGCTGCTATGTCAGCACTGCGAGCAAACCTCGAAGCAGAGGAGGATGTTTTTACTGGCGGGAGAGACACAAGCACACGCCGGGAGATGAGGGATGGGAGGGATGGACGGACAGACTGGCGGACGAAGGGGCCGCTATTCACCTCTCCGAGCGGGAGCCCAGCGCTCCGGTCCCATCACCGCTCAACAGCACAGAGAGTTCTGGCTCAGTTGAGCTAGTTTGAAAACTTCTCGCTTAACTTACAAACCCGAAGTTTTTTCGAACCGTGAACAGATTTCGCTTGAGAAGCTGAAAGTTAACTTTCGCGGGACTTTTCCGACCTGAACGACTCTGTGATTCCACGATCCCACCTGCCTGGAGGAGCACAGTAACCCCCCCTCTCCATGCGAGCAGGCTGGCCAGGACGAACACAGGGAGAGGAGGACCGAGCCATGGGTAGAAACCCCACTGCAGATATATACGTACGTATGTGTACATACACGGATCACGAGTCAGCCCCTCCCGCTGCAAAACTTTCTCTTTCCCAGTGTCAGAAAAAGAAAACCACAAAACACCGAAAACCCCGCACAAGCAGGCGCGGAGGACGCCGGCAGGAGCAGCCGAGCCGCACGCCTGGGAGCCCCGGGGCTCGGCGGGGCCGGCGCTGGCCAAGGCCGCGCTCCCCGCGCCGCCCACGCAGCCGCCCCGCCGGGCAGAGCAGCCGCGGCGGCAGCAGGGCACCCGCAGCGCGCCGCCGGAAAGTTCCCCTGGAGCCCAGACGGCACGGCCGGCCCCCTCTTACCCTTAGTCCAGTCCACCACTTGCTTCGGGCTCCACTTGGTCACCGGCTCCATGGCGGGTCCGAACCCGTCGGCACCAGCCCCCGCGACAGACCGCAGCTCCTCCGGCTGCGGACTCGCCCCCTCTCACGCTCCCATCCCGGCAGCGCCGCTCCGGGCCGCCCCCTCCCCGGCCCGGCTCCTCCCGCCGGCCGCGGGCCCGCCCCGCTGCCGCTCCGCCCCCAGGTGCCGTGTCCCGCCCGGGCCGGGCCGGCCGCGTGCTTGGAAAGTGCCGAGAAAAAAGTTCCTGGGGTTCCCGCTCCGGCAGGTCCGGAGAGACAGCGATCCAGGAGTCGGCCGGCATCCTTCCCCGGGAGTGGGGTGGAGGGCGGCCAGGCACTGCGCCCCGCTCCGGCGGTGGCTCAGCGTGAGTCACAGCCTTGGGGCAATTTTAGCAGCCACTGCAGAGTGCCTTGAACCACGCTTGTCCCCGTATTGGCTTTTGGGGTTTTTGTTTCTGAATCGCTCGCTTAAAAGCGTCCTTGGGCGTGGAGGCTGTTTCACCAGAAGAGTTTGCTTTTCTTTTGCTGCTTTCTCTTGGGAGCTGCATTAAGGCACCAGCTGCATCTCAGACTCGCTTTCCTCACGGGAAACGTGTCGCTGGTGTCCTGGCCGCCTCCCGAAACCCCTACTGAGTGTGTCAGTCTCTTCTCAGAGGTTTAAGGGCCGATCTCCAGAACTGCGTGCCCAGCACACTGGCCTCTGCCATTCCGTAGCACTGAGCACAAAACTCGGCCTAGCAAACTCTTTCCCATGCAGCAAGGAAACATGAAGAAAACAGGAGTTTTTATCGTGTCTATCACAATACTATCTGGTATTGTCTTCCAGCCTGAAGCTCTTTTGTAGCAAGCACAAATGTCCCACTGCTCCTCTTCCTCAGTGAGGAAGAAACAGAGTAAACTCTGCTGCGACAGTAAGAGTGTGAAATTTTAACTTGGCAGGATTAAAGAGTGGTTAGGCAGCTGGGATTTGAGACTGTCCGGTATCCCACTGTTTTCATCGTCTCCCATCTCGACCCATCTGTTATCCCCAGTCACACAGCTGAAATGGAAGCTCTTCGGGACAGGGGCTGTCAGTTCCGTGCAGGGCTGTGCAGCGCCCAGCTGTGCTTGTGCCCAGCTTTCCCACCGCGGCACAAACAGCTGCCTTCTGGCACGCACTGCTGCAGACCCCTATTGGAATTGGGAAGAGGTTTAGTTCCGGTTTGGGGAACCAGTAGTTAAAATAAAATAAAATAATAAAAAATAAAAATGGTGTGCATCTATACCTAAAAAGTATAATTTGTTCTTTTTTGTTGTTGTTGTTACATGGTGGTTGAAGGTATATTTTTAGTTCTTTATTATGAGGTTAACTCATTCTTTCTGATTTCTCTGTTTGTTTTCTGGTTTGTGAAATATAACAGCTGCCAGTTAACCTTTCTGCCTATTTGAAAGGTTAAAATGCAGTTCCTCACAGTTTTAATATTGGTGCAACAGCCAAAAGTTTCCTGATTCCCCATTGAATCATGTGCCATTCATGCTTAAAAAACAACAAAACAGCATCTCTCTCCCCTGGCAGAGGCCTGAGTAAACAGATGGACCTCGCTATGTACCCTGCTAATGGTTTCACGTGGGTTAATGTAACAGTGCTTGTTTTAACTACACAGATGCTTCCCTAGGTTGCAGGCAGGATAGCAAATGTCTCTCACCCTTGGTGTTTGGAACACTCATCTGCTGTCATCCTTCTCTGTCACAGGTCTTGGGCCAGTCCCTCTGCCTGATTTGGGCCAGATGAGCAGCATATTTTGTGAGGAAGGCATGCAGAGATGGTCACTTGCTAGGCGATCGCCAATCCAACAAATCCATTATTAACACTTAGTATTTTTTGTCATTTTCAAAGTGACAAATCTATTAATCTATTTTTCAAGCAGGACAACATTGCAGTGACTCTGTTCTTTTACTGCATGATGTCCCCCAATATCAACTCCTTTACAGCCTGCTCTGGACAAATGAAATGGGGCTGACAGGACAAGGTGGGTGTCTCCTGTTTCTCAAAAGGATCCTAGCCACATTGCTTGCCTGTGCTGCTCTTTTCAAGCCAGATTGCAGCTGCCTTTGATTTGATCTTTCTCATGATTGCATCACCTTAATCTGATCTGTATTTGAGATGAGATTAACTAGTGGTCCACTGGCATGATGCAATTTGAAGTTCTGTCTATAGAGTAAGGTATTTTTTTTCAAAAAATGCTCAATGCCAAAAGAAATAATAATAATTTTTTAAATCTTAAAAAAAACCCTCTGTCTGATTTCTAGCAATGGCAGTTTAAAAAATGACACTTGTCCTTTGAATGTTTTCAGATGCTCTCTAGGTTAGTCTATGAGCGTTTAGCCCGTATCAATTATTAGGAAAAATGTCCATTCCTTTTTTTCTCCTTGCAGCCTTGCATGGAATTCATTGCTCTGCCAAGGACCTGGTTACCACCTCTCCAGAAGAGCATGGTTTTTCTTTTATTACCATTTCCAGTGGTAAAAGTGATTTGATTTGAGAAGATGATTCAGACCAATTGTTTGCTGTTGCCCTGTTTTGTTTGATTTCTTCCTTTCTATTTCCTCTCGCAGGCCAGGTTTTCAAAGGGCTCTCAGGCCAGTTTGCCTGACAACACAGAGCTCAGTATGGACCATGACCTGGGTTTCACAGTCAGGCACAGTAGTATGCACCCTCCCATCACCCCAGAGGAAAGACAAAAGAATCTTTTGTCTAAACCCACAGCCACACCCTGCCAAGATGGCAGAAGAAGCCACACCGTGTTTGTCACTTTCAGGTTTCTCTCCTGGCAGCTGATCAGCAAGAGGAGGGCAGATGACCCTCTATAACAGAAAATCTGTGGGAATAAGTTGTCCTTTCAAGGAAAAAAAAAAGTGTATTTAGATAATTGAAAAAGCTTAGCATCTTTTCATCAGCTATATTGGCTGTACTCTGGCTTAACAGTGCATTTATCATTTTATCACTAAACACAATCTGGTTGACCCTGCCTCTCAGGCCTTAGTTTTCCCTACCAAATCTGTGAGCTACCAGGTTACCTGCCCGGACCCGATTTTTTTTTTAACATATTGATGGTCACATTCTTCACAAAGTAACCAGAGTGGACAACAAGGATGACATTCAAGTTTTTTACTAGCACGAGGGTGAGAGGCAATAGATGATTAGCACAAGCACCTGCTGATACACAGAGAACACACCAAACTTCCTTGAACATTTGCGAGTTAAATGAATTTGGACTAGGTTACCTCTTCACATCACACTGCTGCTTTTGTCCCCTGACTGCTACATCACAGTCTGTCTGTTGCCAGACTTACTACCACCCACCAGAGCTATGCCTCGTGTTCCTTGGTGTTGTGCAGATTTGCACAGACAGCAATTCCTTTCTCTAAGAGAGGTAAGTACTGCTACTCATCTCTAGGGGGATGAATAAACAACTGCTTAGCCAGAAGTCACATACCAAGTTCAAAAAGTGTGGGTTTGTTCAGTGCCACAAAAAGTTAATTTTCTTACAGGATCAATTTTTAGGGCCATCAGCATATTGCAGTTTGTATTTTTGAGTGGAAGGCATGTTTATGTTTGGCAAAGCACTGTCTAAGCAAGTTTTACATTACACTACATTTTAATTACATTATTCATGAAAGGCTCAAGATGTATTTATTTCATATTCATAGTTGAAAGCTGTGAAAACTGACAAAATTAAAGTATGCAGAACAAAAGCCAGTATATGGGTAGAAAATTCCCCTCTTGCCTCTATTGACAATCCACAGATGAGCAATTAGGTGCTCATCCCTGACCTTTTGTTAGTCATAATGCTTCAGAGACCACCTCAACTACTGTCACTACAAAAAAAAAAAGAAAAAATTTAGAATCTACCTTTTCAAGTTTACGTTAATCACACACACAGGCCACAGAAGTCAGTAGGATTTTTTGCACAAGAAAATTTTACACTATGTAACTGGAGCTGAGAACTTCTTGGTAAGGTCAGTGAGTATTAAAGTTCTTTTGGAAATTGCAACAGGTAACTTAACTGAGTCAGAGTGAGTCAAGTTCAGAACTGGGTTTGGTTTTATGAGCATGCAATTTAAAAAACTCATACTAGTGGGAAACTGTTGTTGCACAATAATCAACATCCTATTTCTCACTTTGATACCAGTACTGTTGATGATGGAGCTCTTCTGTACATGACAATGTGGGAGATATTGGTGTAGCCTGATGAGAGAAATAGTCTGCTTAGTGGTGTTTTGAACACAAGGTTATACCTGGTTTGCCAGTAACCAAAGTTAGGTTAGGAAGACCTACATATATGGCTGTATTTTTAATGGGTCTATCAGATTTATTATTTTTTCCCCATAATAAAGTTTCTGCACTACTTATTTTCTAAGGATAGGAGTCCTGTATTTGGATTGTCCTTGTAATCTTCCATTCAGCTTTAAAACTACCTACACAAAGTTCCTAGTTTTAAAACTACCTATTTTTAAAGTTGCTAGTAGTAAAACTACCTAAACAAAGTTGCCACTGCCTGCTGCTATAGGTGTGTATATATGTGTATGTATATATATGTATATGTCTGCATGTAAACATGTATGTGTATAAGTACACTGATGGCTCTGCACAAAACTGACATAGCCCATAAGAAAAAAGATTTCCTCCTGAAGTTTTTTCTCACATAATCCTATAAACTTTAACAAGTATATTTTTTTCCTTCAAGAATGCAGATATAAGATATGAATTGCCATTTACTACCCTTTTTAATTCCCTAAGTGGTTTTCCTAAGCAGATCTCAAATCCCTGCATAGAAATAATTTCCTCCACTGCACCTTGTGCTAAGGTAGCAGCTTTAAGAAGAGGATCACAAACCTGTTGCGCAAAATATAAATGTATTAAAAATTTATTTCATAATTATTAGAAATTAGTTTATTAATTTATTTTGGTCTATCTTAGGTCCCTTTACCTGACTAAGAAACTCTCAGGTCCCTTTACCTGGCTATGAAACTATCTGACTCTTAGTTTAACAAAGCACAAAAGGGGTGTGTGGAAAATTACAAAATTCATCAATATCAACCTATAAAGTAAAACTTAAAGTCAAATGACAGCACTTTTGTATCGAGAAATGGAAAAATTATTTTATCTGGTCTTCATTTCCCTGCCCAAAAGGCACGCAAAAGGAAAGATTTGTCTTGAACATACTTTATCAGTGAGTTTGGTCGGCTGCAGATTTACGTTCCCAAATGGAAAACAAACAACTTCTGGGAGTTTAGCACTAGCAGGGAGACATTTATGCCACTAGAGCAGGGAAACCACTTTGCAAAATTACCAGAAGCAGAGTCTGCTCCACCAGCTGTGGATGTTTGTCCAGCAGTCATTTATCACAGGCACATGGAAGCAGAGTGGGACCCAGTCCTGGCTGGTGCCTGGAGGGCTGGAGGGAGCGAGATGTGGCTCAGTGCAGGTGAAGCAGATGTGGCACAGCCCCATTCCTGGCTCAGGACCAGAGGAGAGGGCTGAGGTACCATGTGGCTCCCTTCAAACACCACGCTGCTCTGGGCTGAGGAAGTGTGATGTGAAGAGTGAGAGTGCAATGGGCAGCTGGTGCAGGAGGAAAGGGGTGCTGGAGCAGTCAGGATGTCCCCACCACCCCCAAAGCCACACACACATGGTGGTAACCTCCTCCTGCCTCCTCCTGCTAAAGGGATACTTGTGGGCCAGGGTAGAGAAGACCATCTCTCATATATCAGTGGTACTGTCTGTGCAGCCTGGGCCATGTTTGCCTGGAAACTTGCTCAAAATAAGGTCTAAGAAAGATGAATTGATGGAAGGAAAGCCAGAGTTATTCCTTCATGGAGCATGTAGGAATATTGCATATTTGTATTTGAAGACCTTGATTCAAGAAGCCTGTGTTCTGCCTAAATCATACTAACTCTTCCTCCCCCTTTTACTTAAGCCTTCAGACATCAGAAACAAACAGCCAAAGGGATTTAAGGCCAGGCTGCCTAAATGTGCACATGTAACAGTTGAACCACGAGCTAGAAACATTTCTTTTAAAAAGCTGTGTGATCTTGACAAGAAAGTTTTTTGTTCACTTTTTTAGTCTTCTTGCTCCTCCTTTTTAAAGGCAGTTAGATATACAAGTATTTTAATTCACCCATTTTTCTTAACAGCCTAAATTTATCTGCAGACTCTGAAATGCAAGAAAAGTACATTAACTCTACCTGCTAAAGCTTTTATTGCAAATGGAAGTTATTTTCTGGAAGGCAAAAAGAGTAATAGAAATTCAAACAATTCATTTGAATATCTGTTTAGCTTTAAAAATAATACCTAAAATCAGAGAAGAAGGTTTGATTTTTAAAATTTTTTTCCACTAATTTTCATATATTTAAAGCTTTTAAGTAGAATTGGCAGCACTATCACAACTGGTTATTTTAGAAATCCACCTAATCAGGAGTGAAAATCCCCAGTAACTTATGCAGCAATTTCTCTAGAAAGCTAGAAAGCCAACTGCTATTGTAGTATCTTCTATAGAATTCTCAAATCTTTGGATCTTCAAACATGCTGCAAACATTAATGAGCAGTCTCTCAAAATACCTGTGGTCTTGTGGTTAAAACAGCCCAACACAGTTTCAAAGGAAGATGTTCAAAGCCTTGCTCTGTCACAGCCCAGCTCATATAAGACTAAGACTGATCCTGAAATGCTTTATGATTAGGGATGAGAATAAATCTGTTAAATTTAGTGAGAAGAATGTGCCTAAATGTTTTCATATTAAGGGCATTTAAGGATATCTTTGGGTTCCAAGTCCAAACAGCTGTCCTGCAGCTGCTAATAGCCTCACCTCTGACTGTCCATTGGAGCACCTGAGGAGATTCCAAAAATAATCCCACATACTCCCTTGAAAAGGGAGGATCTGTGGCTGAGAGTCTGCTCTAAGAAATAGAGCAGGGGTAGGAGGAAAAGCAATGATATAATAAAACACAATTTTTTAACTACTGCTGCAGCTGTCCTGTCACATATCTGCCCATCTTGGTCCAGGCTCGGCTATAGAGCTATGACAATTTTTGGACCAAGGGCTCTTCTGGGTTCAGGTGCTAACTTTGTTCACTTCTCTGTGGCACGTGGGGATCCTGAAATAATAAGCATATTCAGAGTAGGCCTGATCAAACCAGTTGGGTGAAAACATTGGGGCTTCATCCACCACCTGGGTGAGCCGCAGGCTGTGGGGCACCTCAGTTCAGCTCCCCTCTCTGCCCCACAGGATTTCGATTTGCTTCCTGGGGCTGTGTACAGGTGTAAGTTTCACTCCCTAGTCCAGCCCTAGCAATATTTCTTAACAGACTGGCTCAGCTAGTTCTTCCAAAGCCTTTTAGATTTTGTGGTTTATACCCTTTATGTGGCCAGCTTTCCTCACATGTTGTCTGTGCAATCCGAGGAGAAAGCACACATCTCTGTGGCCCTCGCCCCAATAGCAAGTGCTGCTGGTACTGGCAAAATACCATTATTATAAAACACAGCTTGAAAATTAAATTTTAAATCACACTCACCATTTTACTTGGAAAATTACAGTATTTTTATCATCATTGCTGAGAAGTGTATACCTGTCATTCCTTTCTTCGATGAGCAGCATTGGAATATTTCCTGTACATTCACCACAAGCTTTTTTCCTTTTATAAGTTACTACAGTATGCATAATGCTTCCTTAGATTGTATATTATTCTTGTTTCTGTAAAGAGTTGACTCATTGGTTGTGTCGAGCCTGGGATGCAAAGTGAAGTCCCAGGGAAGAGAAACTCTGAGGAATGGAGAGGAAAAAGTGGTCATTTAATCCCCTGAAAATATGGTTTTGCAGAGACCAAAGACTAGGTCTGTCCTTTGAATCAATGACTACTCTGAGAGCAATAAAAATCGCAAACAAATGTTGGTACCACAAGTGCTGGAAGACCTTGTAAATCATATGAGAAAGGTTAAAACAATTATCTGAAGTACAATAGTCCTTTTTGAAACATACTGATCTTCAAAAACAGGTTTACAGCCTCCCTTCTGGACAATAATTTTCATAGCAGAAGTCTGGCAAAAAGCATTAGAAACTGCATTCAGTAAGTATTCCTTGCCTCCACTGCATGGATAATTATATTTTCTTTCCCCCTTCTTTCAGGATTGTTTCCTCAATTTTTGATAATTTAATTAGAAAGTGTAGCAACAGGCAAGAAGTTTATCAGACTGGAACAGCAAGTTTCTGCAAGAACCATGCTTTTAGTAAAATAGCACTTTTGTCACCTCTTCTTCAGTAACAGCATTGTAAACGTGAAGCATAAAAATTTGAGAAAGGTAAAAAAACAAACAAACCAGGGAATATAAAGACTTGAACATAAATTTAAAAAAAAAAAGTCACATAAACAGCCCCAAAACAGCATACTCAGTGGGCAGAAATTAGGCCAATACATCAAATATACACAGTTTGTTGTTGATGCCTGAGGCCACAAAATTATTTGGAGTCTTTGGCTTTCTGTGTGTACAAGATGACGGCAGAAACCAGACAATGGGCTGATGTTTGTTCTTCAAATCCAACCACCAGACGAGTGGAGTTGTTTTTAAATATTTAGTGTTTTGTTGGAAGGCTGGCACCTCTCACATGTTCCTTGAGAGAAACAGCAATACAAGGATCTGGTGGGAGTTAAAAATCCTCATTTGGCTCTCGATTATCTATCCCTACCACACAGACAGAGATACACTTGCAACAGACTTGTTTGGGGCCTACTGTTTTTTAACTGTGATTTCGGTTTATTTTATGAAACTGTCTATTTTTCATGGGAAGATGTGCAGACCAAAAACTCTAACTGAGCAAAGCACAGAAAGGTGTGGTGTGCTGAGCACATTAGCAGCAGTGGCCTTTGGTGCAAGTTTGTGTCAAAGCTGTTTTCACTACACAGCCTGGCCAAAGCACAGCAGTTCTGCTATGTATAGACAATTATTTGTAAGGACCTCTGCTTTTGTTTTCCCCAAATGATGTACCTTTACAAGAAACAGAAGGGAATCGGCCCAACCACTGCGAGATGCTTGTTTTAATACTAAATTCCATGTGAGCATCTGAACATCAGTATTCAAAAGAAGTGCAAGAGGAGGACAGGTCTCACTTATGCTCAGCCTTTCTTCATGGTTTTCCTCCCTTTCTGAAGTCAAGAGGAGAGGTCACCAGAATGCAAATGTGCTCTGTTGAGAAGGGAGTGGAATGAATTCCTCTTCCACTGGTTTATATGTGAAGTTCTTGTCTACCATTAGCAAGATTTATTCACTTAAGACCATCCAGTATTCTTGAAATACTTGTCTTTTAATTTAGGACTTGATTTGGAACATTGTCTGATGATTTCAAAGGAGGACTAAAGAGATTTTGATAAAAATTTGTGCAAGAAGAGTGATCTGTAAGCTGTTGTGTTTATTTTTATTTGTTTATTTTGCCCTCCATGGTTGAAAACAGAAAAAGTGGGCAGAAATCTCAAAGGTGAAGACCTTCAGGTCCCATGGGACCAAATCAGATGGAACTTTAACCATGACCAAAAAAAGATGCTACAAGAATTAAATACCAGAAGTGGAAAAGGCACATTTCCACGAAGGATTCCCATCAGCTTTCTGGGGTAGATCTCAGCTCTGAAAGCCACAGGAGCAGCTTCTCTCCTCAATGACCCTTTTTGTGGTCAGGATTTGCCCTATAAAGGCCTAATTGACACTAACAGGAATGGATTCTTAATTCACTGCCTGGAGCAGGTTTATATGAAGCCAGCCTTCTTTGGATCCTTGGCAATTTCCTCTGCACTGTTTGCGTCAGAACCTGAACCTCTTCTCAAAAAGGCGAACACATATGCTGCACATGAAAGCAATCAAAAGAAACCTTTCTCCCTGAAAAAGTAGGGAAGAGCTAGGCAGCCCTGTGCATCCTTTGTCTGTGCTCTGAAAGGAGCCAAATTCGATGGAAAAATGAAATACATGTCCCAAAGGCTTCGTGACTCCCTTTTCATTCCATTTTACTGCACTGAAAAATTCTTTTATGTAGCCATATTTTACTATCTTTTGACAAAATTCTAGCTTTATCGTGACCATTTGCTCTGGTTTTAATTATATGTTTGGTATCTCAATCTTTGGTTAAGGCTGCTGATTGTTTTTGAACAGAAGAGGTTTAGAAATGGGCTACTTGCCTGGTGAGGCTTGAGTGTTTTTCTACTTCTGTGTGTAATCATCTACTAATAGACAGTTTCACAGTGCTGTATATTTGACTGTTTATGACTTTACTTTCTGTTTGCTGTCAGTTAAATCATGGGGTTTTCCCACTGCTTTTCTTGTTTTGAAGACTTATGCTATTAAAAAAAACACCAACAAAAACAAAACCCCAAGAAAACTAAGTGTGATCCAGACACAAATCTGGATTTGTTGATTCAACAAGGTCTTTCAGAATTTGCAAATTTGGGGGCATGACAGATGGAGCTATTTTTGAAACAGTACCACTAGTCATATGTTTAAAACTGCACTTGTGTTTAAGTGCTTTGTGGAATCAAACCTTGATTCTGTGGGTTAAACTGAGATGATTCATTTAAGGGAAAATATCATATTATGTGCAAAAATACTGCCATTTCCTGGTAAGTTGTAAAATAGCTTCTTGTTAAAATTCCAGAGATGAGTTTCTCCTAGTTGACTCTACCATTGTGAGTCAAGAAGCTCAGACTTCAGTAATATCATTAATATGAGATGTAAGGAGATGCAACTTCACAAGCAGAAATAGAAATGTAAATGAGAGATTATTTACTTATTAACTTCTTATGTAAAATCTCTTTAATGTGAAACATGGTTGATTAATGAATTTAGCTAACTTCAAGTGAACAAACAATTCTGAAAATGTAGGTCTGTGGCTTTAAATGAAAAGAAGCCCAAGCAGAAAGTACTGATGACTGATAATTTACCCTTAAGTCCATGATTTCTGTAACCATAGTGTAGTGTTGGGTGTTAAGTGCTAAACATCCTGAAACCTTCATGAGCAGTTTCTCCATCAGCAAGCAAATTTTCCAGTCTGTCTTTAGATGATTTATTATGCTGCTCCTGTCTGCAAGTTCCTCCTCTATGTGTTGTCTTCATTGCTGCTTCAATGTGAAGGTAAAGTCTTTAACGATTAAGCAGCTGGCATGACTTGTGTGAGCAATCATTAACACTGCATTTAAGAATGTTTACAAAATTTATAAGGCTCAAGTGGATATTTTTCTCTTATTATTTAGCTTTCTATACAAAATATTTCAGAAACACAAACAGTAAGGCATTCTCAGGTCTGTCAGTCCATATGCTTTTTCCATGAATGCCATTTACAACAGGCAGCTCTTTCAAACACTGTAGCTGCAGGATCAAAAAGTGCAAGTGAACAACATCAACAATAATCGTAAAAACCAACCAAACAGACAAAAAACCCAAACCAAACAAAAGACCCTCGCTAAAATCCTAAGCAACCAGTATTTCTAAAGTCAGAATATCCATTGAATATTTTTAAACAAATTAAGCCATGTTTGGTGCTAATCTCAGACATCCCATGTTGGTCTTCTTATTTGCCAAAAGCTGATGAAACTCAAAAGTTTCATGAAACTCGAAGTTGTAAGTAGTGATTGTGACACTTGCTGTCACAACTTGTGGCAATGTATGCATCCGTTTTTCAAATGTTTAAGTGAGGATATTTCATGGTAGGCTCTGTTGACACAAAAGAATGTTTTGTATGGAAAGATCGTGAAGGATCTCTCACTGATTTCAATATAAATAAAATCAGGTTGAGCACTTTCAGCGCTCCAATTGGTAGTTATGGCCAAATAACCAAATTATAAATTTAACTAAATGGAATATTTTGGGAATCTTTAGCAACTGTTGATTCCCCATTTAAGTCCTCAGTCTACTGCAAATTGGCTAATAGCTGATATTAAGATCTTCCAAATCTATTGAGATTTTGGGTTCACTTTGCATGTTATGTATTGCTTTTGTGGTTTTAACTGTGCTACAGAATTTGCTTAAAACAGGAGGCTGAATAATCACTTCTTCTTGGTGGCTTCAGCAGTGATGTGGCAGATCCTTCTTAGGACTTTACAAGTGACAGCATCTCTATCCAGACTGTTCTTGTGCAGTCCTGGTAGATTCAGCTTATTCAAATGACTATAAAGGATTTATCTGTTTTTATTTGCCTAAATATCTGGCTATTTGCACACTTCTGAGGAGGAAAAAGAAAGAGCTTGAAGTAGCAAAGTGTTTCAATGAATCAATCAGAGCAGGAAATATTCAATTTGCACCCAGCTCTGAGAAATTGAATGAATTTATATTAATTTTTAACATATTTCCTCCATAGGTGTTAATAATCTATTAGACTTGATTTATTCTTTTTCCTTCAATATAACTCACAATTCCTTTAGCACTTTACTTTCAAAACTCACAGCTTGAAAAGATTTTAACACCACAGCAGTTCCTGGTTTTTGTGGGCTGGTCTTGTGTTTATACCATGGAACTGTGTGCCAGTAGTGCACGGGCTGATACAGATGATAGCCTAAGGTTCACCTGTGCCTCGAGGAATTTGTCTCCTAACCAGACCAAGAAAACCCCAAACTGCAAGAACCTGCCTGGCATTGCAGTGGAGAAGTCAGGTTTTCCTGGGTGTGGAGGTGCACAAAGAAGGCAGGATTGCTCAGTTTAGGTTAGTAGTACACTGGAGCTGGTACTGACCTTGCAACATTCATGTGTTTTGGAGAAGGAAGTGAAGGCTCAAGGGGTCACTGATCATGGCAGGAGGGCATTCTGGCTGCCAAGGACACCAGCATGGAGGAATGGAGAAACTCTAGGGAAAAGAGCTTCCAGGCCCAATATAAAAAAGCAAAGCACATAAAGAAAACCAGAAATATTGCAGAGTAAACTAGTAATACCTAGCAGGGCAACTGGGCAAGTCAGCCTGAAATGCCTACTTAAGTTGTCTTTTTGGCAACTTAAACTTCTGTGTCTCTCAATAGCCACCTGTTGCCATCCAGATCCCGAGGAAAAAGGTAATGTAAAAGTTAGTCCCTAGAAAGACCCCACTCATGTATGTGAGTAATGCATATGAGGAGTGAGAAACACAGCCATTTGATTACAACCCATAATGCTGAAAATGTGTGAAAAAGGTATTTCTACAGACAAAGAAAGGAGATCAGAGAAATCAAAGGGACAATTTGCTTCTTGACCAAGCAGATAGTAGAATTTAGGTGCTATTCATGATCTTTGGCCATTTGTCTATATTCATTTTTTCTTAAAAGTCATTTTCTCATCCTGGGCTCAGCAATCCCAGGAAATATAATTATCTTTGCCAGTCAATGTAAAACAGAACATAGTCCAAGTTTAAATAGAAAGATAATGGCTTTTATCCATTTTTTTCTTCAAAATGTTTCAGCAGTGTTGACATAGATCAAAAATCTGTGCTGCCAAATAAACACAAGGAATTCCTTGTGCTAGTGGAAACTGTGAGAAAATTCTTATACAAGAAGTTGAGATGGACATCTGCATCACATGCATATTAGCAGAGAAGAAAGAAGATTCATATGTGTTTCAATGTCACAAGTATTTTAATAAAGTGAAAAGGGCACTCTTATTCATTAGTTTTATCATGCTATTACATGCATGAGGATCATCTGCTGAAACCAAGCCTTTTAGCAGAGCATCAACTTAATTTTTATTGCTAAATTATATTGCAAAAACATTACTGCAAAAGGCACTTGGACCTCAGTGAGACCAAAGATCTGGTTTGTAAAGGAAAGGAAAAAATATAGTGATGTCATTATGAGACAAAGATAAGCAGAAGGAATATGTTCCTTTCACTGAATTACGTCATGATGATACATTTTGATTTGTCCTCACATAAACTTTCATCTGAGGAGTTCAAGGAGGTTCACAAATATCTGCATGGTAGAAGGACCATGTCCTTTCACTGAATTATGTCATGATACTGTATTTTGACTTGTTTGTCCTTGCATAGGCTTCCATCCAAGGAGTTCAAGGAAGTGCACAAATGACTACGTGAGTCTCAGAGAATACAGAAAGTGTTAAACATTGACTGATTTATGCACAGTAATTCAAAAATCACTAGCAGAGAAAGGCCCAGAGCTCACATTTTCTGACTGCAGCAACAGTCATGCTACTGATTCATGGGCATGCTGAGATTATGCCTGACTTGAGCATGAAGGTTCATTTTGAGCACCTCAGCACTACTCAGGTGCTCAAAGTAGAGAAAATACCTAAGCTCATTTCTGAATCATGACCTAACTTTGTTTGCTAGGAGACTTAGTGAACCTTGCACTGCAATGAACTTCTGCACCCATTCAATAAGCAAACACAAAAAGCTCAGTCTCTGGCCTCATCCAAACACAATCATGGCTACAAGAGACCAAAGAAGACCAAAGCTGATTTAATGAGAGTGGCCACCATCTGCTGATGACTGTAGGTGAAATGGTTTAAATTAGGACATTGAAATTCACCTCAGCCCTAGTTGAAGCCTTGTTTATTAGTGCATGCTGGGACAGCCCAGGCTAAAGCAGTGAGGCTACACAGCAGCTCAGAAGCACATTAGATGAGCTCCAACAGAAAGGTACAGTGACAGCTGGTGGGGGGACACAGAAGGGGAAACAGATTCATTCAGTGCAAGGCACTGGGCAGAGCCTCAAGTGAAGATTGGACACCTGGAAACTAGTCATAGTGTGAGTCCCAGAAGTGCCTGACGAGATATTCTATAGATTTCATACTGTTAAAAAAATCTGTAAAAGGCAGGCTAGACAGTGTTCTGGATATCTAGCATTCTATACAATTACCTTGTTTTAAACTTCGGTGTAAAGCATTCAGTTTTTTTCTGTTTTTACCGAAATAATATTGAACAGTGATGTATGCACAGAGTTCATGTAAATCAAAGAGACTAACTGGTAGTGGGAGCTGTGAAGGTCAGTTTCTTATGTCTCTGTACTGACATGTGATTTATTTCCTTTGTAACCAAATGTAGTGTCTGATCAGAATGTTTTTGAATTTCCATCATCTGTCTCCCATGTGGCATTTTCTAGTGGCTCTTATAACAGCTGAGCTCATTTATAGAAACTTCTCTCAATAGGGGCACAAATTTTCCTATACTGTACTAAATAACTTCACACCTTGATAAGAAGTTTATAACACAGAATTGCATTTTCAATCATACTTATTTCTCTTAGTCTATATTTCATTTTCAACCATCTGCCAAAAAAATCAGTAGCTTTTCAGTTGTTTTTTCTTGGTTTTTTTATAGTAATGTGGAGTAAATTGAAGCAACTCTCTAATAATATGCCATTACAACCCTACAATATAATCCTAATGAAACACACTTTAAAAAATCTTCATGTTCTCCTATGCACTGCCTGTTTACAAGAACAAGCTAATTCTGTGAAGATAAAGCAGGGCTTTGTATGTCATAGAAGACTAATTTTAAAACTTACTCAGTTACATGGACCATTTGTACTCATTTCCATCAACAAATAATTGAAAAATATCACCAGACAATTTGCTCCAGATTTGCAAGCCCTGGGGAGCTAGATTTCAAGGGGAAAAAAGAGATAATTAAAGTAATATTACAGATTACATTGAGCCAAGTCTGTTTCCACTCTGTTGCCAGACTGGCAAGTTGAGGAGAAAGTAAATGGTCCCCTTTTCTAACAATTATTTATGTTCTAATTAGTTTCAGAAACCTAGGGAAGGGAGTAAACTATAATCCTAGATAGAGATGAATTTATGTAGACATTTTTCTCTGGTTACTAGCAAACAGGAATAAGCATTGCATGAAAAGATCAGTTTGTGTGTTGTAGGTGAAAGACCTATTCCCAAAGCACTCAAAAAAGTACCCTCTCATATCTGCAACTATCATAGCTACAGAAATCTATTGCTGCTACTATTCCTGTGCTTACAGAGTTGGCAATACATGATATGGTGCTTTGAGAAGACAGTTATTATGCTGTGGAAGATCCACCTGCATCCTATAAAAATAAAGTCAGAACCTACCCTAACAACCTATATAGAATCAAGTCAAACGAACAGAAGACATCAAAGTTCCATTTTTGAACTAACCTGAAGGCAGGTTAATTACAAAATCATAACAAAATATACTGATCCACTTTGGAGTCTACCATGTTCATACAAAGGGCACATTGACCAGGCTGGCATAAGAAACTAGATGAGTAGTTCTGTCTTCACAACAGCTGGAAAGGAAAGCCAAGCTGACATGGTGGCTTAATGAATTAAAATTTTAGCCCATTAGACCCTGGTTGTACAGCTAGGTCAACACTATTTTTACTGCCAAGCCAAATCATGCCCACATAACTTCTCTTTCTGGGAAGGAAGAAATATTTGCATTCATTTATCTTTTCACTGAGAGGCATAAGTTCCCATGAAAACCATGAATGACTTGCTGACTGAGTTTAGCAGCAAGAATGCCTAACAGTGAAGGCAAATGTGTTGCACAAATTTGTTTATTCCTCCAGGTCCATCCTGATCCCATTTTGCACTATTCCCTGAGGTGGACAAAGCTCTAAAATTTGAAAGTAAAATTAGGGTCAGAGCAGAGTGCCATCATTTTCATATGGATCTGTGTTTCCCAGTGTGGAAATCCCAGCTGGCTGGAAAACAAACTAGAAATACTATGAGAACAGATTATTTTTCTGACTGTTGGGTGTGTTTGTTTTATTTCCCTGGGGAAAATGTGGGTTTCCTAAGACACACTCTGCATTTAGATTCTTTACCAGGAAACCCTAGAGAGGAAATTCTAAATTATAGCTTTCTACTAACTGTATTTGGCAGCTGAGTTTTGGAAACCTTCAGTGTCTGGTGCTCGCCCAGCTGAAGCCAACAGGATTTCTATAAAGGATTGAAGGGATTTCCCACCAGAGGTCCATGAAGATGCTACTAGTTATGATGGAGAATTCCCATCCTAAGCATTCTCTTATGCTTTGTTTTACAAACAGGAAAAACCCCACCTAGCTCATTCCAGGAAGAACAAGCACAATGGCATTGATACAGGCTCGTGTATACCTGACCAGGCCAGGTGCAGATATGAGAGGCTTTAGACAGATACTATTCTTTCCCTCACTGATTTTTATATCCTTTCTTCATCTTCCTCACTAAATGCAATAAAATTTGGCAATATTTTAGCTGAAGACCTTCTCTTGAGAAGTTTTAGAGAAATTAACATTTTTTTATTTCTGGTTTTAAAGGGACTTTGGGTAAATAAACACAAAAATCCGATTACAGTAATTTCATGATTATAAGCCGCACCATATTGACTAAAATTTTGGTCCGAACCCAAAGTGCGGCTTGTAATCAGGTGCGGCTTATATATGGACAAAGAACAAAAAGTTGCTGTTTTAGTTTGGAGGACAGGTGTCTGATGAGAAAGGCAGGGGCTTCTCTTTGAAATGAAGAATGTAAACTCGCTCCCTCCAAATTATTATAATTTTGAAATCAAGGGGCTTTCAGGCAAAGATATGGGAATTAGGAATAACAGTTCTTTACTAGGGAAATTAAAATAGAAATACAGTACTACAAAGAAACAAACTCCAAACCCTGACAAAGTCAGAGTACAACCTGACACCCTGTCAGGCAGGGTGTTGGCAGCAGTCCCATTAAATGGTGGTTACATCCTCCTGCAGTGACAGATGTGATTCAGTTGGAGCAGTGCTCCTGTAGAAGGTGCAGTTTCCCTCCGGAGGTCCAGTAGTGATGTGGAGAAATCCAGTTTTCCTCTGGAGTCCAGTAGAGAAAGGGGCTCCCTTGGTGTCCCAAAACCTCTGTTTTTATCTTGGTAAGAAATGTTGGGCTCTTCCCCCTGGCTGGACCAACTTCCAATGGAATGCAGTAATTTTATCAGTCACACAGTGGGACTCAATGGGCCATTAGCAGAAAATGACTCGCTGGAGGAAGGGTGAGTTGTGAAAAGATAAAGAACAATGTCCCACCTGGTTTCAATGGATGGCCCATTAGCAGAATATCTCCCACAGGGATAAGGATCACTGCCCCCACCCTCAACAGATGGTGATAGAATAGATACCTTTTATCACATCCTGTATTGTAACCCCAGACAGTTACCAACACCCGGAAGTGAGTCTTATAATCAGTTGCGGCTTATAATCTTGAAATTACTGTAATTCATAAATGTTTTGACACATCTCTCTTTCAGCTTGTTGAAAGAGAAGACTCGATGTTCACTGGTGCCTACCTCAACAAACTAGTGCCCTGTGGTCTATTGTGTCATTTGATTTGATATCTGCTAATCCACAATTTAGATGGTGTATTTACCCTCTTGTCTTCATAAAATATGTATAAAAAAGGCCCTGCCTGTTCTCTAGGATTGTGTCATTTTTGGAAGTACTCATAAAAAACAGGAACATGACCTACTGCATCTTCTGGAGAATACTGAGAGATAATTATATGAATTAATATAATCATCAAGTAACATCACCTCTTTTAAAGATAAGCCAAGCTTAATCACGGCTGGAGATGAGAGATGAACGGTAGAAGTTGGAGGTAAGAAAGATTTCGGGACATAAATAGGCTTCACCTAAGCTCATTTCTCTCCTTTGTGGAAGCTGAAGGTTGCCATTGGGAGTAGGGCTGCCACTCTAGACATCTTAGATGTTCCTCTAAAACATCTGGACTCCTGCAGTGTGACCTGCTGCAGCTGAACATCCTGCAGAGCCACAGGAGCTCTCCATACAGTTCATGTATCCCCAGTGAGATGTAGGCTGGGGTTTTACCCAGGGGCTGATGCCATGTGATTATCTTCATTTCTTCTTGTGGGAAAGAAAGGTCTGCAGGTCCTATTTGTGGCAGAACTCTCATTTATTCCAGCACAGATGAAAAGCTGTATGGAGCTAAATGGTGTTTAGGAACATTATTATAATATGAAAATCAATCATTGAAAACATACAGGAGTCAACTTTTACTTAAACTAGTTTGAAATTAGAGAATAGATCAAAGCAGTTAAAACAAGAATAATCACTTGCAAAGTCTAATGAGAGAGAATAAGAACCTGTAGAAAAACAAATAAAACACCTGCCTGAACTTGAGGGTGGCAAGGGAATTACCCACAATGAAACATATTTCCTGAAATATGTTTACATGAAAATTGCTTGGGGGTTGGGAGCACAAAGTAATTACCTGAAAAATAACTATATGGGTGAGGTCAGATGATCTGTTTGTCTAGTCAGCGGTTTGGGGCCAATTGCAATGGAAGTAGAGAAAGGGCACTGCAGGTAAAAAAAAAAAGGAGCAAAGGACATATTTTCTTATTTGCCAGAGTCAATAATAACACCCCATAAAGCTACAGTGCTTAAATTATTGAAGTTGATCAAGGATCTCTCACTCCAATAGCTTTCCAACAGAAAATGCAGTTCCCATAAAGCCATTTGTTTTCCAGAGAAGCATTATATTTAAATGCAATTTTCTGGGGAAAATAGGGATTTCTGTTGTTGACTTGAGATGTTTGATTTTAACTGAGTTAGCTAAATTGGTTTTCTTTTCAATGGCAGATAGCCTCCTATGAGCTCTAGACTAAGCACTTCACTGTCTTAGGGCTACACTGGACATTGTGGTTTTACAACATCTCCAGTGATGCAATGCAGCCGTCACCTGACTGTATGATATGGGGCATCACAGGATTCATTTAAACAGCATCTGTAATGAGAGATACAACTTAACCAGATGGCTTGTCTTCAAAATAGAAGGAATGAATCCAACTACCATGAGGCAAGCACAAGGTTCAGCTTCACCAGACAGTGCTGTTTACACACCATACTGAGTGTTTGTGAGCTGGAGTATTTAGGAATTATGGTCACAGCTCCTGCAACACTCAGGAGAAAAAAGCCATGTAAATAAATAAATAAATAAATAAATAATTCTTATATTCTTTACTATATAGTATCTATGCTCTTATGTACAAGTTTGGCAAAACATCACAAGTTGACAGCAAATCTTCTTCATTCTTTGGTGATCACACTGTCAGCATTTATCACAGCAACTGTCTTGGAAACAGGACCCTTTCCCCATACTTTTGTCCATTTCCAAATGTCTTCTTGGAAACCCAGTGGCTCTGGGTGCAAGTCTCAGGTAACCTGGTTGCCTGTTCTTTCTGAGGACTAGACAGCAATGCTGTGGTTTAGCTAGAAGGAATAAACTTAGCAAAGTCTTGCTTCAGGAAATAAGCATATGCTTAAATCTCACTGACTTAAAGCCTTCATACTACACTGGAAGGGAAAGCTTTCCTGAGCACGGGTTTGATATTTTACCCAACTTGCAGTGGTCACTGGGGTAATAGGCTGCATGCAGTCCCTGCAGGTGACCACAGACTGTGAGTTCAACACCCTTTAATCATAGCGGAGATCTTCTTAGAAACTGACCCCTTTCATCACTATTCATAGCTATTTGCCCCTATTATCATAATGCCAAGTGTAGGTAAAGTGCACAGGTAAAGAAAAGTGGTAAAAACCCTGTCCTGTGCCACCATCTGCTCACGCCAGATAAATAAATTCCTGGAATTTTTCCAGGAATGCTGGCATAAGGAATGCTAAATTAAGTAAGTGTTTCTGGCTGTGCACTCTGGAAGTCAGAAAATTTGAACCTCAACAGTAAAAAAAGAGGAAATGAGTTAGTATCCCAGGGACTTTCCACTAAGAACATTCTGTTGCAGCACCTGGAATTGAAATCTGGGGAGTAAGCCTAAAACCATGCCGGGAAATATCATGAGCCAGTCCCAGTCATATGAAAAGAGAAGAGCCCTGAGGCCCCAGGACTACTCTAAAAATATTGGAATACTTTTCTGGAGGAAATCCGTTAGATGCAGGGACAGTCAGTAGTTTATGTCAGCAAGAGTACATGGGAATTAAGGCTGTGGGAATTTGTGATGGACAAGGTCAACCACTTATCCTTCACACCTCTGATGCAGAGTCTGTCCACAGACAGAGCAGACACCAAGTCCATCTCGACCTGCAAGGACAAGAGCAGTGTCAAAGGGGAGACAGGGCCTGTAACCTCAGTGTAACAACAGGAGCAGTGCCCTGGCAAGTAGCAATTATACCCACTAGTGTAATGTCCTGCAGCGCCAGCTCTGGCTCCTTCAAGAGGGGGAAGATGTGAATGGCCTTAAGCATTGCTTTTCATTCCAAGAAGACTTTCCATAGGCAGAGATGAGGATCATTCAGAGCCCACAAGAGCACAAGCAATCCTTATTTCAGCATCACTTGCTTCTTTTGACAGTCAAGCACCAAACTTCAATAGATCTCCAGAGTATTTTTTCCATCCATCTTTCACTATGCTGGTTTACATAGGACAATCTTACCTCCCATTTCTATGCCACGGATGATAATCAGCATCTTATGTATTTGATACATAATACAGAAAATGTATTTGGTGCATAAAGTGTTCAGCTATCAGCTTTAATTTTGTACTAAGAAAAGCTGCTTTTAATTGTTACCAGGAATGTGTGTCAAAGGGGAAGGAACCAAAAATAGCACTGGATGCAAAGAAAAAAAAGAAAAGCAGCTCCCTAACTGCTATTCTAGCAACACATGTATGTCTGTTAATCTTGAGGATTTGCCAAGAGTAAGGGCACATGTTTTAACTTGCTATAAAATGAATGTGCCTATGGGCCAGATTTTTATCTTAGTTATAACTATGTAAAGCAGAAATAAACTTCTTTGAAGCTGTTAGACTTATTTTGGATTTATAACGCTCTGAGATCAAAATCGGAACTCCATTTTAAATTGAGATGAGCAGAACAATGAAAGAGCCATAAGATTCAGGTGGCAGTGAATACAAAAGATCTCTAGCATAAAGCTCAATTTTTCTGTGCACAGTGTAATGAAGCAGGGGAGCATTGCTGGCTAGATGGTCTGTGTTATTACGTAATGTAGTTAGTATATAAATTATTGTATGCAGATGCACACTCTCACACGCTATTTCTTTGGCTTGGATTTTTCTGACTTTCTTTGTTCTGGAAAGCAAGTAATAAAACAAAATATAAAACTGAATAACATGCATCCAAGTGCACACATATTAAATATACCTGGAAGCACAATGATTTTTTAAAACCTCTTTTCCTTATTATGTGCCTCCTAGAATACAGAAGACAAATACATATTTTTCACTTCTCATGAAAAACATAAATTCCAAAGTCTCTCTATTCTAAGCAGAACCAAATAAATACAAAAAATTCTGATATATGCAAAGGGTTGCCTTCTGCCAGCATCTTAGAACATCATAGTACCAACATGGTGTATGTCTTCCCATGTTTACCATAAGAAAAGAAAATTAATTAATGATAGGAAAATGCTGGTGGTCAGTGAAGTGTTCCATGTAGTACACTGACTTTGTTAATCTTGTGAGATAAACACAGGCACTAAGACAAACACATGGACAAAGAACATAATTAATGGTGGGTGAAATTAATTTTAAAGTTCATGTATCTGACTTATAGACAGGTAACTTTTCACTCAGCTTTCCAAACAAGAAGCCTGGTGTTCAGAAATAATGACACCAAAAATGCAGTGATATCCCATGCCCAGAGCATGTGAAGGATCCTTTTCTGCATGCTGCTGGTGAATTTGCGATATGAATTTGTATAGTTTAAAAAAAAAATCTATTGAGGATATACAAAACCACCCCAGCAACAGGATGGCTTATTTTTTGCTCAAACAGCTGCTGTATGTACCCTTATGTTCTGCCAGGAAACTGCTTTTGGTGGGGACACTAAAAGAGAAATTTGTGGTTGGAGAAACCCGACCATAAAATGTGTATTGTTTTTGAAAAGCTCGTATTTCTGCTGTTCACATGCAAGTAGCCATGGCACACACAGTTCACTAGGAAACATCTGTCCATGGGTTTTCACAGTTGCAAGCTTTTTAAAGCACAATAATGATTCTGAGAGTAGATAACGTTGACACAGTTATGCGCAGGCAGGTTTTAGGGACTAAACAGAAGTCACACGGAAAATTCATGTCACCGATGAAATGTCAACATGCTGATGTACAGGAAAACAGGGAAGAACATCCAGCCCTGTAAGTGCTTTGTGTTTAAAGGCCAGAAAGGTACTTCTGTGCAGCAGAGAGGTTCCATCTGTGTTTGGAAGACATACCTGTTGTGATTCACAGAATAAAGCTAGGTTTCACCATCCCTGTTTTGTCTTTATAAGTCTTAGGGATTTTCAGTAGTCTCCATAAGAAATATAAAAGCATAGATAATTTAGCAAAGATAATTTGATGATGCAGGATTATTTCTGCAGAGAGGACTGGTTAATCTGTGTACAGAAGGAGTGGAGTGGTAGTGCTCTGCACAAGAGCAACTGCACAGGACAGGCACAAACACAGGTGGAGGAAGGACTGTATCCCTCTGGAGCCATCTGACAGAGGGAAATCTGACTGTGTAGAGTGAGAATGTAAAATTTCCTGCAACAGCCTTTTTCAGAGTACTTACAACTCAACTCTCTCTGTAGTAATAACTATATAGTATGAGTGGCAAAACAGTGGTGAACAATTGTGACAGTCAATAAACCTAAGATGCTGAGGTGCCATGAATGCATCTCTCTCACAGTCAAACCAGAGTCTTGATAATTTGGAAAAGCTCTTAACCTCAGAAGCAAAGTCAAAGTGCAAGAATCTTGTTAAAGTATATCAGTATTGACACTCAAAGGGTGTGAGCAACAATTCCTCAACACCTGGAACAACCCCTCTGGCAAATCAATCATTGCCAAATTAATTACCTCTGCCGCCTCTTTCCCAAGTAAAACATAGCAGGACAACTGTGAGAACCCCATGAAGGTGAAAGGGCAGCTTGTGGGACACATATGGTTTGCAAAAGTAATGTCTTCCCTGCCAACAGGCGATACTGACAGTAGCTGCTAAATACTGAATATCTATTCCCATGCTTTGCAGATGCTGTCACATCACACCAGGCAGGGGCATACAGAAGTTGTAGAGTTACATTAAAATCTTAAGAAATTCAATAAGCTGGTGCAGCAACATACCTGAAATCTCATCAGCTAGAGATATTGGAATTCTTTCACTATCACATCAGAGTGCTTGCAGGCAAATGAGACACCATGGGTAAGTGTTGTGTGTCTAGAACATTGCAATCTCTAAACCATACAACATTGCCATAGAAGAGGGCTTCTGCTACAGGCACACTGACTCTCTGTGCATAGCCAAGGTTTCCTCAATTAAGTTTCATTGCCCTTTCTCTCCTGCCTGCTGAGTAATTTCTTTATATACCAGATTTTCTTGAACGACAAATATTTGATAGCAATAAAATACATATCAGGTAGATGGAATATTTAGAAATTTCTGCCTATAATATACTTCTTAATAAACTGAAAGCAAAATATAAAGTATTTTTAAAATAAAAATAAAATTATAACTTAGCTTTTACTCTTTACTGTAAATATATAGCAATGCAACAACCTGTTGAACAAAAGAAAGTAAAAATAAATAAGAAACAAATTTAATTATGCTTTTATACATTTTCCTAGCCTTTTTCATGATAATCTTACTTGGTGTCTCTACTATCAGTTGTGGTATTACTCCGAGCCAAAAACAAACTCCTCCTGTCCTTTTGCTGGGATTTAGTGTTTAGAAATTAATGTTCTTAATCCTTAAGGATTTGCAGAACAAGCTGTCATTTTAATCTATCATGATGCAACTTGCCTAGTATCTGAAGAAACTTCACCTATTTCTTTCTAGGTGAAGTAAAATATGATGACAGTTACATGGGAATAGAACCACTTCTTCTGCAAGAATATTCAGGTGTCAATGAACCAATCATGTTTTGCTATCTTTTCCTATATGCAGGAAAAAGGACAGTGCCAGCCCAGGCAAGTTTGTCAGTAGCCTGGAAACAGACTTGTTTTTAATATTTCTAGCAATTGCAAGAATCTAGCAATTGTAAGGATCAAGCAATAGCTAGGCTAGTGTACCCTTGCACAGCTAAGCACTGGCTTTCACCAGATCAACACAGAACACAGAAATAGAAGCCCAGTGTCTCAGTGTCCCCACTTACACAACGGCACTGCACAGGACACATCACCCACTGTATCATCTGTGGCTTCTCTGAAGCATCTCTCATGCAATTCCTGCTGAAAATAATGTTATACATGTCACCACACAGATTAAAACTTATTTTTATACTCCTCATCTTTACATTAAAATGCTTTGTTCATGAGATTAAATGGGCTGGGGGCCTGCCATGTTTTAATTATTTGTGGCACTGGGAGCTGGATGCTGTTCTCATCTCTGCCACTCACATAGTCTGTGTCCCAGCTCATGCAAGACATCAAATGGTGATAATGACAGTTACCTGTCTGACAAGAAAGTTGTGAAACACTTTTCATTAATGTTTGTAACCAGGTTTTAGAATTTTATACAAAAGCTTTTGAGACAGGCCTTTTCCAGGTCAATATTTCCATAGCACCGAAGTCCTCCTCCTTTGCAGAACTTGTCTCATTAGAGAGGAAGAAAATGGCATCCAGATGTTTGCAGTCCCATTGGAGGGGTAGGAGAGGATGATCCAAATAGTAAGGTTTATGCCCTTACCCTTTAAAATTATGAGACTATCTCACTGTTACTTGCCTCATTCACTGAGGGGAGAGCCTGCCTTTGGAAGCAGATAAGAAACAATTAATTCCTTCCTTGGTTCTATGCGTGGGAACAGTTGAGTGTCCTCTCTTTATGCGGTGATAACTGTTTAACCCAAGGACTCAGGAAGAGCCCTGGAAAATTTAGGGTAACAAAGTAACAATCGCCTGTGAGAAGCACTAGCTGAACCCTTCACAGAAGGAGAGAGGGGCTATCTATTCCCAGTACAAATTTCTGTGTTGCTACTTGAGTTCATTTCTCAACAAAGGTTTTCTGTGTTGAGAAGGTCACACGTTCTTCACGCGCTTGATGTGCAGCCAAGCCGAGTCTTTGGGTTCAGTGGCTGCAGAAGGCTCTAACCCTTTCAGAGCTATGAGAACACTTCCAGATAAAAACGGTGGGCAGCTTAACTTGGGAGTGCCATGCTGAAGTCCAAGGTCTGCACACTCTGAAGTTTGCTGTCCCTCTCCCTGTGTTCTGCAGGAAACAGGCAAGAAAACAAAGATTCATTCACAGCCTGGCAGTTGAGGTCTATTTCCTGAGCCGTACCCAAAATCATCATCTGAATGCAAATACTATGATGTGCCTGTTTCTGTAGTAATTATTTTTTCTTGTATTTTAGCCTTACAAGTGTAACAGGACAATTAAAAGACAGGCCTGGAAAATGCTATTATGGGCTTGTTTTGAAATGGATTTTCTTTCTCTATTTTAAAAGGAAATTTGTAAACCATAGTATCTGTCAACGACGTTGTGCCAGTGGAAAAAGCCAGGAACTGAGATTTGCATGATCACAGTTTCCCTCAACAGGACTGCCAACCACAGGGTGTACTTGACTCGGCAGTGCCCTTCAGCTCCTTGCATTTCTGTCTGATTTGCCAAGTTTGTTAGAGATGTTGGAAATATGAACACTGCTGAACACAATAGGGTCTTCATCAGCATCTCCAGCAAGTGCTGTATTATGAACAATAACTCTTTTGAAATCTGTTCTGAAATACCACCTAAAGAAACAGACAGAAGACTTTCTATTGGACATGAGGGTGTTCCACTTCATTTGGGATGAGCTGAGTGAATATGCTTTACCTTTGTGGATGTCCAGCAAGAGAAAAAAGAGAGTTATTAGATAGCTGGAGGTTGGGAATAAATGAAAATCTGTTTGTTCCTTATAGATATGTACTATCAAGCATAGCATCCCTGAATCCTGTCTTCCAGCCTCTGCCTCTTAAAGTGGTATCTAGAGCCCCACAGGACACTGCCATCAGATGGGAAGGAAATTTGAGCTTTGTGCAGCTGACCAGCTATTATAAAAATATGAAGAGGTCAAATAAGCTTGTTCATGTTCTGATCCTCTAAGCTGCATTAATTAAGAAAAACAGAATGAATAAAATTGACTAGATTCTCAAAGGTGAAAGAACAATAAACTGGCAATTCATTGCACTCAGTTCCTTTCTCATCTGCCAGTGAAAGGATGGGGTTTTACTAGTGCATATAACCAACAGGACTAGTTGTACAAGTGCAGGCTTTATAGACTGCAAATAAAAACAAAGAACCTGCAACAGCTGAGATAAAACCGAGTCACAGGATGAATCAGATCGGTGGCTGTGGGAATGGATTTCAGGACTTTTATGAAGCTATGTGACCTGGCAGGAGCCCAGAGAAGAATAAGATAAAGAAGATTTGATTGAGGAAGACACCAGTGACACATCTGGTATTATATAAGAAAGTGGGAGAGGCTGGAAATAGATTTTTAGAGTCATCATCACAAAGGTGGCAGTTAAACCTATGGGAATAACTCAAGTAATCTTACTTATTCATTTATCTACCCACGCACGTACACACCCTTGCTGACTTCTTAATTGACATTGTGGCCAGAGAAGGAACACTGAATTCAAATAAAGGCGATTTGTATTTTATTTCTGATCCAGCTGTACCCAAGAGGTGCCAGGAATCTTGTGAGAAAGACTCCTTTCAGAAAGAAATTTAGCTGTATTTCAGGCCGTGTGAATTATGGTCCTCTGAATCCTCCACTCATTTGAAAAATACTTTTTATGCTCACTAAGGCATCATGGTAACTTAGCATGATAATGTGCCACAGTATCAGATAGAGAATTTTTTATTGCTCCTGTGTTGTGATAATTTTAAATACCAACAAGTAATGATTCCATGAAGAGAAAACTGCCGAATTCTTTTTTCCCTTTTAAATTTGCATTTTTCCGAGGCAACTTTTTATGGCTTACCCTTTCTATTAAAATTTAACTTCCCCACACCTCAGAAAGCCCTCAGCTTCCACCCTGTGTTTTGTCAGTAATAACTGTGGAAGGGCAGGAGGTACTGTGTCTGGCTGTGTGCTGGCCAGCCCGCTGCTACTCCTATCATCACTGGCCGGTGGACACCCTTATATTCCAGGCTTTTCCTCCACAGAGAAACCCCTCTCAGTTTCATTCCATGCTCCAAACACTGGCTTTTCTTAAGTATGTTGAAGCTTCATGTGTCTCAGATCTTTATGCCTTTTTTCAAAGTGGCTGAAATGGTTGGAAAGTTTTAGAAGGCCTCTGAGGAATACAGCAAAAAAAGAAAAAGGTAATAGTTGTATTGAATTTGGAAGTTTAAATGTTGAGTTTAAATGTTCCACCCAATTCGTGCCCTTGGCTTAAAAACTATATTAACATGTATTTTTTAAGAAAAACAAAATTCTGTTATATTATTTTTTTTAGAGATGTAGCTCATGCTCATCAGGTATCCCAGGGAGCTACCATTAAACAGTGCCTACGCCATGCCTTCAGGACACATAACCAAGCAAGAACTGCTGTTTGATTTCAGTGTTATTTTAGCTGATACAGCCTATTTTTTCCCCATGAGGTAGGTATGCATATTAGATTAAAAAATTGGGCCATGCTGTAGTGGGTGCAGTCGCTGGTCCTTCTTGCCTAATATTTACATTTGTCAGTCTCTTGTTGGATCTGTGTGATCTGCTTTAATGAAGTCAAGTCCTCTTCTGCCCTGCTAGTGCCAGCGGTGTAGTGATGTGTGTAAGCAAGGGAATACTCATACCCTGTCCATCACTGACAACTGATTTGGGATACAGAAGCGTCAGAACAAGCATTTCATTACCCCAATAATCGATACAAGTAACTGAATAAAATTACAGTTTCATACTTTCTCAAGCACTCTATTTAACATATTTCCCTGCTTAGGACTAGAGTATAACTGAGAGCATCATTATTGCTGAGTAGGGAGTGGATCTTGGGCTACAAGTAATGGAAATGGTTACCTAGGTGCACGGTGCTGCAAGTGCACTGAGTATTCATCTCTCTTTAATGTTTCTGGTAGCTTGTGCTGGGTAACCAGGTTTGCTCCTTTCCCACATAACAAATGCAACACTAGTCTGTCACCAGTGTGTTTCACAAGAGGAGGTGTCTGGGACTATGGCAGCAACCTATGGGGGCAGCCAGGCAGGACCCGGCAGCCAGGACCTATCCCATTGACCCGGCCAGGAGCAAGCATCCACGGGCACCAGAGCAGCTCCAGCCACAGCCCCCAGGCCTTGGATCCCTCAATGGGGACAAGGATGGGATGAGACTGGTTGGGACAGCAGGTTCTGTAAGCAACTTGGTAGAATTCAATAGAATTCTGGTAGAATGCAATATTGGTAACTAGCCCAAATGGCCTCATTTATGAATTCTTTTCCATATTACTATTCTGGATATTTCACCTTGCAAATAGTGGATGAAGATGCACAGGAATTAATTTGTCTGCTTTTACAAGTTCATTGTATTTGTCCATTGTCCATTTAAAAATGCAATCTCCCGTAGCATTCACTGCATGACACTCCAGCTTCTCAACATTTTCCTAAGAGGTTTCTCCTCAAGAAGTTTTTTATGCGTGATTAACTGGATCTCTTACTGAAATCACAGTACCCAGTTTGTTGCCATTATTCTCTAGAGAAGATTCCTCCATATTTGGTGAAATAGGGGACCTAATTAAAAACAAGTTTTACCAAATTATCCAGCTGGACATTTTGACCCACAATATCAACTACTTATTTGCATTTATTTTAAGGGATCAGAATGTGGAGGGAGTTACACACTGGACAAAAGCCTAAAATATTTCTTCCTTACTAAAGCCTTCTGTTGAGTGTAGAAACAGAAAAAGAACATTACTTCATTAATAGAGTTAACATAGTCTGTGTCAATATATCCTGATCCAAAGATACTGTCCTTATTATTAAATGTCCTGCAGCTGCTTTCATTAAAAATCTCAATATTTATGCTCTGGGAGGTGCCGAAGTGAAATCTTGCTTAAGAGCAGCAATGTAAACAACATTATACCTCCCTTCAGCATGAACTACTCACACACCTGTCCTTTTTGGAAGAGTTTCAGTTTGATATTTTTATTTCCCTCTGTTTCTGAACTCAGTAGGTTAAAGGCTGGGGATTTTTGTGTTTCGGTTGGGGTTTTTATCCTTTTTGATACATGTGCCAGCTACACCTTTCCTCTAATCCTTACTTGATCTGAGGGTGGGCATATCTAGTCACAGGAGTGTTCAGTGACCTCAGGGCATTGTGAATATTTTGCATGCTCTGCCTACTTCCACTTCGTTACCTGCTGTTATCTTAGGCATAACTATCACCTCAGACTTGCCAAGTCTCAGCTATGTGACATGACACATATCTTCCCACAATGTCCTGCTCTTCCTCCCAGAACTTAGTCCCTCACTCAACCCTGGGAAACACCTCTTTGCACGCCGACACATTGACAGCAGGAGTGAGTATCATAAACTTGGCAATACCCAGTGCCTGGAGTCTCCAAGTTCCATTGTAGAACAAGTAAATCTGACTCACTGCATTTTTCATCATCCCTCTAGGATTTGCAGTGTCCATATGTGCTCCTCAACACGTCTTTGCAAATGAAGCTATAGGACAAATTGTGGAGTGAGGCTGGTGTTCCATTCCAACGTCCCTCATTGACACTTTTCTCTGTGGTAAACCAAGAAGTCACAAATTTCAGTAGATTTGAGTCTAAAAAAGGCTTCCAGCAACCAAGTTACTCCTGCCAGCACAGTCTTACCATCAGCACAAAGCCAGGCTCCTTCCTTCTGGGGTTAGCTTGGAGCCACTCACCATCTGAGAGCACTCTGAGTCCTCTCAGACCTTTGGTGCTTCTCACCATCACTTGTACAGGCAGGGACAGGGACAGTGCCAGTGCAATAATAACAATACGCCTCAGTATTTTGTAAAGGTTGTGATATGTCTTTGGTAACATATTTTCAAGCTTCCATAAAGACAGCGAAGCATAAATATGCTTTGTCAATAATGTTGAACCCTAGAAACAAAACTTTTATAGAACAAACAGTACTGTAGCACATGGTTAGATCTCACAAATGTCACATCTTTTAACAGAAATAATGGGGCATCTCAGTTCCCTGGAAATTGAAGTATTTCCTCTGTGTTGTGAGGGGTGCCTGAAGATTAGGGGAAACTTGTGTGCCTTAGAGCTGGAGCTGTAGGGAGGTGATTTCATTAGATCCTCCCAGAGATAACCCAGACAGTCTCCCTGCCTTGCAAATGCTTCCCTACGTTTTAGTTAGTTATCTAATCTCATGGTAAGGGACTTCTGCAGTTAATATTCAGTAATCTCCTTACTCTAAATTTAAGAACACTACAGGATCAGAAATAAGTTTCATATATTGCAAAATTTGTAGTATGTCCCAAATTCTTTCTTTACTAGTCAGGATCCTCACATGAGTGACATAAGCATGGCTTTGGAGATTTACGACACAAGAGATGCATAGGCCAGGCACTAAGTGAAAATGCAAAGTCTCGCTATTTTCTAGCCAGGATCAATATCTAAAATGCTCTAAATTCTGTCACTGAAAAATGTTGTAGTGAAGCATAACCAGACTTAGATCCTTACATCATGGATATAGTTCCAACACATAATTCTGTTACTTAACAGGCATAAAAGAATTATTTGCCAGTGGTGAGTTCCCCATCTATACAACTTATTGGCAATGTTTTAAGTAAAGCACTAGAAACCATCTGAACTTGGTCTATCTTACTGCATCTAGTGCTAACAGTACTGCTATGGTGGAGGAATTTTCCAGGGTGGGGGTGAAGAGGGAGAGGCTATTGTTGGCATAATCCTTATATTAGCAGTGAATGCAATTTGCTAGAAAAATATTTCTCATAACCCTTTTGAGACAATGAACAGCAGCTCTTATATGCCAGTTCTGACATACCTTTACTGAAAGATGAGTAAAACTAACCAGTTTTATGCAACTTTCTCTTATAAAATAACTAATTTCTATAAATCAATCTTCTGATTAGAGTGCACCTAAAAATAATAATAAAAATTAAAACTGGTTTATCTCTGAAGTGATAAGGGAAAAAAATACTTCCTTTAAATTATATTCCTGCAAAACAGATTTCACTGTATTTTTTTCAACAAAGAGAAAGGAAGCATATAAATAAGCAAACTAACAAATCAAAAACTGAAATGTCACTGAGATGTTTTCCCGGTGGTATCTGATAGAAAGAAAGTTTAAAGCTGGCAAGCAGAAAACTTTCATGAGAAACATCTGCTAAGTTTAGGTCAACTATCACAAAGATGATGTTTGGCTTAAGTTCTGTTTCAGAAATATTATTTAAAGCAATTGACAGAGAAGTTTCCTGCAACAAGAATGGAAGGAAACCTTTTTAAATCTGTCACTGTCTGCTACATTAATATTAAATGATTAATTTTAGCTATCAGCTATAATCATAAGAAATTTAATCCACTGCAAACTGAAAAGCACTTTTGTAAAGATAAGGAGAATGGCATCATCCTCCAATTATCAATAATGGTTTTAGGCCATCAATAAATTCTGAAAGAAAAATTCTGTACTGTGCTGACTTGGCACTGCGCATCACAGCAAAGTGAGAAATATTTAATATATAAATAATATCTAATGTATACAGACACATGAACATACAAGCACGGACACAAACTGAGCAACGCTCATCACTAAAAACTACAAAGAATATTTGAGAAGGGCTTGATTTGCTACCGCATGTCTCCCATGTGGTGCCCTGTGACCCCCATGCTAGATGGGAATTGTACAGAAGTCCAGACATCTCTATGGATGTCCAAAGTGCTTAAATCCCAACAGCTGTGCTACAGCTTTGGAGATAATGTTTGGGCAATCAGGAAGCCTAAATGATTCAGAAATGGGGAAGAAGAAACTGGCTATAAGGACATCTCATGCAGAAATGTATTCCTTATTTGTTACTTTTAGGTGTTTTTAAAATGTATATATTAACTAACCTGAGTCTGAACTACATGCTGAGAACAATTCATGCTGCTTGCTGACCTGCACAGAGGAGCTGTTCTGACATGAAACATTGCACATCACAAGATACTGAGGAAGGGCGTCTTCTTTCTCTGTCAAAAAGATGAACTAAATTTTGATAATTTGAACATAAAATGTTAGTTAAGGAGTTAAAAACATCCCTATTCTGCTTTGCTTCTTTTTCTTCTTGTTGAGGGTACGGGTCCTTGAAGAATCAGTCTTCACTGATCACCACATAGAGTAACTTTCAATTCTGTGTTTAATTCCTAGAAAAGGTATTTCTTATAAACTATAATATAAATAATGGACTTATTTGTTATTTCTGCCATTATTTTCTTCTTTTTAAAAAATTCAACATGCAAAGAAAGTCCATACATAAAAATCATAGTGTTTCAACCCAAGCACTTTCCATGTCACAGTTCAGGTAAGAATTATGTTCTTCTCTGACAAATTACATCAATTCATAAAGGCCAGCAGATTCCTGAACAACAGCAAAAACAATATTATTAGAAGGTAATTTCTTTAGAACTAGAGGGCAATCAGGAGCTAATATTCAACAGTGTTCCCTTAGGGTACAAACTTTAGTTACATTTTAGTAGGAGTGCAAGCTGTAAAAAACACATTAAAACATTGCTTTCCAAAACCTACAACCCCCAGCTTCAAGAAGCTAATTACTTACAGCCTTCTTCAGAAACTAAAGCTGAAATTAGCCCATGATCCTGTGATGTGCTTCTTTACCCCATGACCAAACACTGCTCTGAGGTTCGAACCAGGTACAGTAAACCTGATATAGAGCAATTGCCGTCTACAAGTCAATGTATACAATCTCTTTCACAGCCAAAAGTTATTGTTCCATAATGATTTTTTACTTCTTAAGCGTACCTGCTCTTGGAGTGTTACCATGTCCTCTAGGGAGTTTTAATTGCCACAGGGGCTCTAGGAGAGTTGGAGTGTCCCCTAATACCTTAACAAAGTAAGGGTTTTCAGAATTTTAAAGGACCAGGGGCAAAATTATGACCAAAAATACAATCATGATTCAAGCATTCCCTGTGCCACAACTTGGAGAAAGTTGTGACATTTGTGAATGCCACAAATACCAACTTTTATTTCAATACTGAACACACAGAATTAAGCTCTCTCTATATAACTGTATGAGGAACATTAAAATACCTGAGACACTCAAATAAAGGTTTTCATACACTCAGTGCCAAAACTGAATAATGAAAAAAATAATAATGGAAAGGAAATAAATAAACTGCATTTTTTAAACTACTGTAATATAAAAAGAATATTTGCTATCATAGTCTGACATTAATACTTGAAAACTTTAAGTGTAAGCAATGAAAATATGCCAAAAACAATAAAAAGAATGAAAAGGCAAATGCAAAAAAAAAAAGAACCCTGTTTTGCCTTTTAATAAATGAAGTAAAGTTTTTTATATGGGAGAAGCATTCCTCTGCAAATTTATGAGCCAAATATCCAAGTAAACTATGTAAGAGATGGAAAAAGAAAACAGTTCCTTAATGACTTATTATTTCATTAACATACATCAAACATTTTTAAAACAAAAATTTTCTTGGGACCTCAAATGTGATATCACCAGTTAATTGCTATGTGTTTATAGTGTTTATTTCTTAGTGACCTGAAAGATCTTGCGTTGATTTTTGACTCTCTGTTTCTTTCTTCATGCATCATATTTGGTTATCATACTGAATAAACAGAGCAGAAAACACAAGACTTACTGTTTTCTTTTATAAATTTGGAAATGTTTTTGAGGGTTGGTCCTACAGGTTTCTGTCCCAAACCTTTACAAGACTAGGTAGGCATTGCAAGAGGAACTAAATGAACCTTTTTTTCAGCTCAGGCCTGTTTATTTTCAGCCACAGCCTCTGACCTGTTTGCTTCACAATGTGTGGAAGTTACAATCATCGAAGTGGTTTCAGCAATACCTTCATGAGTTTCCAGACCTAATTTCTTCATGTGGAGGAAATTGTGTGTTTTCTTTAAGCAACAGCATCTTTTGTGCTATGATTAGTTTTATTTGTGCAGTGATTAGGAATGGCACTCCATCTTACCGATCAAAGATGGGATGTTTGTTCTCAGTTCCTATGCTTATTAATGGTGGCCAAAATGGTAGCAGTCGATTACCCAAGTTTAGGGCTTTGCCTATCACTAAATCTTAGTCTTGCTGAGATACAAACTAACCAAAATAAAATCAGTTAAATTCTTAATGGCAAGGAAGTAAGAAAGACCGTGCCTCCGAAGAAAGGAGGTCTGCTGCAGGCTTGCTTTTCTCAGCTGGTGCTTCTTCAGGCCAGGAGCTGGCATCACAGCAAACTTCACAGACTAAAGGCACTGGCTAGGCAGGAGGAGGGATGAGCTGCCACTAACAGTGGCCAGAGAGGAGCTCTGGGCAGTCAGGAGGTGTAGCAGGCAGCAGCCTTCCCTACCAACCTGGGCAGAGCCAGACCTACAAGCAGGTCAAGCTAAGCTGTGGCTCTTTGCTGTTTGAGCCACTTCTTTGGGTACATCTTTGGCAAATAAACACAACTTTGTTTTGGAGAAGCTGTTTTCTGAGTCACTTTAATTAACTGCTGTCACAACAGAGATAAAGGGTGTGTATGTGCCAAATCCAGTTGGGCCTGTTGAGTTAACCCTGCTGCTAAGCAGGGAAGCTGAAGCCCTGAGATGCAATCTGAAATTGGGAGCATGTGTGATTCCCCCAAGAGGGACGAGATAGCCAGGATCATCTGCAACTCAAAGGTTGCCTTAATGGGAGACAAAAATAGGTCACCTTTCTGGATGACCACACCTGCTGTCAGGAAAGGAGAAGGGGCCTCTCTTTATGCAAGAGAAGAAGACAGTTTCCTCTTAAAAGATGGGAAACTGAAGAAAAGACTGTCTTCTTCTACGAGCTAGAAAGGAAGGCATGAAGAGGTGTTTCTATTCATCTGCCAATTAGTTATTTAAATGAAAATCCATTGTGATTACATCATGGATTATTGTCCTAGAAAAGTTGCTTTTGCAGGTGTAAGCAACACAGGGCGTGTGAAAAAGAATCAGCATGGTGCAAACCAGCACACTATGCAATGGGCAAGGACTGGTGACACAAGCAGGCAGAAAGCCTCTGCCTACTTCAGTGATGACATCTTTTAGAATTTAATGGGTTTCCCTTGAAATAAAATAAAATAAAATAAAATAAAATAAAATAAAATAAAATAAAATAAAATTAGATTAATTTTTTTTAAAGTTTTTCAAAGATGAAGTCAAAACTAACTACTTCAGAGAACTGACCACAGTTTTAGGTACTTCCACGGGAATAAGTAAAGTTATTTCTCTCTTTATCTTTTCCTGATATGTTCCTCTGTCCCATTAGTGGCACATACTTGGGTTTTCCAGGCACCTGAGGACTTTGTGTGGGATGGTTGGACCATCAGAGCCATTAGAAGTATATGAAAATTATTTCTAGCAAGCAATGGTACAAGAAGTGCCAAGACCTTTGTCATCTCCACGGAGATCAGTGACATGTAAGAATGCTTTATGTCTCACTGGGAACGTTGATGTCCTCACTCAAGGTTTTCATTTATAGAAAGGTTTTCAGCCAGCTCTATGCATTCTAAATTCTATGAGAGACTCTCTACTCAATCTCATAGAAAAGTTAGTCCTCTCATTTGGGACAGCAAACTACATGAAGCTTTTCAGTTCTGTAGGCAAACATGAATTTTGACCCCCTAAGTGGGAGAGACCAAAGCTACTTGTATGGAGGGAGGTGTGGTGAAAGACACAGAAAGCATTGGGAAACTAGAGGGAAATTAGGAAAAGAAAGGCAGAGTAGAAGCTCAGAAAACCAAGACTGCAGCTCCTGTTTTCACAGAAGGTGTGGAGGTGTGGTTAACCTTTTTGACATTACTGCGACCATAGATCCCCTGATATTTTGCTGGGACAACAGCGTTAGTCTGGCTTTCAGAGCTCTCTGCCACACCATCAATCTGCCATGGCAGCAGCCTGATTTGCCTTTGCCTCAAGCCAGTCTGATCCCCTATTAACTCAGCACCTGCCAGCATGTGATCCTTGCTACTGACAATTTTTTTTCTTTTTTTTCTTTTTTTTTTTTAAGGAAAAATATTGTTTTCCCTTAATAACTGGATTTCAAAAGCTGGGGCTTTTACAAGAAGCTGATAGTACAACATTTACCACAAAGCCTAAATGGCTGGCAATTTCACTTAGACCATAAACTCAAACCTATGCAGATGGTTTCTAGTGGGCACATCAAGTGATTTTCTTTGATACAACTTTTGGGAAGAGTTAAAACTTTGTGTTCGCATTAACTATAAATAATTACAGCTGCTAATTTTCACTGAACTGCCATATGTAACTATGTCCAAACATCCGTCTCTTGTTGCTCAAGCATACGCTTCTGCAAATTTGTGTTATTTTGCTAATTGAGCTTTGTCTTTATTTGGCTGAAACTTGTTGTGACTGGAAGAGTTATTCCAGGGCTGTACAGAAGCCAAAATATGGAGGCTTGATTCCAGCTGGGAACTATAATTGATACTATTATCTGCAATGCAAATAACTATAACTCAGTGTACTTCCTTTTCAGTAGGTTTTTCTTGGCAGGATGAGTTGACCCTTACTGTTGAATTATTCATTTTCTTCACACTTAAAATATATAGCCCATTTCTTTATTCCACTGACATGATAGTCTGTTCAAGAGCTTAGCCAAATAAGGCCCAGTTCATGCACATTTTGCACCTGATTAAAACACCTCATTGGGATCTGAGTAATATCAAAAATTACAGTGTCAAATTTTGAAAACTGATAGCAAACTACATATTAACTAATCAGTTAATTATATAAAGATCACACATTTGGTATAATTTGCCAGTGATCCTAGTGTAACCTGGATGCAAACAAACTGTAAACAAAGTAATAAATCTACTTGTTCAGCACAAACAAACCTGAGGTGAAGAGACTACAAATTAGGCAAAGAAAGAGGAGCACACACTGGTTACAGGCGGAGTGGTAGCAGGAAGATGATGTGCTCGCCCACGCACTCACCGGAGCATTTACCTCAGCAGCATTCCAGCTACCACTGGCAGAGTTCAGAAGCTGGGTTCCAAACTGCTCCTGCAGGGTGAGCTTCATTCCTCCACAACAGAGAGACAGCATTGCCACTCCTGTAAGGAGATGGGCTCCCAGTCTTCAGCAAGGGAAATGTTCTCTTTGAAAAAATGGCAATTGATAGGGCTACAAAGCTTTCTTCTCTGAGTGATATTGGCTTCAACAAAGCTGGTAAAATTTGCTGAAAACTAACCAGGTTTCATATTAATTGCCATTATCTGCTCAGGTAGCATCACTGGACGATAGGTGGTCTCTCCGCAGAGTAGGAAGAGACCCCAATACAGTTTCACATATGCCTATAAAATGGAATTTCTGCTTTCACAGGCTCAGTTTTATCTGTAGGAATCTCTCTGAATATAGGGCATTTGCCTGCAATTTTATCTCCAGTGAAAAAGAAATTAACTTTCACAATTTTCTTGGATTGCTTATTGTTGCATACAGGTAAAACCTTACAAAGGGGAGGCCTTGTAAAATCATGGCTCTGGCCTGTTCAGCTAAACAGAAAAGGACTGTGGGACAGAGATTCAGCTGAATTAGGGGTAGAGACACAAGTTATGTAACTACTGAATGTTCACATCGTGGTGACTGGTGGTTGGTTGAATTATGTTTGTTATATGTTTTAAAACCATATAACTGATGATGGTCTAACTGCTTTAAAAGGCGTGGTTGTTCTGATTTAGGGCAAATGTAGGGAGAAAATGGTAGAAGAAGTGCCAAGACCTTTGCCATTTCCATGGAGATCAGTGACATGTAAGAATTCTTTATGTCTCACTGGGAAGGTTAATGTCCTCCCTCAAAGTTTTCATTTACAGAAAGGAGGCTGGTTATATACTAGTGTGCACCTGTCTCTAGTATGTTGGCAAATCAGAAGTTACACTCAGATTTCTTTGGGCAGTGCCAGCTCTGAAAGGAGAATGTCCAGGCAAGGGTTTGCTTCTGCATTCCTTTTCTTGTTATACTAAAACATCATTGCCCATGAAAACCTTCCCCTGTGCTGCTCAACACAAAATAAATGCAAGGCAAGAAAAGGAAAGGCTCTGGGGACTTTCCTCCTCCTGCCTTTCATGTCATAAGTCTGTCCCTTCCTTGAGCCTTTTTGCTTTCATAGGAGATCCCAAAGAATTAATGCTCAACTTACCCTTTTGGTGGCTGACCTTGAGGCTTCCATTTGCAGGTTTCCTTCTTCTCTTGGCCAGAACAGTTTTCCTCATTCCTTTATCTTCACTCACTGATCTGCCCTGCCAAGGGCTGGACATTAGTGGGCAATGAAAGTTGAGGACCTTGACAGCAGCACGCCTAGAATGTCTTCACAGCTTTGCTAAGACAAAGATGTTGCTGACACTAGTGAGTTGGTGGGCAAGTATCATGCATGCATACCTCAAAGTTCATGTCAAGTCAGAGCTTCTACACTCAAAGCTACAAAGAAAGAGAGGCAATTAGCTTTGCAGAGCTGTTTAGTACCACATGTTACGACAAAAAATTGCACACCTGTCAGGTTTTAAGTCTTATTGGATCATTAAGCCCAGCTATCGGACCATCTAATGCTGTAGATCAGAATATATTTCTTCTGCAAAGACATCTCTGGATCTCTTCCTCTGTGGCAGTGTGAATGCTGATTGGACCTGCAGCCGTGCTAGAAAGCAACAGGTGAACATTTCAGCAGTTTGCAAGCAAGATCAAGATTCAGAAGGTCTCCATGGGACACATCAAGAAAGTGAATAATTGTTCATTCTCAATTTCCATGTCTAAATTCTGCCACTTGAAATTCCATAGCTCTGCCACTCATCCATTGACATCTCTGTAAATATTTATCTAATAAATCTGTTGATCTTCTGTAATAATTTCAGTGAATAATGAGGTGGTTGTACTACTGAAAAAATCAAGCACCTGGAACTGGAAGAAAGTTTGGAAGCAAATTTTTACACTTTACTAGAGCTTGTTGAGCAGGAAGAAACAGTCAAAGACAAAGCAAGTTAGATAAACCAAACACATGGGAATTCCACTGGGAATGCTCTGCTCCATCCCACTCTCATTTCATTTTAGTCCTGAAGCAATGTTTTGAAAGTGGGAAAAAGACTTTAGAAGTTTAGAGGTGGTTTGAGATACCACAAAGTAACAGACACTGTGACTGAAGAGCGCTTTTTAGCACAAGTGCCATGCTTCCTTCATAATAATCTCAGTCTGTATTTGAATGCCATTACACCATGAAGATTTCATACCCTGCAACCTGCATTAACTACCTATGAAAATATTTAATTCCAATTGTACATAGACACTAAATAAAGATGCACAAGGGAAACACTTCAAGCAATGAAAAACATTTTGGGGGAGAACTCCTAATCCCCAGAAATGAGAGCCAAGAGTGGGGAACTTTCTCTTGCAAGGTTTTTAGCTGGAAAGTTAGAAGCAGAGAACATTCTTCCTTCAGTAATAATTTTCACTCTAGTGTTTCAACCTTGACCTCAGAAGAAAGGGTAATGAGAGAAAAACTAAGCCAATCTATTTCTCCATTGGTAAATTACTAACTCATTAATGTTATAGTGGAAATACCTGAGATCGTTTACAAGGATCCACTACTACTACAGAGTTAATAAAAAATTTCCCAGATTCTTTTTTCAAAAAGAAGCACAGTTTTGTAGCATTTGGCCAACATTTTCAAGATTAGGTGCCTGGTGGTAAGCACTTAATACCAGGGGCCTGGTTTTCTGAGTTGTTGATTGTTCCACAAATCTCACTGTGCCTGTGCCTTGCTGTGCCTCTTGCCACTCCTGGAAATCAGACTGCTTATCTCTATACATCAACATTGAATGTGTGTCTCTGACCCAAGGTACTTGAGTCTGAAGGGGTTTCTCTCATGACTCCACACCTGAAAAATTCAAGGGTGGGAACCAGGTGTACCTGCTCATTCCCTGACCTTGCTAGTTTGCTTCCCAAACTTATTGAAAATGTACCTGAAGTTCAGCAATTAGTGATTTGCAAGTACGTACCACAACCCTACCAAGGGCTCCAACCATCCAAAACACATGCCACGTGACTGCTTGTATGTTCAGAGCTGCTTTTCTAAAGCTCATAGTGGTACAATGTAATTAGCAATGCCAGATATTACCTACCTCTTTCAGATATTTAAAGCTCCTGAGCTCCTGAACTCTCCCAGCCATTTCAACAAGCACAGAAATGTTTCCTTTACAGCTGCTGTACATAAAACTTCAGACTTTCAACACATGCAGGCAACAAATAGGATCTCCTGTATCTGCACGGACTATGTTTGTGCAACTGCTCACAATCTTTGTTCTGTTCATATTTTTCATATTTCCCTTTACGACTTAATCCCATTTTTCTTGAGTATTCTTAGCATATATTTATGACATCTGTCTCTTCATTTTTTCAGCCTCTTGACTCATCACATTTTGTTCACCATAATGCCAGTTATCAGCATTACTTCTGAATTGTTTTCCTCCTTCCTTTCATATGCACTTCACAGGCTAACTTGCCTCAGTGTCTCAATAGAACCAGTGTGTCTCAGAGAACACAGCCAGGCCATGCAGACAAATGGGTTCAGGGGAATCATTCTGCACAAATCCTGATTTGTGATTAATGATGATTAATATGTGTCTTCTTGTCTCTCAAAACAAGCATAGCAATGCCTGTGGGCAATATGATCTACTAGCAATTGCTTTCACTTCATTCTTATACAGAAAAGTAAGGCTTGAATGCTGAGAAACATCCATTGTAATACTTAGGAACTTCATCCCACAGAAGATGTCACTAAATTAATACAAAATAAAATGGCAGAAAGTTAAAAAATACATAAGGTATATTTCTCAGTCCAATGAATATTTCCTTAACTTAAGCAGTTAAGAAATGCAGACATAAGACAACCTTCATGAGACAGCTATCCTATAAAGTCTTTTTCTCCTCCTTGGAATTCCAAACTTTTTCAACACTTTTTAAGGCTTTTAACTGCTTAGAACTTCTGCAGATGCTCTGTCTTATTCATGTCCATGCAAGGGGTTTTTGGGAAGAAACAGATCTGGTTGAGGGAAGTTCAGTACTATTACAGTGGCATAAGAGACTATTCCAAAATAATAAACACTTAGAAAGGATAAAATTATGCAAGTACAAAGCACTCTGTAAACATCTTTTAATCCTCAGATGTTCCTCTGCCAGTTTTCCCTCCCCTCTTTATAAAGCAGGCTGTCCAAGGCCACACAACAAGTCAATAGCTGAGCCAAAACTGCCTTCTGATGCTAGAATTCCAGTTTTGAAACCTAAATGTATCTCTCCTCTTTTATGTTTCACCTTTCTTTCCACTCTGGGACCACTACTCAAATCCCTCCTTTACTAAAGAATACTAAAAGAAAGGTTATTGAAGCCTTTTGACCCCTGTGCCCAGCAAATCCATCCTTGGACTGCCAAGGTGCTTTGCAGAACTTGGTGCTTTACAGTTTTGCAGTCTCCATAGTTCTAAGTAACTTTAACCCCAGCAGATAACAGATATTAATTTATGTTTTCATATCTGAATAGCATCTGGATTTACACAAATTCTATTCCCTTAGCAACAATTTTGTTTGGTGACTTGCAGGGGGACAAGCAACTTTAGGGAAAACAGACTCCCAAGAACACAGGTAGGCAGTAATAAACTAATAAAGCTTCCAGAAGGGTAACTACAGCATTTCCCAGGTTGGAGACATGTCTAGGTTCACAGTCATGCTGTTATCTTCAAAGACAAAGTCACTTGATTGTTTCTATTCCTTCATCATAGCAACAGCTTCCTTCCCTCCCAGTTCAGCAATGACATCTTGCATCCTCCCTATCCATAAAATACACCCTGCCTCTAGCATTGTGCTGATGAAGAATTCTACTTTCCTGATTGATTGCCAGCCAAGACTGCTCAGATGCAAGTGAGGGTGATTCAAGCTTTTGGATAAACAGTCTTAAGTTCCTGCATACCTGAATCTGAGCCAGATTCCTGCAGTAGCATTGCTCACTGGAGCTAGCTACCATCTCCAGATTCCAAACAGCATTTGAACTAAGGTCTCTGGAAAGGATGTCAGTGTTGAGATATATAATTAGTAAAATAGAGAACAATCTCCAGCTTTGAATCTTTGGTAACATATAAAGCTGCACACTTCTTTTCTGTATTTATAATACAGACTTTTTGTTTAACATTTGTCTACTTCATGTTTCAATGGCACATATTTTGATAAATGAAAAGCACTAATGTGCTGCCTTTTGATGAAGCAGCTGGTATATCTAACTTCAATTTAGCGTGACTTGTATCAAAGACTCCTTTAATTCTAGCCACAGATGCATAGAATAAAGAGGATGATTTCTTTTGTTACTCTTGGAAGGGATCATAAGCTCTATCAGGTCCCTAGCATATTTGTTGCATTTTCTTTCTCCACTGTTCTTTCATCTTTTTACCCAAGTCCTTATCTAAAGTACACTTATTGCACTCAGCTAGACAAGGTGGAACCTCTTTGCACTCCTTCTATGGTCCCAAGCTAGAAAAAAGCTTTCCAACATGTGCTTATCCCACAGACATCAGTACGATATGTTTTCTAGAGGAAGCTTTATTGCAGAGCAGAGAATCCACCGTGCTTGGTGTGATCATTTTTGCATGGGTACAACTACAAGGAAACCATGTAGCCTTTCATTCCCTTGTACTTGGCACTGGTGAGGCCACATCTCAAAACCTGTGTTCAGTTTTGGGCCCAGAAGAAAGATATTGAGGCACTGAAGCATGTCTAGAGAAGAGAAAGGAAGTTGGTGAAGGGTCAGGAGCACAAGCTCCTTGAGGAGCAGCTAAAGGAGTTGGAGTTGTTTAGCTGGGGAAAAGGAGGCTCAGGAGAGACTTTATCATTCCCTACAATACCTGAAAAGGTGCTGTAGCCAGGTTGGAGTTGATCTTCTCTCAAATAACAAGTGACCAGAGAAAACGGCCTCAAGTTGTGTCAGGGAAGGTTTAGATTGGATATTAGGAAAAATTTCTGACTGGAAGGATGATCAGGCATTGGAAGAAATTGCCCAGGGAAGTGCTCAAAAGGCATGTGGATGTGACACTTGGTGAAATGGTGAACAGGTGGCGTTAGGTTAATCGTTGGACTCAACGGTCTTAGAGGTCTTACCCAAGTGTAATGATTCTATGATTTTATGTGTGGGAGCTGAAAGTGGGAACTCGGAGCTCAGCTTGTTCTGAAAGACATGCAAAAGGCAATGCAAGACAAGGCCAAGTATACTGTGCAAATGCTATCTTTTTTGTGTGTGTTTCAAAGGAGGATGTTCAGAGTTGGGAGATTCAAATGCCACCTGGTTGTCAAAAGTCAGTAAAATGAAGACTCGGTGTTATCAGAGGTGTAGTATCTTCTACTGCTCGCCTGAAGATTTTGTAACCTCACTTTAAAAATGCATCCCCTTTGTGGCACTATACTGTGGCACTTGACTGAATGGTATCTGTGGGTCTGTTCAAGGGCCCACAGATAGTGAGGGTTTGCAGAAATTCTTAGTGATTTCCCCCCCACGACCCGCCCACTTCCTTTTGCCTGCAAGTAAAATACTTGATTATTAGTAACAGCAGAATACATTAATCTGAAGAAGTGAGGCTTTGAATGATAAGGGTGTGATCCACCCTACAGGACAACAAACTGGACTTAGACATAATTATCTGTCTCATATGGAAAACTTAGGCACATACATCACTGCTTTAGCTTTATCAGTTTGTGGAGCTAAAGCCAAAGCGAGTCTTTTGAATGGCATGAGATTTACATTGTTGGGTTCTTTTTTTAAATGTATTTATTCTTGAATGATGCTTTTATTATGTCTTGGAGATAATTTAGTTCAAATTTTAAATCTCAAGAGTGGCCTGAGACAGGAGTCACGTCCAGTGTTAATGCTGAAAGATCACTGGCAAGCACAAGCCCATTTATTAAAAAATGGAAACTTCATGGAGTTCAAGATATCTTCTTATCTTTTGCTGTTGAATGACCGACAAAAGGAAGGGAAGTGACTCACTGTCACTGAAACTAAATGGAAGATTCATACTTTGTTCAGTTATGAGTTTAGCTATAAATTATTCAGGAAAAGTGGTTTCCTGACAAAGAAACTGGCCTTTTGTGTTCACAATGCCCCAGCAATACTAACAGGTAGCACCTGTATGCAGAAGAAGAAATAGAGATCCATTGCTGAAAATTTAATTTGTTACTATCAGTCTATTGAAGAAAGTTGTTCAAAATCATAGCACTGAAAGTTAAAGAAAATTTCATAAAATCTCAACAGCTTGGTGCCTGGGCTGTGCATAAGTACAATTTTTAAAAAAGATCATATCTAAACTTTCTAGAACACAGAAATATAGAATATTTTCTTAGATAACTCTGAGGACTTGAAACATGACACCAGGGAATTTACAGCATTTCTTGCAGCAGGTAGATCTTGGGCTATGTCAAAATAATTCAAACTCTTCTTGAAATAATACAGGAATATAATTGAAATAAAATATAGATATTAACACAGCCTTTACTTGCCTAAAAGGCCAGTTTTGCATTGAAGTAAGCTGAAATGCACGATGTCATGAGCATTTTCAGCAGTACAGCCCAAGTACTGGAGCTGTTTGAAAGGCACTGGTAGCCAAAACAAGCATAAGAGCCACAGTTCACAAAGTACCCCAAGTACTCAGGTGTTCAGGGGCTCCTCCTGCCCTAGAGAAACCATGCCACTGTTCTACCAGCCCGTGCTGGGCCCATGCATTAAAGAGCTTCCATCCCTTGTTGTGGAAGCAGGATTCAGCACAATTCGCCACAGAATTGTAAAGGGGTAGAGAGTGATTAATGCTAGAAAGTGATTAATCTTAGCATAAGCTCCTGACGTAGTCAGACACCAGCTGGATGCAGCCATCTGCATGGAGGCTGGCAACAGCTGCTCCACAGCCCGGCACAGGAGCTGCCAGAGCACAGGGAGGAGCTTGTGCAAATCAGGAGTGTGTGCTGAGGGGCTTCTTTCCCTGCTATTTCCCCATGGGGAGAAAGAAATTTATTGTACTTTGGAAGGGAAGGAGGTATGCTAAGGCACTATGAGACGTTAAAGGAAAAAACAAACCCAAACCAAAAAAAACACAGGAGTGCTTTACAAAACAGTTTGAGCTGTAACTGAGAAAGGAATGAATTTGAGATCCCATGAGCAACTCCTGTAAAGATTTCTCACATCCATTGTCCAAACAACTCATTACTGACCAAGAGAGCTGGAGGACAATTTTTGTTGTTCTTCTTCTTCTGTCAAATTTATTCTTGAAGTCACTTCCTGAAAATTATATATATAAGGATGCAATAAGAAGTTTGTATGCTTCTTTGGGATCTCAACTATTGTCCCCTCTTTCTGAGGAAATTACAATATATGATTTTGCTTTTGGTGTTTAAGTGGATTAATTTAAATGAATCATTTAACAGTCTTGTAGCCCTAACATTATATCCACTCGAGAGCCTCAACAAGTTCCATAGACTTTGTGTTAAGTGGTATATTTATTTAACATGGATGAGAATGAGTTTTATTCTTTATCCACAATAAGAGCCAGTTCTTATCAGTGTGTGAAAAACCTCACACTCTCGTCATGTTCTTTGCCCTCCCACATTTAACTAACACAGTGATATTACCATGCAAATAAGTTACATTTTCAAGTACATGGTACAAATATTCCAATGAGAACAGGCTAACAAGTTTTCCAAATGAACTTCACCCTTCTTTTGAGGCTACAAAACCTTCTTGTCTTCTAGGGATTAAAAAAAAAAAAGCCATCTCCTCCATCACCTTCCTTTCTGCAGATAAAGGCAACTGGTACATACCTGTTATGAGTGCATGTTTGCTCCATATGTTGCAGAAATTCCTTACTTTCCTCTCAAGGAAGGTGCTGGAGGCCTGGCACAAGCACCCAGAGCACCTGTGCAAGCTCCTCACAGAAGGTGTCAAAGCCTTGTCCAGAAATGGCCTTGGCTGCTGGGTAAGGGCATGGCCTGCTCTCTGTATGACAGTTTGAACTAGGGAGCATCAGAGATCCCTCAGACTCTTTGGTGGTTCTGCAGGATTAATTTTGGCTTTCTCTCAGGCACGTCCTTTACAGTTCTGACCAGTGCCCATCACAATGACAGCCTCATGCAATAATAACATTTAGAGATGGGGAAAAACTCATTCTTGCAGTCTAAAGAGAGAAAGGGAAGACATTATATGAACTCTTCTTTCTAATTTCTGTTCCCCTGAAGAAGAAAAATCTGAAAGTGAGACATAGCCAAATTCTTCCTAGCCTCCTTCTGCTCTAACTTCCCAAGTAAATTTCTGAGAAGAAAAATGGTGAAATCCTTTCTTGCTTGGCAAGTTCTTATCATTTTCTCTAAACAGTAGATGTACTCACAGTGCCTCTTTCTCTTTTCAGCTGGAGATCTCAAATACTCTACATTATTATGTGACACAAACTAAAACAGCAAATCGTGATTCTAACAAATGACCAGGAGTACTCATCTTCAAATGTTTCTCTGTTCTTGCTTAGAGGAGATGGAGCTGAGCAGACCTCACATGGCAAATACGTCTAAGCACTGCAAGAAGACTCTGCTTTCAAATAAGAGGAATCATCTGTTTTGAACACCACTTGCATTTTTTAATTCTCCTTGGCAGTATTTTTTAAAATCAAGCTATTTTCAAAAAAGCTTCTTTTACTTCCTTTGACTGTTAATAACATTCTTCTCATGAACATGCTGTCTTGTAAAGACGATGTTTATCAACTGGGTTAACCCAAATTATGCATTTAGTTCACAAAGGATACATTGAAGAAAATGGCCCTGTTTTCTGAAGAACTCTCAGGAACTTGACCCATACAGGATAAAAGAAATTAATGAACTAGAGCTTTTTTATTTAAGTGCTTCAGTTTGAGAACTTGAGCACTTAAGTTTAGGCTTGTATTTTTCCTTAAATTAAAAGAAATCTGAAGTGTGAAGAGATGTTGCACCCTGGCTGATGCAAAGCTGTCTAGATAAATTGGCCCTGCTGTACCAAAATACAGCACTTTTTAGCAATCTTCTGGTTTCTCTTTGCTAAAAGCTGTCTACAGTTAGATCTAAAATACTAATCCACAAAGCTCTTTTCTTTTAAAAAATACCACAAATCATTATCTGTGTTAGTACAAGCCAAATTTTGCTACCCCTAGTAGAAGTTCTGGGTTTTGAACGAAGCTGCTGCCCCCATGAGCACTCTGTGTTCTGCTGACCTGGTGGGGAGCTGCAGTGGTTAGGAACAGTGAGCCCTGTGAGTGCTCTGGCCACTGTATGTTCTCACCACTGACAGTCAGGTAACTTAAACCCCCTGTTTTAGTTTTCATTTATATAGATGAGCACTAACTTAAGATTCATCTGTCAGAGAGAAGCTCCGCTGACTGCAGTGCAACTCTGAAAAGGGGAATTTCGCTCACCTCCAACAATTAGACTGAGCTCTCTGCTAAAATCAAAGGTGTCTGGTTGATGAAAAGCTGGTTCCTTAAGGAGTACAAATCATTTTGGCCCAAATAGAATTTAAAGGTGTTGGAAGTACTTGAAGGGACAGTAGCCTAGTTCAGTAAAACACCCAAGCACACACCTGGGAGCTGCGCTAGATTTGGGAAGTCCAAGCCACAATGCACACCCCAGCACCTGATCGGGGTCTGCAGGCTGGTGGCAGAGCAGGCAGGGGAGATGTACACAGCCACACTGCTGCTCCCATTCACCTCCCAAGAAGTGAGCTCACAGCCTTACTCAGGACTGATTTAAGGTTCAACTCCAGCCCCTTCCAACACAGTCATCAGCAGGTGATGAATCTCAGTGGGAGGCAGCCCCCAGCAAAGTGGGGAGCAGAGAGGCAGCAGGTGTCTGAGAAAGCTTCTTGACTCTCACCAGGGTCCATCAGTGATGACATTACTGGTGACATTACTGAAACAGGTCTTATGCCAAACATAAGGCTCTGAATTGCTGATCTGCATCAAAAGAGGGGTCCTAAGGAACTAAGTGAAAAAAAATCAACACAAGTAACCAATTTACTTTTTTTTTTTTGAGATGAAAATAAAATATTGTGGTTTGTGAATTTTTAATTTTTGAGACAGATCTAAATTCAAACCTCACATTGAAGGAACAGATGTCAATGGGAATATACTGTCTTGCTGCACACTATTGCATTTAATAAACCCATATGCACAGCCATCTCTGGGTGTTACTTCAGGCTGGGATCTGCCTTTGCAGTTAAGATAGTACTAACTCTTCTATCTCTGAAAAATATTTTGTATGGAAAATATTTGAAAAGTTAAAATGCAATAAGCAGAGAAATAAGAAAAAGCATAAGAAAGAGGAAAGAATAAATAAAATTCTCTTTTTCTGATACGAAGTCCTACAGGATTTTTCTCACTGAAGAAAGGGGAGGGAGATTAGTGGTAGAGAAGGCTGCTGATAGCAATTTAATACACAGTGTCACAGTACGTTGCTCTCCTCCTCATCCTCCTCCCTCTAGCCTGACTCAACATGGGCAGCTGCTAATCCTTCCATTTTTAGCACAATGCAAACCTTTCTCTGTTCACTAATCCATCACCACATCAGCAGCATCAGCTGATGTGCAGCCCCTTTTGCCTACAACTGCAAGCCCCAGTGGCCTCTGCCAGCATGCTTGTTCCTGTATGCATCTCCTGCCCAATATTCAGTGCCTTGAAAGGTTTGTGAGGAGAGCAAAACATGGCCCCTTGAATGGTGCCTCAGGAGAACTTAGGCAGCCTGAGTTTTAGTTTGTTTTCTTTAAAAAGCAGTTCAGTCGAATAGAGCTCAGATTTACAGGACAAAGGGGGAGAAAAAGCCCTGCTAAACTGTCATTAATCTCACTGCAGTGGTGGAAAGAAATTTCGTTTGTGTTCCTAGGGAGGGTCTTTGCTTTATGATCCAGCAAATGCTGGATGCTACAAGGCCGTTTGAACTTGTGCCAAATTCAATAGAGACCCACAGCAGTAGAAAACAAAGTCATTTAATTCTACCGTTAACTAAACTTCTATAAATTGTAGGGATATACTGTACAAATAAATCCACAGCTTTGGCACTTAGACTAGTTTGAATTTGAGTCCACCTAAACTTTTTATAAATAAATCCTAATTTTTTTCATGGTCAGTAACATGCAGAGAAGGAAGATCTGTAGAGTCCAGCAAAAATACTTTTTCTTTGGTCTTCATTCATCTTAAGACCATTTTGCACCAGTTTGGTAATATAAGGGCTGAGTACTGATACAGATCATGCAAGAAAGGACACCTTCATGAAACTGAGGAAGACATACTTAAGCTGCATGCAACTGTATAATATAAGAAGGGCAGACCACCACTAGTTTAAAAAGAAAAAAAGAACAAAACAAGCAAAAATCTCAAAAAATCCAAACAACTCTACAATACTCTGCACAAGGTAAAAGGAGATTAGTATATCAGACCTCACATCCATTTGTTTGGTCCTGAGAAGTTATGGCACACCTTGAATTAGCTATTATATAATGTACGGCATAAAACGCAGCACATAATTGATTCATACACTTTAAAAGCATTTGAATTTTGAAATCCTATGTGATATCAATAACATAAGAGGCATTTAATCTTTACAAAGAATGAAATGTTTATCTAAAATAAAATTTATTTTTAATCAGATGCAATAACCTCTGTCCCCCATCCAGAATATGGATTGTTCTTCCCTCACCCATTATGTCACCTTTCAAGGAGAACTGTCCAGGCAGAAAATACCTCCCCTTGTGCTTGCAAACCGCTCACTCAGGAGCAGCAGGACTAATGCACACATGCAAGGACATGGGCTGCAGACACATCCCTGCACATAGCATGAGGTAACTCAAAGCATTTGGAAGCTGCTTCTACATCTTTGGCAACTCCCCAGTGAAAAAGGTCTTAAAAGTGGGACATGGCCTTGCATGGTACCATGCAGAGGGTTACTCAGCTCCAGGGACAGCATACTGCATATTCCTGCAAGTTTCTTTGCACCACAGTGTGTACCAAAGGTCTTTTGTTACTGCTGAAACCAAGACCCAGCCAACCAGGAAAGTGTGCTAAAGTGTCTGAGAGTTGAATTATATCAGCTCTGAGGTGGCACACAGTGGCAGTAGTTAGGAACAAAACAATCACAGGAGGCAACTTAATGATGTAATTGGCTTTTGCATTAGGTCAGAGTTGCTACAAACCTCACCCATCTGTGAAGCAGCCAGATTTTCTGCTTGAGTTCAGCTTTATCCAGTGAGCCGAGGGAAAGAGGAGTACAGAGGATGTAGACATAAAAAATTGTGGCTCTTGGCCTTGGAAGAAACAGGAAACAAAATTACATTGTCTGAGGAACTTCCTACAATATGATTTTGCAAGGCAGTCAGATTCTGCTATCAGCAATACAAAACACTACAGAAGATTAGCTTAGAACAAAAATATTCCCAGTACAATTTCACCTTCACAGTTCAGTTTGCTGTGTTAAAAAGTGAAAAATTAGGAATAACTCCTTGAGAAAGTGCCAGAAAAGGTCATAACAATAATGTAGACAGTGATGTAATACAGCAGGTGTCTGGAAACGTGGCATTCTATTTACAAGCTCGGTACTATCTACTGAAGATTTCATGCAGTAGAGGTTGCCCCAATACACCCACTGTGCACTTCAGAACCTTATCTCCTTCTCACATTAGACTGCATGTGCGACAGAAAATGCCATGCTGTCCCCCAGCCTGCAACAGGAGGGAATTTCCCCATGCAGGAGGGGGAGGAAGACACTCATCAGGTCTTGTCCCATGACTGCAGGGAGGGGTGTCCAGCATGTGCACCCAGACTCCAGCTCAGGAGCAGGCACGAGGCTCAAGGACTGGGAATCAGATTAAAACCTGTTTGCTGAAGGCCTCTTCAGATAACCTTGCACAGAGCCTGGAATGCATGGGCAGCAGGGAGGGAACTCCTCGGTGACCCCATGGGAGGGCAGCCACCCCTGGCACAGGAAAGTGATCTCCACACTTTATTTGTTATGCAGGGAAAGTGAAGGCAACCCTGGACAGACACACTAAATGCAAAATGGCTTTCTCAACAGCTCCTTTAAAAAAGGTTTCATTGTTCTTCTTTAAAGAGAGAGAGGAGAAAAGTTTAAAAGCTTTGGTCACTGGTGTCCTGCATTCTGCATCTGAAAATCTTCCTTCACTACTGGCAAATGCAGATTATGAATCCACTTATGGAGGCATTTCCCCAAAATCCAAAGGCAAGCAAAGTCTGCCTCTTCTAGCCAACAAGAAGATGAAGTATCCATGGGTCAATCAGCATTTTCAGAAGAAACTGGAAGTTTTTAACATGAACTTCATTTGAATAAGAAACAAAAGCAAGATTTAAATTGAAATTAAATTCAGTGACACAAAAGGCTGGACTGTGACACAAAAAAACCCTAATGTGATTCTTAACAAGACTGATTCATGTTTCCTTTCTGGAAAAAAATCTTTATTTCTTAAGATCAGTATTGGTAGGAACATGTAGTCTCAGTAAGTAACATTTGTTACTTTTCTCTTCCCTCCACTCCCTTCCCACCCAGTTATGTGCTTATAAAGAGAGAGCGATTACAGCAAATTCAATGTCCAGACACTTGAGAAGATGTTGCAGAGAACATAGACCACCCACTAACTTCATCTGCCTTGTTTTTGCAGTCCTGAATTTTTTCAGATTTTCCACTGCCCTTGATAATGAAAAACATAAGCTTTTTCTTTTCTTTATTAGTTTTTATATACAAAGGGCAAAATGCAAGGGCAGGTCAAGGAGAATTTGTTAAATACCAAAAAATTCAAGACATCCTTACACACATGTTGCCTTTCCTCTCAATTTGTGTGAGATCAGTCACAGCACCCTGTTTTCTTTTCCACTCACATTGTAGCCTCAAGATCCAAACTGGTTCCTCACTAAGTAAACTCACTGAGTTTACTTTCACAAGTGTGCTAGACAATAACCACTGTACCTTTCCTTTCTCACATGAAGCTTACCTCTCTTAAGAATAATGTGCTTTACACAGGTAAAGCAGAAGTGAAATTAGCCCAGAAACACAGAAATTTTAGTGTGATTCCATGGGTCAAAGCTGTTATAGAGCTTACTTCCAGGGTCTACAAATTCTCTAATAATAAATAATAGTAATAATAAATAATTGCTTGCATAACATAGTTCACATGCTACCACACAGAGCTGTGTTCTGCAAATGGGAGCTTACTGCTGACAGGGACAACAGCAAAAGGGACAGTTTAAACTATATTTCACTGTTGGAAAAAAAATCTATATAGAGTGCTTGCTAGTTAACATGTTGGCTTTGCTGTTCACTTCCAAAGGTCACCTTCTTCCTACTGTGGAGCCTTCTGCCACGTATCTGTCCAGTCTAACAATTTTTGCCAGACAGTTTTTGTCAGATTAGGTTAATTATTAACACAAATCACAAAAACAACCCCATCACAAAATTCTTTTATTTTACTTGCAAACTGGGTGCATTACTGACAAAAGCTGAACAAGCTTAATCTACCATAAACAGCAGTCATGTGTTACATTTACATAGCTTTTGTTAACAGTGCTTCAGAAAAACACAACTAGGGATCACTTCATCCTTCACTAGACTTAATCAATTTGGAATTTTTGAATGGTATACAGTAATGGTTTGTAAAGCAAAGGACAGAGCACAACTTCAGTGAAATACAGAAACCAGGGGGAAAATATTTTAAGCAGGTCAGGCATCAACACAAACTGAAATATATCCTGAATCACAGAGTAACTCCTTTATAAACAGGCCCATGTGAGTTTTACTGACTGCAGATGGTCAAGGGTTTTGATTTTCTGCTTCACTGCAAAGGTTCAAACCTACACATCTCATTTTATCAGTAGATAAACATCTACCTCAGGGTAAAGCACAGTCCCATAGCTGAAACCTGACAGCCTGAATGCTAGATACCCAGACTTACTGAACTGTGTGGATATCTTTGCATGGTAATCCATCTGTAAAAGATACTATGAATTTCCAGTTGCCAAATTTTCTCCCCTTGAGAAAATTGCCTACTGCAATTCTGAAGCTTTCTGTAGAAAAGGGTTGATTTCTCATGGGGAAATCAAGTTAAACACCTGAGGAAAAAAAATACCCCACTACCAAAATTCCACCAGCATAGAGGCTACATCCTCAGAGACAAATTCAAAAGTAGACATTCAGAATATTGCCTAATCGAGACTACTTGTAACAGCAATTATATTCAAAAACCAGTGCCAGGGGAGCAATTGTTGTTTCTGTACTAACACTGGGTTTGGGGGGCATTTTTTGAAGTTTGGGTGGTTTGAGAGTTTTGCTTGATTAATTTTTTTTTTCCAATAAGAAGTTTTTCATTTTTCTTTTTCATGTATTTCCCAAAAGTTTGATGAAGACAGCATTTAGCCTAGCTGCTGTCAACAGGTCAGATAACGATTAATCTGGCGGCAGGTTTCAGTGAAACACCAGCAGTCAGAACATGCTCTCAGGACATGCTTGCACACACTAAAGCTCATTCTGGTCACACAGGGACTGTTGTCTAATACAGTAAACATGAGGAAAACAGCTAGAAGACCCTTGAGGATGGACACCAAACTATAGTTTAACAAGACTAGAGAACATTCTGGACACCTGGCAAGAAGATACTTTCTCATTGTAGGTACCAGCTCGCTTAACATCACTAACTCCAAGGCCTTGCTCAGCTACAAAATGCAGCTAATCAGAGTTTAAATTTGCTTTCCTACATCTCTGGGTAAAGTCTGTCTGCACCCCTGCCAAAACACACTACTCTCCTCCCCTGCACTTCCAAACAATCCCCCACCATAAGTATTTCCCTGCAGCTTCTCACAGTGCTGTGCCCATAGCTGGAGATTGCACCCAATGAGCGGAGGCAAAACTGATTGCACAGAAGTGTTGGCTGTGTATCCTGGGAACAGGATAAAGCTGTTAGCCTTGCCTCAGCACTTCTGCTCCTAGCTCCTCTCCTCCTTCATCCAAAACGTAGACCTAAAAGGAAGAAATATTTCCAGTATCCAACTTCAGCCGATGGTCTGTGCACAGCCAACCCCTAATCATGGTCATTATTCACATTCATTTCAGGGACAGGCTGCAATGCCTGGAGCTCTATCCTTCCACAGGGAGGGCAAAGCAAAGCTGCTGTGGGAATTCAGCAGCTACCCAGAGGACAGATAACAACAGGATGTCATTTATCCTCAGCAGCAGGGTTGGAGGTCTTGCCGAAGCATTTAGAGGTCAAAATTAGTTACCAGGCAATGGCTGCTTAGTGATTCATGTGAAATTAGCGGTGACCTGGGCCAGAGGCACCAAGGAGAGGTGTTCATGTGGCAGCACTGAGGCACTAATTAGCACTGCCACTGGATGGCTCCATGCAGGTCACAGCTGGCCTGCACCCCACCGCCAATTACCCCATCCCACTAATGACGCCAGGGCTAATCGAGTGAAAGTTTGCTCCATGGAAAACTTAACTCAGAAATTACTGCCTTATCTGATGCAAATACAAAAGGGAATGAAGGCTCTGCCCCCTCCATGAGCGTCAGCCAGTCCCTGATCAGAGAGGGAAAGCAGGAATCTGTCCCAGAAGCTGGACCCTTTACTCCCAATCCCTCTTTGACTTAGTCCTTCCTCTTATGTGTTTTAATCCCAAAAGGCACAGTTTTTTTCCTGAAGTATGGGAACAAGCAGATAACAAACAATGTGTGGGGTTAGTAGCGAGTACATAGCAAAGGTGTAAGATTTAGTGTCACTGTCAAAGCACATCCAGACTGAGCTTCCTCACTTACTGATCACAGCATGGCTGAGTGCAGATGTGAGCTAGGGTTGAGTCTCTTTTTCACCACATTAGAAGGACTTTCAAGAAAAGATTATATTTTGACAATGCAATTCCCTTGAAAAGTTCGTATGTGTATGCAAACACATGAGTAAAAACACACCACTGCTTCCATTCTGCATTAAACTTTGTCACAGTCTCATTTTTAGATCTTCAAAAATTCAGATTTATTTAGAGAAATCAGAGAAATCAAATTCTCCACCCAGACCAAATAATTTCAAAACATTAAAGCCCAGGAGTACCCAAGGAGACGCTTGTAGCAGCTTGTATCTTCTTACTTGATGGTGTGGGGAGACGACAGAAAAGACAAGCTCCTGAGAACATCCCAGTTTTGGAGAAAGTGCAAACCTGGAGCAGCTAGGTAAGAACCAAGATCACCCGAGGTCTTAGTCTAGATTAGGGAGCAGGATTGGCCGCTGTGGGATGCAGCAGAGCTCCTGATGGTGGGTGGGTCAAATGCTGACAAATCCTGGCCAGAAGACCATACAGCCTGCTCTGGAGGCCCACATCCATTTCATTTCAGTAGAAGCCTTTTCATCCTCAGACCTTATGTATGTATGTATGTACTTATTTATTTATTTATTTATTTATTTAACTTCTTTAGATTTGACTTGGCAGAAAGAAAAAAGGGACTTGGCTGAGGGAAAAGCAACATTTCCCAGTAGAGTAACTTTAAGCCAGCCAGTGAAACTTGATATGAGTTCTTAATCTTCAAGACTTGTGTTGACATCACAAGCTGTGAAAGTAGAGCCAATGATTGGGGAGCTGAAGTTTGTATTAAAGTGTTCTCTTTTTGTTTTTCTTTTTAAGTTATTATTGCTTTTAGTGCAAAACTGAAGAATTAAAAGAATTTTAAGGGCATGGGGAGTTGCATCTTTAAATAACAACAGTAATATGGGATGGCTTTGGATTTCAAGTCAGTCCAAAAACAAAGGCAGAATTAAGAAGGAAGCCAGAGATACAGAGTTGGACCAAAAAGACTGCAAGACTTATGTAAAAGAAGTACCTGGCCAAACACAAGGGATGAGATCCTGCAATGTTTAACACAGTCTAAACAAAGGCATTCTTCCTCTGTGACTCCAGAGGAGCAAGGAACTGTTTGTCAGCAGAAGTGCTCGTACAATATGACACTACTGCCTATTGTGTCATCAGCTCCAGTAATGCAGAAGCCTGGATGGTGACAGCCTTCATCCTCCTGTAGGTTCTGGAGAGCCCGAGGCTCCCCACCTTCATGCAAGGAGGAAATAGTCTGGAAGTGATGCTGCCCCAGAGAGGAATACAGTTTTGTGGCCATTGCCCTGGACGGCAGCTCTGGGGTGAAGCTACTGCCTAAATTATGGCTCTGGGACTCCAGGGAGCTGGCTGAGGCAAGAGGTACCCAAATCTGTTGACTTGTCAGATTTATTTTAGTGAGACCAACCTTTTGAAAGGTTGAGAAGCTGACTGTGCACTGCAATAAACACACAGAGCACTGGGACTCCAGTCCTGCTCTTACCAATGTCAAGTAAGAAGAGTTTTACTGTTGGCTGCAATGGGATCAGGATGACATCCCCAGCCATGTAGAGCAAACTATTAAAAAAGCAAATTTTCAAATTTAAATAAAACAGCAAATGTCAGATCATACATTTCCAAGCAAAAGCTGCTGAAATCAAGGATTTAAAGTGCTAGTTGCCAATTTTGAATGCAATTCTTTCTAACAGCCCACTTGAACACATCAACTTACAGTGAAGTTATGGAACTCCAAATCCTTTTACATGGGTTGGGGCAAGTTAGCACTTTAACTTTACCTGTTCTTTAAGAGGTTAGATAAGATACTTTTAACGAGAGAGGAGAGGAAGGGGTGTAACTTAACAGCAGGAGTAGTTTTCCATATTTTTCACACTGTTTGCCACCAATCTTAAACACACAGAAGCTATGTCCTGAAAGTTCTTACAGCAAAAATATGATATCATAGTATGAAACACACCTTCTGCTCATTTGCAGAAACAGATGTCCTCACTGCCTTGCCAGGCTTGACTGAGATACACAGAGCCTGGAAATCAGTAAATGCTACAAGAAAACTAAGCTCAGTTTTATAGGCCTGACTTCACTTTGTTTAACTTAATGCCTCTCTTGAAAGAACTCATCAAATATTTCAAAGAGAACACAGATTTCTTTCATTACTTTTACAGAATAAAACCCATAGAATAAAAACCAGAGTGGGAAAGGGCAGGCCTGTGCCATTAAAAGTTTGGACTCTGCTAAATGCTCCATTCTTGCTATGTTTGCTACTTGTGCAGTCAAATGAATGACCCCAGACAGCAGAGTATGCAAACTTTAACCAAGGGGTAAAACAACTATGTTTAATCACAGGTAACAGAAGACTTTTTTCTGACCACTCAAGTAAAACTTGGGCAAAAGCCTATTATGGTTGTCTTCAGTGCTGGCAGGACAGAGAAACAAAAAAGGCAAACAGAACTCTCCAAAGTCAGTAACACCAACAGAGAAAGTGTTTTTTCTGCCACAGAAGTGCTCAAAACTCACATTTTCCTCACTGCTAAGGCTGAAGACAGCTATTCATTCACCTTTTTACGCAATATTATGGGGTCAAATGAGGGTAGCAAAGGCTGAAAAGCCAGAGCTAATGTTAGCACTGTATATTTTTATGACCTTTGGTGTGTTTACAGAATACAGAAGCTATTGTCTGGAATACTTTCTCGCCCTGCTGAGGAGGACGGAGCTAGGGAAGAGGATTATGAACAGTTCTCTGTTTGTGCATGAATACCAGAGCCAGCATCTCCACAATGCTGGGTTGCTTACCCCCAAACCGACTTAAGAGCAGACAAGAATTGTTAAATATACACCATGTGACAATGAATGGGTAAGCAATGTTACATTTACCAAAAAAAGGGCAACAAAATAAATCCTAGCTTTCTGCTTGAATTTTGGCCATAATTTCAGAGCCTACACAATTATATCCTTTCATATTCTGGACAACTCCTGGTAAATACAACATAACAGAAATAATAGTGCTTCTGCTGCAGCAACTCAGTTTTATACTTTTTTTCTTCCCCATAGAGGAAATGTTCCTATGGTAGAGCCGTTCCTATTCCTTGGCCACAGAGGTTTCTTATCACTTTCATCAGCCATATCCAATGCTAAGTGAATGAGGAAATGTTGCTTTTACAAGCTCTTTGGACACAGGTGTTGTAATTGAATGCTCACCCTAGTGCAGTCTGTTTTGATGAAAAAGTATTCTCAGGTCATAGAAAGGCCCCATAAACATGGAAAGGATAGATTTATACATGTTTATAGGTTCTGTATTTTTCTAGCCATTTAAGAGATGGATTGGTATATTGTTTAAGCAAACTTTCTTCTACATACAGCAACTCCAAGGCACTTCAATGACTGCCTTCCTTTCTGTCTTAGTTATTTGAACTGGAAACTTCTGAAAACAGGGAAGGTCTTTAAAGGGGCTTAACGATTTTTTTTTGGCAGGATGTTTGTGCAGCAGATTTCCCACCTGGACTCCCACTAAACATGATACTTCCAGATAGCAACACTACATTATCACTGCTGCTGCTACACAAAAAAAAAAAAAAAATTCCCCCCATGCTGCAGTACTCTGGTCAAAATCATGAAACAAAACATTTTTAAAACCCAAAAAATCTCCTGACCATCAACCCAAACACATCTTTCTGCTAGAGGTTTTTCTGCCTTTTCAGCTTTTGTACAACAAGCAGATGATACTGGCTTAAGGGCCTCAAAGGTAGAAATTAACTAATAGAATAGAGCAACATATCAACCTTCATTGTATTAATTAGTAGAACAATCAAAACTTCGAGAGAAAAAGGACAAAAGTCAAATCCCATGCTGATTTATCTCGCAAGAAAACTCCACTGGTCAGACAGGTCCCTCTAACTCCAGAACAGTTACTGCCTGCTGGCACTGTGCATCCGCAACCTCTGCAGCAGAAAGTCCCAGACTCCTGGGAGACTCCCCATGACTGGACACCCGAGGAAGCTAGTGTGATCCACAGAACAATGAGAGGTTGTTTTGCATCATCTTTCCTCTGACACTCTCAGCTTCCAAAATACCCTGAAGAACCCAGTTTTCCAGAAAATCCATCCAAGACAAACCCTCTTCTATCCCTAGTTCCTCCCCAAATTCCCTCCCCAGTTCTATACAAATTAGATACACTTTGGAAGTTTATTTGCCTGGTCAGACTCTGCTCAATAGACAAGCATGTGTGGACAGGATTTCTTAGACTAAAAAGAGCAGAAGAGAAGGATACTGCAGACCATGAACTTAGTAAAAGATATTGTTACAGTCTTTGGTTCCTATCAATCCATGCTGCTTCTCTTCCAATTTTAGTCCCTTTAATAGATGCTAAAAGGTATCTATTGCTGAAGGAAAAAACTCACCGATAAGTTTTTGGCAGTCCATAGCAGGCCAGTTATCTGCAATCCCCTGACTTCTAACTAATGCCTCAGACTCCACAAAGGCTATAATTAATTCTGTGAATATCAGACCACTCTTAAAATTTCAGTATTCAAATAAGCAACTTCTCTTGGTATTGCTTCATACCATATAAGTACTAGAAAAACAAAACAAAACAAAACAAAATAAAACACCAACTTTCCAAAAATCCCCAAACACACTGGAAGGAGGAAAAGAACATATATTAGGTTTGGAAAATTCTGTTTGGGAAGGAGATTTAAAAGGTATTTCCACAAACTTGAATGTTCCCAAGAGTCAGTTTTGTAACATGATCTCAGTGCTCTGAACAATTTAGCAAGCTGGTTGGAGAGGAAAGAGGATGTAAACACCCGACAAATGCTCGGACACTCTCAACAGGACATTCAGAGTGATCGGAAAGGAGGTGTCACCCCAGCTCACATTGCTCATATCGTTAACTTTTTTCACCTCTTCTTCCAGGCAATTAGTCACTGCCTTCACACACCATCACATGTCCACATCCCACCCATCTCAGCAGCTGCATGGGGCATAAGGAGAATGAGCTCTATAACACTTCTCCAGAGTTGCCCTAGAGCTGATCTGGAGCTTGGTCATTAGTAGGTAGGAGAAGTTGAAGCACCACCACATATTCCTTAACTGGTTGATCAGAGCTGGTACTTGAGTAACAAGAAAGTTGTTTTTTCTCTCCTCCAAATGAGCTGTACTTTTTGATGTTGGTTAGAAGGAGCCTTCCTTGAGCTGGGTCTGAAATTATTACTGTGGTTGCTCTCTGGCCAAGCTAGCCCAGAGCAGGGGGCCAGAACATATTCAGCCTGTGCTTCTAGCTCAGCAAAGGCAACAGCTGCTCTGGGGAAGATTCTGGATGCAAAGGTCTCAGCACATAAACCATCAACCAGAGTGACTGATATCAATGCAAGAATACCACAACTCTCCACTGCTGGGTCTTTAGCACAGAACAGGAGCCATCAGTTTTGCCATTCTGAGATCTAATTCCTACATGCACTGATTTTAGCAGCATCTTGGCTTGCCAGACCTGTGGTTGCATCTCTTTTGGAAAAGGTTCTTTATTATAGGGGTCGAAGCAGACAAATAAGTCTGAGACCTAAAGAAAAGCCAGATTGACAAAATCAGTTCACATTTCATTGTTACTTGAACTCTTGTAAATACAGCCCTAAGAATAAGGGAAATCTGGATGAAATCCAGTAGATTCTTTGGCCTGAATCAGTGCTGTATCAGAAGTTGAGACAGGGAGAAAAGGCTTTAAACAATGCTTGTATCCTCTCCGTGTGCAGACTAACCCAATACAGCCACAGGTCCCGGACACGCTTAACCAGCTCAAAGATCTGTTTTGAAAGAGGCATGAGAGCACTCTTATGGCACCACAACCTGTCCATACACATACCCTGACTGCATTCAGACCTCCAGCCTTTCTGTGCCACCCAGGCTCCGTGTGTTAGTGCACCTACACACAGAACAAGCCTCTAAGCACCCTGCCCCTCTGAGTGGCAATGTCAAAGCTTCCCTTACTGTCTTCTGCCAGGCACAACTTCCCTTCCCTCACCTCTCTGCTCCTGTCCTTTTCTCTGTGGTGTTTTCTCTCACCTCTAGCCCTCAGTTTATCTTCCTTCACCAAACCTCATTTTAAACCTTCCTTCTAAAGTTAAAAACTCTGTTTACAATATTTTGATTTAAATAGTTAAGACTAGGGTTTTAAGCATTTTGTATGTACACTGACTAACTAAAAACAAGAATGCTTACACTGGCACTGGTTTATACCTTTGAAAATTCACATTCAGTTTCCTATCAGACAGGTCATCTGTAAAACCTTCACACACCTCTCTTAACTGTGTCTTTAAGAACTTGAGGTTTTTTTTCCTATGCAGCAGTGGTTGTTCAAAGATATTTCTAAATTATATATGATTTTATTAGAGCTGAATAATGCTTTAAACATTGAAAAACCAAAGGGACGAACATTATTTTCCAGCTACATTTTTACAGTCAAAATAAAAGCTTATAGGAAACATAACACTGAAATTGTAAAGAACAAATTATTCCTAAATGACCAGAACAGCCATCTTTTCTATGTTCTTTAATAATAATGCATTGCAAAGAAGCCAGCAAACTCATGTGATCATGAGAAATAACTACAATGGATCTGTAGCTCAATTTTTCTGGAAAAGCAGCACATACCTTTCCAATAAGTAACTCACAAACATTACCACATATTTCCAGCATGCAAGACCACAGGGCAGCCCTTCTCCTCCATTCCAAGTCACTAAGGCACACCAGTATTAACGAGCAGACTTCCTGGTTGCCTGAGCACAGCCAATGAGCTGTATCCCAACCTGAGTCCATTTGAAAAATATTTGTCTTTAGTCTTGCCAGTGTTGCACATGGGCCATAGGAGCATAGATAAGACTTGTTGCAAAAGGAAATGGATTTAGAAATGGCTTAGTCTTGCCTTCAGTGTCTCATGCACATCTTTTGGTATTGTCTTGTAATATCCTGGAATACTGGAGAGTTTCCGCTTACCGAAGTCTTCTTTATAACATGACCCATTACAGAAAAGGAATGAACACCTCTAATATAATAAACTATACCTCCAAACTTTAATCACAGCAATCAGAAGGTAACAAAACTTCAGTTCCTCTTTTACATACTCTCTCAGTGAATAGGTATGGTGTGTTATTCAAGGTTGTAATTGTTAACCAGTTGATTGTTAAATCCCACCAGGACGGGCATATTTTTTCACTTTCTGAAGGATCATGAGATGGAAGTACTAATGTTTTTTAGTAGTCCCAGAGTAATATTGAAGCTTTGTTGCCTTCAAGCAAGTAGATCTTTGGAGATGTATTAATTTCTTTCTCAAAAGGATTAAGGTCAAACCATAATGTGAATCTCTTTGCAGACTCTTATTATTTTGGTCAGAGTGCCCATACCAAAAATATCAACTCACAGAAAGAAGAAATTCTATTTGAGGAAAGCTAGTTGTCTACTCCTGCAATAGTATGGGGATTACAAAATACTCAGGGCAAGCACCTCATGATGGACAAAAAGGCAGATTAGTCTGGCCTAAACAAACATGAAGTGTCATAGGGAATACCGGCACCCCCAAAATATTATTGCAGGGCTACAAAAAAGGGTAGGCTAGTGGTCCTGGAGAATACTATGCTGAGTCACAAGGGGAGAAGGACAAGAAAAGTGGGATGCATCAGCACCATAATGACAACCTCCCTTGCTGTGACCTACTGGCACAAGATCAGAGGACGATGATGGAAGCAGAGAGATTTTTGTTTCCAGTCTGACAGAGCAAGTCTGTTTTCTGATGTCCAAACTGGGAGGTTTGATGTTTTGTAAGAAGCAGTTTCAGCATCACAAGGCACTTTCCCGGGTTTGTCGGTTCAAAGGAAAAGTGTGACTGGCCAGGATCAAAAGCATCATGCAGTTATTGCTGATAAGCATGTGCTTTATGGCACCTGTCCTGTAAATAAGGTCTTTCACCTTTCAAAACACACTGTGGCTGAGGGACCACCTAGAGCAGGGAGACACGGGACAGGCCATCTTCTATTTACTGTGGAAGCAAAGAAAAATGACAATCTGGAACTGCAGGCACCTATCAAATGTATTTTAGTCTCAACTTTGTGTTTTTTCAATAGGCCAAGGAAGCCTTGACAGATCAGCTCTAATAAGCCTACAAACCCTTAGAACAGGTTAGTTATAGCTATATAGTAACAGCCATTTCACTTTTTTACTGATATTTCTTCCTTCCTTTCCTTTAACTTCTCATCTCCAAGTCCCCCTTTTCCCCCATTACGTAGAATTATCTTTGGTAAAATTTCAAAAAGTGCAGATTGTTGTATTCTTTTTTCAGCTACATTCAGCCGCAGTTGGAGCTACATTCGATTCTAAATGCCTCTCACACAGTGCTTGACCTCCTCATTCCCAAGAAAATCCTTCCAGTTTTAGTGAAGGAGAACCATTGTGCACAAAGCAGATGACCAGTACTGAGAATACTTGATTGTTTTCCAGCTTCTGCCATGTGCTTCTTGGGTGTTTTCCAGGAATTCATTTCACTTTGCTGCGCTCAGATCCTCACATATGAAATGGAAATAATATTATCCAACAGCATGATATCAGAACCAGATATTATCATTATTGCTAAACCAAAGGAAACACTCACCACTTGGTTTTGTGGTTTTAATGCCCTAAAAATAAACAAGGATTATATACCTCTTCCATCAGAAAATAAAACAAATAAATGCACTTCATTCGCAGCATAATTTTCACACTTGGTAATAAGAACTACATTTAAAAACTCAGAGCAGCAAGAGATGTTATTTATCACAATGTAAGAAACCCACACAGAAATGGCTTGATCACAGCAATCTTAGCACTGTGAGCAATCTTTACACAGTCAAATTAAGTCCATAAGCAATCACTGTGCTTTGTTAGTGAATAGAGGCTCAAGGAACCCATGGGGCACTCAAGAGAAAGACAGCATCAAGACAGCAGATCAGAAAAAAATTATAATTTCCAGCAACATAAACTAAAGTCATCAATTAAGACATTCATTGATTGAGGCAATTTTTAAAATGTAGCATTTCCTGAAGAATTTGAGCCTCCTCAGTGACAGAAAAAAGTTGGATGTCATATACAGTTTTATAGAACACATATACTACTGCTTGCTGTCCTCTTGTCCCAGGACAACTAAAAGGTTCATTTTAGGAGCAACATTCACTAAATATGTAGCATTTTTTAGAATGGGCTTTCATTTCCCTGATGATCAGGAATTTCCTTTATATGGGATAGAGCTTCTGTCACATTGGCTAATACTTCGCATAGTCAGAGAAGAGTTATGTTTCACTTAGAATTAATGGGAAAAAATAGCAGTATGAGGGAAAAAAATGCTTCCATGAGAGCATAATGTGCAGCTTCCTGTAATAGACTGCTCTTTTAAATCCAGCAGAAGGTAGTGGATCTCTTCAGCATTCTCTGGGCTTCTAGACATGTTAAGATGAAGCACAGAACGAATCACTGTATCCTTATAGACATACAGGAATGGCACATTTTCTATAAACAACTGGACACAGACAATGCTTTTACTGCCTGGGACAGCCGGACTGATCCCCCGTCTTTTCCTTTTCTGTGAGCAATCCACACACTCCAGGCGTTCTAGGGCTCCTGTGGGACTGGACTGCTGTGATTCCACGGGTCCCGTGGTCTCCTGGCAGAGACAACTCTGCAAAAATGGGCTGCGAAGACGGCTTGGCTCAGAACTGCCGATAGCCCGGTCCAGCGCTTACGAGTTCCCCCCGCTCTACTCACAGGCTGGAGGGCAAGAGGGATGCACACGGAAAACAGGATTAGGATTTAAAATAAAAAACCAGGGTGAAGCATGCAGGGCGTGTGTGCAGGGCTGCGTTTGCCTGCCGTGAAGACACAGGGAGACCCTCGGCGCGCCGTCGGCTCTCCAAGCCCAGGAGTTTTTCCAGCACGGAGCTCCAGCGGGGCAGCCGCGGGCCAGCGCTGCCCCCCAGCGCTCAGCCCCGGCCAGAGGCGGCTCCCGGACCGCACACGCCTCTCCTGGGAGCAGAACTTCGGGTCAGGATGGACAGACAGCCACGTGCTCACAGATCTAGATAGATTCTGTTAATACATCTGCAGGGCTAGATCTATATCACAGAACTATATGCATTCTACGAGTGTATCTACAGCAATATATGTTTTTTATTATATATATACATACACTCCCCTGAACAAGCAAATATTTACACTTGTTCCACACAAAAGCACCTTTACACACACAGTGAATTTGTAGTTTATTTTGGTTGTAGATAGCAGAGCATGGGACAGACAATACAGCAATTAATGCAGGAGGGTAGTGTTAGGTGTGATGAAGAAACACTGATAATCCAAACAATTCTCATATCTATGACAAGTTAAGGTTCTTACATGATAAAGATGGTGCTTTACATCTCCATTTCATTTTCACAGCTGAATTCCATATCAACAAGGAACATCTTGCTCTGTAAATACATGCTCTCTCCCCTCCCTCCTCTGTTACTCTTCTCCTAAGATTTTATGACTATTTTTATTCCAAACTTTCCATAAGATACAGATTGGCCTTATATTTACAGCAAGAAAGTCATAATTAAAGCTTGACACTCCCTTTAGCTAGGGGTTTGTGTTCCTGAGTCACATTTTCCTCCATAAAACTCTTGTAAGAATTTTTAAGCACTCCTAAAACACTCCCCAGAAAACAACTGTAAGAGTTCTGCTGGGAACATCAAAAGCACACTGGACACTGCCTTCTGGGTCCATAGGCACTGTCCAGAAAAATCCCATTAAGGATCGTAAGCCTTGGAGTGAGTATATGGGAGCTGGTGTCACTTGTAGATTAACACCAGTTTAACACCATATTTCACATGGGTCCTGAAAATATTTACAGAGACTGCTAAATTGTTCAGGCCATGGAGGAAAGTGTTTTGCCTTCTGCCTTCCCCAGGTCACCTCCATCCTACTGTGCAGAATCCTACAGTGGCAAGTAACTTCTACCATTTTTCAAAGACATGACCTAAGGTTAGGACTTATTTTCATTATTTTGAATATAATCTTTTTATGTTCTCCCCAGACAGGATTAACCAGAAATTTGCCATGTCTTGGTTGGGCTCCAGTGCCTCTGACACAAAACTGCATCCCCACCAGCTCTGCACAAGGACATAGTCTGCCAGGATTTTCCCTGAGCCTTCAGGAAGACCTCATACCAGATCTTAAGAATGACTCAGCAAACAATCCTTACCTCTCCCACATCCCCTCACAGAAAGGAAACTAGTCCAGAGGCATAAATTACAAAGACAAAAACCTCAGAAAGCATGCAGTAATACAGCAGCATGGAAAACTCAGACACAGAAAAAATAGAAGAACTGGAAGAGAAGGAGCAGTACAAGGAGTTAGCCAAGTCACAGTGTGGAAAAGATAAGCTGCTTCTGGAAGCAGACAGCAGTGTTCCTTGTAAGCAGGTAGAGCAAATTGTACTTTCTGATTTAATTAGGGCAAAGAACAAGTTCAATGATCCCTTAGACTTGTTTCTTTAACTGGGACATTAAATGCCAAAGTATACAGACAACTGCTTAGACATCCTATAGTAATTTGGAGGTTCCTACATCATGAACTGCATTAAAACAAGGATATGCAACACTTAGGGTGTGTAACACATTTAAAAATATACATATTAGGGGTAGACCACTGTTATTATTTATGCACTTCCTAATGTACTTATTAATTTTGACTATATTCCAATATATGGACCAGAACATCTGATGTTTTAAGTTTATGCAAATAAGTAAAAAAAAAGTCCTGGTTTATGTACAGTAATTTCACGACTAGAAGGTGCACCCTTTTGACGAAAATTTTCCCCCGAACCCAGAAATGCGCCTTATAGTCCGGTGCGCCTTATATAATGGACAAAGTTCAGAAATTTGCCAACCCAGAAGTGCAAGCCGCAAACGCCCTGAGCTGCAGGAGCCACGGCCCTCCCCCGAGCCGCCGCAGCCCCAGCACCGCAGGACCCCTGTGCCCCCCGAGCCGCAGAAGCCCTGTGCTGCAGGAGCCCTGTGCCGTGGGGGGAGATGGCACCACGGCGCCGCGGAGCTGCGAGGGGGAACGGCACGGCGGCAGCGCTGAGCCACGGGGAATAGACAGCACAGCAGCGGTGCCAAGCCGAGCAAGGGACGGGCGGCACGGTGGCGGCAGTGCCGCAGCGAGCGAGGGGCGGGTGGCGGGGTGGCGGCAGCGCCGCGGAGAGCGAGGGGCGGGCTGAGCTCAGATCAGCCTGGCACCCAGAGCAGGGCTCAGGAGCTGAGCTCAGCCTGGCACACAGAGCAGAGATGATTTGGGGACACAAAAAACTTTGGCACACAGCGAAGATTCGGGGCACCCAGAGCTTCTCCCATGCTGTCCTCATGCTGTCCCCTCACTGTCGCTGTGTCCCCAGGCTGTCTGCATCAAGCAGCTGTGGCAGCGGCGGCCGCTCAAGGTGTACGGTGCCGCATGGCCAAGTCCATGTTGGCCATCCTGTGCCACATCCTGCGGGCAGAGCCCCTGCTCCAGGAGTGCCTGGCAAGCGAGGGGCGGTTAGCGGGGCGGCAGCAGCGGAGTCACAAGGGGGAACGGCACAGCAGGAGCACCAGGCCGAGCGAGGAACAGGCGGCACGGCGGCGGTGCCGAGCTGAGTGAGGGACAGGCGGCACAGCAGGAGCGCCGAGCCGAGTGAGGGACAGGTGGCCCGCGGCTGCGCCGAGCAGCACCAGCCGGCACCGGGGGTGGGCGGGAGTGCCAGGGCCCACTGCATGGGGATGGCGCCTGGGGCTGCCTTTGAAAGCCTACGCCGATCTGTGAAAAATGTTTCCAAATTGAGCCCCTGCCAGTAAACTTCATGATTGCGGGATTCCATTACTAATTTGTTACTTTGTTGCACGTGGTGCGGATCTCCGCTGCAAAAAAAACCTGCGCCTTATAGTCTGGTGCATCTTATATGATCTACAAAGTTGCAAAATGTGCCGACTCGTGGGGGAGTGCACCTTATAGTCCGGTGTACCTTATGGTCGTGAAATTACTGTATTGCCCAAATACAGTGAAAGAATTTTCCCAGTCAAGCTAAATATGCTAGTATACACCGTATCCTCACAAGGAACATGAGTCAACAGAAAAACTAGTTTTATTGCTTATTTTTAAAGTAAAATAATCTCCTAATATTTTCCTAGTTGTTTAGGCACATTGGGTTCTGTAATACAAAGCAAAAGCATTTTAAACTTTGAATGCTGCCTCTGTTACCGTAACAAACCAAAACCAACTTATCTAAAGCAGGATTTGGGATTTTGCTATTAAAGAGCTGGAGTCTAGTCACACTTGAAACATAATGACCTGCCACAGCTCAGTAAGACCATACCCTAATCCCTTGGACTTTCTTCAGTTAATTTTGGAAATCACTCTGCCATTCATAATGCAGCACTCTGTCTTCACATATCCATTTTCTGCCACAGCCAGCAGTATTTAATGCTTTTTTGACACTCCATCACTCTAACAGCTGTTTTATTTTGGTTTTGATACTGCTGGTGGAAAATGCAACATGTTAAAGTAAAAGGAAAGAAAGAAAGAAGAAAAAAAGGAAACAAGTGCTGAACAATGACAGACTTTGCACTCATGTGAAGGCAGCTCCACCAGCATGGAAATAGATGGACCAGCAGATGTGAAATCAAGGGAGGCTTTCCGGTGTTTGCTGAATCATTTCTGCCTTTGTTATCGCTACAGGGCTTCCTGTCAGCAAGTCAATAGTGCATTCAGAACGGAGCTAAAAGGCCAGATCCTATTCACTGAGGAGCCCCAATTAGCCATGTGATGTCAAGGGACCTTTTCACATCTAACACAGTAACATTGTGTCAAAATAAAGGTTATCTACTTCCAAAGTTGGAGGAGGGAAAGCAAACTGGAGCACACCCATGCACTGCTGTTGGGGTCTACAAGAGATTTTTACAGTGTGCATGTCAAGATTTGTTCTGTTCTCTTATTTTTCTCGATCAGATAAGCATTATTCAGCAAGATTTTCTTGGTTTTATTTCAAAGAAACAGAACACAAGTTACATGCAAGCCCCTTAAGAGAATGAGCAGGCAAGTTTTACTGAGAATAATATGAACTGAATTTACAAGTGTGACAGCCACCCTGTTTTTGGGGTCATTGGATGAAGATATCCAGATAATCAAGACTAAAAACCTATTCTGGCCTGTTCTGTGTAAATTGCCTTAATCGATCCCTAGTAGCAAAGGCAGAAAAAGAGATGAGGAGATGCTCTGGCTTAAGGGTTATGGAAAAAATGAGGCAGGCATTACATAGAGTTTTTGCTGACAGCTGGACTTTGGTAAAAGGACTCAGTTGTTGAGGGCTAACTCAGGCAGCCGCCTCTGCCTCTTACCTGAGCACTGGTCCCTACCCCAGGGCAGCCATGACAAGTACACAGAGCACATAGACAACTTGAGCAATGCAAGCTACTAAAAAACCTTGAACCTTACAATAAAATCCTACTCTACTATATCAAGTCCCTATAGGAATCTAAATTTTATGTACTAATCAGAATTTTTTTACTTATTACACAAGCCACATACTGATTAAACTACACAAGAGATAGCTCATTTAAATAGCACAAGGGGTTTTTTCCTTCTTGTACCTTGAATACAAATTCTTTCCCTAGTCAGTCTTAGCACTTCTCTTTCCTTGTTTATTTTTCTAACATGCACAATTTTTGTCAGCCACTTCATTTGTTTGTGTGAGGCTTTGAGACAAAGGATCCATCTTGATCAGTGACAAGCAAGAAGCCTACGTAGCAGCTCAGCATGGAAGACCACCAATAATACATAGCAAGCATTGCCATTTTCTTTCTATGCAGGACTTACTGACATACTCTTCAATACAATCACAGCATATTTTCTTCCATCCCTAAACTAATTACATCTTTCAAGCAGAAGTAGACAGCCTACATCTTTCATTAACAGGTTTTGATATTAACATATCAAAAACTCTTAGCTGCAAAACTTCAGAATCAGGATATTGATTTTTAGGAAAAGAGAAAATTTACAAGCAAACATCAGCCTACCCCCACACTACAACAAACAAACCCCTCTAACCTACTTATATAAAGTAATAAAACCCTTTTTTAATAGCTTACCCTTTGAAATATGCACACCACCCTTTCTCAATAAACTACCCCATGTAGTTTTCAGTCACCTGTATCTTATTCTCATCAAGAAGATTAAGTTAGCTATTTAAGGTGGGTTTTTTCACACTACCACTTAGACGATAAGCCAAGCAGGAAAACAATATGGTTTATATACTGGATCTACTGGCCTGTTCCCTCTGTAATAAATGCAATTAAGGTGTAAAATATTCAATATATATTTTGATTGCAATGAAAAAAGAGATACTATTTTAACTACTGTAACATTCTTATCTAAATATGCTAATAGTTTAAAGTGTTCAAATTTTCAAGGACTTTTAAAGCATTGATACTTCCATCATGAGCTCTTTTGCTGTTACAGAATTTGTAAGTGGTTTAACTAGTTTATAATTCGATATAAGTGCACAAACTCAAGAACACAAGGGGAGCTGTAATGGAAAAGCAACTTAATTTTGCTCTTTTCTCTCCTCCAGTGAACTCCATAGAAGGAAAAGATGAACGTTGTGCCAAGCCAGACTCCAAGAGTTGTGGCTTAGGGTCTGCCATGCTAAGGTTAAGAAGAATTTAATATCTAGACTTATAAACTAGGACACCAAAATATTGCTTACTTATGGCTCAGTAGTACTTTCTAAGGCTGGGATAAATAATCAGGATGGAATTGTTTTTCCTGAGGTAAGTCTGCCCATGCTTATTAGTCAAGGAGGTGCCTGACTGACATCACTGAAGTGATTAAAGTAACTCAGATGTTTCCAGAGACGCAGTTGTTGTTAGCAACTCATGTGTCTGAAGCAAGAAATGTGCTGCATCTGCTCTGGGTGTCAAGGTAGTGAGTTAAGTGGATTTTTCTCCCTCAGTTCTCTTCTAAGTAGCAGGACACAGACATTTGTCTTCCACAGACACTGCTGTGCACATTAATTATGTAGAGTGAAAAAAAAGTATTTTTTTCTCGAGGGAACCTAGGCAGAGCTCCTCTCTTTTCTTGTGCCTAAGGAAGTTCTGACTCACTTTTGCTTATTCTACCTTTTCTACTGAAGAAGCCTTTGTACTACTGTGATAGACTGGATGAAGAAAGATGTAGCTGAAGATGTACTCTAAAAGAAAGGAAAAAAAGGCCCTTATTAAAACCTTCAAATACAGGCATTAAAGCTTTCAAATATAAAAGTAGTTCTGGAAAAGCTTTTCTACATTTTTTTCTTTTTTCTTTGTGTAAACTTTATTTGTGATTATTGGTTCTGTTGCAATTTTCTGGTGTCTAACTCTAGAGTCAAGCTACTACAGCTCCTCTGCTTGAATCACCCAGACCACCCTCTCTGATTTCCCATACTTTATGATAAATGCCCCTGTGTTTTAGCTCAGGGAAATGCTGTGTACCAGGCTACATCCCACTTCTTGTGCAGTAGTCTAAGTCTGATAGTATTGGGCTCATTTTGCTCAGGAGGAGGAAGTCTTTGTTATTTTCCTTAGATATGAACAGATTAAATCCATCTCTTTTTTCTCCTCTATGTAATTATCTTATATGCCTCCTTGGAAAAACTGATATAGTATTTCTCTTCCACAAAACCTAGCATTAACAGTATAGCTTAAAGTGAAGTTAGGCCTTTTGCTAACCTGGAAATGTAAGGTGTTACTTTATGGCTCAGAGAGTCATGTTTTTGGAGAGGAAGTGATGATGCCTAAAAAGACATGCACCACTCTTTCAAGATAATGGTATTTTGACATGTCAATAATGACTGCAAAATGCATGCAAGCTATTTTTATTCCTTGGTGCAGTAGAGCTTACATAGACGTGGTCTCTGGACAGAAATGAAGCAGAATTAGTGATCTAAGTATCATGATTTTTTAAATGGGTTTGGTTTGTTTGTATTTAACTACAGTCTAATTAGTGTTAACCTGCTTTCCAAAGTTGTTTTTCTTCTGTAGCATTTTCTCCTTTCCACTTTTCTCCAGGTCTTCCTCAAATCTCAAAGTTCACATGTTGTGCAGATACTAGAGAACAAATAATATGTAGTAAGTCACAGCAGATGAAAACTTAATACTGATTTCTTGGTAGGTAACTCTGTGTGAAGGACAGCACTGGAAACTTACCAAAATTTTAAGGATTACATCTAACTTGTGATAAAGGAACTGTGCACAATAGCATTTATTGTACCTTCCTTATTAGAGGAACAGTTGTTGCTTGTTTTATTCTCACTAGCAACAGAAGCATGAAATTTAGCTCTGCCCATGACTGAATCCTTGTGTTCCAAGTCTAGTCAATCTTTTTGCAAACAGATTTGAAGAGAAATCCCAGGTAATTGTCAACATCAGTTACAGACTTGCTGTCTGACCTATAATTGGATGCCACTTTGAAGTTTTACTGAAAGAAGCAGAGGATTGCTCAGATCCACTGATTCAAGCAGACAATTTAAGAACTACTCTACTGACTTATTAGGACCAAATTTTTTTTATTAAATGCTTTATCTGCTGTGGTTTGTTGGTTTGGTTTCGTTTTTTTTCAGAGAGAATTCTAGTATAAGAATAGCATGTTGAGTTATGGACATACTGTACTTTCTTTCTCTTTCAAAAGTTGATTCCACTATGAATGTAGGAATTAAGCTTATAGTAATTATCACTTAGAGCTACTCAGCATGCTTAGAAGATCCAAATGCCATATATTACCGTTTTGCTAGTTTGTGAACATGTAACTGTAAAATCAATTATTTTGGGAGTATTTTTGGACAGTAGCAGAGGCTTGTTTCCTTTTTATCGTTGCCTGTCATAGCATTTCTTACTAAAAATTCTTTTTATTTTGAATATTTTTGCCAGTTTTCTAGCTACAAGTTGTTGGGGATTGAACAAAGAGAGAACTTGAGTTTTGCTTTTTTTGTACTTAGATCATCACTTGCCATATTTTGAAGAGAGCCTACCAGGCAGAAATGACTAGTGCCAGGGTTTCCTTCATTAGAATTAATGTTTTAATTACAGGATTGTCAGGCCTATTAAGAAAATACAGATGCTATAGCTGACAGACTTTATGCCTATGAGATAATGCATTTTATTCATGTACAGCCTCAGCCTGGTTACATTGTTTTACAGATACAGCTGCACCTGATGATAAATCAGGGGGTACAGAGTTTTATATAGATCTCTGAAAATTTACCAGTGCTTACAACTAGGAGCTTTGAGAGACCAAAATTAAGACTGGAGTCCCATCTCTAGGTGTTATGTAAGAGACAGTAATTTTCCTAGGCTTTAGGTAGCTTGTGATTGAATCATATTTACTCAGAATGCAACAAAAATTTAAAAAGAGGAAACTGAGGCATTAAATTAAGAAAAATAATGTGTTTATAAAGGCATTAATAAACTGCTAAGTTCTCATTTCATATCTATTTACGCTTTGTATAATTTCTCTGTAAATGACTATGAGGAGGTAGTGCAGGATGTCTCTAGAAAAGGTGGCCCAGCGCTTGCATTTATTTCAGCAGTGCTCAGTATGAACCCAGGAACTGATGGGCAAAAGCTAAGTTCACAAATTATAGTCCTCAGTATGCAAAGCACCCTGGGGACGAGCACCTAAACTGAATAAAAACCAGGAAAAACTCTAGCTGAAGTGCAAATCATATGCTAATAATCTGGCTTCGGTTTTGATGTGGCATGTATAATTAGCAGAGCATAGCAGCATGCAAGTAAAGGCACTCTTCTATTAATATAGCTTGTTAGCAGAATTGTGTGTGTGTTTGGGGCGGGGGGGTATTTGTTTTTTAAAATCACTTCCACCAGTGGGAAACGGTGCCACCCCTTTTCAGGTGTGTTAAAGGCATGCTGTTGGGGAGGATGAGTTGGTTTTTGGGAGAATGGAGTGGAGGACGGTCAGCAGGTGCGGGCGAGCAGCGCCTCGCCTGCTTCCAGGTCCGTATTGGGAAGTGTTGGGAGCGAGTGCCGCGGGGAGCTGCTGGCTCCTGGCTGCGGAGGGACTGCCCCCGGTGGTACGGCTGAAGGCGGGTGAGCAGGGAAACAAGCAATGCCGAGGGCAGGGACGGGAACGGTATTTCCACCAAAAAAAAAAAAAAAAAAAAAAAAAAAAAAAAAAAAAAAAAAAAAAAACCAGCCCAGGCTTCCCGAGAGAAGGCGCTTCCCTTCTTCCCTTTCCCGCCAGGCCCGGCAGGTGGCGCCGTTGCGGCGCGGGAGGCCCTGAGGGGCGGGTGGCGGCCCCGAGGGGCGGCGGGCCCGGGTGCTCTCCTGCCGGGAGAGGCACGGAAAATGCCGGGGCTCTGGGGCTGTCTCTACGGGGAGCCGGGACTGTCTTGCAGACTTTTGGGGCAGCAAGGGGAGGAAAAAAATCTTCAGGAATCTAAGTGCAGAGAGAAAACACAATAAGATTTTTCACCTTTTAGAGCTGCCCTCAGCGTTACTCGGCTGTGGCTCGGCAGCTGGGTGGTTGAGGAAGCTGCTCCTGATGGCTCACGACACTTTTATCAAGCTCCATAGAATTGTTTCTCCTTCGTGAAGCTTTCGAACAAGAGTTTGTCATGCTTCTTTACCACTCAAAGTTGAGAAGAGACTGCAGGCTGTGTCCCAAAAAGTCAGGAGCTAGTAGGGCATTTTCAGACATTTAACATGTGAAGTGCGCCTGCTGGTGCGAATTTCCCTTTGGGGATGCAGCTGTAAAGCGTTCAGCGAACACTGCCAGCATGACAGGAAAACTGGCTCAGGGAAAGCTTTCATCAGAAGCAACTTTCTCAGTATCTTCGGTTTGAAGGACACAAGAATAAATCGCAGTGCATCTTTTTAGGTGGATTTTAACACAGTTTAACTGAGACTTAAATTGCATTTGAAAACTTCAAACTTGGGGAAAAGTTAATACATTAAGCTTTTTTTAGTTTTTTATGCTGTTTGTCTGCTCCTTGTATTTGACTTATCTCAGTACTGTCCTCACAGCGGTTTTATATTGGACATTCAAGAGACTGATATTTTTGTAGATGGCAGGTTAGTTTCTTGTCAATTTAATTATACCTGAATAGGTTCATATGAACCTCAATACTCAGTTTGATCAAGGTTTTCTGGCCAGCTGGGCACATACCAGGTTTCAGGTTGTGTAAGAGGTTTTAAATGATATAATCTTGTTCTGTGAATTTTGCAAGGTGAGCATAAGACTGAGAAGTCTCACCTGGCTCATGAGAGCAGCTGAGCTCTAGTCTGGAGAGATAAGCTTTACTAGTTACATTTTGTCCTGGGAGGATTTTGGGGAGGTGTGTTTTTAAAGCACTGTCATTAGCATCACTTTACTGTTGAACAGGAAAGCTCCACAAACACATCCAAAACTGGTCTCTGCTGTGCCCTACTGTGCTTCTCAGTGCCTCATTTAGCATCTTTTGAGTTATTTGGAATTAATAGGAGCAGTTCTTTGACTAATGCATTCACATTGAGAACAGATATGATGATAAAAAAATGTTCTTGGACGTTCGTGTTCTTGCAGTGGTACTATTACCTAGGTAAAACAGTCCTTCAGTTGAGACACAGTATAGCAGGGTTTATTTCTTAAGGCTTACCCTTAAAGACAGTGACCACTGTAAAACACATCAGACTGGATAGGATGATTTCTGCCAGACAAGATGATTTCCTCTAAGAATCAACAATCCAGCCCTCACAGCCACAAAGTGTTACGAAAGCTGATAAAGAGCTTTTGAATACTTCAATCTGTAACTTCCTACCAATGCAAGATCTACCCGTTATTGCTTAGTAAAGAAAAAAAATATTTTATTATACTGAGAGTCTTATAAGTACATATAAAATTTCTTAGTGTTGCTGTCCCTGTGGCATTATTTTTTCACCTGTATATCATAGTTCTATATAGAATTTAAAAGCTATATAGTCCACATACCTCTAATTCTTACGTTTTGGCTATAAATACCCTTAAAAAGTGTAAGTTAGAGGTCTGAAAGTTGAAGGTTGGGTGTACAAAGGGATATCAAGCATGGAAATGCAGACCTTGTTAGTAAAGGTATTTCCTTTAAAAGTCTAGATGGACTACAAGTTTTTCTGTAGCAAAGCTAAAGCTAACAGAGGCATTTGGACTGTATTGAGAAGTCTGTACCTGTGTTCCTACAGAGACAATAATGAACACTTTGCTCTCTATCCCAAGCAATTCTATTAGTTCAGGCACCAGCAACCACTGTGCTGTTCCAAATATTACTTTATGCTTTCTTGGGCTTAATGCTCACAAGCAGGTGATTGTCAGGGTTAACCAGATGGGTGATTTCTGTACAGTTTCTGATTGTGCAAGCACAGTCTTTAGGAAACTATAGCTCCAAAACTGTTAAAATTCAGTATACTCAAGTGCTGAACGTTTCCCTCCCTAGATGGAGTTTACAAATAATTTTTGCTAGTTGCTGTCTTGTGCTAGTTATAGGACAAAAAGTAACAGAGTAAGGAGTGTGTGTCTGTGGACTCCTGGATCTTTTGGATAGGTGAAGGATTAAGAGATATTATTAACCACTAGACTTTAGTGGACAAAGGATTCCACCCACACAGGCGGGTCCTTATTTCTTCCTGCCAAGCTCCATGTGTGCCGCACTATCAACTGCTACACTGCAGATTCAGCTTACTCTCTTCTGCCTATGCTATCAAAGGAGGGAAATATATGGTTAACCTTCATACCCTGTGATTTTCTTGTTTTTTTAATATCTTCTGTGCAATTTTATTTATTAAATGTTTATATTGTCTTTGTGAGCCTACACAGATAAGTCTCATTCTTGGACGAGCAGGAAGAAATGGATTTGCCATCATTCCTTTTATTCTGTTCTGATCACTAAGTCTTGCAGATGGTCTAACTAATGGCTTATTTAAACTAGTGAGCTTGTGCTCATGCCTAGCTTGAAACACACAGATGGTGTTGCCTAATAACATTCAAGAAGGACAATGTTTCTTCTTGTAAAATTTGAGCATTACACTCAAGAGATGACTTTTTAAAACTTGCTTTATCCTAACCATATACATTATAATTGAATTGAGTAATTTTTTTCTAGGGCATCTGGGGAGAAATCTAATGGTTCATAGAAAAAGCTAACTGCCATGTCAAGAACATATACTATTACAAAATAGAGTTAATAGTGTAAATAGCAAATATTGTCATTATAGTATCTATTTTCAGTAAACACACTGAAATGGCAACACACAAGTATGCAGAAAGCATAGCTATGTAAGTTTCTCCTGCAACAGTTGTAAGTAGCTAATGTTTGGGTTTTTTTTATTTTTTTCTGCCAGGGTTTTCCTTATCACCCTGGGTAAGGTGGTGGCTATTTAGAATTCCTTGGACTTTTGTGCTGGCCCACACCTTGTGTGTGTATGTGCAATTATCTCTGTTCTGCTTGTTCCCATTTAATATTTCCAGTGCAAAGCTTTAATTGATGGAGCTTTTCTAAGTCACAAGCATGTTTATAGAAACTAAACAGATTTTCTGTATTGTTTATGCCACCATGGACTTCTAGTGTCTCTCCTATTGAAGTGTAAATTGTTAATGAGCTAAGCCTCACTGTCCAAGATCTACCAGAAGAAAGTGTAATGAAATAATTTACTTTTCTAACTGGGGTTACTCTTAATTGAAATGCAAAGGATGATAAAACAATTCAATTTCTTTAGACAAAAAACCAAAAGTGTAAATTATATGATAAGGTCATAACTTGAAGAAAAGATCTGAAACTGGAAAAATTATGCTTAGCAGCTGAATGTGATGAAAAATCTCAATGTGATAAGGAGGCATATTTCAACTCTGTGGAATATCTTCCTTGAAAGTCTTTTTTATCAGTAGTCGATTAGACATTGAAGACATTCAGGTTTAATTAGTATGAAATAAACCTTGGCTAGTTCTTCATGTCTGGGCTTTTGCAGACTAAGGCTTTGATAGCTATCACAGTACAGGTACAAGTGGTGGATCTGGACCAACCACTGCAGAAAAAGGTGTCCAGTTCCATATATACCTGTAACAAAGGAGATTTGCCTACTGGTTTATTGTCTTTATTGTGGCATTGCATAGTCTTACTTTTGATAAAAAAAAGTGATCTTAAGCATTGGCTAAAATTGTGATTTCAAGTCTTTGCAGATTTTTAAGATAATGAATGTGATTGTTGAGCTCAAAGGAAATTTAAAAAACCTTGAACCAAAATTGCTCACTTCCCTACGTTATTTGCTAGAGACAGTAAAGAGACGTTATGGGAATTACTCTTAGTGTGTTGTGCTCAGTTTAGTTATCCTGAGTTAGCAGAAAGGAGAAATAACTGCTTTTGCAGCCTTATTGTTGCAAGTTAGAAATTTGAGCTGTATTGGCAGGAGAGAAAAAGTAACAGTATGTGAAGGAATTATCCAAATTGCTGGTTAAGGTCTGCCCTCGTGGCTGTTAGGCTGTACGTAAAAAGCCAACTGGTAAACATCTTTTTTTTTTTATTTTAAAAAAGTGAAATTGTTCTCAGTTGATCATGTCTAATGTTCCTACTTCAGGTTTTTGACCCAACATTTGCTTATTTCTCTACAAACAGCAGTACTCCAAATAGAGAGTCTTCTGCTGTTTATAATGTCTGAAATTTATTAATTAATCATCCTGGAATTATTTAAGTATGTTTTAGAAAGTTTTAGATTTTTAGTGCTGGGATTGAATTCTTCAAGGCAGTTTCAGTGCATATGTTTTTATAGACATATCTATTAAAAAAATAATTTTTTTTCTTAATTTCAGCTTCCCTTAAGTGGATGTGTTTGTCGCTGGAATTTACTGTAAAACATTTCTTATGCTTTCTAGGGTATTTGCAAGGTAAAATAATTTGGGTTTTCGATCCTTGTAGTTCTGCTGTTACATTAAAATTATGCAAGCATGGTATAATTGTTACTGTAAAAGCATTGTCTGACCTTTATTTTAAAAGAATTGTCTTGTTAGGAGCAGAACTAAATGTAACTATGCAGCTGTAGGAAACAATGGTTGTTCTACCTTGTAATTGTACACTACAATCAATAAACAGGATGCCACAAAGTTCAAGCTTCAGGATTAGAACCCTACACAGAACAAAAAAACATTAAAAACATTAGTAAATGCTTTCTGGCTAAGTTTTTTAGAAATGCCACGGTTGGTGTAACTTGTACTGCCAGCACATTAGGTTATCCAAACCTCCTATGGGCAAGTCTGAGAAATGTTACTTGAAGGTAATTTCCAAGACTTTGTTCTCCTTTCCTGATTAAAGCAGTTTGCTTTGAAGTCAACAGAGATTTATAGAGTGTGCCTCTGAGAGAAGTAGCTGGCCTGTAAATTAAAGCTCCAATTGCTTTTTTTCAATAAAATTGTTTTGAGGTTGTTTCTGTGGTGTTGTGCTAAGAGAGTCTGACACCATCATGCTTGGTAAGGGCAAGAGTCAGTCAAGCTCGACCAGAAGGAACTGCTTAGTTAAACTAACTGGAGTTCCAAAATATCAGACTAACATCAGTAAAATGTAGTTAAAAATAAGCCAAAAGTTCTCTTTCAAACTCTGAAATTTTTAAAACTTGAAAAGGCACTCCTTATGTGAACATACATCTATATGAAATTTTTCCAAAGTGCAACAGAAAATTTATTTCCATACTTTTTTTTTTTGGTTAAAGTTTAAACTTTTGAAACAGTTACAGGGGTTAAAAGGGCTGAAAATGCAAATGAAGGAGAAAGATGAGGCAGAGCTAGCGAAGGAGACAGAGGAGAGAAATGAGTTAAAGTTCAATAAAAAAATGTATCATCCTTGAAAATGCACTGAAAAGTTCAGTAGAAATTGGCAGGGTACATGGAGGATGACTTGTAGCTATGCATTCGAAAGAATAGTGGAGTTAGTATGAGGAAAACTGAGTGACATCCTCTTACCTGAAGCTACAAGTTACTAATAACAGATCTATTTTCCTCTGTTCTCTGCCGATTGGAACACCAGTTCTCCCTCCAGACACTTGCATGTAGTTTTCTCTGCTGAGAGGAAACAGGGAACTGCTTACTTGGATGACAGCCTTCTTAAGGGCATTTGCCAGTATGAAACTTATTTGATCTGTTGTGTCTCTATTTGGACTCGTCTGAAGTAGGAAAAAAGCGAGCATACCTATTTTACCTTTCTTTTATTTGGGGGGGGGTGGGGGGGGGAAGAACAGGAGACTAAAGATGATGTATTCCATCCTGCTTTTCTCTCAGAATTGTGAACCTAGGTGTTTGCATCCACACAGGAAGTGTGTCCCATCACTGCAAATCCCACATAGAATTCATTGACACGTTGGAAAGCAAGTGGGATTTCATCTGTAAAACTAATCTTTCTGTTATGAGTTTGATCAGTTGTGCAGAGCACCGGAACTGCAGAAAGCTTGTGTTGTGCAGGAAGCTGATGCTTACTCTGCTGTGCAGCACAATGAGAAATCTCCTGCCTTTGGCATGTCAGGAGCAATGCTAAGTCACTGAACTGGAGAGCCTTGTGGGACAAGGCCACCTTGCCCCAAAATGACCTAGTGTTTCTGCACTAATACTGTTTTGATGGTACACTGTTTGTATATTTTCTTAATGAGACCATATAAATATAATCCAAGACGTTTTACAGTATTCATTCTGTAGCCTGTTTCTCATTCTCAGATGACAGCTGGCTCCTTTTGAGATCAGGAATGTACTGTGTTGCTCTTCTTCTTTCTACTGCTGGAATTTAAAAGGACTGTTAAAAAGCTTTGTTACCTCAACATTTTAACTGGCAAAAATATTTATTTAAATGTCTATTACAAACCAACAGAAAGCAGGCTGAAAATGTGGGGAGGGGAGAACTCTTTAGTTTCAAATTCAGCCTCTGCTTTTGAGGTCAAGGCGTTTTGCATGTGTAAATCCTAGCCCTCTTTTGGTTTCCCCTTTATTGGAATAACTTCTATGCTTCTGGAAAAAAAAATATTCCTGAAAAGCTACTGAGTGGGAGTTTCTAATCACTTTAAAGCCAATTTCAAAACTTTTTAAACAAAGTTTCTGCAGTGTGACATTCCATCCATTTTACCAGGGAAAACTAGGCTTGCTTCAATTTCACCTAAGAGGGAAATCACCAGATCCTGGAGGACTGTTTGCAACTGCAGTACATCAGTAAGCTTTCCAGAGGAGTACAAGATAAGTAGTTACAGCAGTTACTCTTGTAGTACAATGAGTACCCTGTAAAGCCTTCACAATAATTTGAACAAAGTTGTCTCTTCATATTTTATTCACTCTTAATTTCCACAGGAAAAAAAAATTTAAAAACCCCAAATGAAATCCAAAAAAGAAAGAGAGGCCTTGTCCCTCCTGGTAAGCATAGTGTGCTTCTCCTGAATCATCTGTGAAGAGGGACTGCCAGAAGGTTGCACTGAACTCTGCAGTTCATAGAGTATCAGTGCTGCTCAGATTAGAAGGGACCTGGGGAGCTTGTCTAGTCCAGTCTCTGTCTCGAAGCAGAGACTTACCTCAGGCTGTGAGCTCTGAGTAGCTTACTAAGGTCTTTATCCCCTGGAATTTCATAAAGGGCTAGAGACTGCACAGCCTGTCTGGAAAACCTACTCCACTGCTTGGCCATCTTCAAAACCAAAAAGGCTTTTCTTGGGTTGTGTCAGAACCTCCCCTGCTTTAAGTGAAGACCTCTTGACCTCCTGCTGTGTGGGAGGTCTGCAAGAACTTTATTCCGTTGTTTTAAAACAACCAAATGTCACTGAGCCTCATTCAGTCATTTTACTTTGCAGGCATTGGACGTTCTCTCATCCTAACAGGATATTTGCTCTTGTTTTCTGACCCTCTTGGTGGCCTGATACTGCAGCAGGGGTGGTTGCTAGAGATGGGCTTTTTCCTTAAGTATGCCTATTGAGGGTAAGACAGGAGAAACTTCCTTTTATAAAGGAATTTTATTTAGTAATCTCTCTTATTTTCATAAGAATGGGTCTGTAGGATTCCAGGTTTCCCTCCAATGTTGGGCTTGTTTATTGAAACAATATTGTCATATCTCTACTGTATCAGTAGAATTGAAAAGACATAACCAAGCAGGGAAAAGCAGCAACTGAAAACAAACCGAAGTTTTCATCGTCAGTGCTACTGAGATCCTTCAGGCTCTTCCTGGCTAAGGTGAGACATGGTAGTTTTGTGTTTGGGGGAACAAAAGAATCTATGCCCTGGCATAAGTCCTCCTGTTTGACAGAGCTGCTCCTGTTGGGATTTCTCAGCTAAGCAAGGTGATTGTGCTCCAGGGAGAGAGAAGTGCTCTGCCGGTGTGGCATGGTGCTGGGGACACGGGGAAGGGCACCCTACCTGCAACTTAACCTGGCAGTATGCCCTGGGTAGTCAAATAGAAATGCCTTAGCGCCTGGTGATGAGTTTGGAGACTTTTTGGTGTGGAATTGAGTTGTAATATTCATGCAGTAAGTGCACTGGAGCTTTTGACTGATTTGCATTACGATTGTCTGGGTTTTCTCCTTTCCTCTTGATGAATAGTACAGATCGCTTGTGAGCTTATCGAGTTATGAAATTTTTTTTTGCCCTCCTACGCCTCGCTGATTGTTTTTCCCGTTTGCCTTTTTCCAAGCCTGCGTGCCGTTCCCAGTCTCGCCGGCGGGCCTTGCTGCGGGGAGAGGGAGGCTCAGCGGGCCGGGCATGAGAAGGCGAACGGTCCGAGGATCCGGAAACGATGTCCCAAGAACCCCGGGCTTTGCCTGCCGGTGACGAAACGCAGCAGCGCTTAGCACCTCGTTCCCGTAACCCTTTCCTTCCCGCCCGCTCCAGGAGGAGGAGGAGCGGAGCAGAGCGGGCGGGGCGGACGCGGCGCCGCCATCCCGGCAGCGCCCGTGCGTGCGGGCGCTGCCCGGCAGGGGGCGCTGTAGCCGCCTGCGCCGCTCCGGCGCTGCGCTGCGAGGAGCCCCCGCGTGTCCGCCATATTGGCGCCCGCGCCGCAGCCGCCGCGCGTTGTTCCTCCATCTCCTGCCGGCGCAGCCGCCCGGAGCCCAGCGCGGAAGGGAGGGAAGGAGGGAGGGAAGGGAACGCCGGCGCCGCCGGGCGGGAAGCGGGGCGAGGAGGAGACGGAAACGAGCGGGGCCCGCGTCCCCCCGCGCCCGCCCCCTGCGCCACCCGCCATGGAGAGGAGGCCGGGCGGCCCCTGAGCGAGGAGCGCACGCACGCACGGACCGAGACTTGCCCCCGCCCGGCCCGGTCCGGCCCGGCCGCCATCAGCGGAGAGAAGCCGCCCGGCTCCCGCCTCCGCCGCGACATGGAGGCTGTGAAAGCCTTTAACAGCGAGGTGTGTAACCCTGCCGGCGGCCTCCCCTCCTCGGGGCCGGGGAGCGGGCGGGGCCCCCGGGCCCGGCGCCTTCCCTGCCCCCCCTGCAGCAGGGAGGCTGCGGGAACTGGGGTAGCTCCGGGGGGCCCGGGGATGCGGGGGTGCTGCCGCAGGCCGGTGCGGCGCTCCCCCCCGCGTCGGGCGGGAAAGGGCCGTTGTCGCCGTCCCTGGGAAGCGGGAGGGTGGAGAGGGTAATGGAGACGTCCCCCTCCCCCCCAGCTTCTTCCGCCGTGAGGCTGGGGGCGGCTGAAGGGGAAGAATAGATCTGGCGGCGGGCTGGAGGAAGAGGAGGACGCGTGAGGAAGGCCGAGGAAGAGGAGGAGAAAGAGGTCTCTTCCTGGCGCCTGGCCTGCGGTGGGGCATATGATGCCCGGCCAACTTCACGAAGCGGCTGAGGAGGCTGCGCTGGGCGGCAGGGGAGTCCAGGCTCGCCTGGCATGGGGACTGTGCCCTTCCGCGCCTTCCCTCGTCTCTCCTTCCACCCTCTTCCTCCTCGCTAATTACATGTGTATCAGAACCCCGCCAGTGCGCGCTTTTAACACCTCGTGCAGCTAAGCTTTAAATTTGGGGAAAGGAATACAAAGGCACTGGAGGTTCGTCTCCGTGTTTAAGAGTAGTATATTCGCAGTGGTCAGGATGGAAGCAGGCATTCCCTACATGCTGCATAGAGCTCAGATCCTGCATTGAAGCACTGTGCAGAGAGCGGGCTATGGCACCGAAGAACACATGCATATATATAGGCTGAGGCGTTCGTACTGCACCTGGCTTCTCTTTTGTGCTGAGAGCTAATGTTTATTTTATTGGTAGATGGTTCTTGTGGCAACTCTGCTTTGTTGCACTCATTGTGAGAGTATAATTTGTATTTTGAAGTTAATGTACGAGCAAGAAAAACAAATACATGTGTTTTTTTACGAAGTCCCACATTTTACAAAGTAGTTTTTAACTTATATTGACCTTAGAAAGTATCAGCTCTTGTTACAATGTATAGTTCTACAGACTGCTCACATACTGAAGCTCCAAGTTGCCCTGTCACTAGCCCCAGCAGGGATGTAGTACGGTTTTAATGGTTTTCAGTAACGCCGTTTCATTTGACCTGTGGTGGAACAGTGTGGCAACCATGTTGTTGTTTCTACAAGCACAGTAAGATAGATTTTTAAAATGAGCAGGTACTCTCCAGTTACTCGGCAGCAGTTGTGCAGCTGTAAATGATGTGCAATTCTAGGTGTTGCACTTCATGCAATTTGAATTCTTAAGTAGGAAAAATCACGTTGTGGCCACTACAAGAGAAATAAGCACTATAAACTTTTATTCCTATTTTATTTTTCGATTGGCACATGTGCTATATTGTTATGTAGGGAAAAGGAAGAATCTGGTCACAAGAACAGAAGAACATAAGTTGTTCAGAACATTTTCCTTCTGTATACTTATCAGTAGGAACAGAATTCTTCCTCTCCATGTTGAAAAACAGCTTCTGACTGACTTGCTAAGCGCTTGGGTGTAAGTACTGTAAAAATGAGTCTGGGACTTAAGGTGGCAGCCATGCTGAGGAGGAGAACTTTAGGTTATGCCTTGAATTTTCTAAATGCTTAAAAAATGGTAGACAGTAGGTTGTTGGAAAAGAAGACACAGAGGATCTGACACAGTGTCATTTTAACCAACTTATCTACTATGATATAAATAGACAGCATCTCTGATTTAACCTCTATCTGTATTTGAATGCTGGGCTACAATGATGAGGAGGTTTTAAAGATGACCAAACAATCCCTGATCCTGGAAGTAAATGGTATCAGACTTACTACAGTTGAAGAATCCCAAGTGTCATTGCTTGCCACTCTTAACATCTCTGTGCAGAACTGGACTTTAACTGTCATTTTCTTGGTTCAACTTACCTACACACACTTTGCAATTTAGAACTGTGAAACAATTACTAGATATTTGAATTCGCTAAAGTGTATGAGTCTATATATTGCTGTTCCTAAATGGTTTTGATTAATTTACAAAATACTGGTACTTCACTTGTAAAATCCCATTCTTTGTTTATATTATGTTTTAAGGTTGTGTTAAACTCTAGAGCTGACGTCTGAGTCCTGTTTTAGAGTTTTTTGGCTTAAAATAGATGTAAATTAAATTTAGCAACAGATGGGACAGAATAAATTGTATAAAAAACTTTTACAATACTTTCTCTTATGCAGTTTGCGTTCAGTTAATAATTTTACAACAGTTTACGTAACTTACTGGTGAAAACCAGATGACACTTTAGAAGGAACATTCTAATACATTTAGACACTCAGGTGTTCCAGTTGGGTACTTCTGGAGTTGTTTTTTTCTGTTTGGTTTTTTAAAGGAAGGAGTTGTGTTTGGATTGTGCAGTGAAGCTAAAATAAAGACAGCTATCCAACTAGGGAGTATAATTAACTCAGAATTGTATGTGAGCTGAGCAATATCTTGTATTGTAACTATCCTATATGGCTATCAGGATTTAAGTGCTTAGAATAGACTTGTCATTAATTTGATTAGAAAGAAGAATTTCAAGTTTATTTGAACAGTAACTACTGGAAATAATGTTAGCTGTTGTGGAAAGCTGTTCAATGCCTAGTGATGATACATAGTACTGTCTGTGCTGCACCTAGTTGTATGTGTAAAATTAGCCCTAACATTTCAAGTCTTTGGAAGGATAAATTTAAAGCTCAGAAATAGTCAGACTCCTAAATTCCTAAATAAAATATGCTCAGTATTGTTTTCATGTAATGGTTGACATTTTCCTATTTGATTAAAACTGCTTGACAACTGAAAATTGGAATAATATACAACTCACTTACTATAGTGTTGAGGTAATTGCCAGTGTTTTGTACTAGAGTTTATTTCTACAGCTGGCACCATGAAGGCTTACCACTGCAGAGCCATTTTTCTCCAGACCTCCATTCAGGCCCTGAATTTTTTCAGAAAAGTACAAAATCAGATTCAAGAGGTCTTGACAGAAGAAAATGCCTCAAGTGTTTCAAATTCCTCTATATGTTCTGTAAAATGTATTTTGTTAAAAAAGAGTTGGAATGGGCTAGAGGCAAGCATGTGTACCCTCACAGTTCCAGTGCTCAGATGACCATGACTCAATTGCAGATCTGTGTAATTAAAATTCAGTATTTGTTACATAGTCAGCTCAGTGTTAAAGTCTTGCTGTTGTCATCAATTCTAGCTGGCCATTGTCACATTGCTTTCAGGTGCTGTACTTGAAGTTGGTTTTGAGTGCTATACTCCATGAAGTTTTCTTGCAGGTACTTGTCTTTCTTGTCCTTTTTGCTGTGGCAAACCAAATTATTTTTCACTTTATAATGTGAAGACTGCGTGGATAAAGAAGACTGATGGATGTTTTAATTCTAAAACACATTTAATTATTTTAAAATTTATTTCCATATTAACATGCAGAATAAATGTAAATCGTTTTACAGTCACATAGTCACAGGATTGTAGTTTATTTTAGGGGGAATGGAGATCGCAAATTCATTTTTAAGTACAACACAAACTGAATATTTGAAGTTATGCGTTATGCTTTGTTTAGCTATATTAACTGCATCTGTAAGAATTAAATAATAGGAATCTTGAAAAGACAGAACAAATTCAACTTAGATATTAATTTCTTTAAAAACTGCAATAGTAAGTCACTGATCTGGTTCAATTGAACATAGCATTTCTAATACTTTAAAGTTTATCAATGTCTTTACTCACAGGTACACATCTCTGCATGTATGAGCTTCATCAAGTGTTTCTGTTCATGATTTTTCATTCATTCTCTTTAAAAACAAAGCAAAAATATCTCCTGCATAAGCTATGCATGCTTTGGTCAAATAATTGAATATTGTTTTCATTTGAGTTGCTGAGACTGATTGTTGCATCTTTGATTTACAGCCATTTAGAAGGTTAGTAATGGTAAAGCCAACTCAGGAGAGCTAGATAGCATATGTAGATTTAGAATTTACCTTGTTGAATCCAATACACAAATAATTGTTATCATCCAGTGCTACAAATTTCAGCTGCATATTATGACATTGGAGAGGCAGTTGAGTAAAGGACAATTGTATATTTAAAAAAGGTAAAATAGAATAAGGCAAAACTGGTTCCTTGAAACTTGGGAACAAGAAGGTCATGTGTCTTCTGATTCCTTTCAGAAATGCCTTGTTCACTTGAGCATGTCCTGTATGAACAGCTCAGTTTCTCTTGTCTTTACAGTTGGATGCTGATACTTTAATGTATAAGAGATTGAGTCTCATCACGGGGACTTGGAATATCTGACATCTTAAAGTGGGAAGTGCTGTAAGGTTAAGGTAGTGATTACTGTTTGTTTAAGGAGTGATGTGGGTTCCTATGCCTTTTCTCTTCTAGGGTGTGAGAGTCAATTAAAACTTCTTCAGCATTGCTAGGTTGGTGTTATTGACAATGAAAGTGGTTGTCTTTGCATAGTTCATCATAAACTACGCTGAGCTTTTGGTGTGCATAATGCTTTTGAGAGTCAAGTAAGATGATACATAAAGTGGCTGTTGCTGCTTTTGGGTTCATTCTAAAATTGATCAGTGGGAGGGACATAGCAGACACTAATAGTTTACTAGTAACGCTATTGTCTCTGTACTTCATTTGCACTTCATGTTAGTTTGGCCAGCTTTATCATGATAATTCTTTGGAGGGTATATTTTAAGAGTCAGTGAGGAATAATTCATTGGTCTGCAATTTCAGAAATGTGACCCTTGGAAATGACCCACATTTTACACTCCGGGTATTGGAGTATGGGGGTAAAGTATAGAAGGCTAAATTAAATATTTTATTTCAGACTACTTTATTTAAATGGCATATTCTAAGTCAGCGAGGCGGGTTTTTCATGAAAGGATGCCAGTTGATGCTAAAAAAAGTTAAATGGTATGCCTCATATAGATGCTAAATAGAGATTGATGCTGAATAACTGGGGAAAGTGGGGAAAAAAGGGATGCTTTATAAAATAAGCAGGCAGGGCTTTGATGAGTGCAAATACATACTAGAAGTTATGTTAAAGAACGGTGAAAAGACACATAAGCTACTCCCTGTCAATATATTTTTCTTGGATTCTGCTGGATGTTTCATGTAGGCCAAAGCACCTGAAACGTCTGCAGGGGTTTTATTTCCTAGCTGCTGTAACAATGACAAAACCTGTATCTGTTTTCTCTGTCACCATATTTTACTAGTCATAAAAAAGAGTATGACCTTCTTTCATATCCTCTGCTGTTTGAAGGACTCTGCAGCTGTGATAAGTTTAAAACTTTCTTCTTTTTTGTTTATCTGTTACCCCATTTATGGTCTGATACTTGTAAATTTTATTGTAGCAAATTGAGATGCAAACTTCTGGTTTACTTTTGTCTTTTGTCAGAAAAAAAAGTGATATGTGCATCTGCAAGCAGACATTCATACATCTGAAAAGTTGTTTCTGTTTTTCAGTCTTAACCTGTGGGGTGGATGTGATTTTATTTTGCTGTATAATCCTGTAGTGTTTCTCAAAAAAAAGCATGAATATTTATATGAATTCCCTTAAGATGCATCAAAATATGTAAGAATTTGTTAGTTTCCTGTTTACTGTCAGGATCATTAGGAGCTGTATCAGTGAAATATTTTACTTTGTTGCTTCCCAACAAGAGTTGAACTTTGCTGGCTCTCAATGGTTTTTTTAAAGCGTAGGGAGAGAAAGTCCTTTTATCTTCAAGATACAGTAAATATTAAATTGATGTTCACCTGGTTAAATATCTCCATGTGTGCAGAATAAATATTTGCAGTTTTAATATCACACTTTCAAAGACTGATCTGACCTTTGGTTTTCATCGGCCACAGAACTTTGACTTCTGGCCTTGTAAAGACATGCTCATGCAAGTATGTGTTAAAGGCCCAAAATGTTAGGGTTTGATTTTATTTTGTTGCATGTCTTGCTCAAGAACCTAATTTCTTTAGTGAAATAGTATAGGACAGATGTTGATAGGTTTTCAGTCTTAGATACATAGACTTTAAATTTGTTCTTAAGCTGTGATCTGGATCAGATCCTTGTGAACCTGGAGCAGTTGCATAGATCTCCAGTTTCTACAGCCTCTCTGGCGTTGTAACTGGATAGTTACAACTATTGATCCTACTTACTATTCATTTAGAGAGCCGCGAGTCATTTTGCAGTTTAAAACAAATGCCCTTCTGAACTCTTATAACTTCAGATCCTTTGATTGTCACCTGCTTACCAAGATTATACCCGGGGCTACAGTCTTTGACAGAGTACTTGAAATTATCTTAACAAGTCTTGTTTGGATTTGCCACTATTTGAGTCATGCCCCATCCTTGGAAGTATTCCAGGCCAAGTTGAATGGGACTTAGAGCAACCTGGGCTAGTGGAAAGTGTCCCTGACCATAGCAGGGAGGTTGGAACTAGATGACCTTTAAATTCTCTTCCAACCCAAACCGTTCTATGACTAACAGTCTTCTTTCCTGTGACCGATGTAGAAGTGGAGTCTGGTAAACCAGATGGCTTTCTTACAGGAAAAAAACCATTCAGAACAAAAATTTTGTGATAAGGCAGGTTTAAAAATACTTTATGGTACTTAAGTTGCTCTCATAACAATGTTTTTTCACTTAGGAAGAGGTCTTTTATTTTCTTGTCTGTAAAATTGGTTCAACATTTTACCTCTGGACAGCCACCAAAAAATTCATCCTGAGTGGCTCCTTCAGCTTTGGTTATATCCCACGCTTATGGCCCCAGCAGCCACTGGTGTAACTCCATTGTGAGGCCTGGGGCAGAGGTGCATAATTGGCTGTTCGTATGTGCATCTAGAGTTCAGTGAGCTTGGCTTTGCAAGTTCAAAAACAAAAAACTTTTGGAAAAAGTTCAGAACAATATTAGTCCTTATTCCTGTTCACAACTTTGCAGAAGTTGCACGTGTATTTCTAATTCTTCCATTTCTTCACTTCTTTGGAACTGCTTTTCTGCAGTATGTCTCAGGGACCACTGACAACAGCAGTAGTTAGGTGGGTAATTTTATTAACCTTGTTCAGGAACTCTTTCTATATTTTGGGGTACATACTCCTTAAGGCAAAAACACAATGTCCAGTTACTGCTGTACTAGTATTGTATATATATATATATGTATATATATACTACCTCTTCTTACCATATGTACTGATCAAAAGGAGACATTTTTATTAATATAATTTAAAATGAATTGTTAACATTTGGAGGAAATAAGAAGAAATGAGTGCATTGTCACTGTGACCCTCTCTATCAGATTTATCCCTACCAGAAATGCGTATTTCTTGTAATAGCCTGCTGTTTCTGTTGTTAGGCTATTGGGAAGTGAGCTGACATTTGTACAAAGGTGACTACTATGGATATACAACAACTTACCATTTTGTTTCCACTTCTTTTTGTCAGAGTTTGCCTACATAGCTTAGCTGGTTTTACTGGGTGCAGTTTTTGATTGCATGAGGCTGTTCTTTTCTCCTGTCTTTGGTTATATGAGTGGGTGGCTGATGCTTTGACATTCAGAAATGCGCATGTTTAATTTACTAAACGACGTGTGGAAGGTGAGGCTTGGCACCTTTGTTAATGTGTTTGCTGTTGATGGTTTTGAGGGTTGGCAGAGAGTGTTCTGGTTCCCATTTAAAATGAAGGCACAAAAGATGTGCCCCAAGAAGAGTGGCGGAGCTGAGATCCAGGAGGCAGTATTAGCAAGGAATGATGGTTTGGGTGGATGGTGGCTGAGCAGTAAACAGTAAAGGGTAATAATACCTGAGAGGTTAAAGCCACCTATTTTTGTAGCCTTTAGCTTGTTTATTATAAGATACTGTTTATAACAGTTTTGAAAGATTGAAGTAAATACTGCTTTATAGAAAATTATAACAGCTCAACAAGGTGCACTGCCTCTATGTGAGGAAGTGAATAGCTGTCTTACATATTTGAATTGGAATTTATTATTGAAATAGCATTCATTTTTGGGAAAGGTAATTTAGAAGATGTATCATCTTGTGCTGGTCAGTGTAGAGCTCAGCATTTCCAAATACAGTAATTTCACGATTATAAGCCGCACCGAGTATAAGCCACATCACCAGGTGTTAGCAGCTTTTCATTCTTTGTCCATATATAAGCCGCACCTGATTATAAGCCGCATGTTACAATACAGACTGTGATAAAAGGTATCTGTTCTATCACCACCTGTTGAGGGTGGGGGCAGTGATCCTTATCTCAGCGGGAGATATTCTGCTAATGGGCCATCCATTGAAACCAGGCAGAGCATTGTTCTTTTCACACCCCATCCTTCCTCCAGCCAGTCATTTTCTGCTAATGGCCCATTGAGTCCCACTGTGGGACTGATAAAATTACTGCATCCCATTGGGAGTTGCTCCAGCCAGGAGGAAGAGCCCAACATTTCTTACCAAGATAAAAACAGAGGTTTTGGGACACTAAGGGAGCCCCTTTCTCCGCTGGACTCCAGAGGAAAACCAGATATCTCCACATCACCACTGGACCTCTGGAGGGAAACTGCACCTTCTACAGGAGCACTGCTCCAACTGAATCACATCTGTCACTGCAAGGGGACTGCAGCCACCATTTAATGGGACTGCTACCAACACCCTGCCTGACGGGGTGTCAGATTGTACTCTGTCAGGGTTTGGAGTTTGTTTCTTTGTAGTACTGCATTTCTATTTTAATTTCCCTAGAAAAGAAATGTTATTCCTAATTCCCATATTTTTACCTGAAAGCCCCTTGACTTCAAAATTATAATAATTTGGAGGGAGGGTGTTTACATTTTCCATTTCAAAGAGAAGCTCCTGCCTTTCTCAGCAGACACCTGTCCTCCAAACTAAAACAGCAGCTTTTCATTATCTGTCCATATATAAGCCGCACCTGATTATAAGCCACACTTTGGGGTCGGACAAGAATTTTAGTCAAAATGGTGCGGCTTATAATCATGAAATTACTGTAATTAGTTTAGAGTTGAGTGGTAAGGGTTTCCTTTTTTTTTTTTTTTTATTCTCCAACTTCAGTATTTATTAGTTACAGAAACTTAAGTAGAATTAATTATGTGCTTTCTTTGCTTTCCACCCCTGTTATTCTATCATTTGTTTCTTCTCTAAAGTGCAAAATACTAATAATTGTTCTCACTATAAAACTCTTGGTTTAAAAATGTTGGCCTTGTGGCAGGACTTTATGGAGCTCTCAGTGCATAATTTAGAAATTAGTATGATAGATAAAAATACAATTCTGATATTTTGCTAGGGATGTGATTGCAGTTTTAAAAAGAGAAATAATCATACTTAAAAATGCTTTTGGCTTTTTCAGAGGGTAAGTCCAAAGAACTTAGAATATATTAACCAGATTGTTAGAAACCAGTGGAAAGACCTAATCAAATCAAAGTCTTTCAGAGTACTGAATATTAACAAAGTATTAACTGTACATATTAAAAAAAACAAAGCTGGTTCACATGAAAAGAAGTAGCTTCAGATAATGTTGATCTTCATAACTTGATTACCAGAAATGCAGTAGTAGCCACTTGCTTAATTTTCACAAGAGTGAAATGAAGCACTTAAGCACTTAACAGGAAATAAAGACAATTTATATGACAAATATATTGGTCAAAGAAATCCAATCCAGTACAAACTGTGATTACTTTCTTTTTTAAATTTTGAATCACTAACTTTCATTGTGAATGCAGGGGTTTTAAACTATATCCGAGGAGATATTTTGAAATCGACATAACAAGACAGTTTTTGTCATGAGCTCTCAAAACAGTTGGCAGAGAAAATGTGTGAGTCTGATTTTCAAAATGTTTAAGATCTGTTCCTATATTTCATATCTCAGAATTGTAGAGGTGTGATTGTAGTTAGACTTTTCTAAGCCTTTAAACTCTGTGTTATGCCACACTGCATTGGAACAAGGACAGAGGGTACTTCTCCAGTGTGGGAAGCCCTCAAGCTCACATCTGGAAATCTGTGGAGACTGGTGTTTTGACAGAAGCTGATCAGTTTTCCTCTTGATCTAGAATTAGCTATATAATAATGATAAAATGTTAGTCATGGAAATCAGCCATATGTCGGGACAGATGAGAAAATTGCTTGAAGTGAAATGCTCCCGTTATTTTCCTTTGTTTTCTTGTGTGATACTCTTATTTGAATCTTCCTGTTATTGGGAGTTCAGGCATTGGTGAAGTGCTCACCCTTACCTACCAATTTAATCTGGTCCGTTTCGGTCTTTCTAAGCTTTTTGTTCCCATGCACCAAACACCCCAAGTTACTATGAAGAGAAAAAGGGAATTGTGTTTTATGACTTCTAAATGGCTAAGAGCTAGCGTAGTACGTTCTAGAGATTATCTGACGTTAGCATCTGTTCTGCAGTTGTGTAGAGTTCAGGAAAGTGGAGCCAAATCCAGGTGGTTTCTTTAAATTCCAGTTTTATGTTCATATTTGTACAAAGCAGACTCTACTAAGAGAACTTAAAAGCTCTCTTTGAAAGGAGTAGTGGCAAGGGTTTACAGAAAATTGTAATGGGCTGTTGGCTCAAATATGTAATAACTAAAACGGAATTTTGTCTTTCCGTCTCAAATTTTTTGGGTTCAGTAAACTTGAAAGTCATAATTGTGTTTCTTTAAAACAAAATAAGTAGGAGAAGCACTACACAAATGCAGTGGTGGTAACACCTGACTTATGTACTGATATCTGATGGGCTGGAAAGACTACTGTATTACCTTTGCATCTTACTTCACTTAGTTTCTTGTACAGTAGTTGGCATGAATATTTAAATGTCCTCTTTAAACATAAAGAGTGGTGTATAATGCAACTGATGTGTGGGGAGGGGCTGAGTTTTTCATGTGAGTGTCGTTGGTTGCCTTCAAATTTTTTTTAAGGAACATGCACTTAGAGATCAACAAAATTGACTATTATTTTATCTTTGTTAATTAAAATCATGTGTCATGCACTTTTTTTTTGACAATGATTGTATTAAGGTAGTTGCTGTTGTGTTGCAAACCGCTCATTCAACTTTTTTAATGTTGAATTTTGGCAATTCATCTTGGTTGATAACTGAAAGAACAGATTTTTTTTGTCCCCTCCAAACTGAAATACCTTATGCTGAAAGGAGCATCTGCCATTCTGGTCATCCTGCATGCACATCTGTGGTATATATTTTAATATTTATATGCAGCACTGAGGGTAACAAAGTGCTGACAGGCTTTAAATAGCGGTTCTCATAGCTGCCGTATCAGTGTTACAGAGATTTATCTGTGTGAATATCTCTTCCTTTGTATCCCATTAGACTAGAGTTGTTCACAGCTTTCAAACCTTCTAAAATTATATGGCAAAATTATATGAAAAATTATTCCTAGCTGCTTTCCTTGTCTTTAAAGGATGTGGCAGAGGTATAAAAAAAGGATATATTATTTATGAAGCTTTTAATATTTTAATAAAGTTAGTACTTCTTTCTATTCTTTATTCAAAATTTTGGTACATGAGCAGCTGTCTGGCTCTTTTGCCTGTTGAATAAGAGCACTGGAAGATGTTGGAATTAAGTGCTGGGCTTTGTAGAAGTGAAGTGCTGTTGCCCTTCCACAGATATGTGTAGTAACTTGCTCTTTAAGCAACTGCCCATCCTTGGGGTTGTAAGTTCATGTGCATGATGTCTGGTCTTCACTTGAGAAACTTTAGGGTGTAGCTTAGCAGCATGTAGTACTACCTTGTAAATTACAGCTGTGTGTGGCAGTTTGCTTTTTACAGGTATTTACAGTAGATTTCACTTTAAGTACTTCTTTAATTATGATTGTAATGATAAAACTGTTGTTTGTGATAGTGGATGATGAAAATTTGAAATATGCTGATAAATTCCATGACTTTCAGTAGGCCTTCTCTTTAACACCACTTTTCTTTAACAGAATTAAAGAAAAAATTAAAGAAAATTGCAGAGTAGAAATTCACTGCTTTATATATAGATAGCATCAACCTGATCTTTTGCATTTCCCCCTAATCCAAACATATAATTCGTATAGCTCACTAGATTTTCAAGGAAACCTGTATTTTTTTTCCCCCAGAGTTTAGAAAGAGAACTTGGTTTATTTAAAATTATATTATGGAGAAGTGAGTATTAACAATGGTGTTAACCTTTATGTACACTGGAATATTGCCCTATATGTAGTGTCTTAGCTCTCCCCATCATTACTTTTTGCTGTACAAATCATTATACTGTTTTATCAGATAGAGGAAAATACGGAATTGTGAGTATAATTAACTGGCTTTAAATGCTGGCCTAGTCCTGATACAAAGATGTACATTTCTGTAGGAAAAAGTCTTAGAAACCAGTTTTAGCACTATTACTTTGATAATTTTTTATACTTCTAATGCTTTCGGTGTAGTAATCTGTTACGTACTTTACATGGACATTTGGCTGTCATCTGATTCTTACTTTGCAAGAACATGACCCTGGGAATTGCTTTCATTAAGACAAATTTGAATTTGTAGCAGGTGTATCTTTGTGGACTCATTTTGTCCCTGAAGTGCCATTCAGATTGAGGTCTTCTTCCCTGTAAGGTTTTTCTGTGATTTATATTTAGCATTTAATTAAACATGCATGTTTCTATCAAAGGTTTGTTGGTTGTCCTCCACCTAATTTTCAAAATACCAGTGTGTGTAGGATGTGGTTGGATGGAATCATCATACAGGAAACCAGTGAAACAATTTTCCCCCACACAAATTCACTGTAAATTTTGTCTGGTGTTTTCTTTAGCTTAAATGGGTTGAGAAGATTAATGTTCATTTATATTTTGTATTTTCCTGTATTGTTGGGAATGTGTTTGGAGCTGAGCATGTTCAGTCATCTAGAATGCTTGAGGCAGGCAGAATAGTCTTGTCCACAGCTTTCTAGAATAAACTGATAGATCATTAGATGTCCATAGACATTGAAATCAAATGTATGCTACTGTTAAGTGTGCTGTCTTGAAAAAAAATACTGACATTTTTTGCAGTAACTTGAAAGTATTCTCTTTACTTCAGCTACTTTTTCTCTCAGAGGAGAGTAAAATTATTCCCCAAAGATCGTACAGGAATCATGCATTAATGCTCTAACTTAATTATTTAACACTTGTTTTTTCAAAACCTGAGCTAACAGTTTGAAAATTGTTTACCTTACCAGTACACTCAGACCCCTTGAGACTTGTCATTGATTGTGTAACTCTTGCCTCATCCCCTCTTGTTCCCCCCTACCCCTTTCTGTAGAATTTTCGGTTTTATTCCTTCCTTGTCCTTGTGTGATAATGTCATCTACATTTAGAGGGGAAATGTTTTATCTTTAATATTCTGATGTGCCATAGTCAAGAAGGGACAGTACAAAACAAAAGCTTTGTAAAAAAATTTTTATGTATATTTGCAGTTTTGTTGTTGGTTTTTTTTAATCAGGGTTTAATCTTTCAGTTTATTTTAAGTAGCCCACTCTTAACTGAAGCAGCGTTCTCCCAAATGTTGTGTTTGTGTTGCAGTGACTGCTTAAGAGAGTCTTTGTGTCAGAGTGACTCTTAGGTGAATACACAGATCACTGGAGCAGTGATCTTTTCTGGGCAAATATCAGGAGACTGTTTCTTCTCTTGAGATGGTAGGATAGATGGGAGATAAGTTTTGGTTTGATTGAGATCAGCATATTCTTTTTTCTGCTGCAAAATCAGTTACTAAGTGAATAGGAAAAATTAATCCATTGACTTGTAAGGTGGTTTTAAAATGTGGTTTTGTTATGTATGTTCATTATTATCAGGTGATAAATGTGCAGTTGTTTGGAGAAAAATTCTTAATGTACATTTTAAAAAGACTACACACACTGTGGTACTTTCCACAGCAATGCCTCAGATTTCAACACCAAATGTCTGTACTTATGGGACTTTCTATAAGAAATGGTGCAAATACTTTCACTTTGCAAATCTTTACAACAGGAAACTTAGGAAGATAACTAGAAAAAAGTGTTAGTTGGTGGTCAAATATCTTTGAGTAGTAATCAGACATTTAAAGATACTGATCAGTTTTTGCCTTTGAGCAAGGGTTTCATATGAGTTGATGTATGTCCAGAAAAGCAGTAAGTGGCTAGTAAATGGAAGATTTTTTTCATAATTCACATTCATATAATAGCTTAGCTCTAAAGCATGGGTTGTTTTTTTTTAAAGTTTACATTTGGGTTTCTGTCTGCTCGTTTTCTTTGTTCTTTCAGCTTGTAAACGTGAACTAACCTGTTTCAAAACCTCTGAAACTTCTGGTTTTATCTGGTATTTGAAGATTACAGTGTTTCACTTTCAACCCTCTGAAATGAACTGTATTTCTAGTGAAAAAAATGCAGCTGCTTGATGTGATAAGGCTCGAACTTCATTTGAATAAGACCCTTTAAATGGAGAGCTACATTTTATGCTAACATACACATAGCTGACTGTAATTTATACAGTTATCTGAAGGAATGGGTGTGTTTCATTATGGTATCAGGGCACAGACTTAGAAAGTGGTGACAGTTTAGTTTCTGTGTTAATTCCCTGTGAGGCATGCCAGCCCTTCCAAGCTAAGGACAACTACACTGGGCAGTTAGGACCACATCCACCAGCGTGACTCTTGCTTACTCTTTGCTCATCTCATGTGATATGCTCTCGGTTGAGGAAGATCCTTCCCACTTATCTTCACTACTGAGGTTGTATTGACATATGCCTCTTCTTGGTAACCCTGTTCACCAGCTGAAGAACCTTTGTTCTTCACTTGAAAGCTTCTCCACAGTTTTAGTCATCCCTGGTGATTTCATGCCAGCCTTGGAGATTGTACAGTTGAGAATGCCCTGTTGGTTAGTGCTGTTGCCTAAATAATCTGAGTCTAAACGCTCGTTTACTGCATTTACTTCTGAGATTTTTCTGGTTTACTCTTGAGTTGATACCTTCAATGCAATCTTCCATGTATCAGCAGATTTCTTTGCTGAATGGCAATAGCCAGCTTCAAAGCCAGTGTCCACTACTTCCTGTGTACTTGAGTTTAATTTGTCAGCCTGATTATTACTTGGTAGTGTCACCGATGTTCCTCATCAGCTTTTGACAGTCTGACTTTGTCCTAACCAGAATATAGGTGACAGAAGGTACAAGTGGGTTCTGTTGGGACTTCCTTTTACTGTGCACCAAATGGCTGTTCATTCAGATTGTTTGCTGGCCGTATTTAAGGAGTGTTTGGTTGGGTTATTTGTTATGCAAGAGCCCTGTTTAGGACAGCTTAGTTTCTTGGGAGCCTTTTGTGAAAGATCTTTGGTAAATATGATTTGGTGGTCCAGTCAGTCTTATATCAGTTATTTCTCATTGTGCTCATGGAGTCTTTCAGAGAAGAACAATATACTGAGATGTGGCTTTTCCTTACAACAGCTGCATGGTATTATCTGTGTCCCCACTCATACTTTTATTTTGAGTAATTTATTTATGTGATATTTTCTGTTACAAACATTTAACCTAACTGACCCTTTGTTTACTAATTCTGCCCTTGAACCCTTGTCAGAAATTCATGTTGCTTTTCCTGTCTTTCAGAGCTATAAGATTGAGTCTGTTTTAAATGAGAGTTCATGAATCACAGCTACCAGGTCTTTCATTCTTGAGTTCTGTTCCAATTCTTTGTTATTTTTCACATTGTGAGCTTGTTATTTACCTTCTTGTAAACACACTTCAGGAGGATTCTGATGTGGAATAAAAGTTTTTCCTTAGTGTGCAGATCTGAAAAAAAAAAGTGGGGAGGGTATTTTTTTCTGTAGGGCGTTATCTCCTATGAGTCCTCCTGTAAGTGCTGATTGTCCTGGACAAGCATTTTAGTAGCTTTACTATTCCTTCTGTCTTCTGAAATGTGCTGATTTTCATGCTGTTTCCTGTTTGTTTCTCAAACTTAATCTTGATTGCGCTATCTTTTGCATGTACATTACCAGCCAGAGTTTATGGTCACTCCTACTCCTCCCCATCCCTTTGAATATTACTACTGATTTTGTCAAGAGTATGATTTTATTTCAGAGCATTTCCTTGATTTTACTATTTAGCCATGTTGCTGGTTTTTTTTTTTCTGGTTTATTTAAAAACTTATTTTATGTGAGGGCAAGCAGTTACCTTCTGCAAATGAGCATGAGTGTCTGACAAAACTAAGGCACTGGTCTTAGAGAGCAATCTGGTTTAGCTAAACATCTGGAGGAAAAATTAAACTAGGATATAAGCACACATTTTAAAAATAATGCATATGTCTTTAACTCCTTGTTCTTCAAATTCCAAGTGTCTTAAAAGAATCATCTATGCTGGATGAAAGAAGTTTTCATTACTAGAGAGGCAACCTAGTCTTGTTTCTTTTTGATGACATAGACAGTGGGATTGAATGGAACCTCAGCATTGAGGTGGAACTGATACGCCTGAGGGATGACATCCAGAAGGAACCTGACAGGCTTGAGGAGAGAACCCATGTGAGCTTCATATTGTGCAAGACCAAGTGCATGGTCCTTTAGCACCTTGGCCAAGGCAATCACCAGTCTTTCCAAGTGAATCAACTTTTCAGAATGAAATGTTTTGTAATAAATTAAAAACTTCTTGAGGACAATTACAGGAAAATAATTTTGAGGTGTTATTTATTTTATTGTCTTTTTTGAGGTACTAAATTTGGGATCTGTGTGTTTTTAAAATTCCTGTTAAAATCTGTAATAGATGTCTCCATTGTCCAAAAAACCTCTCTATACAGAAATACTGTTTTACTCTTTTTTATTGATTTCCTTCAACCACCACCTTTCCTCCTTGAATTATTGGTCCTTGATGCTAAATTTGCCTATTTGCTACCTGGAATAAAGTATTGGGATGTTGGCAACAGCCCATGTTATCCTGCTGGCTTTTGGTATATTCCTGATAAGTGGTGCTAAGATACCTGACTGCTCACAGCCAATGTTTTGGAGTCAGTTGTGCACAACTCTTGCTTGTTTCCCAGCACTGCATAATGGCTTCCTTGATACTTTGAACTGCCCCATTAGGGTCCAGATTATTCAAAGCTGATGGCCTGGTCAAGTGTGGTCCCTGTGAGTATCTTGTGTGAGTCAGTGGTTCTCCCTCCTTACAGCTGTGTGTGTTATAGGTGAAGGAACTCCTGTTCCAGTCTCATCTGGGACTCTCTTTAGATTGGCAAGATTGGATTCTTGAATCTAAGCTGATTTCATATATGTACATGCACCTGTAAGTTGCTTTTACTAATTAGTGTTTTGGGCTTGAGAATGCTGACCAGGAATATCCAAAATGACTCTGCTAAGAAACAGTTATAAACAAAAAGTTACTGGTAATGTAGTGTTCCCAGAAGTAGTTTAGATCTTAGTTGCACAACATCCAACCAAACAGTAGCCAGGTGAGTGATTGCATTTTGGTAATTACCTGTGGAAGCTGTACAGTGAACTGTAAAACTCAGTCTCCCACAGCATACTCCTGGAAAAGCTGGCATCCCGAGGCTTGGACAGGAGGACTCTTTGCTGGGTTAAGAACTGGCTGGATGGCCGGGCCCAGAGAGGGGTGGTGAACGGTGCTGCATCCAGCTGGGGACAAGTCACCAGTGGGAACCCCTAGCGGTCTGTGCTGGGGCCAGTTCTGTTCAATACTTTTATTGATGATATGGATGAGGGTATTGAGTCTTCCATTAGTAAATTCTCAGACAACACCGAACTGGGAGTGTGTGTCAATCTGTTGGAAGGTAGGAGGGCTCTGCAGAGAGACCTGGAATGGTTGGATGGATGGACAGTGTCCAATAGGATGAAGTTTAATAAATCCAGGTGCTGAGTCCTGCATTTTGGCCACAATAACCCCCTGCAACATTACAGGCTGGGGATGGTGTGGCTGGACACTCCCAGGCAGAAAGGGACCTGGGGATGCTGGTCAACAGCAGGATGGACATGAGCCAGCAGTGTGCCCTGGTGGCCAAGAAGGCCAATGGCCCCTGGCCTGGATCAGGAACAGTGTGGCCAGCAGGAGCAGGGAGGTCATTCTTGCCCTGTACTCAGCACTGGTGAGGCCACACCTTGAGTGCTGTGTCCCGTTCTGGCCCCTCAGTTTGGGAAGGACCTTGAGATGCTTGAGCATGTCCAGAGGAGGGAAACAAGGCTGGTAAGGGGCTTGGAACACAAGCCCTGTGAGGAGCGGCTGAGGGAGCTGGGGTTGTTTAGCCTGGAGAAAAGGAGACTCAGGGGTGACCTCACCACTCTCTAGAACTTCCTGAAAGGTGTTTGTAGCCAGGTGGGGTTGGTCTCTTTCTCCAAGCAGCAACTGACAGAACAAGAGGACACAGTCTCAAACTGTGCCAAGGAAAATATAGGCTGGATGTTAGGAGAAAGTTTTTTATGGAAGGAGTGATCAAGAACTAGAATTGTTTGCTGGAGGAGGTGGTAGAGTCACCATCCCTGTATGTGTTTAAAAAAAGACTGGATGTGGCACTGGGTGCCATGGTTTGTTCGAGGTGTTAGGCATGGGTTGGACTCAATGATCTTGGAGGTCTCTTCCAACCTAGTCATTCTGTGATTCTAGGAAAATGGAGAAGAAATGGATTGGAGACTCTTGGGGTTTTGCCTCTCTTCTCCCTTTCCCCCATGGTGGTGGAGAGCATGCATTTTAGAAATGTATTGCTTTTTGTTGTGTGAGCAGCATGTAAATAATTCAGAATATTTTTCAACAGCAATTAGCATTTGCATTAGTGAAAAGTAGTAACAGTTGCTTTAAAAGTGGATGTCTAGCTGTGAGCTGGTTATAATTTTACGGTTTTAATGGAAATCCTTTCAAGCTGAGAAGACACACACTTGGACAAACCAATTTTTTTTCACTTAGTTTTTTGACAGCTATAGGAGGTTCTGGTTAAAACTGGTTTTGACAGGAAAGGATAGAAAAAAAGCATCTCATGTTTGCAAGGAGAACAAATCCTTGTCTCTTGGAAACTCTTGTTACCTTCAGTGATAAATTATTATAAGCAACTTGGTGAGCATGACCTATATTTAAGATTGTCTAATCTTTTCCACCGTGTGATCCTGTTCACTCTTACAGTTTGCTTTATTAAATATAAACAATTCTGAACTATATTTTCTGAGCTAGCACTTTGTCACAAATTTTAGGAAATATTAGAAGTTAATATTAGGAAGTTAAATATTAGGAAGTTAAAGATGTTTTAAATATATGGGTATTAATCTTGGGCATTATATTACACTTCTCAGGCTGTATTGGAAAGGAGAGGGGTTTTTGGCATTGTTTCTGTTTCAATTACTGTTTTATGGAAGACCTCCAATTCTTCTGGTCTCTAGGAAGGAAATAAAAATTTGGTTATGGATGATCAGCCCTATTATCAGAACTTCACTTTTGAACTAACATGTTTCTAAACATAAGTTGTAAACAAAAATAAAATGTAAGTCAAGAATGTCCTTAAATCTGGTCTTTTTATGTCTGAAAGTAGCAAATATCAGACAGTCCCTTCTCTTATAAAACTTAGAGCTGAAGGAGAAAAAAACAGCATTTTGTTCAAAATCATATATTGTGGGTAATGGGAGATTTTTGCAGCAAGTAAATAGCCTTGGGAAGGAGTTGCTTCTGATTACAACACATCAGTCATAGCTGTGAATTTAGTTAGTGTAAAGTTTCACTGTGCCGCAAATTTCTAATGAGTACTTGTCATGCTGGGTTGCTTCTGTTGGGAGATGTATGTACCAGTCGAATGAACGGAGTTAATACTGCATCCAGGGAGAACATTGTTGCAGAACTACAGTTCCTGTGTGCTGTGGTTGTTTTGCTGGTTAGATATTAGTGAAGTTAAGATGCTCTACTTGAAATTGAGGACACAGCTGGATTTTTGCTTAAGCATTTGTTATACTTCTGACACATTACTTTCCCGAGTTAATGCAGTGAATGAATGAAGTCTATACTTTTTACAGTCTTAAGTGTCAAAATTGCTACACTCTCATGCTCACTGGGCTTGATTTTGTTGTTGTTTGTTTATTTAATGGAAAATGAAAAGACCTGATTCAGCAGACATATGATGATGAAAGTACTAAGTTAAGGTTTTGTTACGCTTCCATAAAGGTATTCAAGTATATCAATGTCTTTGCCCTGGAAAACTTAAAAAGAGCTACCATATTTGCATGTTGTATTTATTTTGTAACTTCACCTGAAAAGCCTCCAGTTTTTAGTGCTGGTAAAACTAGGTGTATGTATATTTATTGCAAAGAAAAACCTGCTGTCCTTTAAGCATTTTGAGTCTTACATTATATGTTACTGAGCTTTTAAAATTTGTTTTTCTTAAATGGGAATGTCTTTTCTTAATTAATACATAAAATCCACTGAACATTTAAAATGGTGTTTTCTTGTGGAAAAATAATGTATTCTGCTTACAACTGCAAATTATATTTCTGATAATTGTTTTTTTCTTACAGTTGTACTCGCTAAATGATTATAAGCCACCCATTTCTAAAGCTAAAATGACACAGATCACCAAGGCAGCAATCAAGGCTATAAAGGTATGAAATCCGTTAACTTCTTTTGACCTCTTTTACGTTTCTCATTTATGTCAAAATAATTTTGTGAAATAGTTTAAAGAATTTGCTTCAAAACTTTCCACCTCTCTTGTGTGTACAATTTTCAAGTTATAATCATGTGTGATATCTGGGATTGCAGCAAAAGGCTAAAAATGTTGTGTGACTTTCATTTGCTGCTTGTCATATATGAGAAGGAATTATACCAATATGACTCTGTCTGAATTTTGTCAGATCTGAAAGATGGGGTTTTTTCTTCAGTTAAAAAAGGAGACACTGACATGCCTGTTAACAGATGAATAAATAGAAAACTACAATTCACCCTTCCTTCTTCCCTCTCTCCCTTTCTCCCTCCCCAAAATTTATGCATGCCTTTGGATCAATACAACTGTATCATTTTTCTAAATTCCTAGCATGCCTTTTCATGGATATTGTTCATAGATTTCAGTTTTCTTGTTGCTTGGATACAAATTGTTTTTAAGTTCTAGTCTTTAACGCAGTCGTTAAAGATTATTCCTACCACAAAGTAAAACTAATTGCTAAACAATGGCACAGCAGAAAAAGTCACTGAAAAATGGTGAAGGAAAGAAGTATACCACTAGTGTTAAGCATTAAAACAAATGGAAACTCAGTAAAAGCTGGAGAAGTAAAAAAGAGGGCAGACCAAACTTATGTTCTGCCTATCTACATTCCTTTGCTGACAATGCAGATATGTTTTCAGATAACGAAATCCGTGTTGGTATTTTGTGTAATCAGGAAAGAGTAATTTGACGACTAAAGAGTGAAGTTGAGTGGCTTTAAGTATCTCTAAGTTAAAGCCTGCATGTTGCAGTATAATGGAAATGCTGAAAACTTGTATTGAAGTTAAGCAAGTAGTAATCATAATAGATAGTTCTATTAATTTAGCAATTAAATTATACTAAGTTGTTATATAAAGAACTCAGCTTGGAAATCCTACTTCCACTCTTACCATTTCAATGACAACATTTAATTGTGTGAAGTGGTTATCTCAATTATTATGATTTAGAGCCATTGTGATTATATGTGAGATTTAAAAAGCAACTCCATAGAAGACAGGCCAGCTTTAAAGAAAAGTATGCAGTAGATGCTATTAATTAATGAAATGCAGAGAAGTTACATGTTATTTAATATTAGGTGAACATCTTCAGTCATGTACAATGAAATAACCATGTATTTTGGTGGAACAATTATATTATTCTCCTAGTTCTGAATAAATAAGCATACTATTAAAAAAATCCAGTGTAAAAAACCTTAAAGAAAAAGAATAAATACCAATGTTAGATCTTTTATATGCTAATTAGATATTTTTATGATTTTAATTATTTATATGCTAATTAAGTGTTTTAAGGAAGATTGCATGTTCAGCTGTAGGTATTGAATCGCTGTTTAATACTCAAAATTTTCTGTTTCTGGTTTTGCTATCAATATATCAACATACTTGAACAAGTATATGCCTCTTCAGATTTTCTCTATTAAAATATTATTATATTTTTCAGTTCTACAAGCATGTTGTGCAGAGTGTTGAGAAATTCATTCAAAAGGTAGGTCATTGGAGTGGGGGTTTAGGTACACATGGATTAATATTTTTAGCACATATTAGTTTATTTCCATTTTTAGTCACACTCAGTTTCTGCTAATAATCGGCAGCAGATCATAGCCTGTGATTCAGAACGACAAATACTTTGTTCTCATTTTGTTCTTTGATCTGAATCGCTGTGGATACTGTTTTCAAACCACTTCAGTGTGTATTTATTTAATGTTAAAAGAGACTGTCAGTGAACAGCTCACAGCAAAACAATTGACAGTTGTTTGGCTAGTGACAGTTGCTTTTACTTTTCTGCCAGGTTTTCCCATTGATTTTAAAGCTGAAGGGAAGATGACCTTCAGCCTCATCTCTTTTGTAGCAGGAGATGTAGCGTTTCAGTTGGTGGTTCTTGCAAGCAGATTAAAACAAAAAATGTTTATATGTCTAGACTAGAATTACTTTTGGGAATATGGTAATATTAATTTAAAGATTATTTCTAGCAAAGAAATTATAGCACTTTCTTTTATTGCAACAGTTAATTATTCTTGGGTAAAACTGCATTTTGCTTCCAGTTGGAAATGCATGGTTCAAATTTGTGAGTCTTCCCTGCTTACCTGTGTGGTACCTGATTGTTTAGTTGGTCATTTTGGTACTGAATTTCTTCTCTCTTTGTAAATAGCAGTAAATTATGATCAAATTGCAATTTAGTTTTGACGAACAAGCTGGAGAAGTTAGGCTGTTAATGTTGCAAGGTTGGATGCAATTTTCTTCTGTTACTCTTTTTACAAAGCAGTCTGGATTGCTCTGTATTAGTAACCTGTCTTGCTCATTAAGTTTTTTTTGTTGTTGCCCAGTTTACTCTGCAGTGCCTTTTGCCAGTGGCTGGACAGTGTAAACAGGTTTCAGCTTCAGTGTGGTATTTTTATCTGTCTTGGAACTATTTATAAACGAAATATTTAGGTATTAGTACATCAGTCCCATGTGCAAAAAGTGTCATGTATGTGTTTCAAAGCAGTAGTAAAGACTAGTAGTATACTTTACCAACACTGCTAGTTTATTGTCAAGTAGTTGTCTTTTGGGTCCTTGACTCTGGTCTCTTTCATCTCTGAGAAAGGGATCACTATCCTCTGATCCCTGGTCAATGCTGCAGGTGAACACAAGAGTAGGAGAGCAGGTATATATCCTGTTCATCTCTGACCAGTAGCAATTTGCAGTTTCACATCCTGAACTTAGCTTGGAATTGCTTGAGTTCCAAACACTGCTTTTTAGTTGCAGCGAGTGTGTTTGGCAGTTCAGTATTCATAGGCACAAGAGAAGTTTTATCCTCTGCATGAATGAATGGCAATTTGTGAGGGATGGGACTGGTTGTTCATGACCCCTCTACAAGCTACTTTGAGTTATATTTCGATGTTTGCCTCCAGTGTCCAATACTGCTTGATGAGGAAGTTTTGCACTGTTCGTTGCTGGTTAGAGAAGGCAGATGTATGTTCTTATTGATAACCTTGTTAATTATCACCCTGGATTAGATAATTCACTTTGGTGGTCTTGCTTAGGGGTTTTTAATTATTTCATCAACAATGTACTGAAATGTACAAGTTATTAATAACTTTAAATAATAATCTTTTGCTTTAGCTGAATGAGAGATAAGCAGATGAAAGCTAAGTATTTGATATTATAGGGATTAAATTGTATGTTTGGATGTTTTTCTGCAAGCAGTCACTTCAGGTTAAAGCTCAAGATGACTGAATCTTCCATTAAAATCTGCCGTAGACTTGACCAGAGTGATGTCAGTGCCATCTCAGTTAGTTTGCTCTTCATCCTTTACAACTCCAGTATTTTCTTTCATAATTTTGTGAGGTTACTGAAACTTCTGATAAAATAATTGTCCATGACATTCTTCATTTTGTGACACTTAACTCACTGGTCTATTGTTATTTTGATTTACTGTTTTATTCTTTGGCAAAAGATAACTTCACAGGTCAAATGATCACATCTCATATATATGATGTGATTCCGTCGGAGAGCCACACTTAATTTCTTTGAGTAATCAAATTGACTTATTGATTATTCACTCAGAAAATAAGTAAATATTTGTGTGTAAAACCTGTTCCATCTGAGATTAGAGATTTGCAGGTTCACTGCCCCAGTTTTAATGTTTATTTAATTTTTTACTTGTATTTTATTGCCTTTTTCCATATAATCTATATTATTACATTATTATTATATTTTACTTTCTTTATGTGCCATATTTTAAAATGCTTCATCTAATGTATGTCCTGAGTTTTCATTTTGGATATCTATGAGAGTTATTAATTGGAATATTGTGAAAAGTTGTTCTGTATACAGAATGCTGATTGTTCTATATGCAGAATACTCTTGTTTAATAATTTAAATAAAATTTCAGAAGCTACAATACATCGAAGTGTTTTTCTGAAGACAGTGTATTATATCCAATTCAAGCTTAATGTAATACATATATTCCTAAAAGGATGCCACACACATTCTAGAAATAAAGAATGCCATACTTAAATACTTCGAACCATGTTTAGAACCTAAGGAAAGGCTTGTAAGTGTTAGCAAATCAACACTTCTCAAAACATTGGTATTTACAGAACATTTGTAACTAGAGTGTAGTAAAATTAATATTCTGAAGTGTTTGTGTGGCACTTTGTTAAAGATTTTTGACTTAGTGTGTTGCATAATATCTACAGGACCAGAGAGGAAAAGGGTGTCCTTTCTCATGCTTTCCATAACACTTAAGTGATATACACCCAATATGTATTAAGTGAATCCATAACATAATGTATTCTGATGATGTCTTAATTATATTTTTGGACCACATTTCGTTCTGTCTTAAAACTGGTTGCAGTAATGTCATGTAATTACTTTGCAATTAAAAGACAAAACTTTTAGCATTAGCTGTTAAGGAAGTAAAATTACCTAAGTAATTAGTATTTTAGTTAGCAGACATGCCTTATAAATATCATGCTGTTTGTAAATTGTGCAAGTTTTCCAGAGTTGTAAAATAAATATCGTTGTTATATTCTCAACCAAACAGATATCCTCATAAATATGTTTTTCTTCTACAGGGAAGGATATACCACACCCTAATTACAGCAATGTAAAATAAAGTAAACAAATTTTTACTTTGATCATAAAGAAGGACAAAAATATCCTGAGTTACATTTACAGCTAGTCCAAATTTACTGTTAAGAATTTGGTCATGCTTTATGCAATTCTTTTAAAATATAATGCGCATTTTAAAAGGATGTGTGATTCTTCAACAGTAAGATTTATTTAACACCATTTACATATCTTCAGAATGCATATAAATGTGGTAATTTAAACATTAGAGGTTAGATATTTTTTGAGAAAATTTCGTTTTCCAGGACAATTTATTAAATAGAGAATATGTTAGTACACTTGGACCCACTTAAAAATTAGAGAGGATTGTTTGTATATACTCTGCTGTTAATGGTTTTGGTTATTTTTCACATATACTCCTTTTAAATTACCATTTTTTTTAGTGCAAACCAGAGTACAAGGTGCCTGGTCTGTATGTCATTGACTCCATTGTGAGACAGTCCCGGCATCAGTTTGGACAAGAAAAGGATGTATTTGCGCCAAGATTCAGCAATAACATCATCAGCACTTTCCAGAATTTGTACCGTTGTCCTGGTGATGACAAGGTAAACCACTTACACATCTTTCTAGTTAAAACAATCTTAGCATATCACCTATAAAGAATAAAGATTTTAATCTCACTTTCTACTTGCTGGAGAGGATCTACTTATAAACTTACCCTGTATATGTATTTCTTAACATTGCTTCTCTTAGTGTAGGGATTGGAAAAATACATCCAGTGAGATTAAATAGAATTTTGAAAAGGTCATTTTTCCTTTGATTCTATGATCATCCAGCGGCTAAATAAGGTTTAACTTGTATGGTTTGAATCACTAGTTCACCTGTTCCGTTGGATGACGGTAATTGAGAAAGCCACCAAATTCTTTTTCTAAAAGATTGGCTGGAAATAGCAGAGCGCAGGCAGTTTGACTTCCTTCATACTTGTCCCTAGGTGTAAAATAGGTAGTGTTTCTTCTTACTGAATAACTGCAAAAAGGTGGGGAATGCTAAGGGCTTTGTCTTCACAGAAATTTGTGTAATAGGGTCATTAGGTAAAGTAGTAAGTGGGGCTGGATGCTACAGGAGGACTTATATTTGGAATAGTTACATGCATTCCTACAACTGTATTTATCAACCAGAGATATGAAAACCCAAGGCGCCCATGGAAGGTGATTAAGGCATGTTCAGCCATTGTGTTGTCTTAGGATTCCTGCCTTTTTAGAGTAGTTAGGACCTCTGCAGGAAAATGTGTCAGGACCTGCAAATTTTACGTGGTTGGATAAGCTTGTCTTGATAAGGATGTCTGTCTTCTCTTCCACAACTGAGTTCTGAGGTGTTGCTGAACATGTTATTTAAGTTAAATCACATTTTTTCCAGTCTAGTTTTAGGTATGATTAACTTCAGGGTGCTGCTTCAATTCCATAGTGTTTTACTGCATTTTTTTATAAATAGGCATGATTTTTTAACTTTTATTTTTATTCATTTAATTGTATTCCTTTAGCGGTATTAGTGTGTTTTGTAAACTCATTTAGCTTGCTGCTTTGGGTAATATACTAATACAGAAGTAGCCTGATGTATTGGAGAATGAGAGGTTGGAACAAGGATGGATGCAAGTACTCAGATTGTTTCTGGTTTTAAAAAATATATAGTAAATTTATTGTAGGCTAAGAAACAGCACTACTTGTTCTGTGATATTTCAATGCATGGCAATTAATGTAGTGCATTAGAGGCATTTGATGTGAAGAGAGATAGTAAAACCTCGTCTATTTAGGGCCCACAAAAGTCCCGTCAGGTTCATTTCTAGGATATTTTTCACCTCAGCATACAATTGTGCTTTTCAAACCTAAGGCTTGCTGCTGCATTGCATATGGATTCAATATTACAGGAAGGTCTTTGTGTTGTGAAAGTAGTTATCCTATACATTGTCTAGCAAAAAACTGAGCTGTCAGAGACCTAGATATGTACCTAGTTTGTAACATCTTGATGTTTAATCTGATTGAAAGGCATATAATGGAGAAACACAGCAGTTATCTTTATATGAACAGATGTAGAATTTGGTTTTAAATCAAGCAGAAATGCAGTAACATTTTATTTAAAGTTACAACAAAAACACCTTACTAATTTGTCTGGCCCAGAGGAAGTGCAAGGTGTGGGTAGATACTGAGTGACTGAAACAGTTTTATATTCCTGTTCTGGAGAAATGAGGGAAATTAGAGCCTCTGGTGGGCATGACATGCTTATAATACAGACTTCAGAGAAGTCTTCAGAGAAGAAGGGCTCTGATACCAAAATGCTGAGTGGAAGCCTTCAGAGATTTCTTTAAGGGAGCTCTAAATTGCATCTTCCATGCAGTGACAATTCAACACTTCTATTATAGTTAAGTATCCTCTTGTAGTTCTAGGCACACAGACTTCTTTTTCTTTGTTTTGAACACTGTGGCTAAGTGCTCTATGTTCTTGTTTTATAGAACTCAAGTAATTAAGCCACCTTTGTGACAGCAAACACCAGATCCTATGAAGAATTTTCCTGCTCTTTGTAATGCAACTGTTTTTTTTCCCCAAAATAAAGCAAAATCTTTTCTTTTGGTGGAAGTGAAGCTTGTTGAAAAAAAGTGGGAAGCAGATCAAAATGATGATCTGTTTGTGATGTAATAGAATGCTTCTATTGTAATAGAAAAAAATGTGATAGAAATGTATGCTGAATAATGAGTTACTGCTAATGGAATTGTATGAAGTCTTAATTTTGTTGGTTTTTTTTCATTCTCCATCATCCACTCTTTTCAATATTACTATGTATTTTTAAACTTCTAAATTCCTTACTTCATCAAGAGAGCTTGCAAAATGTGAAGCTGCTTTTCTAATAACAATATGTAGCAGTCGTAGTAGTATATGCCCATTTTTCAGTGCACATAAATGATTTTGTTTCATAGGCAGAACAGAATTGCATTTAGATATGTTAAATATAAAAATTAAGAGACTAATAATTTATTATTTTAATTATCAGTAATGCTTTAAAATGCTTCATTAAAATAATTTTTCTTCCATTTCGTCTTCCAAGACTAAAGGCACATTTTTGGTTGACATAACATTTTCATCTTTGCCATTGCCTAAGACCAGTCTCAGGTTCATAGTTTAGACATCTTTGGTGTTACCTGGTATAACTGTCCTTGCTGTTTGCAAACCTAGAAGTCCTTCAGTCTAGAGAGATTAAAGTTACTAGCTAAGAATTCAATAATCAATAACAACAACAACAACAAAAAAAGCATGACTCAGATTTTTTGTTATCTTTTTTTCATTTTAGAGTAAAATTGTTAGAGTGCTAAATTTATGGCAGAAGAATAATGTGTTCAAGAGTGAAATTATTCAGCCTCTCTTGGATATGGCAGCAGGAATTCCTCCTCCCGTTGTGACCCCTGTCTTGCCCAGCACTACAGCTGCTATGAGCAACAATACGCCAGGTAAACAAAACCAGATGGAGGTCATACTTTGACTCAAAACACTTCTGTCAGTTTTGGTATGTTGCCTGTTAGCATGCTGAAATATCTCACTCATACGAATACTAGAAAGAACACCATAAGATCAGGGAAGCAGGAAAACGTTACTATAAATATGGGCTTGATCAGTTTTTGCTCTGAGCATCTACCTTTCTTATATAGGTAGATGTCAGGAAGATGGATTTTTAACTTTACATTTCATCAAAATTTTTTCTGTAGAGATTGGGATATATGGGAAATTGGCCAGATAGGGATGGCTTTTGGCACCTTCTTTTGTGTAACCCACCTTTTGCTGATCCCATGCTGAAAAGCAATGAGATGGACACATTCACCTTAGTTTTCATTGGGTAAACAAATGTGTGAGATTTTCAGATCTTATAGTGCCTTTTCTCCATCTTCAAGCTCAGTATTTTACATTTTTATATAGTATGACTACATTAAATTGTTCGAATCCTAAGTCTTAAATTCTGATGCAAATTGACTTTTAAAACAGTAATCTGGTCATATTTAGCATTCAGTGGTGTATCTCTACTTCTGAGCTATAAATGCAAAAGTATTTGCAGATATGGAGGATTCTTCTGGATTATGGCATTAAACTAATTATCAGAATGCTGATTTAGCCTCAGTGTTTCTCATGAGAAGAAACAATAAAACAAGCAATCCACATGAATTCAGCTGATGCAGGTTGAAATTTTTCATAGAATCTTTAAGACTCTTCCTAGGGATAAAGTGCAAGTCCAGTGAAATTTGGACTAGCAGAAAAGTAGATTGCTAACAGTTATCTTTTGGTATATGTCATTTCCTCTGAATATTTTGGAATACTTTGTGAAACCTATTTATTTTGCCTTCATCAGTGTTTTTGTTAGTAGTTCCAATAGGTCAATAGGGAAAAGAACTGTGAACTACGCTAATACAAAGTAATTCTGCTACTTGAGGAATATTGATGTCAGTCTGTTATTTCTGTGTGCTCTCCATGTATGTCAGAAAAATAATTTAAATTGATGTGCTTTCTCAGTGTTCAATAACAGCAAGTTTTTTCTTCTCTAACACTATTTTTTGTTTCTGCATTAAAATATTTTGGCATATTGATTTTTCTCTTTTTTAGGTACACCTGTGACTCCAGTTACCCCAGCCAATGTGGCGCAGAGTTTACCTGATCCTTGGGTATCTCAGATTGCTAACACAGACACCCTTGCTGCCGTGGCACAGATTTTACAGAGTCCTCAAGGCCAACAGGTAACTTGCAGACAGTTACAGTGTAGACACTGTAGACTGTCTGAGACTTTGTGTCTTTAAGGTACAGGTAAGGAATGCTGTCATGAGTATCTCTTATATTTATGTCCAGTATCCATGTTAACTTTCCTGTGAGGTTGTTCATCACAAATAAGTTCCAGGTCAGTTAAACCTCTATGTTACCTTTTGTAGCCAGCCCTGTCAAAAGCCAGCACCTCTAAACCCTAAAAGTGTCTCAGAAGGTGATTTCAGATAGTATGGTCATCTGTAGAGACAAGTATGTATTACAGACAAGTATGGATCTATTGCAGATGACTAAATCAAGAGCAACAATAAGATTTCATGGATATAGATATAAAACAATGTGTGTTGAAGCCTATGTCTCTGTTGGATGTCTGAAGAAGAGCTAAACATTGTACAGAATTACAGAATGGGAGTAAACTTGTTATGGAACTGTACTGTGTATTGATTCCATTTTTTATCTTTCCATCAGCTAAACACAGATTTTATTTTGCAGCATTCAGAAATAAGGTTTTAGAAGTTACTATGTTCTTCGGTTTTTAAATGCTCAACTCCAAAAGTGTCTTGATGTCCAGCATTACAAAAACTGCTTGTCCTTATAACCTGCAGTTACATAAGTTAATCACACACTATTGGCTTTCTGTAAAAATGTAGATAATTTTTCAGTCGGTGCTAGAGCTATGGCACCTGCATAACTTTGGCATTATGATTTTTATTTGGACTGAGGTTGTTTTACCTGCTGGCATACTAAATAAAAGTCTCGTGCGTATGAATGAGAAGCAGTGGCTAGTGAAAGCTCTGGTGCTGGCAATAACAACTTAGTGAGAATGTTTTACCGTATTTAGATGACCAGAGTTGTCTGTAATTGTTCATAAGTCAAGTGGAGGGAATATTTTTATCTGATTACACTGGAAGAAATGAAATAACTGAAAAGCAAAGCAAAATGAGTTTGTGAAATATGAAGGAAAAATAGTGGAGTAGCTCTTAAACAAGGAAAGGATGTGAAATAAGAATCGTAAATATGTGCAAAGTCAGTGAGGTAATTTTAAAGATTGTTGCTTAAAGAATATAGAAAAAGAAAATGAAGCAAGAGAAAAATATGAAGATGAGAAGGGAATTAAAATTTTAAAGATAGCAGATCGCGAAGGAATAGCATTTGGATATTTAGCTCAAAATAGTCCTAAGCAGAAGAGAAGAGACAGACTGGGTACACAATAACTATGTACATGTAGATGTCTAGGATTGGTAGAGGATCTATGATATTTGCTTACATCCTGTCCATCTCTTTTCTTCTTGTTCTCCAAACCATTCTAATGTGCCACAGCCTCTCCCCGGCTCCCCAGCTCCAAAGACCTTGATTTAATCCTACGATTGTGTTTTATGGGTGAGAATGCATGCAGGTAAATTGAAAGTCTAGACATAAGAGAGGGCTGACTAAAAATGATGAGACCAACGAGAATGTCAAAACAGCAAGAATGGTGCCCACCCAGGATTTTTCCATTTTAGGGCCTTCATCTCTGCCTCTTCGGTTTGATTCCTTCTTACTGAGAGCAATGCACAGGCTGGACCAGCTGTATCAGATAAAAGTGGGTGAGGGGGGAACTCTCCAGCTTTGCCTACTGCAGGAATCAGGGAAGGCTCTTGCTGAGGTAGAACAACAATTGAAGCCTTTTCAGAGGCTCTGCTGTATAAGAAATCTATATAACTGTTCTTAAAAGAATAGGGAAAATTGTTTCACTTTATCAGAAAGTAACTCTAAAACAGTCTTGAAAAAGGGTCGCATGTTTTTGATGCATTGTGGAAAATAAATCCAACCTAGTCAGTTTATGAAGTTTCTAGTGAGGCTAATAAGAAGGGAGGGATTGAACCCTTTAAGAGTTCAGTGGAGAGTTGGAATATTGAAGGTAAAGGTAATCAGGGACTTATGTCAGCAAGTTTTCACTACCTGAATTTGCTCAATCTTTTTTCCACAAATATATAAAGATAAGGCTCTAGGGATTTATCTCGAGGAATGTCAAATAACTGTTTCCTCTAATTCCACTGTTGTTTAGGAGAGTTTCTTTCTATAGGGTTAATATTTTTTCTTAAGGCAAATCTGCACAGTTTTTTGGAAGCATCCCTATTCAACAGATGAATTGATCTCCAAATGAAAAAGCCTTATATTTCCTCATTAGGACAGCTTCTCTAGAAGATTATATACAGCTAAGAATTAGAAGTAAGGAAATCCAGATAGGCAAGTGATTGGTTTGTACATTTGTTTTGTTAACATAGCAAGAGAATTCACCATGAGGTTTCACTTGTGCCTTGTGCAGGGACACCGATGCAAGCTCTCCCTACGAACAGGTTGCATTGGCGTGAAGTGGAGCTTGCCATAGTGCAGTTCTTTTCTGTGCACAATTGTTGCAGGACACAGATTATCCTAATATAAGTGGGCCCTTAGGAAGCTGGAGTAGGCTAACAGATTTTTTTCAGGTCAAAAGGAATCAAACTGGAGAAACAGAAGAGGGGGAACCCTAGAAAGCAGGAAATCCTGAGTGGTGACTGGCATCATCATGCAAGCTGTCAGAGCAAGTTAGGAAGAAGAAGCATCTGCCTATCTTATCAGCCCCAGAAAACAAATTAGCCAGTAAGTGGGAACAAAATTTGCTGTAAATGAAAACAAATTGAGACAAAATAATAGCCATAGGTTAGATGATACTTCATTCCTGGGAGTTTTTTTACTAAGTGGAAGGGGAAAAGTCTATTTTGTGCTTTGTTTCTTTGCTTTAAAAAAGTCTTGTTCAATGCACTTGTTATCTTTTCTCTTTTAGCTTCAGCAGTTGATACAGACACTGCAGATACAGCAGCAGAAACCTCAGCCTTCGCTACTTCAAGCCCTGGATGCTGGTCTCGTCGTCCAGTTACAGGCCCTCACAGCACAACTCACAGCTGCAGCTGCTGCTGCTAACACACTTAATCCGCTGGAACAGAGTGTCTCTTTTAATAAGGTAGAAGTAGAATAATAGAAATTTGAAGAAGTATTTATTTTTAAAATATATGTGAAAAGTTCTTTTGGATTTTATTGCTTGACTTCAGACATTTTAAAAATACATTTATATACTATAAAGTGCTAAAGCTTGAAAATACAAAAAAAAAGTCTAGACAGTAGTGTAAATGAAAAGATTAGTTTTATATGAGTTTAGGGCTAAATAGCACATTGTAGAACAATGGAAGGGTCCCACAAAAGTTATTGAATATGGTAATGGATTTGATGTATGATATGGCAAAGTTAGCCATTGCTGCCTATTTTTCCCCACCCTATGTAATACAGCAATTAGAATTGTTTCTTACAAGGTAATAAATGAAAAATGTGCAGGAATTAATACACATTGTTTTCTCAGAAGAGTAAAAAGTTGGGTTTGTAATTTTCTTGGATTATAAAGTACATGCCAAGAAAACTTTAATCTTAGCCTCGAAGTGATGTAAGTGAATAAATAAGTCTGTAGGTAAAGAAACTTTTGTGTCAAAAAAACCCCAAAACCAACCAACCACCACCAACCCCCCTGCAAAAAAGCCAAAACAAAAGAACTTCAAACCAAACTACAAACAAAACCAGAATGCAGGAATTTAAGAATACTCATATAAGTGCATGCCAGGTAGCAACAACGGTGCCGCCAATTGCAGTCATAATAGTGTAATACCTGTAATAAAGAAAAGGAAAAACTTCTGTTCGAAGAATTATAACTAACTAACTAAAGAAAAACATAAACATTGTTCTATTATCTTTGGAAGAAACAGTTTGTGTGTAGATAATCTTGTCGGATTGTCCTGAAGTAAGAATAAGGAACTTGGAGAAGCAAAAATCCCGTTTTTATTCTTTACTCAGATAATCTCTTTTTATTGAAAGTGATGCAGCTGTAAAAATAAGTCAGGAAAAGAATGGCCTGTACTCTGCTGTACCACAGCTGTAACCATCAACTTGAGAAGGGTGTAATCCCAGGGAATGAATGCATCAGTTAATAGGGACTGCTGTAATATTTGCATACAGAAAGTATTTTATAGTATACATTGTTCTGCAGACTTTAATTCCAGCATTTCCATGAATTGATATATTCATAGGTGTGGCGTGTTGAATTTTGGAGAGCTTAAATGAAGCAAATTGAAGGAATTCACATTCTGATGAGATGTTTGTATACAGACATAAAAGAAAGGGCATCTTTATGATTTAAAAAAAAAAAAAATAGTATTGTGATCCAAAGGAAACTGTGAAGCATAGTTTATATTCCATGACATGATGTTTGTGAATTGGATAACAAATAATAAATAGTGCAAGAAAATAATTTTGATGGATGTGTAAACATCCATGTTTTTAAAAAAACTCCAATTTTCAATCTTCCAATGCTTTGTTTTCAATCTCTTCAGTCTGTAGTATCTTGTGTTACTTAATTGTGCAAATCAATCTGCTTTATGTGAAAAATTCCTTTGGCAACATCAAATATGCATGTTTTCTGATCTTGCTACAGAGCCAAATGATTGTGTTACAGTAAAAAAAAAAAGATTTCCTATGCATTTACACTGCTCCCTTTATTTTAATTTCCAAAGAGAATATCCCAATTCTTACAAAAAATAGTTTCCTTACTAATAAAAAGTTTTTTTCATGTCTTTAATCTTTTCCATTGCTTTTTCTGAACGTATTTTCTTCTTAGTTAAAGTAACATATGTAGCATAAAGGGAAGGTCCTGTGCCTTTTATGTGCATATGTGTGTAACATTAAACTTGGTATCCTAGTATTTAATTTGGTTTAATTTCTATTTCTTCACTGTAGAGAGTATTCTTCTACAAACTATGTAAATATCTTGATCTTTCAGTTCAGATTTTTTGTTTCAATATGTTCAATGTAACTTAAGTCAAGTGCAAACAAAAATCATGCTGCATAGTTACCTGTCTTGGCAGAAAATTCTCTTGTTTTCTCTGGTCTTGGTTAATCTAAATGTTTGTTTTGTTTGTCATGAACTGATGACTAGTTTCTATTTCTTTTCTCAGACATATAAATAGTATATATTCTGTTGCTTCCTTTCCTACTTGTTCATGATGGAAGATACATGATGATTAATGTTGAGGTTGTTTTTCTAAAATGCATAATTTTTTTCAGAGCAGCAGCATTTTTTAAGTGTCTCACTGGAGAATATTCTAACAATACAAACAAAATAGGCAGTCACCTTGCTATAAATGGATTAAATATATATGGTGAAACTTGTTCTGGATTTTAACATCCCATCTCACATAAGCTTGATGGTCTGTTTCTGCTGTGTTTTCTCAGAGACATATTCAGTCCTGCTTTCATAAATATTATATTTGGAAAAGTGGTTCTAAAAATTCTTGATTGATCAGTGATTGATCAATCTCTATTAGCTTTTGCTTTGTTCTTCTTGCTGGTCTCCAGTTTTAAGAG